>NC_086126.1:8677734-9277734 GCF_963921235.1 Mobula hypostoma | reverse complement strand
GTGGTGGGGGGGGGGGGTGTTCTGACTGGTTGCGGCACAGCCCAGTGCTGAGCCTCCAACGAACAGGATGGCAAGAGGATGCAGAGGGCTGTAGATTCAGCTGGTTCCATCACGGTCACAAACCTCCCGCCCACCGAGGACGTCTTGTAAATGTGGTCACTCAAGGGGGTGCCATCCATCATTAAGGGCCCCCGCCTCCCCCCACCATCCAGGACGCTGCACCTGAAGGAAGGTCCTGGGGTTCGAATGGTCTCTCTCTGTCTCCCTCGATGCTGTCGGAGGGTGGGGCTGGAGTTTTGGGTTTAAATTGGTCCGGTTTATGGATTGGACTCCGTAATTCATGTTATGATGTGTTTCTGCTTTCCGGTTGCTCCTTTGGGCGATTTTGAATCGGGGCGGCCTGCAGACAAACTAACATTGGACTGAGCTGAACATGCCTGGACTCTTTCTCTTTTGATTTCGTGTTTTTATATTTTGTGTGTTTTTCGCTCGATTTTTTTTGGTTTGCTATTTGCACGATTTGTTTTTGGTTTGCGCATGGGGGGGGGTGGGAGGGAGCTGGATGTTTTTCTTTGAACGGGTTCCGTGGCTGTCTGTGGGGAAGACGAGTCTCAGGGTTCGATACGGCAGCCATCTTGTCTCGAAGGATGATGGGTGATAATCATCATCACTAGCCTGGGCGGAAGGTTTGGAGATCCTGAGGTACCCAGTTGTCAAGATCCCCCTCTCAGCCTCACCGGTGTAGTCCAAAGGAAAGCTTATGAAGCGATATGTTTGGCAGTGGGGCTACTTACCCATCTTCTCCGTGGGTTGTCACCTCGTGGTGGTGGAGAGGCTTGTGTGGTCCTGTGACCCCGAGAGCGATGCCGTCTGGAGCTATGCTCCTGGTAGGGTCACCCATGGTGGTAAAGTCGAGGGTGAGGTCCCTGACAAAGAACAATCCAACCAAGACCTCAATGGTGGAACAGGTGGATGAAGTTACTTCGAACTCAACGGCTGTGAAGGCCGATGAAGGCTGCGACAAATCCATCAGCTCTAATCGTCGTGGTTTCCATGCTGCTGGAATCAGTTGGTTGATTTGTGAAGTATTGTGTGCTTCTTGGAGTGCAACATCAAGTACACGTTAAACAAATACACGCACAGGTGTCTTCGCTCTGTGGGCCGCTTCTTCAGAACGAAGACCGTAACCCTCATCCTCCTATTTACCCATCGCTGGGGGTCTGGTTCATGGGCACCAGGGCGTGTCCACACGCCGGTGGGCCTGCGTGCTACGAGTGCAGGGGCCAGACCTCCTCTCGGTCCTCTGTAGCTCAGCCCGAGTCGGAGCGGAGTTCAGTTTCCGTGTGTCGCCGGCGAGGAGGCACGACGTGAGGCTTGCTGTAGGAGAGGCTGTGTACTGGCAGGGAGAGACTGACACATTCAGCTCTCCTGTCCGCGAGACTGCTCGCCAGCGGTGGGAGCTGAAAGTGAGAGCGGCAAGCACGACCACACTAGATGCGTCACAACAACCATTTTGACAATGCACACATTCTTTAATAAATGTACTTGGAATCTTTGAACGTGTCCTCTTCTCGTTACTGCCATCAGCCTGAAGACCCACACGCAATGTTTTCAGGAACAGCTTGTTCAACTGTGCCATCAGATTTCTCAATGGTGCACGAACCAGTCAACATTCCTTTTTGGCTCAATTTATCTGTAGTTTGTAGATTTTATGTATTGTGCTGTACTGCTGCCAAAGTCAACAAATTTCACCTCATGCCATTGATAATAGATGATTCCAATTCTGCCAAGGAATTAACATAATGTACAGGACTTATTGAGAAAGGACAAAAGATAATTTAAAATGTAAATATTTTTGTAGACCCAGGCGACTTCTTCCAGTTTGTCCACAAAACAGCTCATTCTTCTTTTGTGCCGAAGGGTTTTGGCCCAAAATTCCCCCCCGCCCCACCCCCCACAGATGCTGCCTGGCCTGCTGAGTTCCCCCAGCATTTCGTGTGTTTTTTTTTATTCTTCTTTCCTCGTCTTTCTTTTCTTTTCAAGGTGGCAGGGGCCCTGCCAGAGTCCGCGATCTGCAGCTGCAGCTCAAACTGCGGTCCTCCGCCAGCGGCGGATTTTCGCGCCGGCTGCGCGGCCTTGGTGTTTCGATGCCTCCAGGAGCAGCCCGGACGAAGTGCTCCCTCGGGCGGAGGGCGGCCCCCTTAGGCGACCTGGTTCCTCACTGATTTCCGATGGAAGTTATCGTGGGAGACGGCAGGTGGTGTGTGTCGCTGAGGGAAGAAGTTCGATCTCTCTCTCTCTCTCTATGATGAGAGAGAGCCTGTCGGTCCGCGAGTTGGAGGCGGGTTGGGGGGGGTGGAAGAAACTCAGAGAAAGGACGCGGCAGATCAGAACATCAGGGCTGTTGTTCTCCCGTTCTCGTTGCTGGAGCGACCTCTCTCCCCCTGGGAGCGCGAGAGCCCATCTGAGGCAACGAAGTGCTGGGTTCTGGGCTGTAGTTTTTGATGGGCTCTGGATCAAGGTCTCTTTGGGGGCTTCTGCTGCTGATTGCATGGTGGGGGGGGGTGTTGGTGCCTCTGCTAGCATGGGTGGGGATGGAGCCGGGTCAATGCAATTGCTAATTGCGGGGGGGCTTCAAAGCTTCTATTGTTTGAGGGGATTTCTTTGTTTCGTGGACTTCTGCGAAGAGGATGAATTTCAGGTTGTGTACCAAATCTATTCGAAGTACGTATGCAGTATACAACTCTGAGATTCATCTTCTCCAGGTAGCCGTGAAACAGGAAGAACTATGGAAGCATTAACTGTAGGCTGAAACTCAGAGACCTGTGGCTTCAGCCAACTTCCGGACCCCAGATCTTTGGTATCGACCCTAGGACTCGCCGATGGCAGGACCACGAACCCCAGGCCTTGAACTCAAACTTTGGGCTCGCCAAAGATGGGCCCACACTCTTCAAAGTTTATCAGAATGGGAGGCAATTGCATTGAAACCCTTAGCATTCAGATGGGGCTTGATGCTGAGGGAATTCCGGAATGAGATGTAGTTTCTCAGTTAAGATTAACTCGAGGAGGAGTTTCCTCCCTCGGTTGGCTGTGAAGCTTCAAAATTCCCTCCCAGAAACAAAGGTCGAGCACTTTCGCTCCACCCACAGTAGGCAGGCTTTCCCAATGGCCAACCATTTTAATTCCACTACTCATTCCCACTCTGACATGTCGGTCCACGGCCTTCTCTACTGCCTTGGTGAGGCCACACTCAGGTTGGAGGAGCAACCCCTCATACTTAGTATGGGAAGCCCCCAACCAGACGTCATGAACACCGATTTCTTTATCTTCCTGCAATTTCTTTCTTTTTTTTCCATTCTTTTTTTTTCCTATTCTTAAATCTGGCTCCCCTCTTCTCCTCACCTACCCATCACCTCCCTCTGGGTCCTCTCCTCCTTCCCTTTCTCCCATGGTCCACTCTCCTATCAGAATCCTTCTTCTTCAGCACCTTACTTTTTCCACCTATCACTTCTCAGCTTCTTACCCCCTACCCAACCTTCCCCTCACCTGGCATCACCCATCACCTAACATGTACTCCTTCCTCCCCCCCCACCACCTTCTTATTCTGGTTTGTCTCCCCTTCCTTTCTAGGCCCTAAACGTCCATAGATGCTGCCCGACCTGCTGAGTTCCTCCGGCATTTTGTGTCAGTTACTCCACGGACCCAAGTGGAACACCACAAGTCACCGGCGGCCAATCCGAAAAGGACCCCTTTATTCCCACCGTTTGCCTCCTGTCAATCAGCCAGTGCTCTAGCGACACTCTTTCCAGTAATATTCTTATCTCGTTAAGCAGTCTCACGTGTGGCACCTTGTTAAAGGCCTTCTGGAAATCCAACTACACAACATCAACTGATTCTCCTTTGTCTATCCGGCCTGTTATTTCTTCAAAGAATTCCAACAGATTTGTCAGGCAAGATTTTTCCTTGAGGAAATCATGCTGACTCCAATTCCCCCAAACCACAATCGACTCCAACATCTTCCCAACCACCGAGGTCAGTCTAACTGGCCGATAGTTTCCTTTCTTCCATCTCTCTCCCTCTTTGAAGAGTGGACTGACATTTGCAATTTTCCATTCCTCTGGAACCATGCCAGAATTAATTGGTTCTTGAAAGATCATTACTAATGCCTCCACAATGTCTTCAGCCACCTCTTTCAGAACCCTGGGCTGTAGTTCATCTGGGTCAGGTGACTCATCTACCTTCTGACCTTCCAGTTTCCTAAGAACCTTCTCCCTAGTGATGAAAACTTCACACACTTCATGCTCCCTGACACCTGAAACTTCCACCATACTGCTAATGTCTTCCACAATGAAGACTGATGCAAAATACTTACACTCAGTTCATCCGGCATTTCCTGGTGCCCCATTATTACCTCCAGCATCATTTTCCAGTGGACCAATATCCACACTCACCTCTCTTTTACACTTTATATATCCAGAGAAACTTTTGGTATCCTCTTTAATATTATTGGCCAGCTCACCTTCATATTCCATCTTTTCCTTCATGATTGCTTTTTTTTGTTGCCTTCTGTTGGTGTTTAAAAGCTTCCTAATTCTCTAACGTCCCACTAGTTTTTTGCTCTTTTATATCCCTTCTTTGGCTTTTATGTTGGCTTTGACATCACTTGTTAGCCACGGTTGTTCATATTTCCTTTAAAATACTTCTTCCTCTTTGGGGTGTATATATCCTGCACCTTCTGAATGGCTTCCAGAAATTCCACCCACCCAATCAATTTTGGCCAGCTCCTTTCTCATGCCTCTGTAATTCCCTCTACTCCACTGCAAACATCTGATTTCAGCTTCCCCTTCTCGAATTGCAGGGTGAATTCTATCTGGCCGCTATTCAATATACCAAGGACGCGGTCCAGAAGACTAGCACACTTTCAGGGTTCCGGAATTTCGTGGTTCTGGTGGCTGGCGAACTTGAGGTTGGTGCCTCTGCAGGAATCTGGTGTGCCATGGGAGATGGAAGATCGAAAGCAGCGAGCTGTCTGCGTGCCCCGAGAGACCAGAGTTCTTTGGGCACAGAGCTCGGAAAAAGCGAAGCAACAGACTTTTAACATTGTAAATCAGCGGGTTGTTTGTTGTGTATCCCCTTTCGCTGTGAAACAGAGACACCTCTTTCTCCCTTATTAGGGAGAGGGAGAGCCTGTGGTATGTCGAATACCAGGTGAACGAGTAGTCTTTGGAGTACTGCAAGTCTGTGTCTTTGCTGTTGCTTTGCTGCACACTCGAGTGCTCGGTGGTGGGTGCCGATGTTTTTTTTTGCTAGTGGGGGAGAGGGACCGTTATTTAGCTGCTGCCTATACGTGGGTGGGGGGAGCTGGAAGGGGGGTTTTGGGGGTCCTAACATTTAATTGTCATTCATTCTTTGGGGCACTCCTCTGTTTTCGTGAATGGCTGTGAAGAGAAAGAACTTTAGGATGTATATTGTGTGTACTTACCTGACATTACATGTACCTTTGAAATTTTACTCTATCATCAGCCTCTCCTCGTTAGGAGTCTCCCTACATACGGCCTCTGTTTGTAAACCTCATCTTCAGCACTATCACACCGGTTCCCATCCTCCTGCCAAATTAGTTTAAACTCTTCCCCCCCCCCAAAAAAAATCTAGCAAACTCGCCCACAAGGATATTGGACCCCTCGGGTTCAGGTGTAACCCTACCTTTTAGTACACGTCGTACCTCCCCTGGATCAGATCTAATAATTGACAAATCTGAACCTCTGCCCCCTGCACCAGCTCCTCAGCCACACGGGGGAGGGAAGGGAACGTCGACTCAGACCATGAGAGGCCTGAGTCCGGCATTTTCATGCCTTACAAGGCGCAGATTGGAAGTCTGTGTGGGGCACCACTCCTCACACAGACACTAGAGCAATGTGTGGTTAAGTGCCTTGCTCAAGGGCACAAACACGCTGCCACAGCTGAGGCTCGAACTAGCGACCTTGAGGTAACTAGACAAACGCCTTAACCACTTGGCCATGTGCCCAACACAATCACCTGCCAAATTACCCTATTCTTACCCTCACTGGCACGTGGCACAGGCAGCAATCCAGAGATGACTACCCTGGAGGTCCTGTTTCTCAGCCTTCTACCTAGCTCCCTAAAATCGCTCTTCAGGACCTCCTCACCTTGTCTAACTATGCCATTGGTGCCAGTACGTACCAAGACTTCTGGCTGCTCACCCTCGCCCTTGAGAATGCCATGGGCCCGATCCAAGACGTCCCTGATCCTGGCTCCAGGGAGGCAACATACCATCTGGGTGTCTCTCTCACACCCACAGAATCTTATCTCTGTTCCTCAGTTCATGAAATCTCCAACCAACACTGCAGTCCTCTTCATCTCTCTTCTCTTCTGAGCCTTATCACCAGACTCAAGTTATGATCACTGTAGCCTCACCTGGTAGGTTGTCCCCCTTCAATAATATCCAAAGTGGTATACTTATTATTGAGGGGAACGGCCACAGGTGAACTCTGCACAGGGTGTGCATCTCTCCCCCTCCTCCTGACAGTCACCCAGTAACTTGTCTCCTGCAACCTAGGGGTGACTACCTCACCGTAGCTCCTGCCTATCGCCTCCTCGTTCTCCCGAACGAGTGGAAAGGTCATCGAGCTGCAGCTCCAGTTCCTTCATACGTTCTCCGAGGAGCCGCAGCTCGGCGGACCCGGTGTGGATTTGTTTATCTGGAAGGGATTTTAAATTGTTCAAAATCCTTGCTTGCATTTACTCATTCACGTGAACGACGGGTTGGAGGCCGAGTACTTTTACAAGGCACCTTATTTTCATCTGGCAACGGAGGCTGGGAGCTTTATTGATTGGTTAGTTATTACCAGAAAACACTTCTACACATGAGAGCGCATTTGAATTTGGATCTGACCTTTCTAAAAGGCTGGGGGGGTGGTGAGGGATGAGCTTAGCTGAACTATGAGATGGTAGATTTTTGACCGGTGAGAGTTTCAAGAATATTGGGTTTAAGGCAGATATCAAGCAAAGTTCCAACGCCAGGAAACACACACAAAATGCCGGAGGAACTCAGCAGGCCAGGCAGCTGGAAAGGAACAGGCAGTCGACGTTTCGGGCCGAGGCCCTTCATCAGGACTGGCAAGGAAGGAGATAAGTCAGAGGAAGAAGGTGGGGGGAGGGGAGGTACAAGTACACGGTGGTAGGTGAGAGGTGAAATCGGGAAGGAGGAGGGGTGAAGTGAAGAGCTGGGAAGTTGATTGGTGGAAGAGATAAAGGGCTGGAGGAGGGGGAATCTGATAGGAGAGGACAGACCGCAGAAGAAAGGGAAAGGGGGAGGAGTACCAGAGGGAGGTGATGGACAGGTGAGGAGGGAAACAGGAACGGGGAATGGTGAGGTGGGGGGGGGGTGGTATTAGCAGAAGTTTGAGAAATCGATGTTCATGCCATCAGGTTGGAGGCTACCCAGACGGAATATAAGGTGTTGCTCCTCCAACCTGAGTGTGGCCTCATCACGACAGCAGGGGAGGCCGTGGATAGACACGTTGGAATGGGGTTGGGATGTAGAATTGAAATGGGAGATCTCACTTTTCCTGCTGGTGCTCGGCCGGGCAGTCTACCGGGTCTCACCGAGGCCACACCAGGAGCAGCGGATACAGTAGGTGACCCCAGCAAGTGCGGCCTCACCCAGGAGGGCCGTCCGGGGCCCCCTGAATGGTAGTGAGGGAGGAGGCGTAGCTCTCGTTTTAATACGGCGGCAAAGCAGGCCAGACGGACGAATGGATCTCTGAAGCATAAAAGTACAAAGTAGATACCACGCAACCCACACAAAACGCTGGTGGAACGCAGCAGGCCAGGCAGCATCAATAGGAAGAGGTACGGTCGATGCTTCGGGCCGAGACCCTTCGTCAGGACTCAAAGTAGATACCACATCGGGTTTTGTAACAGTTAGAAGCTTAGACGCCACCCAGATTTATTCACTCTGTATCTCTCGACTGCCTTCTGCGCCCGAGTGCGATGGTAATCCTGCGTCTCCACCCGGAACTTGCATGATTGATAGTAGTAAAAACCATTTTGGGCCGCAATGAAAGCCCGACCCTCCATCTCTGGCGGTGTGCAGGGCTTCCTTCATCGTGACAGTAGCTTCCTCTCGGGTTTTCACGACTGTCAGTCACGCAAAGTCCCAGGTGGAGACTCAGGAATACCGTCGCACTCAGACATAGAAGGTTTCTTCGTTGCCGTTTCCGTAACAGTTCTGTTTGACCGGCCCTGAGCTGAAACCCCGAACCCGGAGGACCGGTGGACTGCTCTTAGCCTGACCTCCACCCTTTGACCTGTTTGACCCTCATAGAGCCCCAACTCCAGCCAACGTAGCTCTCCGGGTCACACGCAAGCCTCCAAGCCCGACGACAAGCTTGTGGTCCTCCTGGACGATAGACACAGTTATGGTCTAAGCCCGCTTCTCTCCCCTAAGTTTACTGTGCACCGCGATACCTGTTAGTAAGGTGAACTTCCCTCCTCACTTGGATGAAGTTGGACTACATCGACCACGTTGGAGTTGAGATCTTCAAGTTTCCAGGTGTGGATGTCACCTGGTCTGACCATACGAATGCCATGGTCACCCAAAACCATGACGGACCTCTATAGATGCAAAGTGGAGAGTATCAGCGGGAGGAGAAAATGGCAGCGCGACGCAGTGCGTGCAGCTCTCTGGTGAAATGATGTCATATCTGTTAAATAGGGGCCGTGGACAATTCTGATTTGATGAAGACAGATGTGAGAAGCAGAGGAACATCTGGAGGAATTTCTGAAATGTCCAGTTCGCTGCCGCTGCTACTGTGCGATCGAGAATCTCCGGAGGGGAAGGCCCCAAAATCCCCGGCTTTGCCTGCTGCTGATGACCGAGGCTGAGGTCGAAGCGTTCGGCAGAGATGGTGCTCGGTACTCGGTGTCGGAGAGCTGATCGGAGGCTCGAAGTTTTCGGACGACTCAGAGTCGGATTCTGGTCGGGCATGGCAGGGAGAGTTTTTCTTCCTTCTCCCGTCTGCGTGAGATGTGGGACATTTGAGAAACTTTGAACTTTTTTACTGTGCCCATGGCCTGTTCTTCATCAAGTTATGGTATTGTTGCACTGTTGTAACTATATGTTATAATTACGTGGTTTCAGTTAGTTTTTCAGTCTTGGTCTGTCCTGTGTTTCTGTGATATCACACTGGAGGAATATTGTATCATTTCTTAATGCATGCATTACTAAATGACATTAAAAGAGGACTGTGTGTCCTCATAATCTAATCCTGACTGGTTGTATCACAGCCTGGTCTGGAAACACTGATGCCCAGGAATGGAAACGTCAGCAGAAGATGGCAGATACAGCCCAGCGTCACGAACCCTTCAGACCAGCGATGGGCTGCCGGGTAGCGGTAGGTCTCGACACACCTGAATGTCATTTATTTGAGTTTTATCAGAGCTGCTTAATGACTACTTTTATCATTAAGCTGTCACTCCGTTTCTCGTGACAAAAATCAGAATTAGGTCGAGTATCACCGGCATATGTTGTGGAATTTGTTGCCTTTGTGGCTGCAGTACAATTTAATACATAATAGTAGAGAAAAACTGAATTGTATTAAATAGTTCATGTATTAAATAGTTAAATAAATAGTTCAAAAACAGAAATGATAAAGTAGTGAGGTAGTGTTCATGGGTTCAATGTCCATTCAGAAATTGGATGGCGGAGGGGAAGAAGCTGTTCCTGAATCGTTGAGTGTGTGCCTTCAGGCTCCTGTACCTCCTCCCTGATGGTAGCAATGAGAAGAGGGCATGTCCTGGGTGATGAGGGTCCTTAATGATGGACGCTGCCTTTCTGAGGCACCGCTCCCTGAAGATGTCCTGGATACTACGGAGGCTGGTGCCCGTGATGGAGCTGACTGAGTTTACAATTCTCTGCAGCTTACTTTGATCCTGTGCAGTAGACACCCTCTCCCGACCCCATACCAGATGGTGATGCAGCCAGTTAGAATGCTCTCCATGGTACATCTGTAGAAATTTGCGAGTGTGTTAGGTCCCCACCCAAATCTCCTCAAGCTCCGAATGAAATATAGCCACAGCCTTGCCTGCTTTGTAGCTGCGTCGATAATCTGGGTCCAGGTTCGATCCTCAGAGATATTGACACCAAGGAACTTGGAATTGCTCTCTCTCTCCACTTCAGATCCCTCTATGAGGACTGGTGTCTGTTCTCTGATCTTATCCTTGCTGAAGTCCACAATCAGCTCTTTGGTCTTGCTAATGTTGAGTGCCAGGTTGCTGCTGTGACACCACTCAGCTAGCTGGTACACTTTGCTCCTGTACGCCCTCTCGCCACCATCTGAGATTCCACCAACAGTAGTTGTATCGTCAACAAACTTGTAGATGGTATTTGAGCCGTGCCTAGCCACACAGCCATGGGTGTAGAGAGAGTAGAGCAGTGGGCTAAGCACACACCCCTGAGGCGTGCCAGTGATGACGCTCATTATGTGAATACAATTTCCTTATGCTTCTTGTCCTAAACTGATCAGTTTTTGATTTTGACCCACGTGGGTTTCCTGTGTTTTACGTTCTATTTAGTGTGGGCACGTGGCCAAGTGGTTAAGGCATTGGACTAGCGACTGGAAGGTTGTGAGTTCGAGCCCCAGCCGAGGGAATGTGTTGTGTCCTTGAGCAAGGCACTTAACCACACATTGCTCTGCGACGACACTGGTGCCAAGCTGTATGGGTCCTAATGCCCTTCCCTTGGACAACATCGGTGGCGTGGAGAGGGGAGACTTGCAGCATGGGCAACTGCTGGTCTTCCATACAACCTTGCCCAGACCTGCGCCCTGGAGAGTGAAGACTTTCCTGGTGCAGATCCATGGTCTCGCAAGACTAACGGATGCCTTTATGTTCTATTTAAAGTTATTCTGGACCGGAGCTCATCACTGACTTCTGGATTCGAGTTCTAGGTGCTCAAGTCCCAAGTAAGCGAGCTCTTAGAATCTTCATTGTTAATTTCTATTAGAGTCCCGTGTCCGCTCGTCTGAAGATCGTTGCCCCCAGTCAAAGCCCTCGCCACCACTGAGCACATCGACAAGGAACGCTGCCACGCGGAAGCAGCATCCGTCATCAAGGACCCCCACCCCACCCAGGCCAGGCTCTCCTCTCCTTGCTGCCATCGGGAAGGAGGTACAGGAGCCTCAGGTCCCGCACCACCAGGTTCAGGAACAGTTATCACCCCTCAACCACCAGGCTCCTGAACCAGCGTGGGTAACTTCACTCACCTCAACACTGAACTGATTCCACAACCTACAGACTCACTTCCAAGAATCTACAACTCAGGTTCTCAGCACAATTTATTTATTTTGATTTGCACAGTTTGTCTTCTTTTGCACACCGGTTATTTGTCAGACTCGGTTTATGTATAGCTTTTCCTAAATTCTATTCTATTTCTTTATTTTCCTGTAAATGCCTGCAAGAAAATGCATCTCAAAAAAGGCAACATAGATGCACTTCGATAATAAATTTACTTTGACTTTGTACAAATCTTACCCTCCTCCATCCTGATCAAAAAGGCGCAACAGAGCCTTTATTTCCTGCGGAGCATGAAGAAAGCTCACCTCTGTCCCAGGATACTGATGGACTTTTACCGCTGTACCATTGAGAGCATACTCACCAACTGCATCTCAGTGTGGTATGGCAATTGTCCCGTATCGGACCGCAAAGCACTCCAGCATGTGGTGAAAACTGCCCAGCGGATTATCGGCACTCAATTGCCCACCATTGAGAACATCTACCATAAACGCTGCCTGGGCAGGGCGAAAAGCATTATCAGGGATGCATCTCACCCTAACCATGGACTTTTTACTCTCCTCCCATCCGGTAGGCCCTACAGGAGCCTCCGCTCCCGCACCAGCAGGCACAGGAAGAGCTTCTTCCCTGAGGCTGTGACCCTGCTGAACCTCACATCACAGCGCTAAGCAGTATTGTATCCCTATTGTACTGTCTCAGTACTTTTCTATTTGTGTGCTGTAGCACTTTTTTTATTCGCAGTTATTTTGTAAATAACACTATTCTTTGCATTTCTGGTCAGATGCTAAATGCATTTCACTGGCTTTGTATCTGTACTCGGCAAAATGACAGTAAAGTTGAATCTAATCTAATCTAATCTTTACTTCCTCAGTAGGCTAAAGAAATTTGACATGTCCCTGTCAACTGGCGAAAAGTCTTATTGATCCTGCAAAGAAAACATTCTGTCTGGATGTGTCCTGAAGAAAGGTCTCGGTCCGAAACGTCGACTGTTTACTCTTTTCCATAGATGCTGCCCGGCCTGCTGAGTTCCTCCAGCATTTTGTGCGTGTTGCTCGGATTTCCAGCATCTGCAGATTTTCTCCTGGCTGGACGCTTTGCGGCTTGGCATGGCAACTGCCCTGCCAGAGACTGTGAGCAGCTCGGCGGGCGGAAGAGATTAAAAGATTAGATTATGAAGACACACAGTCCTCTTTTATTGTCATTTAGTAATGCATGCATCAAGCAATGATACAATATTCCTCCGGTGTGATATCACAGAAACACAAGACAGACCAAGACTGAAAAAGTGACAAAAACCACATAATTATACATATAGTTACAACAGTGCAAGCAATACAGTAACTTGATGAAGAACAGGCCATGGGCACGGTAAAAAAAAGTTCAAAGTCTCTCAAAAGTCCCATCATCTCACGCAGATGGGAGAAGGAAGAAAACTCACTTCCTGCCATGAGCTTCCAGCACCGCAAACTTGCCGATGCAGCTTCCTGAAAGCACCCAACCACAGCCGACTCTGAGTCTGTCCGAAAACTTTGAGCCTCCGACCAGCCCTCCGACACCGAGCACCATCTCTGCCGAACGCTTCGACCCCAGCCCCGGCCGCCAACAACAGGAAAAGCCGAGGATTTGGGGCCTTCCCTCCGGAGATTCTCCATCACACAGTAGCAGCGGCAGCGAGCCGGGCATTTCAGAAGTTTCTCCAGATGTTCCTCTGTGCTTCTCACGTCTGCCTCCATCAAATCAGGATTGTGCACGGTACCCTATTTAATAAATACGATATCATTTCACCGGAGAGGCAGCGCGTGCTGCGTCGCGCCGCCATCTTCTCCTCCCGCATTTATTTGTCACGTGCGTCAGAACATCGAAACGTATGGCGAGGTGAATCGCTCTGCGCCAAGTCAAATCAGCGAGGATTGTGCTGGGAGCAGTCCGTAAGCTTTGCCGTGCTTTCGGCGCTGACAGAGTGTG
The DNA here is from genome assembly GCF_963921235.1 of Mobula hypostoma. Lineage (NCBI taxonomy): Eukaryota > Metazoa > Chordata > Chondrichthyes > Myliobatiformes > Myliobatidae > Mobula > Mobula hypostoma. Next base: position 9,264,456 of record NC_086126.1, on the reverse strand, counting down.
CCCACAGCTATCCAACCCCAACTGGATGTCTTTGGAGTGGGGGAGGAAACTTGAGCAGCTGTGGGGGGAACCCATAGGGTCACAGGGAGAATGTGCAAACTCCTTATAGGCAGTGTCAGGAACTGAACTCGATCGGCGACTCCTGCCGCTGTAAAGCGGTGTGCGAACCTCCAGGTTACTGAGTTCCCAAGGGTACAAAAGCCCGACAGTGCATAGCACCAGTCCCCAGGGCAGCCTCTACCCCGTGGTATTGGGCTCTTGAATGGGTCTTTTGTATGACAAGATGGACTCTTGGCCTCAGTCTACCGCGTTACGATCTTATTGTTTACCCGCTCTGCACTTTTTAGCCACTTTTACGCTTTATTCTGCATTCTGTTATTGTTTTGCCTTGTTCTACCTCAATGCACTGTGTAATGATCTAACCTGTATGAACAGTGTGCAAGGCAAACTTTTCACTATCTCAGTATTATGACAAGCATAATCAAATTTAATATCACTGGCATGCGTCGTGAAATTTGTTGTTTTTGCAGCAGCAGTACAAATGCATACACAATAATACAAAAAAAAACCTATATATATCCTATAAAAAGTGTTCGCCCACCTTGGAAGTTTTCATGGTTTACTGTTTTACAACATTGAATCACAATGGATTTAATTTGGCTTTTTTTTGGATACCGATCAACAGAAAAGATTCTCACGTGTCAAAGTGAGGAGAAATTTCTACAAATTGGTCTAAATTTATTAAACACAAAATAATTGATAGCATCATCACTCACCCCCTTCAAGTCAGTATTTAGTAGATGCACCTTTGGCAGCAATTGTAGCCTCGAGTCTGCGTGGATAGTTTGCCGGAAAACAAATCTTCTCCCAAGTGTAGTTCTCTTGCAGGCTGCATCAGGTTTTCCTCCAGGATTTCCCCGTATTTTGCTGCATTCATTTTACCCTCCACCTTCGCAAGCCTTCCAGGGCCTGCTGCAGTGAAGCATCCCCACAGCATGATGCAGCCACCACCATGCTTCACGGTAGGGATGGTGGGTTCTGATGATGTACGGTGTTTGGCTTATGCCAAACATAGCATTTAGACTGGTAGCCAAAAAGCTTAATTTTGGTTTCATAGAACCTATTTCCAGCTGAGTCCAGAGTCTCCCACATGCCTTCTGGCAAACTCTAGCCGAGACTTCATGTGAGTTTTCGTTTTCCAACAGTGTTCTCTTTCCTACTCTCCCATAAAGCTGCGTTTGGTGAAGCACCTGGACAACAGTTGTTGTATGCACAGTCTCTCCCATCTCAGCCACTGAAGCTTGTAACTCCTCCAGAGTTGTCACAGGTCTCTTAGTGGACTTCCTCACTAGTCCCCTTCTTGCACGGTCACTCAGTTTTTGAGGACGGCCTTATCTAGGCAGATTTACAGCTGAGCCATATTCCTTCCATTTCTTGATGATTGACTTAACTGCACTCCAAGGGATAATCAGTGACCTGGAAATTTTCTTGTATCCATCTCCTGACTTGTGCTTTTCAATAATCTTCTTGCAGAGTTGTTTGGAGTGTTATTTTATCTTCATGGCATAGTTTTTGCCAGGATACTGACTCACCAGTAGTTGGACCTTCTAGATATGGGTGTATTTTTTACCACAATCAATTGAAACACCTTGACTGCACACAGGCGATCTCCATTTAACTAATTACATGACTTCTGAAACCAATTGGCTGCACCAGTGATGATTTGGTGTGTCATATTAAAGGGGGTGAATACTTATGCAATCTATTATTTTGTGTTTTATACTTGTAATTAATTTAGGTCACTTTGTAGAGATCTGTCATCACGAAAGAGTCATTTTCTGTTGATCAGTGTCAAAATAAGCCAAATTAAATCCACTGTGATTCAATGTTGTAAAACAATAAAACATGAAAACTTCCAGGGGCAGGGGTGTGAATACTTTTTGTAGGCACTGTGTATAAATTTAAATAAGCAGTGAAAAAAGCAAAATAGAGAGGTAGTGTCCATGGGTTCATTGTCCATTCAGAAATCGGACGGCAGAGGAGAAGAAGCTGATCCTGAATTGTCGAGTGTGTGTCTTCAGGTTCCTGTACCTCGGCCATTTGGCTCATTGAGTCTGCTTTGCTATTTCATCATGGCTGATCCATTTTCTCTCTCAGCCCCAATCTCCTGCCTTCTCCCCGTACCCCCTCGTGCCCTGACCAATCATGAATCTATCAACATCTGCCTTAAATATACGTAAAGACTTGGCGTCCGCAGCTGCCTGTGGCAACGAATTCCACAGATGCACCACCCTCTAGCTAAATAAGTTCCTCCTCATCTCTGCTCTGAAAGGGTGCCCCTCTATTCTGAGGCTGTGCCCTCTGGTCTGAGACTCTCCCACTATAGGAATCATCCTCTCCACATCCACTCTGTCAAGGCCTTTCACCGTTCGATCGGTTTCAATGAGGTCACCCCGTCATTCTTCTGACTTCCCGTGAAGGCAGTCTGTAACAAGGTGCCGGGTTTCGCTCGGTGCTGGGAGCCGGGTTGGGGCAAGGGTGCTAATCGAAGAAGTTGAGGACGCGAGCCCCCAGGGACAGCTTTGCATTGCCGGGAACCTCAAACCCCCACCCCCCACAGCCCGAGAGGCGAGGCCAATGCCGTGCTTGAGGCTGCCTCCCAGTGCCCACTTCAGTCATCCAGATGGGAGCTCTGTGCTCCAATTAACATGTTAATGAGTGTAAATTTGATCTAATCTTCTGCACAGGCTGTGGGTGGAAGTGGGCCAGTTTCTCCTTTCATGGGAACTGGGGAATTCTCGGCTAATACCACAGAAGTCTTACTGGTCTGTTAGTACGAAGAGATATACCATCTATAACACTTCATAACAATTAAAATTCACATTTATTTTCCTGTGTTTATTATACATCAAATAAATCTCTTCGGAAACAAAAAAAAATTTTAAAAAGGTGTGGGGAGGAGGCAAATACGATAAGGGGATTCTAGAGGCTCGTAGACAGGCATACGGCCTGGTATGGGAACACCAATGCTTTTGAATGGAAAATCCTACAAAAGGTAGTGGATTTGGCCCAGTACATCACGGCTAAAGCCGTCCCAACCATTGAACACATCTACATGAAATGCAGTCGTAGGAGAGCAGCATCCATCAGCAGAGACCCCCACCACTTTCCCAATTACCACTTTCCCAATTTTCCCACTTAACCAATTTCCCCCCGGATCAATAAAGTATGACTATGACTATGACATCCAGGCCATGCTCTTTTCTCACTGCTACCATCAGGTAGAAGGTACAAGAGCCTCAGGACTCGCACCACCTGCTTCAAGAGCAGTTACCACCCCTCAACCGTCAGGCTCCTGAACAAAAGGGGACAACCACACTCATCTATTGAGATGTTCCCACGCTAACAATCTCACTTTAAGGACTCTTTATCTCATATTCTCGTTATTTATCGCTATTTATTTACGTTTGCATTTGCACAGTTTGTTGTCTTCTGCACTCCAGTTGATCTTTCATTGATCCTGTTTACAGTTACTATTCTATAGGTTTGCTGAGTATGCCCGCAGGAAAATGAACTTCAGGGGTGTATATGGTGACATATATGTATTTACATAATAAAATTTACTTTGAGCTTTACTTTTAATGACATTTAGACCATAAGACATAGGAACAGAATTAGGCCATTTGGCCCATCGAGTCTGCTCCACCATTCAATCCTGGCTGATTTATTATCCTCCTCAACCCCATTCTCCTACCTTCTACCCTTAATCTTTGACACCCATACTATCACCCTCTTACCACCAAGGACTCGCACCACCAAGTTCAGGGACAGTCACTACCCCTCACCCATCAGGATCTTGAACCAAAGGGGATAACGTCACTCGACTTCACTCACCCCATTACTGAGCTGTTCCCACAACCTACGGACTCACTTTCAAGGATCCTCCATCTTAAGTTCTCAATGTTTATTGCTTATTTATCTATTATTATTCTTTCTTTCTTTTTCTTCTTTATATACATATATATAAATGATTAGAAACCATAGAAACCATAGAAACTACAGCACAGAAACAGGCCTTTTGGCTCTTCTTGGCTGTGCCGAACCATTTTCTGCCTAGTCCCACTGACCTGCACACGGACCATATCCCTCCATACACCTGCCATCCATGTATCTGTCCAATTTATTCTTAAATGTTAAAAAAGAACCCGCATTTACCACCTCGTCTGGCAGCTCATTCCACACTCCCACCACTCTCTGTGTGAAGAAGCCCCTCCTAATGTTCCCTTTAAACTTTTCCCCCCTCACCCTTAACCCATGTCCTCTGTTTTTTTTTCTCCCCTTGCCTCAGTGGAAAATGCCTGCTTGCATTCACTCTGTCTATACCCATCATAATTTTATATACCTCTATCAAATCTCCCCTCATTCTTCTACGTTCCAGAGAATAAAGTCCTAACCTATTCAATCTTTCTCTGTAACTGAGTTTCTCAAGTCCCGGCAACATCCTTGTAAACCTTCTCTGCACTCTTTCAACCTTATTTATATCCTTCCTGTAATTTGGTGACCAAAACTGAACACAATACTCCAGATTCGGCCTCACCAATGCCTTATACAACCTCATCATAACATTCCAGCTCTTATACTCAATACTTTGGTTAATAAAGGCCAATGTACCAAAAGCTCTCTTTACGACCCTATCTACTTGTGACGCCACTTTTAGGGAATTTTGTATCTGTATTCCTAGATCCCTCTGTTCCACTGCACTCCTCAGTGCCTTACCATTAACCCTGTATGTTCTACCCTGGTTCGTCCTTCCAACGTGCAATACCTCACACTTGTCTGTATTAAACTCCATCTGCCATTTTTCAGCCCATTTTTCCAGCTGGTCCAAGATTGTAAGACATATTGCTCCGGGAGTTAGTTCCTAATGATTTTTTTTCTCTTTTTTTGTTTTATAGTTAGTGGGTTTTTTTTCAGTTAGCTGGGGTTCTCTTTTTTCCTTCTTTTCCTTTTATAAATTTTTTTTTCATTAGCATATATGTTTTTTTCTTCAGCTTTATTAATTATATATATACTAATTTGTTGAATTTCTGTATTTCATAGCTGTAGAAGATTATATATTAATAAAAAGATTTAAAAATGAAATGAAAAAAATTGAATGATTTTATTATGGTTACTATTCTATGTTGGATTTATTGTGTATGCCCACAAGAAAATGAACCTCGAGGTTGTATATAGTGACATATATGTACTTTGATAATAAGTTTACTTTGAACTTTGAACCTCCAATTCAAATATGCCCAATAACTTGGCCTCCACAGCTGTCTATGACAATGAATTCCACAGATTCACCACCCTCTGGATAAAGAAATTTCTCCTCATCTCTGACTTAAAGAAATATCTCTTTATTCTGAGGCCGTGCCCTGTGGCCCTTGACTCTCCCACTACAGGCCTGAAGAAATGGCAGATGGGATTTAATGCAGACAAGTGCAAGGTGGATTTCAGTCGGACTAACCAGCGTAGGTCTTACACAGTGAACAGTGGGGCACTGAGAAGTGTGGTAGAACAAAGGGATCTGGGAATACAGGTCCATAATTTGATGAAAGTGGTGTCACAGGTAGACGGGGTCATAAAGAAAGCTTTTGGCACACTGGCCTTCATAAATCAAAGCAATGAGTACAGGTGATGGGATGTTATGCAGAAGTTACATTTGACGTCGGTGAGGCCTAATTTGGGGTATTGTGTGCAGCTTTGGTCACCTACCTAAAGGAAAGATGTAAGTAAGGTTGAAAGAGTACAGAGAAAATTAACAAGGACTTTGCCGGTTCTGGGGGACCTAAGTTATATGGAAAGATCGAATAGGTTAGGACCGTATTCCTTGGAATGTAGAAGATTCAGAGGAGATTTGATAGCGGTATACAAAATTATGTGGGGTATAGATAGGGTAAACGCAAGCAGGGTTTTTTCACGGAGGTTGGGTAGGACTACGACCAGAGGTCATGGGTTAAGGGTGAAAGGTGAAAAGTTTAAGGGGAACATGAGGGGAAACTTCTTCACTCAGAGGGTGGTGAGAGTGTGGAGCGAGCTGCCAGCGCAAGTGGTGCATGCGAGCTCGATTTCAACGTTGAAGAGAAGTTTGGATAGGGACATGGATGGTATGGTATGGAGGGCGATGGTCCTGGTGCAGGTGGGTGGGAGTAGGCAGTTTAAATGATTTGGCACAGACTAGACAGGCCGAATGGCCTGTTTCTGTGTTGAACTTTTCTATGTCTTTATAAGTTCCATCCAGGCCTTTCAATGTGAAGGAAATGGATATGCACATTGTGTAGGTAGGAGGGATTAGTTTAATTGGGCATTTGATTACGAATTTAATTAGTCCAGAACGAGGTTGTGGATCGAGTGGCCTGTTCCTCTCTTGCACAGTTGATATTCGATGTTCTAATTCTTCCCTTGCTGAGGTTCTGACCGGCCAGGAATTTCACCAGGGGTTTGTGGAAGTGGGGCCATCCACACAGACAAGTTACTTGCAAATCTAACTCTGTAGAATGTTAAAAGGATAAGGGAAAGGAAGAGGAGGCCATTTGGCCCCTCTGATCTGTTCTGCCATTCAATTAGATTAGCATTCATCTTTTACCTCCGTCAACCCCATAGTCCATCGGCAACCTTGATATTGAAAAGTGTTCTGCTTTCTGACTCCACAGCTCCCTGCGGTAGTGCGTTCAAAGTTCAAAGTAAATTTATTGTCAAAGTACGTCTAAGTCACCATATACTCCCCCCATTGTTCATTTTCCTGCGGGCATTCACAGTACAAAAAAAAAAGAAACGCAGCAGTATAAATGGAAAACTGCAGAAGGACGACCAGCAACGACACACAAAATGCTGGAAGAACTCAGCGGGATCTCTCGTTTGGGAATGGAATCTCCAAATCTTCTCTTGTTTGTGACAAGAACGACCGGCAAACAATCAGTGTGCAAAAAGATGACAAGCAGTGCAAGCACTGAAAGAGAAGCAAACTATGTACATTCAAAGATTGAAGATCCCAAGATTTGGAGTACCATTATTATCGAGGCATGCATGCGGTACGCAACCCTGCGATTCGTCTTCCTCACAGACGGCCACAAAACAAAGAAGCACCATGGAACCCGCTCAAAGAGAAACATCAGACCCCCAGCGCACTAAAAAAAAAGCACAAATCATGCAAACAGCAAAAAAAAAAGAGCCAAAAGCACGGAATATAAAACACCAAATCACAAATTATCGGACCTGTCCAGTCAATTCTGCTCAATCTGTTGCTGTGTCATGCGTATCTGCAGGCTGTAGAGACAGCCTTCCCCAATCAAAGTCACACATATATGATTTTGATCCAGATATGGTGGTAGTGGTTAGTCTTGCGAGACCATGGATCTGCGCCTGGAAAGTTCCAGGGTGCAGGCCTGGGCAAGGTTCTGGAAGACCGGCAGTTGCCCATGCAGTAAGTCTCCCCTCTCCACGCCACCGAAGTTGTCTAAGGGAAGGGCAAGGGCCGATACAACTTGACACCGGTGTCGTCGCAGGAGTTGCCAGAACGAGGTTGAAGGCAACGTCGGACTGCCTTAGGGACTCTCAGCTCCGGATTTGTCCTCAGGGTTTACTCCCAAAGCCTTTCCCATGAGTGGGTATGGCCGCAAGGCAGCGGAGGTTTGAGATCAGAGTTTTCCCTCTCTTAGATGGGCTGCCTTCCCAGGGTGATGAGCTCCATCTACCCGAAGCACTGGTTTTAAGGCACCAGGACCTGCCTTCGCCCCTTCTCCTGTCAGTAGAAATAGTTCCGCCGGGCTTACAGACTAAGCCACATGAGAAGGCCAGGGGTTGGACTTGGTTGTCAGAAGCTATTTGAGGCGCATGCCGTGAGGAGCACTTTTAGGTAGTGGGAGATATATATATCTGGATATCCATCGTATCTGACGATGACAGAGAAACGTGGCCGGGAGAGTTTTTTAAAGTGGAAAAGCAATCACAACATGTCAGTTCCACTCTCTCGACCTCAGAGGTCCAAGTCCAGTGGGCACAGGTAGTCATCGCAAACTCGGGCCTTCCTCGGTTGCATCGGATGACCGTGACGTCTTCTGCGCCTTGTCGCGCCCGTCGCTCTCCACGGGGCGTTGCAGAACCGCCTTCCTGGCCGTTTGGATCTCACCCACCCAGTCCGCCGGAGCTGACTCGCACGCTGGGACAGGCGCGTCCCCGTCTCCCCGGGGTGCAAGGCCCACCGGCTCCCCTCACCCGGCTTAGCCCGCCTGTCGAAGCGATGTTCCGGGTGCGACTGCCGCCGTGGGCAAACAGCTACCTGGAGCCACAGGTGAGAGCCGAGTGTCCAGCAGGGACCAGAGGTGAGTGAGCTGTCGCGGAACGGACACGACAAGCCCCTTCACTAGAGGTGCTACCCCTCCCTGGACACCCCATACACCCCCTCCAGCAATTTTTTTTAAGGCATCCATTAGTCTCGCAAGACCACGGATCTGCGCCTGGAAAGTCTTCACTCTCCAGGGCGCAGGCCTGGGCAAGGTTGTATGGAAGACCAGCAGTTGCCCATGCTGCAAGTCTCCCCTCTCCACGACACCGATGTTGTCCAAGGGAAGGGCATTAGGACCCATACAGCTTGGCACCAGTGTCGTCGCAGAGCAATGTGTGATTAAGTGCCTTGCTCAAGGACACAACACGCTGCCTCGGCTGGGGCTCGAACTCACGACCTTCAGATCGCTAGTCCAAAGCCTTAACCACTTGGCCACACGCCCACACCCACCCCCCCAGCAATAAATATATATATAATAAATAACTATGAGAACCTGAGTTGTAGAGTCCTTGAAAGTGAGTCCGTAGGTTGTGGAATCAGTTCCGTGTTGAGGTGAGTGAAAAAGTTACCCACGGTGGTTCAGGAGACGGATGGTTGAGGGGTAATAGCTGTCCCTGAACCTGGTGGTGTGGGACCTAAGGCTCCTGTACCTCCTTCCCAATGGGAGCAGTGAGAAGGGGGCACGGGCTGGACGGTGGGGGTCCTTGTTGACGCTGCTTTCTTGTGGTAGCGCTCCTTGTGAAGGAGCTCAGAGGTGGGGAGGGCTTTGCCTGTGATGAACTGGTCCATATCCACCGCTTCCTGGAGCCTTTTCCATTCCTGGGCATCGGTGTTTCCATGCAGCCAGTCTGAATAGTCCCCACTGTGCATCTAGAGAAGTCTGTCACAAGTTTTAGACGACGTGCCGAATGTACGCAAACGTCGAAGAAAGTAGAGGCGTTGCTGTGCCTTTCTGATGGCACTTACGTGCTGGTCCCATGACAGACGTAGAGGGAGATCTACTCTCTATCTAACCACGATGCCCTGGACTGGAAATGTTAGACTGTAGAGTGTAGAGAGGTTCACTCTGCTTCTAACCCACGCTGGAAGTGTTCTCTCTGCGTGAGTCTTCTAAGAAAGTGATAAACTTTAGCGTCACTGTGATGTGAATCTCATTATAATCCTCCGACATGCCATTCCACATCCTCCTCTACTGCCGTGACAAGGCCACATTCAGATTGGGGGAGCAGCACCTTATATTCCGTCTGGGTAGCCTCCAACTCTGGATTTCTTGAACTTCTGGTAATTGCCCCCTCTCCCCCCACACCCCTTTCTCCTTCGCCGTTCCCCATTCCTGTTTCCCTCTCTCACCCTATCTCCTTTCCTGCCCATCACGTCCCTCTGGTGCTCCTCCCCCTTCCCTTTCTTCCATGGCCTTCTGTCCTCTCCTATCTGATTGCCCTTGTAAGCTTTGCCCAAACTTCTAAAACTTTTAAAATTTCTGGGTCAATCTAACCCTTCCCTCCCACATATTCTTCCGTCTTTGATAGTCCAGGTGCTGATCGAAGGGATTCTGAAATGCTTCTAATGGATCTGCCTCTACCACCACTTCCTAACAGGGCGTTCTAGGCACTCAAAGTTCAAAGGTCAAAGTGCAATTATTACTGAAGTGTGCATACACTATACAACATTGAGGTTCGTCTCCTAACAGGCAGCCATGAAACAAAGAAATCCCCAAAGAAAGAAGACCCAATGAACAGAGAGAAAAAAACCCGCCAATCATGCAAACAGTAAACGCGAGCAAACAGCGTTCTGAACTCAAGTCCTCAAAGAGAGGCCGTCCGCAGACCCTTAGTTTAGAGCAGAGCTGTTTTGGCCTGACCCTCTCTTTGGGCGCTGACACCCTGACCTTCTCAATTTGGCCCGCTGTCTAAATTGTTGTCCAGACATCAAGCTCAGTTGCTTCGATACTACAGAGGCTAGTGCCTGTGATGGACCCTGTCGTCTCCATTTGGGCTGCACCCGACCTTTCTGACTTGGCCCGGTGCCTAAATCATCGTCCAAACATCAGAGTCAGTCATTCCGGTGCCTGGGCCCCCACTGCGTCGTCTCAGCCTGTTCCCAACCTTTCCAATTCGATCTTAAAAGTGTGTCCCCTGGTATTAGCCATTTCCACCCTGGTGAAAGATCTCTATCTGTCCACTTGATCTATGCCTCTTGTATACAATTATCAAGCCACCTCCCATCCTCCTTCTTTCCAAAGGGAAAAGCCCGAGCTCGCTTAATCTATCCTCAAAATAATGTGCTCCCTAGTCCAGTCAGCATCCTGGTAAATCTCCTCTGCACCCTCTCTAAAGCTTCCACATCTTTCCTATAATGAGGGAACCAGAACTGAACGCAAGTATGGTCTGACCAGGGTTTTATAGAGCTGCAACTTTACCTTGTGGTATTTGAACTTAATCATGGGCACGAGCCTCTGAAGTATCCAGGTTGACAGGCTTCATCACTGTCTGGTATGGAGGGGCTACTGCACAGGACTGAAGGAAGCTGCAGAGGGTTGTAAATCTAGTCAGCTCCATATTGGGCACTAGCCTACAAAGTACCCAGGACATCTTTAGGGAACGGTGTCTCAGAAAGGTAGCGTCCATTATTAAGGACCTCCAGCACCCAGGACATGCCCTTTTCTCACTGTTACCATCAGGCAGGAGGTACAGGAGCCTGAAGGCACACACTCAGCAATTCAGGAACAGCTTCTTCCCCTCTGCCATCCGATTCCTAAATGGACTTTGAAGCTTTGGACACTACCTGACATTTTTTTAATATACAGTATTTCTGTTTTTGCACATTTTTTAAATAATCTATTCAATATATGTAATTGATTTACTTGTTTATTTATTATTATGCTTTATTTTATTTATTATTATTATTTTTTTCTCTCTCTGCTAGATTATGTGTTGTATTGAACTGCTGCTGCTAAGTTAACAAATTTCACGACACGTGCCGGTGAAAATAAACCTGATTCTGATCTCCAAGGAGTGACACCTCAGAAAGGCGGCGTCCATCATTAAGGACCCCCCATCACCCAGGACATGTCTCCTTCTCATTGCCGCCATCAGGGAGGTGGTACAGGAGCCTGATGGCACTGTTACAAGAATCTACCCTTGCAATAATGATCAGGAAGACACAGAGAGAACCTGTATTTACCAAAAAGTAACTTGATTGTCTAAATTAATAGGTACGTGAAGTCATATACTGAATACCTTGTGTGCCCGCCAACTACGTTTTCCTGACCTGCCATGGGCAGTCAAAGAACAGGAAAGATATTACCAGATAAAAAGGAGCTTCTGCTGCTGAACGTGCGTTCCTCGTAGTCCCGTTTCGAATCTCCACGTGACCGTGGGGCAGCTCGGGGTAGCTGGTCTCCTACAGAATTACTGCAGCCAGCAGACATGAAGCGTCTGCTTTTAAATGCATCCCTTACCAATTCAAATTCTACACTCCAGTGTCACTGGGTGTAGGTCATGTGACTTACCTTTATCACCTGATTGGCTCTGCTCCAGGCCAGCGTCCATCCCTCTTCCAGGCAAGTGAAACCATGCTGACTTTGTACTATCTTGTCCTGTGTCACCAAGTACTCTATCATCTCGCCCTTAACAATTGACTCCAACATCTTCCCCACCACTGAGGTCAGACTAACTGGTCTATGATTTCCTTTCTGCTGCCTTCCTCCTTTCTTAAAGAGTGGAGTGACATTTGCAATTTTCCAGTCCTCTGGAACCATGCCAGAGTCCAATGATTTTTGAAAGATGCCACCACAACCTCTACCTCTTTCAGCATCCTAGGATGCAGTTCATCTGGTCTGGGTGACTTACCTACCTTCAGGTCCTTCAGCTTTTTGAGCATTTTGAGGTATGATTCTGTCTTCTTTAAAACACTGATCAAGCCAGGCGACTGACACCCAAAATGGAGAACAGAATCTCCTCACAAAATGGCAGCCTCCATCTCCTCCCTGATGGCAAGAACAAAGGCAATTGGTCCGTCTGCTTCCACCATCCTTGATTCATTTGGTTTCACTGATTTGCAGACTGTAGTTCTTTCTGGCCAACACCACACACTTGACGACTCAGAAACAGCTTCTTCCCCATTGCCATCCGATTTCTGAATGGACATTGACCCATGACTACTACCTTCCTACATTTTTATTTCTATTTTTTGCACTAGTTGTTTAATTTAACTATTTAAAATCTATATCTAAATATATATAAGCCAATTTGGTCCCGATAAAGCGCTATCCCATCTTCCCACATGTTCACCAATTCCTCTCAGACTTCACCCCAAATCTCCACATGTGAGGTCGATTTATACCGCCACACTAGGAGCAATTTAGAGTGGCCGATTCACTGACCAATCTTTGGGATGCGGGAAAAATCGGAGCAGCCAGGAACCAGGTCAAATGTGTTGAGTTCTGTTCATTTTGGCTAAGTAGGCACTCAGTTGGCCACCATCTTTATACCCACAATCCCCCACTTTCCCTGTTATGGGCATGCATGCAAGAGGTGAAAGTAGGGGATTGTGGGTATAAAGATGGTGGCCCTTATCTATTGATTGGAGATGCTGAAAGCTGTTTTTTGCTTCGTATGTCAGGTGTTTTTCTCTTCACATTTGTAGTTGTTTTTTGTCAAGCCACTCCTCCAGCTCTATGGACCACGGCAAAGCCGTCTCAGATCTTGGTGAGAGGGCATGTTTGGCCCAGGTGGAGGGCGTCCTGGGTTGGGACACCACAGGGGCAAGCTGGGGTTTGTCGGGCGCCCCCCCCGTCGGTGTAGTGCTTGTGCTGTTTTGGCATGTCTATTTGCAGTTGTTCAGTTTTTTCAGGTAGCTACAGTAAAGCCCGGGAGGAGCGAGGAGATGGTGGTGGTGGTGGTGGGGGGGGGGGGTCGTTGATCAGATCTCTGCCGGTGGGGGGAGTGTGGAGGGGGAGGTGTGTTGGCATCCCAGCATTGGCGCCATCGGCGTGTTCGTTACCAGAGTCGAGGGTTTTCAAGTTGTGGAAAGGTTTCTACGATCTGAGTTGGGAAGCTGGAGGAGAATTTTCGACGAGTTTATGAGCTGGAATGTTGTTGGGCATATTTTGGGTATGCTTGTAGAATTTTGTTGAAGCTTCTCTTCTCCGGATCTCTGGGGCTGCTATTCCACTCATTGTTGGGAGCCAATGGACGGGTGAAGATTTTAGAACTTCTGAGATTATGCTCATAGACGTATGGAGCTGTGTACCGATGATGTTTCTGTGAGCACTTCTCTCCCAGATGGGTGCTCAATATTTGGCAACTGAGAAACATAGTGCTAGGCTAGATGTTTGTAGGACTGACTGATTAGCACCCCATTAGGTTCCTGCTACCTTCCCGGTCATGGCCAATCTGGACTTTAGTTTCTTTGCAACATTTTGAAGGTGGATCTTGTATGAGAGATTAGATTATTAGGACACGCAGTCCTCTTTTATAGTCATTTAGTAATGCATGCATTAAGAAATGATACACTATTTCTCCGGTGTGATATCACAAAACACAGGACAGACCAAGACTGAAAAACTGACAAAAACCACATAATTATAACATATAGTTACAACAGTGCAACAATACCATAACTTGATGAAGAACAGGCCATGGTCACAGTGAAAAAGTTCAAAGTCTCTCGAAAGTCCCACATCTCACGCAGACGGGAGAAGGAAGAAAACTCTCCCTGCCATGCCCGACCACAGTCCGACTCTGAGTCGTCCGAAAACTTCAAGCCTCCGATCAGCCCTCCGACACCGAGCACCGGGCACCATCTCTGCCGAACGCTTCGACCCCAGCCTTGGTCGCCAGCAGCAGGCAAAGCCGGGGATTTTGGGGCCTTCCCTCCGGAGATTCTCGATCGCACAGTAGCAGCGACAGCGAACCGGGCATTTCAGAAGTTACTCCAGATGTTCCTCCGTGCTTCTCACGTCCATCTCCATCAAATCAGAATTGTGCACGGCATCCTACTTACAAATACGATATCATTTCACCGGAGAGCTGCGCGCGCTGCGTTGCGCCGCCATCTTCTCCTCCCGCCTTCGATCTATTGTAACTCCTGAGTTCTTTGGGTGTGGATCGTTGGGTATCTGTTTATCATTTTAGTTTGATACTAAGTTTAAGTTTGGTTAGTCGGTTGTCCATATGAGAAGTAGTTGAATAGGGAGTTGATATCTTGGGTAGGGATTTTTTTTTCAACGGATTTGAAAGTAAAGTTGTCTAAAGGAAAGAAAAGTTTGTCTTTGTTGTTGGAACGTTAACAGAACGTGCAAACTCCATGCAGGCAGCACTGGACAACAAAGATTTTGCTTCCTGAATACTTTCCGATGTATCTAGTGGATTTGGGGCTGCTTTAGAGGAGGTAAGACAATGGCTTCATTTCATTAGGGGTTTGAGGAGATTTGGGATGTCACCCAAAACACTCGAAAATTTCTACAGATGTACATTGGAGAGCTTTCTAACTGGTTGCATCGCCGTCCGGTATTAGGCGGGGGGAGTGTTATTGCACAGGATTGAAATAAGCCGTAGAGAGTTGTAAACTCAATCAGCTCCATCATGGGCACCAGCCTCTGTAGCATCCAGGACATCCTCAAGGGGCATTTCCTCAAAAATTGGTGTCCATCAATACGGACGCTCCCCATCACCCAGGTCATGCCCTCTTCTCATTGTTACCATCGAGAAGGAGGTACAGAAACTTGAAGACACACACTCAATGATTCAGGGGCAGCTACTTGCCCTCTGCCATCCAATTTCTGAACGGACATTGAACCTATGAACTCTACCTCACTAGATTAGATTAGATTAGATTATGAGGACACTCAGTCCTCGTTTATTGTCATTTAGAAATGCATGCATTAAAAAATGATACAGTGTTCCTCCAGAAAGATATCACAGAAATACAGGACAAACCAAGACTGAAACTGACAAAACCACATAATTATAACATATAGTTACAACAGTGCAAAGCAATACCGTAATTTGATAAAGAGCAGACCATGGGCACGGTAAAAAAGCAGTCTCCAAGTCCCGATAGCCCATCATTTCACACAGACCGTAGAAGGGAGAAACTCTCCCTGCCATGAGCTTCCAGCGTCGCAAACTTACTGATGCATTGGAAGCACCCGACCGCAGCCGACTCTGAGTCCGTCCAAAAACTTCAAGCCTCCGACCAGCCCTCCGACACCGAGCACCATCTCTGCCGAGCGCTTCGACCCCGCCCCGGCCGCCGAGCAGCAGGCAAAGCCGAGGACTCGAAGCCTTCCCCTTCGGAGATTCTGGATCACACAGTAGCAGCGACAGTGAAGCGGGCATTTCAGAAGTTTCTCCAGATGTTCCTCCGTACTCTCATGTCCGTCTCCATCAAATCAGAATTGTGCACGGCACTCTACTTGACAGATTACAGATATCATCATTGGAGTGGCCGCTGCGAGCTGCGTCACGCCGCCATCTTCTCCACCCGCTACTGTTTTATTTTTATTTTTGCACTAATTATTTAATTTAATTATTTAATATACACATATATATATACACTGAACTATAATTTACAGTTTTTATAAAAAATTATCATGTGTTGCATTGTACTGCTGCCACAAAGTTAACAACTATTTTTTTTAGATTATGAAGATACGCAGTCCTCTTTTATTGTCATTTAGTAATGCATGCATTAAGAAATGATACATTAGTTCCTCCGGTGTGATATCACAGAAACACAGGACAGACCAAGACTGAAAAAACTGGCAAAACCACATAATTATAACATATAGTTACAACAGTGCAACAATACCATAACTTGGTGAAGAAGTCCATGAGCACAGTAAAAGTTCAAAGTCTCTCAAATGTCGCACATCTCACGCAGATGGGAGAACGAAGAAAGAAAGACTCTCCCTGCCATACCCGACCATGGTCCGACTCGGAGTCATCTGAAAACTTTGAGCTCTGATCAGCTCTCCGACACTGAGTACTGAGCGCCATCTCTATCTGAATGATACGACCTCCATCTCGGTCGCCAACAGCAGGCAACGCCGGGGATTTTGAGGCCTTCCCTCCGAAAGATTCCTAACCGCGCAGTAACGATAGCAGCGATCGAGCGTTTCAGCAATTTTTCCAGATGTTCCTCTGTGCTTTCACGTCCATCTCCATCAAATCAGAATTGCCCACGGCCCCTATTATGACACATGCCATTGATATTAAGTCTGATTCTGATTCTAATTGTGAAAATCATTACAAAGTTTCCCTATTGGGCACCATTTTTAAAAAATCACCTGTATTTGTTATTTCAATTCACAATTCAAGTCAGAATAACTGATGTCAAGATTAAGGAAGGCATTTTTGTTGGTCCACAAATCAGACAGGTCATCATTGACAGGCAATTCGAAGAACTTCTAGTGGGACTGGAGAAAATCACATGGAAGGCATTCAAGGATGTTGTTGAAAATTTCCTTGGCAACTACAGAGCACCAAACTACGTACAGCTGGTTGACAACATGTTTCAAGCATACAAAATCTTGAAGTGCAACATATCACTACAGATTCATTTTCTGCATTCCCATTTAGACTTCTTCCCTGCCAATCACGAGCACGGTGAAAGGTTTCACCAGGACATTACAATTATGGAGAAGTGGTATCAGGGCAACTGGAATCCATCAATGTTGGCTGATTTGGTTTGGAATGCCCTTGTTGTTGTTGCTTGCTTCTGTTTGCATGATTTGTTTTTTTTTCTTTCCCTGTGCATTGGGGGTTGGTCTTTTTTTAAATTGGGTTCCTTTGGGTTCATTGCCTTGCAACTGCCTGTAAGCAAACAAATCTCATGGTTCATCAATTTATACATTCTTTGATAATAAATGCACTCTGAATCTTGAATTATTGTTGGACACTTAAGCGAGAAGCCTCAGACACTGAGAACTGACAAAAATCATCAATAAAACATTTTTAGCTATAGCAAAGTGTCAGCAATGTTATGCAGTTAAATGCGTTATAGTCAATAAAAGTTAATTTCTTGTTTCTTGTAGTAACATACAAGTAGTCTGAAATTATATTTGCGTCCAGCTTCAAGCGGTCTGTCATAAATAAACTGCTTCATTCCGAGGAAGCCACACTTCCAGAAAAATTTATTGTCTGGTGTAATTGTTCCTGGAATTTTCTTGTAACTATGGTATAGTTGCATCTACATTTTCCCAAAGACCATAACAGCATTGAATATAGGAGCAGAATTTGGCCCATGGAGTCGAGTCCACCATTTCATCCTGGTTGATCCATTTCCCCTCTCATTTCCCCCACTCTCCTGCTTACTCCCCATATTCCTGTAAACTTCCTAATTTTCTGGAGCGGGTGTCTCATACACACTTGAATCTGGCTGTTTTATAGGTTCTTATCACGGGAATCTGTGTTGTCTCTGGTCTGTCGTTCCTGTTCTCTTTGCTTTGTTCTCTCAGCTCCTCCTTCTCTGGTTCCGTAGCTCTTAACAAAGCGATCATAAGCAATAGGTCTTGTGCCTCATTCCCGACCTCCGAAGAACCTTTGGATCGCAAACGTGTCAGGATCCCACGCTGCTTCCCAAAAAAACCCCCAAAAAAACACCGCGGGCGCTGGAAACCGGGAACAGGAGGGGTAAAAGAACTCTGCTGGCCAGGCGGCATGGGTGGAGAGAGAACTAGCTAATGCTTTGGGTCATTGGACCTCCATCTGAACTGCCCAAACTACCATCTAAAGCAACACATACACGACATGCTGGAGGAACTCAGCAGATCAGGAGGCATCTAGGGCGGGGAATAAACAGTCGAGATTTCGGGCCGAGGGCCCTTCATTAGGACACCTAGTCAGCAAGATCCTGATGAAGGGTCTCGGCCTGAAAGGTCGACTGTTTGTTCCTCCTCCACAGATGCTGCCTGACCTGCTGAGCTCTTCCAGCATTTTGTGTGCAGAATCTCTTGAGCTGATCATCTCATTCACTGCTGTTGGCTCTTCTCTTGAAAGTCCTCTCTCCACAGCTGCCGCCTGGCCTGCCGACTGCTTCCAACGCTCCCGGCTTTTATTTTGAACTTTCAGCACCTGTCATCCAAGCCATCTCCACCAATTATGTTCTAAAGCGGGTGGGGGAGGGGTTCCTAGCCTGGGGTCCACAAATAACTCGGCTAATGGTGGGGGTCCATGGCATAAAAAAGGTTAGGAATCCTTGTTCAGAAAAAAAGCAATCATGAACACCATCTAGATCAGGAGCTCCCAATCTGGTGTTGGTGGACCCCTTGCTTAATGGTATTGGTCCATAGCATTAAAAATTGGGAACCCCTGATCTGTCGGTTATCAATGGGTGGTTACCAGGAGCAGGAACCCTGGGAGTTTTCCTCCACCCTGGGTCTTGGGAGAAGGCAATCTAAGATCTCTCTACTGCCCATAGTGCCATTGGCATTTAGGGCAACAATGAAGGTCCTCCAACTCTGGCAGGATTCTGGGCTTCCTCCACTGTGTTAGTAGCTTCCTCTCGGTTTTCACTACTGTCATAAGAACATAAGAAACAGGAGCAGGAATCGGCCATCTGGCTCGTCGAGCCTGCTCTGCCATTCAATAAGATCATGGCTGATCTGACCATGGACTCATCTCCATCTACCTGCCTTTTCCCCATAAACCTTAATTCTCCTACTCTGCAAAAATTCTATCCAACCCTGTCTTAAACCCTGTCTTGCGGGAGGAGAAGATGGCGACGCGCCTGCGTGTGCGCAGCCCTCCGGTGAAAAATGATATCGTACCTGTTAAATAGGGGCCGTGGACAATTCTGATTTGATGGAGAATGGACGTGAAAGCACAGAGGAACATCTGGAGAAGTTTCTGAAACGCCCGTTCGCTGCTGTCATTACTGTGTGGTCGGGAATCTTTCGGAGGGTAGGCCTCAAAATCCCCGGCCTTGCCTGCTGTTGGCGACCGAGAAGGAGGTTGAATCGTTCGGACAGAGATGGCGCTCAGTACTCGGTGTCGGAGAGCTGATCAGAGCTCGAAGTTTTCGGATGACTCAGAGTCGGATTGTAGTCGGCATGGCAGGGAGAGTTTTTCTTCCTTCTCCCATCTGCGTGAGATGTGGGACGTTTGAGAAACTTTGAACTTTACTGTGCTCACGGACTTCTTCATCAATTGTTGCACTGTTGTAACTATAGGTTATAATTATGTGGTTTTGTCAGTTTTTTCAATCTTGGTCTGTCCTGTGTTTTGTGATATCACACCGGAGGAAATAATGTATTATTTCTTAATGCATGCATTACTAAATGACAATAAAAGGGGACTACGTGTCTTCATAATCTAAAAAAAATATTTACTGAGGTAGCCTCCACTGCTTCATTGGGCAGAGAATTCCACAGATTCATCACTCTCTGGGAAAAGCAGTTCCTCCTCGTCTCTGTCCTAAATCGCCTCCCTCGAATCTTGAGACTATGTTCCCTCGTTCTAGTCAGTCATGCAAGATCCAGGTGGAGATTCAGGAATACCGTCAACTCAGATGTAGAAGGATTCTTCATTGCCGTTTCTGTAACGATTTTGTTTGACCAGTCAAGGTTGTTAACCCTGAATCTGGAGGGCCGGTGGACCACTCAGAGTCTGACCTCTACCCTTTGACCTGTCTGGCATGGGTGACCCTACCAAGAACCAAAGCATAAAGCCCTGACTCCAGCCAACGTAGCTCTCCAGGCCATTGAAGCACGCAGGCCTCCAAACCCAACAAGGCTGTGGTCCTCTAAGAGTGTATGAATGGCAGAGCAAACGCTATCTTTCCTTTTTCTTTTTGCTTCAACAATTCTGTGGTGCTGGTCCCTTTAAGTCTTTCCTGAAGATGTGGGCTGGAGATATCCTCCCAGGCTGCTGGACAATGGCCAGCTCTCGAGCAATTAAATAACAATGAATTGGAAAGGGATTATCACCAGAAAATTAACTTTTCAGTATTTTGGCTATGTTTCAAAGATTCTGGCCCCGGCTAACTTGGCTCAGTAAAACATGACGTGCATTCCTTAAATCTTTCGCGATTGCCTGACTTGTCCGGGTTAAGTTAGTTAGTTGAGCCTATTACCGCTACGGGGGCATAGGCCGCCAACGGCAACTCGCCAGAGTCCTCTGTCCTGGGCCAGTCTTTCAAGTTGTCCTCGGGTGTAGCCCACCGTCCTCGAGGCAAGGATCCTTCTTCTCCCTGGGGTTGAGGTCTGGTGGTCTTAAGTGGAAAAGGGAGGAGGTTTGTTGCTGAGATACCACGCAGAACAGGTCTTTCTGGCCCAGCTACCCCTGATTTAACCCTAGCCTAATCACGGGACAATTTACCTACAATTTACCCATTAACCTACCAAACGGTACGTCTTTGGACTGTGGGAGGAAACCAGGGCACCCCGGAGGAAACCCGTGTGGTTATGAGGAGAACGTAGAAACTCCTTACAGGCAGTGGTGGGAATTGAACCCAGGTCGCCTGTGCTATAGACTGATGTGCTAACCACTACACTATGGTGCTGAGCCAGAGCAGGACATCAGCGCCGAACGGAGGTGGTTCATGGGGATCCTCCATGCTGTACGTGGGGTCCATTGACGGAAATGATTGATAGGGTCATGGGCAGGGCAAGAAACAAAGAGTGTTTCTAAAGGGACGGGGGTGGGGGAGGTAAAAGAGTTACCCTGTGTCACCCTGACATGGTGGCGTCAAGAAAACAACCTCTCCCTCAATGTCGCAAAAACAAAAGGAGCTGGTTGTGGACTACAGGAGGAATGGAGACAGGCTCACCCCTATTAAAATCAATGGATCTGGGGTTGCGAGGGTGAACAACTTTAAGTTCCTCAGCATACACATCACTGGGGATCTCACGTGGTCTGTACATACCAGCTGTGTGATGAAAAAGACACAACAGCGCCCCTTTCACCTCAGACGGTTGAAGAAGTTTGGTATGGCCCCCCCGCAAATCCCAAGAACTTTCTACAGGGGGACAATTAAGAGCATCCTGACTGGCTGCATCACTGCCTGGTATGGGAACTGTACCTCCCTCAATCGCAGGACTCTGCAGAGAGTGGTGCGGACAGCCCAGCACATCTGTAGATGTGAACTTCCCACTGTTCAGGACATTTACAAAGACAGGTGTGTAAAAAGGGCCCGAAGGATCATTGGGGATCTGAGTCACCCCACCCACAAACTGTTCCAGCTGCTACCATCCCGGAAATTGAATTTAGGAGCTGAGAGGTAACGTTGCAGCCATATAGGACTCTGGTCAGACCACACTTGGAGTACTGTGCTCAGTTCTGGTCGCCTCACTACAGGAAGGATGTAGAAAGGGTGCAGAGGAGATTTACAAGGACGTTGCCTGGGTTGGGGAGCATGACTTATGAAAACAGGTTGAGTGAACTCGGCCTTTTCTCCTCGGAGCGATGGAGGATGAGAGGTGACCTGATAGAGGTGTATAAGATAATGAGAGACATTGATCATGTGGATAGTCAGAGGCTTTTTCCCAGGGCTGAAATGGTTGCCACAAGAGGACAAAGGTTTAAGGTGCTGGGGAGCAGGTACAGAGGAGATGTCAGGGGTAAGTTTTTTACTCAGAGAGTGGTGAGTGCCAGCAATGGTGGTGGAGACGGATACGATGGGGTCTTTTAAGAGACTTTTGGATAGGTACATGGAGCTTAGTAAAATAGGGAGCTGTAGGTAAGCCTAGTAATTTCTAAGATAAGGACATGTTCAGAACAACTCTATGGGCCGAAGGGCCTGTATTATGCTGTAGGTTTTCTACGTTTCTATATGTTTCTATGAAACGGTACCTGTAGCATTAAAGCCAGGACTAACAGGCTCCGGGACAGCTTCTTCCACCAGGCCATCAGACTGATTAATTCACGCCGATACAATTGTATTTCTATGTTATATTGACTGTTCTGTTGTACATACTATTTATTATAAATTACTATAAATTGCACATTGCCCGTTCAGACGGAGACATAAAAGGTAAAGGCCTCCGTTCGTCTTGCGAGACCATGGACCTGCGCCTGGAAAGTCTTCACTCTCCAGGGCGCAGGCCTGGGCAAGGTTGTATAGAAGACCAGCAGTTGCCCAGGCTGCAAGTCTCCCCTCTCCACGACACCGATGTTGTCCAAGGGAAGGGCATTAGGACCCATACAGCTTGGCACCAGTGTCGTCGCAGAGCAATGTGTGGTTAAGTGCCTTGCTCAAGGACACAACACGTTGCCTCGGCTGGGGCTTGAACTCATGACCTTCAGGTTGCTAGTCCAACGCCTTAACCACTTGGCCACGTGCCCACACAACAGATGGAGACATAACGTAAAGATTTTTACTCTTCACTTATGTGAAGGATGTAAGTAAATTCAAATTCAAGGTGGGGAGCACCATTGCTAATCGGGGATAATGTCCCAGCTGTAGAAAGGGAGGATATCATAGAGCAATCGTCTACTGAGCCTGTGAGGGTGGAAGTCAAGAATAGGAAGGGAGCAAGTATTCCTTAGACCCCCAGTTGCACTAGAGACACTGATCAATAGATCAGTCGGCAGATTTTGGAAATGCGCATTGATCTGAGAGTCGGTTTAACCTTAGCCACAAGTTCATTGGCCGAAGAGTCTGTACTGTGCGTTAGAGCGATTTTTTGGGGTTTGTACATTTAGCAAGTAACCTCTGGACGCGGAGCAAAGTTAAGATGGCGCTAAATGGGGACTCCTTCGCTTGCATCATCAGAAACAGCTCTGTTTCTAACTTTGATATCTCTTTTTTTCCCTTCTCAAGGTTCTTTTGAAGACCCTGACCCAGAGCTACACACTGACTTCGGTTCTTAGTGGGAATGGGACCCGCTCCCAGGGCCTCGCGACCGACCGCTTTTCGATATTCTGAGGACGCGGCCTGGAAGACGAGCGTGCCTTCAGGGTTCTGGGTTTTCGTGGCTCTGGGGACGGGCCAATTCTAGGCCAGTGCCCCTGACTGAAGCGTCGCGAGAGAGCACGGAACGTTGGGAGCGGCGGGTTAGGTGCCGGGGGTCATGTGCGTGGAGACTCTCCGGGCGCAGAGCTCAGAGAAAGCACACAGCAGACTTTTAACATCGTAAATCAGTGAGTTATTTGTTATGTCTCCCCTCTCGCTGTGAAATGGGGGGGGGTGGGGAGACGCTTCTCTTTCCCGTAATTTGTTTCGCGAGCCGTTCTTCCAGATGATTTCACCGCAGCACAGCAGCGAGGCCAGCGCGAGGGAGAAGCGAAAACAGAGCGCAGATTGAAGTTATGGAGAACGTACAGTGCAGGCAAGGCCATGGCGCGATAGATTGAGACGTGCAAGACAAATGCTGTTCAATGGTGAATCCCTGTCCTATGACCCGAGTCCTGACGCAGGGGAGGGGACAGCTAGCTGCTGACACAGCCATCGGGCCTCATGAAGAGGGGAGATAACAGGATGGGAGTTCAGAAAGGAGCAGAGAATTGTTTTTCGCTGGCTGAGAACAACTTAGATTGTGAATGATGCTTATCATATGTAGGACGCTACTACTAAACTACAGCATTTAATTAAAAAAAAACAGGCCACTCAGCCCATCTGGTTCGTGCTAAACTAATATTCTGACTTGTCCCATTAACCTGCACCCGGACCATACCTCCCCCCATCTGCGTACCTATCCAAATTTCTGTGAAATGTCGAAATTGAACTCACGTCTACCACTTTAAACTTCTCACCTTTCACCCTTAACCCATGACCTCTAGTTCTAGTCCCACCCAACCTCAGTGGAAAAAGTCTGCTTGCATTTACCCTATCTATACCCCTCATAATTTTGTATACCTGTATCAAATCTCCCCTCATCCTTCCATGCTCTAGGGAATGAAGTCTTTTTTTTTGGCGTGTGCCTGCGTGCGTGCGAGTCTGTGCGTGTGTGTCTGTGTGTGCGTGCGTGCATCCGTGATGACGTCTTTTTCATGGCTTTTACAAGGCGCGGAGCGAGAGAGAGAGACTGTGCGGCGCGCCACTCCCCACACAGACATTTTCGCAGTGTTTCTCCCTTTTTATTTTACGAGGTCGAGTTGCGATCTCGACACTCAACCCGGCACGGATGGAAAGCGTACTCGGGAGTGGACCCGACTGGTTTCGAACCCGGGAACCTCCGCTCCCGGGTCCGGCGCCGATGTCGTTGCGCCACCAGCCGGCCCAGGAACGAAGTCTTAACCTATTCAGAATTCCTCGATAACTTAGGTCCTCAAATCTTAGCAATGTCCTTGTAAATTTTGTTAGCACTCTTTCAATCTTACTGAGAGCAGCATCCATCATCAGAGATCCTCACTACCTTCTCTCTGTTGCCATCAGGTAGAAGGTACAGGAGCCTCAGGACTCACACCACCAGGTTCAGGAACAGCTACTACCCCTCAACCATCAGGCTCTTGAACAAAAGGGGGTAACTACACTCTCTTGCCCCATCATTGAGATGTTCCCACAACCAATGATCTCACTTTGAGGACTCTTTTATCTCATGGTCTCATTATTTGTTGCTATTTATTTACATTTGCACAGTCTGTTGTCTTTGGCACTATGGTTGATCTTTCACTGATCCTGTTTACAGTTACTATTCTATAGACTTGCTGAGTTTGCCCACAGGAAAATGAATCTCAGGATTGTATATCGTGATAATAGAATTTACTTTGACATTTTTTCTGTATGTAGGTAACCAGAATTACACACAATATTCCAAATATTGGAGGCGGGAGGAGAAGATGGCGGCGTGCCTGCGTGTGCACAGCTCTCCGGTGAAAAATGATATCGTACCTGTTAATTAGGGGCCGTGGACAATTCTGATTTGATGGAGAATGGACGTGAAAGCACAGAGGAACATCTGGAGAAATTTCTGAAACGCCCGTTCGCTGCTGTTGTTACTGCGCGGTCGTGAATCTTTCGGAGGGTAGGCCTCAAAATCCCCGGCCTTGCCTGCTTTTGGTGACCGAGAAGGAAGTTGAATCGCTCGGACAGAGATGGCGCTCAGTACTCGGTGTCGGAGAGCTGATCAGAGCTCGAAGTTTTCGGATGACTCAGAGTCGGACTGTGGTCGGCATGGCAGGGAGAGTTTTTCTTCCTTCTCCCGTCTGCGTGAGATGTGGGACATTTGAGAAACTTTGAACTTTACTGTGCTCGCGGACTTCTTCATCAAGTTATGGTATTGTGCACTGTTGTAACTATATGTTATAATTATGTGGTTTTGTCAGTTTTTTCAGTCTTGGTTTGTCCTGTGTTTTGTGATATCACACCGGAGGAAATAATGTATCATTTCTTAATGCATGCATTACTAAATGACAATAAAAGAGGACTACGTGTCTTCACAATCATCATAATCATAAATTTGGGGCCTCACAGAAAAAGTTTAGATGCCGCCAAGCGGCTGCCTCCTCGAGCTCATCTGTGGAAACAGCTTAAATTCCTCTCACTGTCTCTTTTTACCCTTTTCAAGGTGGCAGGGGTTCTGTCAAAGTCCCTGATCTGCAACAGCGCTCAAAACTGTGGTTTCTCATGGCGGACGAATCCCTGCTCCTGGAGCTTACCGACGCGGCGTTTTCTGGCATTCTCCAGGCACAGCATGGAAGATGCTACCTCTGGGGTGCGGCCCTGTGGACGACCAATTCCAGGCCGGTGTTGCCGACTGTGGCTTCGCGGGAGAAGGAACTTCAGTATTTCCTGGTGGTGTATGTGTGCTTAGAGGTCTTTGTAGTCCAGCGATCGCTCTCTCTCTCAATAGTGGGGAAAGTTTCGAGTCCGAGAAGCTCGGAATAAAAAGCAACATGGCGGACTGTAACATCGTAACAGCGACTGCTTGTTGGTCTCCCCTTTCACTGCGAACCGGGTGACGCCTCTCCGCCCCTTGCTAGTGAGGGAGAGAGCCTGCGGCATGCCGAGCTGTCGGGTAAACAACAGTTTTTGGTTGACTGCCGATCGTGGTCTCTCTTTGGGTGCTTTGCTGTTGCTCAGTGGGTGGTGGGCACCCACCTTTGTGCTGAAATGGGTGGAGGTTGATGCTTTACTGCTCCTTGTGCATGGGAGCAGGGAAGAGGGAGTTTGGGTCCTAAAGTGTTTCACTCATTCTTTGGGGTTCTGTTTTTCATTGATGTCTGTGAAGAGTAAGAATTTCAGGTTGTATACATTCTTCGGTAATAAGCAGAACCACTCGAAACATGCTCCAAGTACCCTTACACATGCTCTCTAACCCAGGCAGCATCCTGGTAAGTTTCCTCTGCGCCCACCCCAAATCTTCTTATATAACTCATAGATCCAGTAATCCGGGTTCAACTATGGCCTCTACGGCTGTCTATGTGGAGTTTGCATGTTCTTCCTGTCGTGATATGGGTTTTGCCCAGTTTCCCCCCCACTTCCCAAGGACATGCGGGTCGATAGATCAGAAGGTCACTGTAAACTGCCCCTAGAATGTATGTAAATGTAACTTTGCTGGATCAAATAACGACAGCACAAAAAGATCGTTACTTATCTTTTCAGCCATTTATTTCTTCGAGCTCAGCTGGCGAGTGAACTCGGACCCGACATCAGAGAGAGACCCTTTCTCATCTCCCCGGCGGTTCTACAAGTTCACTGCCCGATGTCAGAATTGTCAGAAGCTATAAGGCCACCGCTACAAAAGAACAATCAGCTTGATAACCATTCCGGTCAAGTCAATGGACAATTGATGCAGAGAACAATCAGTTTGATAACTATTCTGGTGAAGTCAATGGACTATTGATACAAAAGTACAATCAATTTGTTAGACACTCCAGCCATCTTAATTAAAGAAAGAATGATCTACCTGGTTTGTCGGAGCCACAACTTAATTACAAAGATAAGAACATCTGTCAAATTTGTGCTTTAATTAGGAAGGGAATGTCCTGTCTAATTTCCATCAGGTACTGCTTTTGTCAAAATCAAAAGGTATGAAAAGCCCAGAGACATCTTATGTGGATCTGGGTGAACTTTAACCCTTATCTTGCTCCAAAGAAAGCAACTGTGAGACATTATTCGAACAGACTGCAGTCACAGACATAGTCAGTACTGAATCCATTGTTTACAGCAATCTGAGGATCCCCCCATTCCCTTAAACTTTATCACGTAGGCGAGCGAATCTATAAATTCGCTGCTGTCGGCAGAGTCCCAGGTGGTAACGAGGAGGCGTCCAGGAGCGATATTGATCAGCTGGCTGAGTGGAGTCGCAGCAACAACCTTGCACTGAGCATCGGTGAGACCGAGGAACTGATTGAGGACTTCAAGAAGAAGAAATCGGGAGAACACCCACTTGGGATAATTGGCAAATGAGTTGGGTTTATGCCATGTTGTGTACTTAATATTTCAATAACACTTAAGCAACGTTTGAGAGATCAGTAGCGGGAAAGGATGAGCAGTTTCAAATTCCTGGGTGTCAGTATCTATCCTGGGCCCAACTGATCGATGCGATTACAAAGAAGGCAGGACGGCGGCCATATTCCATCAGGAGCTTGAGGAGATTTGAAATGTCGCGGAAGACTTGAGCAAATTTCTACAGCTGTATCGCGGAGAGCCTTTGAACCGGTTGATTCACCGTCTGGAGGGGAAGCGCCACGGCACAGGATTGCTAAAAGCCGCAGAGGATGGTAACCTCAGCCAGTTCCGTCACGGGCACTACCCTTCTCACCATCGAGGGCATCTTCCAAAAGTGATGTCTCGAAAAGGGGGCATCCATCTGTGACCCCCGCCCCCCCCACCCCCGGTTCCATCAACGGACAACAATCTCTGGCCCCACCAAACGTCTGAGGTTGACGTGCAAAACCTTCTGTTTGGGTGGATGCTGTGTGATTCGTTACCCTGTTACAAGTCAGTACCACAAAATAACAAACAGTACACCATATACAATTAAACGATTTAGCCTCATAATTCTTAATTTGACCAAAGGGTTATTAAAATAAAACAAAAAGAAAAGGGCCCATTTTAATGCAACAGTCTAATGTGCACAAGTTGGAGCTCACGGCTTCCCTTCCGCTGGTCCTCCATCGATTTCCCCGGGCTTCGTCGACTCCCGGACCCCACTCCAAGTCCGCTCCTTCCTGGTGTCTATGACCTCTCCGTTCTGGCATCTTCTCTCTGCGTGGCCAAGTGGTTAAGGCGTTCGTCTAGTGATCTGAAGGTCGCTAGTTCGAGCCTCAGCTGTGGCAGCGTGTTTGTGCCCTTGAGCAAGGCACTTAATCACACATTGCTCTGGTGTCTGTGTGAGGAGTGGCGGCCTACACAGACTCCCAATCTGCGCCTTGTGAGGCATAAAGATGCCCGATGCAGGCCTCTCATGGTCTGAGTCAGCGTTCCCTCCCCTTGTCTACGTTCTAGGGGCAGTTTACAGTGACCTTCTGATCTATCGACCCGCGTGTCCTTGGGAAGTGGGGGGGGGGAACTGGGCAAAACCCATATCGTGACAGGAGGAACATGCAAGCTCCGCATAGACAGCCGTAGAGGCCATGGTTGAATCTAGATTACTGGATCTATGAGATGTATAAGAAGTTGAACCCTTGGGCATTACTCACTTTTTAAAAAAAATACATAGTGTTTCTGTTTTTTGCACAATTTTTAATCTATTCAATATACATAAACTATCTAAAGTATGCTAAATAAGATTTACTTGTTTATTTATTGGTCGGCTGGTGGCGCACTGAGATCAGTGCTGGGCTCAAGTATGGAGGTTCCCGAGTTCGATCCCCGTGCGCACTCTCCATCCGCGCTGGGTTGATGTCCAGCTCGCAACTCGACCTCGTAAAATTATACTGCGAAATGTCTGAGCGGGGAGTGGCGCCCCACGCAGCCTTTCGAACTGCGCCTTGTAAGGCATGAAAATGCCCGACGCTGGCCATCTCAGGTCTGAGTCGACATCATCGTCCTGTTTATCAAGACATTCTTGCCATAGAGGGAGTACAAAGAAGGTTCACCAGATTGATTCCTGAGATGGCAGGACTTTCATATGATAAAAGACTGGATCGACTAGGCTTATACTCTCTGGAATCTATAAGATTGAGAGGGGATCTGACTGAAACACGTAAAATTCTAAAGGGATTGGACGGGCTAGATGCAGGAAGATTGTTCCCGATGTTGGGGAAGTCCAGAACGAGGGGTCACAGTTTAAGGATAAAGGGGAAGCCTTTTAGGACTGAGATGAGGAGAAACTTCTTCACGCAGAGAGTGGTGAATCTGTGGAATTCTCTGCCACAGGAAACAGTTGAGGCCAGTTGATTGGCTATATTTAAGAGGGAGTTAGATATGGCCCTTGTGGCTGAAGGGATCAGGGGGCATGGAGAGAAGGAAGGTACAGGGTTCTGAGTTGGATGATCAGCCAT
This sequence comes from Mobula hypostoma, assembly GCF_963921235.1. Lineage (NCBI taxonomy): Eukaryota > Metazoa > Chordata > Chondrichthyes > Myliobatiformes > Myliobatidae > Mobula > Mobula hypostoma. The sequence goes on along the minus strand of NC_086126.1, from coordinate 9,234,792 downwards.
GATTGTACTGAATGGCAGTGCAGGCTCGAAGGGCCGAATGGCCTATTCCTGCACCTATTTTCTATGTTTCTATTTATTATTATTACTATTTTTTCTTTTTCTTCTATTTTAGGGTATTGCATTGAACTGCTGCTGTTAAGTTAACTAATTTCACATCACATGATAAACCCGATTCTGATACTGGATTTTTCTTCCTCTAACTTAACAATATACTTTATGCCTTGCACTGTACAGCCACTGTGGCAAAACAACAAATTTCACAACAAATGTCAGTGATGATAAATCAGCGGTAGAAATTGGGAGATATGTGGGAATGTGGGAAGAGTGTTAAAAAAAAAAGTGGCTTAGTGTAGATAGGAGCTCGGTGATTATTTTGGACTTGGCAGGGGACCCTTGTACTCCACACACAGTCTGCACCCTCCTGATTAAGTATGTAACACCTCGCCCAGTGCTGCTTTCATCAGGATCCTTGGCAACCCGTTTTAAAAAGAAATCCAATTTGTGTTATTTGTGCTTGAGTGCATCCAATTATTTCCACGGATTCTGCGAGGCTCCCACTCCCGCGGAGCTCAGCACACTCCCCGCCCGCGGAACTTTGCCGCGAGTTCCGGTACCGTCCTCTGCGCGACGGGCTGCGGGCGTGAGGCGGGGAGGGGAAGGTAGACGCTCGTGAACGCGATGGATAGCGGCTTCCTCCGACCCCACAGTCCAAAGGCGCAACGGTTAATCGGAATCAGGTTTAATATCACCGGCGTGTATCGTGAAATTTGTTAACTTTGCAGCAGCAGTTCGGTGTAATACATGATCAGAGAGAGAGAGAAAAAAAGCTGAATTACATTAAGTATACGGGTTAAATAGTTAAATTAAAATAACAGAAATAAAATAACTGTGGAATTCTCTGCCCTATGAAGCAGTGGAGGTTACCTCAGTAAATATATTTAAGACAAGGTTGGATAGATTTGCGCATAGTTGGGGAATTGAGGGTTATGGGGAAAAGGCAGGTAGGGGAGATGAGTCCATGGTCAGATCAGCCATGATCTTATTGAATGGCGGAGAAGCTCGACGGGTCAGATGGCCGACTCCTGCTCCTATTTCTTATTTCTTAAAAAAAAAGCAGTGAGGTAGCGTTCATGGGTTCAATGTCCATTCAGAAATTGGATGGCAGAGGGGAAGAAGCTGTTCCTGAATCGCTGAGTGTGTGCCTTCAGGCTCCTGTACCTCTTCCCTGATGGTAGCAATGAGAAGAGGGCATGTCCTGGGTGGTGGGGGTCCTTAATGATGGACTTTTAGAGGCACCACTTCTTGAAGATGTCCTGGATACTCCCCACGGTGGAGTTGGCAAATTTTACAAGTCTTGAGCAGGGTTAATTGGTCATTGTGGATTGTCCCGTGGTTAGGCCAGGGTTAAATCGATGGGTGGCTGGGCATTGCAGCTTGGCGGGACTCGGTGCATCTCTAAATAAATAAAGTAGGTTTCGAGCGAATCTGTGAGTGCAGTAGCAGTACGGGTCAGACACAGGGTGAAGCTCCGTCTACGCTGTCTCACCACACACACACCCAAGCTGTAGTCCGGGTACTGCGGCCACAAACCAGAAGCAAAGATGCAGCTGATCACCGCATATGCATTGGAGTAAAGGGGGAGGCAAATGAGGTGATTCCGCTTTCGTGCGATAGAGGGCGCTGCGGTGTCGTCGCGGTTAGAGCGACGCTGTTACAGCTCTGGAGCGTCCAGGAGTTGGAGGTTTGGTTCCGGTGCTGTCTGCAAGGAGTTTGTACGTTCTCCCCGTAAACCACTCAGATTTCCCCCGGGTACTCTGGTTTCCTCCCAGAGACCAAAGGCGTATCAGTTGGTAGGGTGATTGGTAAATCGTCCCGTGATTAGGCTAGGATTAAATTGCTGGGCAGCACGGTTCAAGGGGCTGGAAGAGTCAATTCTACACTGTATCGCGATAGACAGATAGATATCTTATTGCAATAGCTTTTTAAAAAAATGAACTGCACTATACTGCTAATGCAGAACAACAAATTCCACATAATGCACTCAGTGGCCACTTTATTGGGTACCTCCTCCTCCTAATAAAGTTGCCATTTGAGTGTATCTTCATGGTCTTCTGCTGCAGCAGCCCGTCCACTTCGCGGTTTGACGTGTTGTGCGTTTAGAGATGCTCTTCTGCACACCGCTGTTGTGACGGGTGGTTATTTGAGTTACTGACACCTTCCTGTCAGCTTGAACCAGTTCTCCTCTGACCTCTCTCATTAACAAGGCGTTTTCGCCCACAGAACGGCCGCTCGCTGGATGTTTTTTGTTTCTCACACCGTTTTCTGTAAACTCTAGAGAGTGTTGTGCCTGACAATCCCAGGAGATCCGCAGTTTCTGAGATACTCAAACCACTCCGTCTGGCACCAACTTCCTCGGTCAAAGTCACTTAGATTTAGATTTAGATTGGATTTAGATTATGAGGATACTCAGTCCTCGTTTATTGTCATTTAGACATGCATGCAAGGAGACAGTAGGTTCTGCAGAACGAGCAGCCAGCCCTACCTCTATAGGCTCGCACCGTGCCCTCCACCCTGGTCTCTGGGACTGACCTACCAGCTCCTGGTGCTTGGCTTTCTCACGCTCAAACGCCTCCTCGATCCGGTCTTCCCGAGGAACGGTCAGTCCTACCATGACTACCTGCTTTGAAATTTCTGACCGAGTGACCACGTCAGGCCTCAGGGGTGATGATGATGCTGTGATGAAGTCAGTGAACTTTAATTACTTGCCCGGATTGACTTTCGGTTGGCATTCAGACGCCCCGGCGAGCAAGCAGGCTGGTGGTCTGGTCTGAGGCTGGGGGCTTGGTCTCCAGCTCTGACGAAGACGATGGCGGAGGAGCCTACCGTTGTTCATGGGTGAGGAGGAGGTACTTTCTGCCACCTGGTCATGGCGTCCGCAGTGGCGGCCTTCTCCCCGGGCTTCTGGGCAGCTGCTGAGCGCGTGTTCCAGGGTCCCTCTGCCGGGGCAGGGGGGGACAGGATGGTGCCTCACTTTTGCCCCAAGGAAAAAGGTTCGCTAGGACGAGGCAGGGAGACGAGCAGCTGCACTCCGTCCGCCAGGAAGATCGGGATATCCCGGTAGCCTCCCATTTCAATTCTGCTTCCCATTCCCATTCTGACAGGTCAGTCCACGGCCTCCTCTACTGCCATGATGAGGCCACACTCAGGCTGGAGGAGCAACACCTTTAATTCTGTTTGGGTAGCCTCCAACCTGATGGCGTGAACATCGATTTCTCCAACTCTGGTAATTAGGTTACAAACATTTGTAGATTATGAGGACACTCAGTCCTCGTTTATTATCATTTAGTAATGCATGTATTAAGAAATGATACAATGTTCCTCCAGAATGATATCACAGAAACACAGGACAAACCAAGACTAAAACTGACAAAAACACATAATTATAACATATAGTTGCAACAGTGCAAAGCAATACCGTAATTTGATAAAGAGCAGACCATGGGCACGGTAAAAAAAAAGTCTCAAAGTCCCGATAGCCCCATCATCTCACTCAGACGGTAGAAGGAAGAAACTCTCCCTGCCATGAGCTTCCAGCACCGCAAACTTGCTGATGCAGCGTCCTGGAAGCACCCGACCACAGTCCGACTCTGAGTCTGTCCGAAAACTTCGAGCTTCCGACCAGCCCTCCGACACCGAGCACCGAGCACCATCCCTGCCGAGCGCTTCGACCCTGGCCCCGGCCGCCAGCAACAGGCAAAGCCGAGGACTCGGGGCCTTCCCCTCCGGAGATTCTGGATCGCACAGTAGCAGCGGCAGCGAAACAGGCATTTCAGAAGTTTCACCAGATGTTCCTCCGTGCTTCTCACATCCGTCTCCATCAAATCAGGATTGTGCACGGCACCCTACTTGACAAATAACAGATATTCATCACCGGAGTGGCCGCTGTGCGCTGCGTTGCACCGCCATCTTCTCTTCTCCTTGCCTCCCCTTCACCATTTCCCATTCCTGTTCCCCTCTCTCACCTTTTTCCTTACCTGCCCATCAATGCCCCGCCCCCGAGGCTCCTTCTCCTTCCCTTTCTTCCACAGTCTTGTATCCTCTCCTATCAGATTCACCCTTCTCCAGCCTTTTATCCCTTTCAACAACCAACCTCCTTGCTCTTTACTTCTCCGCTCCTCCTCTCCTGGTTCCACCTATCACCTACCACCTTGTACTTCCTCCCCTCGTGCCCCCCACCAACCTCCTTACTCTGACTTCTCTTCTTTTTTTCCCACTCCTGATGAAGGGTCTCGGCCAGAAATGTCGACTGTTTATTCATTTCCATCAACTCTGCCTGGCCTGCTGAGTTCTTCCAGCATTTTATGCGTGTTGCTCTGGATTTAGAAAGGTCTTGGCCCTGAACGTTGACTGTTCATCCCCCTCCATGGATGCTGCCTGGCCTGCTGAGTTCTTCCAGCATTTTATGCGTGTTGCTCTGGATTTAGAAAGGTCTTGGCCCTGAACGTTGACTGTTCATCCCCCTCCATGGATGCTGCCTGGCCTGCTGAGTTCCTTCAGCATTTTGCGTGTGCTGCTCTGGATCAAGCAGGATCATTATAGACCAGCACAATGGTCAGCAGCAAACGAATGGGCCAAAGGGTCTGTTCCTGGGCAATATTCCTCGGCGGGAGGAGAGAGAGCAGCACGCCACGCGTGCGCAGCCCTCCGATGAATAATGATATCATCTCTGTTAAATAGGGGCCGTGGACAATTCTGATTTGATGGAGAATGGACGTGAAAGCACAGAGGAACATCTGGAGAAATTTCTGAAACGCCCGTTCGCTGCTGTCGTTACTGCGCGGTCGGGAATCTTTTGGAGGGTAGGCCTCAAAATCCCCGGCCTTGCCTGCTTTTGGCGACCGAGAAGGAGGTCGAATCGTTCGGATAGAGATGGCGCTCGGTACTCGGTGTCGGAGAGCTGATCGGAGCTCAAAGTTTTTGGATGACCCAGAGACGGATTGTGGTCGGCATGGCAGGGAGAGTTTTTCTTCCTTCTCCCGTCTGCGTGAGAAGTGGGACATTTGAGAAACTTTGAACTTTACTGTGCTCATGGACTTCTTCATCAAGTTATGGTATTGTTGCACTGTTGTAACTATATGTTATAATTATGTGGTTTTGTTAGTTTTTTCAGTCTTGGTTTGTCCTGTGTTTTGTGATATCACACCAGAGGAATATTGTATCATTCCTTAATGCATGCATTACTAAATGACAATAAAAGAGGACTGCGTGTCCTCATAATCTAAAACTAAAACTATTACTCTTCTTCATTTCTGGTCCTCAATCCTAAAAATTCCCTCCCCAGTCCAGTGCAGGATCCCCCTCACAGACACATTACAACACCGTTCTCACCGAATCAAACACATCCTGTTCAGATAAACCGAATTTAGCTACACACAATGCACTTGAAATGGATTCTCAAGTCTCTCCCCATGCTTTTTAACCCACTTTACTGAAGCATAAAGCTAATTTGCAAATAAATTGTCAGTCTAGCACGGAAGGAGAATAAAATTAGCTCGGCGTTGGGGATTAGAATTGGAGGATTGAAGCTAGAGCTGGGATGGCAAAGTGTGCCATGTGAGGGCTCGCGCGAAAGGTATAAAAACTTAGCACTCAGCAAACCTGCTGGGATTCATTTCCACCGGACGTCTGTGGAGGCCAAGGCAGTGGGGTATATTTAAAGCAGAGCCCGATTAGTCAGGGCGTCAACAGTTCGGGTAGGGGTGGGGGAGAAGGCAGGAGTGTCGGGTGGAGAGGGAAAATACATCAGCCAGGATGGAATGGCGGAGCGCAGTAGGAAGGGACGGCGGACTCTCTCTGTCACGGCGGTTGCCGGCACCGACTCGACCCGGTGGGAGGGGGTGGCGGAGGACGGCACACCGTCACGGCGACGACCCGCCCCGGGAGTGGAGCGGAACGGCGGAATCCCCGGTGAAGGGACAGAGACGAGAGGCCAGACGCGGGAGTACTGACGGGGCACCGAGGGGGGGGGCACGATGGCGCGACACTGGGGAGACAAAGCGTTCTCCACGAACACACAGCAGGACCCCACTTACAGCACACAATGAGAGTTCCCTTTTAAATAATCATAGAATGTGGGAAACACGTGCCGATCGCAATTAACTTGACAAGATTGAACCAAAAGCACCTGGGCTTAACAATTAGTAAATCGGGTGCTTGAGAAACCTAGACGCCGAACGCTCCATTGCAGGCTGCAGAAGCCCACAGGGCTCACGACTAGATGGGCCAATTGGCCTAATTCTGCTCCTCTGCCTCATCGTCTTATAGAAACATAGAAAATAGGTGCAGGAGTAGGCCATTCGGCCCTTCGAGCCTGCACCGCCATTCAGTATGATCATGGCTGATCATCCAACTCAGAACCCTGCACCAGCCTTCCCTCCATACCCCCTGATCCCCGTAGCCACAAGGGCCATATCTAACTCCCTCTTAAATATAGTCAATGAACTGGCCTCAACTGTTTCTGTGGCAGAGAATTCCACAGATTCACCACTCTCTGTGTGAAGAAGTTTTTCCTCATCTCGGTCCTAAAAGGCTTCCCCCTTTCTCCTCAAACTGTGACCCCTCGTTCTGGACTTCCCCAACATCGGGAACAATCTTCCTGCATCTAGCCTGTCCAATCCCTTTAGAATTTTATACGTTTCAATAAGATCCCTCAATCTTCTAAATTCCAGCGAGTATAAGCCTAGTTGATCCAGTCTTTCTTCATATGAAAGTCCTGCCATCTCAGGAATCAATCTGGTGAACCTCCTTGTACTCCCTCTACGGCAAGAATGTCTTTCCTCAGATTAGGGGACCAAAACTCAGTAGGACCAAGGAGTGGATTGTAGACTTCAGGAAGGGGTAATTGGGAGAACACACAGCAGTGTTCATCGAGGCATCAGCAGCGGGAGGGGTGAGCAGTTTCAAAGTTCCTAGGCACCAGCATCCCAGAGGTTCTGCCCTGGGCCCGACCTGTTGACACAGTCACGAATAAGGCATGCCAGCGGCTGTACTCCATCAGGAGTTTGAGGAGACTTGCTTCATTACCAGCAAATTCCTACAGACGAACCGCGAAGAGCATTCTGACAGATTGTATCACCACCCGGCATAGAGCAGACATCCCACCTCCCCCGGAAGTTCCGGGAGTCTCCTGCATATTAATGGTAGCTTCCTGACGCCCACAAGTTATATACAATATCCTGGAAATCGATTTTTTTGAGAGGGAGAGGGAGGACGAGCATCCTGATTGGTCTCTCTTCGTGCTAAGTAGACCTATCAGGTTTGTCTGTGGGCGGGCTTTACAGTCGACCTCAAAAATAATGACAGTGTTGCTGGCTGCACTGTTTTCTATTGCCCATGGTGGGTTAAAATGTAAAAGACATGTTGAGGTGAGTTTAACAGGTGCCATTCGTTCATTAGCATAGCTAACGTTATTTAAACTAGCTGGCTAGCTGCTAAGGAGCTGCTCTATTGATGTCCTAGGTGATGAGGCCAAACTCCCTGTAGACTTGCTCAAAGTTGTAATAGAATAAAAAAAGGACTCCATGATAATATAATATAATATAAGTACATATTTTAATGTCACATTTTCTGCATATACCCAACATGGTTTACGGATTAGACAAAATCACTAAACAAAGTATTACATACACCCTTGGAGGTCAACCAGGGTACGGGGGGGGGAATATGGGGTCACAGGGGGGAGGGCGTGGTGCTACCTCCCTGAAATGAGTTTTTGCAGGGTGGGTTGTCTGATAGAGGGAAAACGGCACTGGGTCAAAAAATGCTGCCAAAATTGCCAACTCCATTACGGGCACAATCCTCCCCACCACAGAAGCCATCTTCAAAAGATGGCACCTCAAAAAGGCGGCATCGGGACCCTGAACACTAGGCCTCGAGCTTCATTCTCACTGACTCTGGGTGTCGCTAGACCTCGGGCATCCTACCCGTATGGACCTCCAGTCCTGGAACTCGCTGACCTGTGAGGGGAGGGTGGCCACCAGCCCTCATCCTCGCTGGTCTGCTGGCCCGACCTCCGACCAGGGATGCCCTCTCTCCTGTGTCAACATCTCTACCCTTCAAATACAGAGTGCAGTGCGTGGATTGGAGGCCTAGCCTCTGGCCTGGCCTTAAACTCCTCCACATCTCCGTCCTTAAATCTCAACCTGACCCCGAACCCATCCCTACAAACCCAAAAAACAATTAAGTCTGAGCTACGACCTCAATGGAGACCTCAGCTTGGTGCCATTTTAACTGGCAGTTTTATTAACGGTTTGAAACAAATTAAAATGGCTACGATCAAATTTGAATCTATGATCTGGGTATATCACAATGGACAATGCATTTTTTTCCTCATGAAATTTTTTCATCTATGATAGACTGCTTGAAGCTGAACACAAATATGATTTCAGATGAGTTGGATCATGTAGGAATTTGGAGAAACAAAAAATTAACTTTTATTGAATGTAATTGCTTAATGGTGTCGAGGCTTTGAAATAATCAAACTAATCTAAAAATATTTTGTTGATTTTCATTTGTACTCAGTGTCTGAGGCTTCTCGCTTAAGTGTCCGACAATAATCAGCCAGTATTGATGGATTCCAGTTGCCCTGATACCGTTTCTCCATGACCGCGATGTCCTGGTGAAACCTTTTCCCGTGCTGGTCACTGACAGTGCCAAGATCTGCAGGGAAGAAGTCTAAATGGGAAGGCAGAAAATGAATCTTTAGTGAGAAGTTGCACTTCGTGGTTTTGTGTGCTTGAAGCATGTTGTCAACTAGCTGCACGTAGTTTGGTGCTCTGTAGCTGCCAAGAAAACTTTCAACAACTTCCTTGAATGCCTTCCATGCAATTTTCTCCGGTCCCACTAGAAGTTGTTTGAATCGTCTGACACTGACGACCTGTTTGATTTGTGGATGGACAAAATTGCCTTCCTTAATCTTGGCATGAGTTATTCTGACTTGAATTATGAATTGAAATAACAAATGTAGGCGATTTAAAAAATGGTGCGTGATTGGGAGATTTCATGGTGAGTTTCATGATCAGCAGCCCAAAACCCAAGAAGCAAAACGTCGACTGTACCCCTTCCTAGAGATGCTGCCTGGTCTGCTGCGTTCACCAGCAACTTTTATGTGTGTTGTCCAGTGTTGTTAGTCTTGATCTTCCATCTTACACATACAGCAACAATCTTATAATATTTCAATACTGTTTCTGCCAAAACATGTCACCACATAACAACAAAAAATGTAATTGCTTCACTGGTAATTTAATAGTATCGATAATAGTGGTTTATTATGGTTAGTAAATATCTTATAATATAGAAATGAACAATGCCCCACACAATATTTCAAGTTCAAGGTGAAGCTGAAATTTAATTGTCATTCAACCATACATGAATACCCATGAAATAAAACAGCTTTACTCCGGGGTCAAGGTACAAAACACAATACCAACAGTCATACACAGCACAAGGCACATATAGTTAGCAAGCACATATAAGATATCAATAAAATATAGTCACACACACACACAAAAAGTTCTGATGTGCTGTGCATTCAGAGATGCTCTTCTGCACACCACTGTTGTAATCCATTGTTATTTGAGTTAGTCAGTTTTAACTAATCTCTCCATTCTCCCCTAGGTCCCTGAGTCCATGCAGTCAAACACAATATAGCTTGTCTTCTGCTGAACGAGCGCTGAGGGGCAGCACTGACTCCAGCTTGGACACCGCACCACACCGCCCCCTGGTGGAGTGTACCGACTCCGATGCCTCTCTCCTTGGTGTGCTGTAAACAGGTGACACTGCAGCTTGAGGCCTAATCCTGGCTATGACTGAGGCCACGTAGCTCCCCTGCCGCCTGCCCCCACCCCCAACTCCGTCCGCCAATAAGTCAGAGAAACAGACTTGCAGCATTCCCCATTAATAACGCCCGACAGGGTCTTGCGATCACAAGAAAGCAACCAAGGTGATCGCTCGCTGTTAGACAGCACGCCGCCTTCGCGCACCAAGTCCCACAACGCCTCTTTGGTACAGGGACCAGCGCAATCCACACCAAGTCCAGCTCCCTCAGTTTCTCCACCAACAAGCAACTCGCTGATGGGGTGGACCTCCATTTCTTTAAGTTCCTAATGTCCAGAGGTGGTAGGTACAGCTCAGCCCACCACAGGCAAAGCCCTCCCCAACATTGAGCACACCTACAAGGAGCACTATCACAAGAAAGCAGCGTCCATCATCAATGACCCCCACCAGCCAGGCCGTGCTCTCCACTTGCTACTCCCATTGGAAAAGAAGTACAGAAACCTTAGAACTCACACCACCAGGTTCAGGAACAGTTATTATCCTTCAGCCATCAGGATCTTGAACCAGCGTGGACAACTTCACTAACCTCAACACTGAACTGATTCCGTAAGAACATAAGAAATAGGAGCAGGAGTCGGCCATCCGGCCCATCAAACCTGCCCCGCCATTCAATAAGACCATGGCTGATCTGTCCGTAAACTCAGCTCTATCTACCTGCCTTTTCCCCATAACCCTTAATTCCCCTACTATGTAAAAATCCATCTAACTGTTTCTTAACTATACTTAGTGAAGAAGCCTCAACTGCTTCCCTGGGCGGAGAATTCCACAGATTCACCACTCTCTGGGAAAAACAGTTTCTCCTCATCTCCATCCTGAATCTTCTCCCCTGAATCTTGAGGCAATGTCCCCTAGTTCTAGTCTCACCTACCAATGGAAACAACTTTCCTACTTCTATCTTATCTACCCCTTTCAAAATTTTGTTAGTTTCTATAAGATCCCCTCTCATTCTTCTGAATCCCAGTGAGTACAGTCCCAGGCGACTCAATCTCTCCTCATAGGTTAACCCCTTCATCCCTGGAATCAACCTGGTGAACCTCCTCTGCACTGCCTCCAAAGCCAGTATATCCTTCCTCAAGTATGGAGACCAGAACTGCACACAGTACTCCAGGTGTGGCCTCACCAGTACCCTGTATAGTTGCAGCATGACCTCCCTGCTCTTCAGTTCAATCCCTCTAGCAATGAAGGCCAACATTCCGTTTGCCTTCTTAATAAGCTGTTGTACCTGCAAGCCAACTTTTTGCGATTCATGCACAAGCACTCCCAAGTCCCTCTGCACAACAGCATGCTGCAATCTTTCACCATTTAAATAATAATCTGCTCTTCTATTATTCCTTCCAAAGTGGATGATCTCACTTTTACCAACATTGTATTCCATCTGCCAGACATTGGCCCACTCACTTAACCTATCTATATCCCTCTGCAGACTCTCCACATCCTCTGTACAATTTGCTTTTCCACTCCATTTAGTGTCATCAGCAAATTTTGCTACGCTACACCTAGTCCCCTCTTCCAAACCATCAATGTAAATGGTAAATATCTGCGGGCCCAGCACCGACCCCTGCGGCACCCCACTCACCACTGACTGCCAACCGGAGAAACACCCATTTATACCAACTTTCTGCCTTCTATCGGTTAACCAATCCACTATCAATGCCAATACACTTCCTCTGACTCCATGCATCCGTATCTTATTTATAAGTCTCTTGTGCAGCACCTTATCAAACGCCTTCTGGAAATCCAAGTACATGACGTCCACCTGTTCCCCTCTATCCACTGCACTCATTATGTCCTCAAAGAACTCAAGTTTGTCAAACAGGACCTACCCTTCCTGAATCCATGCTGCGTCTGTCTAATGGAACCACTCTTTTCTAAATGTTTCGCTATTTCCTCGTTAATGACAGCTTCAAGCATTTTCCCGACTGCAGATGTTAAGCTAACTGGCCTATAGTTGCCCGTCTTTTGCCTACATCCTTTTTAAAAAAGTGGCATGACATTTGCTGTCTTCCAATCTGCCAGGATTCCACAACCTATAGACTCACTTTCAAGGACTCTACAACTCATGTTCTCAATGTTATTTTTAATTTGCACAAGTTGTCTTCTTTCACACATGGGTTGTTGGTCCGTCTTTGTTTGTGTATGGTTTTTCAGATATTTTATTGTACTTGGTTATTTTTCCCATAAGGTCCCACTAGAAAATGGCCCTCAAGGTTGAAAATGGTGATCAGCACGTACTTTGATAATAAAATTTGCTTCGACTTTCAACCGTGATCCCACCCCTCTCGTCAAGCTCATTGCTTCGATAAGAACTGCGAAAAGCTGCAGCAATATGGCGCTACGATAAGCGTAGGGGTTAGCGCAATGCTATTACAACGCCTTTGGTTTTGGAACTCGATGTTCAATCCCAGCATTCTTTTTTAAGGAGTTTTGTACGCCCCACCCTCCGCGGAATGCGTGAGTGTTCCCTGCGGTTTCCTCCCACAGTCCGAAGACCTACCGGGGAGCTTTAATTGGCCACTGTAAATTGTCCTGTTAGGTTGGGGTTAAATTGGGGCTACCAGAGGTTGCTAGGCGACACGGGTCGAAAGGCTGGACGGGCCTACTCCGCGATGTATCTCAAGAAAGAAATTTCAGCCGTGGTTGGGGCTGTGTCTTTTCCTGTTTTTGTTCCATTTAGCAACATGGTGATCATGGCTTTGATGAGCGAGGTTTTCAGCTAGTGAGAGTCATCTCTTTTCTTCTGTTTTAAAGATTTCTCCCTGGGGTTACGCATGGGAAGAGCCTGACGTCAGTGATGTGACCTTCATGTGCAACCTAAGAGCGTCCCAAGATAAATGACCAAGGCTGCTCATGACAAGGCCAGTGGTTTTCTACACCGTAAATACAGTGCAAGGAAATTTTAACCCTTTTTCAAGACTTGCTGTGGTAACAAGCATACACTCAATGGCCACCTTATTAGGTACACCTAATCAACGCAAACATCGAATCAGCCAATCATGTGGCAGCAGTTCAGTGCATAGAAGCATGCAGACACAGTCAAGAGGTTCAGTTCAAACATCAGAATGGGGGAAGAAATGTGATCTATGATTGTTGGTGCCAGATGGGATGGTTTGAGTATCTCAGAAACTGCTGGGATTTTCACACACAACAGTCTCCAGAGCAGGGGTTTAACGTATACTTATAACATTAACCGAGGGGTCCGTGGAGCTCAGGTTGGGAACTCCTGCTCGAGAGTTTACAGAGAGTGGTACAAGAAACAAAAAAATAAATCCAGTGGGCAGCAGTTCTGTGGGTGAAAGTGCCCTGACAATGAGAGAGGTCAGAGGAGAATAGCCAGACTGGTTCAAGCTGACAGGAAGGCGACAGTAACTCAAATAACCACCCGTTACAACAGCGGTATGCGGAACAGCATCTCTGAATGGACAACACGTCGAACCGTGAAGTGGATGGGCTACAGCAGCAGAAGACCATGAACACTGAATTGAATTGAATTGACTTTATTTCTTACATCCTTCATATACAAGAGGAGTAAACATCTTTACGTTACGTCTCCATTCAATGTGCAATTTATAGTAATTTGTAATAAATAGTATGTACAACAGGACAGTCAATATAACATAGAAATACAATTGTATCAGCGTGAGTTAATCAGTCTGATGTCTGGTGGAAGAAGCTGTCCCGGAGCCTGTTGGTCCTGGCTTTTATGCTGTGGTACCGTTTCCCGGATGGTAGCAGCTGGAACGGTTTGTGGTTGGGGTGACTCGGGTCCCCAATGATTCTTTGGGCCCTTTTTACACACCCGTCATTGTAAATGTCCTGAATCGTGGGAAGTTCACATCTACAGATGCGCTGGGCTGTCCGCACCACTCTCTGCAGAGTCCTGCGATTGAGGGAGGTACAGTTCGCATACCAGGCAGTGATGCAGCCAGTCAGGATGCTCTCAATTGTGCCCTTGTAGAAAGCCCTTAGGATTTGGGGACCCATACCAAACTTCCTCAACCGTCTGAGGTGAAAGAGGCACTGTTATGCCTTTTTCGCCACACAGCCGGTATGTACAGACCATGTGAGGTCCTCGGTGATGTTTATGCTGAGAAACTTGGAGCTGTTCACCCTCTCAAGCCCTATTGATGTCAATAGGGGTTAGCCTGTCTCCATTCCTCCTGTAGTCCGCAACCAGCTCCTTTGTTTTTGCAACATTGAGGGAGAGGTTGTTACCTTGCCACCACTGTGTCAGGGTGATGGTTTCTTCTCTGCAGGCTGCCTCGCTATTATCTGAGATTAGGCCGACCGATGTAGTAGCAACCTAATAAAGTGGCCACTGAGTGTGCGTTGCTCACCCCTTGTTCTGTTTAAGACGGGTGTGACAATGAACATCTTCCCGCCCCTGGCGGAGTTTCACTGGAGGGTTTCTTGCACAAATGAGGCACAAACTCTGAGCCTGCAGGGTGCCCCATTAAAGGACTGTGCTTGGCCTCTCAGTGCAGGACCCCCTCAGTAGATGATGGAGGGGAGCCCCCATCAGTCCAAAGCGACGGATTTTTTGCACTGACTGTCACTCGTGTGCTTGGAGTTTAATTGATTGGAGCATGACTTTATGTCATAATCACCACTGTTTCTTAAAGTCAGTAAAATATCATCGCTTTTTTTTAAGTGTACATGGATTTCAAATGCAAACTCTCTCACACAGATTGTTAGCAAATCTCTCCAGCTTTATAAATCCCAGTTGGTTTCCCAAACAGAATCCGCTGTAGAGATCTGTAACTAATTGGTACTCAACCCGCGCAAAAGTTATTGATTCCGCCTTACAGAACAACTTTTAACTGAGCACAACATTGGGGAAAAAAAAAATAGCCCGGCTTATTTTAATCAGGTCTACCCTTAATTCATTTTTTCATTGCTTCAGCTTAGAGCAAGTTCAATGCAGAAGTAATTCAGTTAACGTGGGTGTTTATTAGTGTGTGCCTGTGTCTGTCTTTCTGCATATTGAAATTCTGAGGTTTACGCCGTCTCGCTCTACAGAAGGCCGCGCCACGGCGCTCTCTACGGAGGCCGATGCTGGCGGAGGACGTTATCGAAATTTCTGAGGTTTATGTGATTATCGGCGCCTCCTTCAGTTCTTCTGTGTGTTCCTTCTTGTTGCCGACTGGCACGTTGGGGCTTGGGGCTTGGGGGCTTGATGACTTGCGGCCGTTTTCCGGCAGGGCGCCGTGTTAGTTTATTGTTGCGTGCGCGAAAGAGGGGGCTGGGGGTTTGGTGTTCCTGTTGCTGCTCCCCCCCCCCGCCATCGCGTGGGTGATATGTTAGACTTATTTGTGAGGGTTTAGGGTCTGATATTCCAGCTGCCATCTTCCGTGTGGGCGATTTGTGCGAGGGAACGGATTGGGGGGGGTGGAAGATTTCGTTTCTTTTTCTTTTTTGTGTGGGAATGGGGTGGGGGGGGAAGTTGATGTTTTCTTTCAACAGCTCCATAGTTTTTCCTTTTTTGTGACTATCTGGAGAAGTCGAATATCAGAGTTGTATTCTGCATACACAGTTTGACAATAAAATGAAGCAACTTTTATGTGTGTTGCTTTGAATATGTCTGTTCGTTATTGTACGTCTCCCACAGGCATGTATCTATGTACCCGTGCTTGCGTATGTTAAGTTTTTTTAACCTCAAAATATTAAACTAATTCAAAAAAGATGCAGGTGTCTGAAATGTGGGTGCAACATCGTCTTTACTTTAAGCAAGGCGCGCGTGTGTCCTGTGGTCATGTGATGATGTATTTCATTACCATATTTTTACATATAACCCATAATGAATTTTTAAAAAATGATCAAGAATGCTTAATCAAACAATATGTGTACAAGATTACTCAAATAGTACTGAAATAATATTGTATCGTTTCGTAATGCATGCATTACTAAATAACAATAAAAGAGGACTGTGTGTCCTCATAATCTAAAAATATTAAATATACAATCTTGTATTTATGTCTTAAATCATAAGACAGAGCAACAGAATTAGGCTATTCAGCCCATCTGCTATTTGATCATGGCTGATTTACTATCCCACTTGACCCCATTCTCCTGCCTTCTCCCTGTAACCTTTGGTGCCCTGACCAATCAAGAACCTATCAACCTCCGCTTTAAATGTACCCAATGACTTGGCGTCCACAGCCATCTGTGGCAACGAATTCCACAGATTCACCAACCCCCCGACCCGCGGCTGAAGAAACGCTTTCCTTTTTTGCTCCTGTATGCTTCTATTCCTGATTCACGCGCACTCATCAGTATGTGTCTGTGTTTATGCCTGCCCAGGACTGCCTGTTACGTCTTAGCCTGCATTTGTGGTTGCGAGGATTGAAGTGTGTTGAGGGAGGGAGCATTCAGGAGGTGCGAGTGTCAGAGACAGAAGGCAGGGACGATGTCGTCCGTTTTACACCTTTGCCCAAAGTCGACTCCACCCACCCCCTCAGCCAATGTTCCTCTACGCTGACATTTGTCGATTCATTTCTAACTCTGTCATATGGCCTCTATCAGAATCAGGTTTAGTATCATCGGCATTTGTCGTGAAATTTGTCGCATCAGTACATTATAATAAAAAATGTGAATAGTTTTTTCTTCTTTTGTGACTATCTGGAGAATATGAACTGTATATATATAATTAGAAACATAGAAAACCTACAGCACAATACAGGCCCTTCGGCCCACTGTGTTGTGCCAAACATGTACTTTAGAAATTATCTAGTGTTACCCATAGCCCTCTATTTTTCTAAGCTCCATGTACCTATCCAGGAGTCTCTTAAAAGACCCTATCATATCCGCCTCCACCACAATTGCCGGCAGTCCACTCCACGCACCTACCATTCTCTGCGTAAAAAAACTTACCCCTGACATCTCCTCTGTACCTATTTCCAAGCACCTTAAAACTACGCCCTCTCGTGCTAGCCATTTCAGCCCTGGGAAAAAGCCTCTGACTGTCCACACGACCAATGCCTCTCATCATCTTATACACCTCTATCAGGTCACCTCTCACCCTTCCTCACTCCAAGGAAGAAAGGCCATTTTCTCACCATACGAGGAGACATCGTCAGTGCGCTGTTGACGTCTCCTTGTACGGCGATGGAAGGATTGCAAGTAAATTGCCAAGATCGGAGAACAACTCAACCCGTCCATTGACCATCCAGGCTACACGTTTTCCAAATTATTTCCAGATATATACATACATAGGCATCCGTTAGTCTTGTGAGACCATGGATTTGCGCCTTGGAAGGTTTTCAGGGCGCAGGCCTGGGCAAGGTTGTATGGAAGACCGGCAGTTGCCCATGCTGCAAGTCTCCCCTCTCCATGATGTTATCCAAGGGAAGGGCACTAGGGCTAATACAGCTTGGCACCGGTGTCGTCGCAGAGCAATGTGTGGTTAAGTGCCTTGCTCAAGGACACAACACGCTGCCTCAGCTGAGGCTCAAACTAGCGACCTTCAGATCACTAGACCAACGCCTTAACCACTTGGCCTCGCGCCAACATTGCTTCTTGAAGATGTCCTGGATACTACGGAGGCTGGTGCCCATGATGGAGCTGACTGAGTTTACAATTCACTGCAGCTTCCTCCGATCCTGTGCAGTAGCCCCCCGCCCCCACACCTCCCAATACCAGACGGTGATGTAGCCAGTCAGAAAGCTCTCCACAGTACATCTGTACAACTTTAAAAAACACGTAAGTAAACTTCTGTGAGTGTCACAGTCCCTGTGAAGGACAAGCCGGCCTAAAGGTCTCATTACTTTAACGGAGATAATAAAATCTTGTGCATGGATCGAAAGCACCATTTGTCGTAGCCTTCACACCCCCAAGCCCCGCATCTCCTTGGCCAGCCGTACATAAGGTGAATCTCCGTGGTGGAACTGCATTAGCCTGTGGCGACGGACATAAAGTGTGTGATGTAGTAATTGAACCAACATTACGACACGGATCGAAGAGCTGGGCCATCAGTCAAGTCAAGCTTACCTGGAGGAGGAAGGCACTCCCGTTCAGAACAGACTGAACCAACATACACTCCCAGTGAGACTTAAGACTCTTCAGCTCCTCCAGATAAGCAGTGTACAATGCAAGCAGTCTGTGTAACAGTGGAGTCTGGTTAATTGGGCTATTGGTTTATCAGGACAGCCATTTATTTGCAACAGCTTTTAAAGGGCAAAAAAACAAATGGAGAAAATAAAGCAACACACATCAAAGTTGCTGGTGAACGCGGCAAGCCAGGCAGCATCTCTAGGAAGAGGTACAGTCCACGTTTTGGGCCGAGACCCTTCGTCAGGACCCGAAGCGTCGACTGTGCCTCTTCCGGGAGTTGCCGCCTGGCCTGCTGCGTTCACCAGCAACCTTGATGTATGTTGCCTGAATTTCCCGCATCTGCAGAGTCCCTCGTGTTTGCGTTTTTAAATGGAGATAATAAGCTGGGATTCTCTTCATTTATTTGGGACGCTCTGCTGCTGAAGCTCAGTTCTGGTCACCGCACTGCAGGAAGGATGTGGACACTATCGAGGGAGTGCGGAGGAGATCTACAAGGATGTTGCCTGGATTGGAGGACGTGCCTTATGAGAATAGGTTGAGTGACTTTGGCCTTTTCTCCTTGGAGCGACGGAGGACGAGAGGTGACCTGATAGAGATGTATAAGGTGATGAGAGGCATTGATCGTGTGGATAGTCAGAAGCTTTTTCCCAGGGCTGAAATGGCTAACATGAGCGGGCACAGTTTTAAGGTGCTTAGGAATAGGTACAAGGGGGATGTCAGGGGTAAGTTTTTCACACAGAGAGCGGTGGGTGTGTGGAATGCACTGCCGGCAACGGCGGTGGAGATGGATACAGAGACTTTTAAGTAGGTACAAAATAGAGGGCTATGCAGTAGGGAAATCCTAAGCAGTTTCTAGAGTAGGTTACATGGTCGGCACAACATTGTGGGCCGAAGGGCCTATAATGTGCTCTATGCTCTATGTTCTATGAAACTGGAGCAGGAGACTGTTGCCAAACAGTTTCTAACTGGTGTCAGACATATGCACTTGTGCGGCTGTTAGACGCTACACCGTGCTTAGCGCAACCAGGTTTTAAATAGTGTCAGTTGCACACGCTTGTGTGTTGAAAACGCAGTGACTTTTGTCTCTGGTGGCTGGAGAGAAACAAGCAGCAAGACAATTCAGAACTGTTTTGCTCCCTGCGGTTTCAAGCATTCAGACTTGGAGACGCCAGAAGCGGCTGGGAGTGCAAATGAAACAATTTTTCTATGTCAACAAGTTAGGAACTATGAAGAATTTTCAGTCCATTATCTGCACTCGGTGTCCGCGCTGATTTTATTCATTTACGGTCAATCACAAGAACACAGCAGTGTGGAGAGTGTGGGGAGGATGAGGAGTGAATTAACAGCGGTGTACGAAACGATAAGAAGCATGGATAGAGCAGACAGCCAGCGACCTTTTCCCAGGAGGGAAATGGCTAATACCTGTAGTATAATTTTAAGGTGCTCGGAGGAAAGTACAGGGATGATGTCGGAGGCAGGGTTTTTGCATGGAGGGTGGTGGGAGTGTGCAGCCTGCTGCCTGGTGTGGTGGTAGAGGCAGACACCTTAGGGACATTGAAGAAACTCTTAGCTAGGTATGTGGATGACAGTAAAATGGAGGCCATGTGGAAGGGAAAGGTAACCTTGACCTTGGAATAGTTTAAAGGGACAGCACACCATCGTGGGCTGAAGGGCCTGTGCTGTACTGCACTATTAAGACCATAAGATATAGGAGTAGGATTAGGCCATTTGGCCCATCGAGTCTGCTCTACCATTCCTTCATGGCTGATCCATTTCCTTTTCAACCCCAATCCCCTGCCTTCTCCCCATATCCCTTCATGCCCTGACCAATCAAGAATCTATCAACCTCTGCCTTAAGCATACCCAAAGACTTGGCCTCAGATTCACCACATCCTCCTCATCTCCATTCTGAAAGGACGTCCCTCTATTCTGAGGCTGTATCCTCCATGACGGAATGGGAGAGCAGACACAATGGGCCGAATGGCCTACTTCTGCTCCTATATCTTATGGCCTTAATAGTACAGCACAGTCTTAGACTCTCTCACCACAGGAGACATCCTCTCCACATCCACTCTGTCGAGGCCTTTCACTATTCAATAAGTTTCAATGAGGTCACCCCTCATTCTTCTGAATTCCAGTGAGTAGAGGCCCTTAGCCATCAAACACTCTTCATACGACAAGGCCATTCGCTCCTGGAATCATTTTCGTGAACCTCCTTTGAACCCTCTCCAGTGCCAGCACATCCTATCTTAGATAAGGGCCCCAAAATTGCTCACAATTCTCCAAGTGAGGCCTCACCAGTGTTATATATATGTTCTATGCAAGGGGGCCTTCCAATAGCTGATACCCCTCTCTTCAAGATTTGATTCAACAACCAAATTGATTATTACAGGTCTCAAAGATACTTTAACTTGGCCACTTCAAGGGGCAAGTGAGAAAACGCTTCATGGCAAATAAAATTTGAAGTAAATTTCTTATCGAAGTACATACGGTATATGCCACCATTGACAAACCCTGAGATTCGTTTTTGGCGGGCATTCTCAGTAAATCCAAGAACCAAAACAGAATCAATAGGAACGCAGGTAGTAAACAGAAGACAGGATCTCCTGGTAGCCACCCACTTCAACTCTGCTTCCCACTCCCATTCGGATATGTCCATACATGGCCTCCTCTACTGCAATGACGAGGCTAAACTCAGGTTGGAGGAGCAACACCTCATATACCATCTAAGTAGTCTCCAGCCCCTTGGTATGAACATAGAATTCTCCAACTTCCGGTAATTCCCTCCCCCTCCCTTCCCCTATCTCTATTTCACTCTGCCCCCTCCCCAGCTGCCTATCACCTCCCTCACGGTTCCGTCTCCTTCTACTACCCATTGTGTTTTCCCCTATTCCTTCTTCACCTTTCCTGCCTATCACCTCCTTGCTTCCCCTCCCCCACCCCTTGACCTTTCCCCTTACTGGTTTTTCACCTGGAACCTACCAGCCTTCTCCTTCCCACACTCCCCCCACCTTCTTTATAGGGCCTCTGCCCCTTCCCTCTTCAGTCCTGACGAAGGGTTCCGGCCCGAAACGTCGACCGATCGTTTCCACGGATGCTGCCCGACCTGCTGAGTTCCTCCAGCGTGTTGTGAGTGTTGCTTTGACCCCAGCATCCGCAGAGTATTTTGTGTAAACAGAAACTCTCCTTTTCACCGAAATCCTACTGAGGCTGGAAGGGGAGCGGTGGGGAAATCATACGAAAGCCAGGCGTCAGCGGTCACAGAACCAGGACTTGTGCACAGGCTGCTCACACGACCATCCACCATCTGCTCCCCCCCCAGGTTCACGGGACCATGATCGAGGACAGGGGGGTGGGAAACGGGGCTAACCAGGTACCACACCTTTCCCAAGGGTGACCTGCAGGCTAGCGGAGGGAAGGAGCCCCTCACACCTCCTTAGAGACATATCTCCACCCCGCTTGCTGTATGTCACTGTGTTGGCCAGACAGGGTAAGGAGGCAATATTGTGCTTCCATTGTATAACCGGGTGGCTTTTCACTTCATTTTAACAGTAGTCCTGTGCTGTTCAAAGACGCAAAGTATGTAAACCCTGAGACTCGTCTTTTCCACAGACAGCCACGAAACAAAGAAAACCATGGGTCCCTTTTCAAGAACAAACATCAAACCCTCCTCACATGCAAAAAATACCCGTGCAAATGGCGACAAGAGAAATGGAGCGATAAACACAGAATATGAAACACAAAACCGAAAGAGTCCAGGCTTCATTCGGTTCGGCTTCAATTATCTGATGGTTGCCCCGATTCAAATTAGCGACAGAATCCCCCAGTGGAATCGAGGGAGAGAGAGCGCAGGGACTTTCCTACGGGAGCAGAGAACGAGAAGGAGACTGTCACGCGCAGACACCTTACCCCGGCGGGTGTTTGCGTTCATCGTTACTAAGAATAGTCGTCGTTTCCCCCCCGAATTAATAACAGGGTTTAAATTCCACTGCGCCTGAGGTAGGAACAGAACTCACGGCTCTGGGTTGTTTTATCCACATCCTTGTGTTACTACTCTAGCAACTTTGGCCACTGCAATGCCCCTATTAACTGTAGACTGCTTTTTAGTCTTGCACTAAAGACAAGTGCCTGTTCGTGATGCAGACAGAAACACGCTGTGAGGCACGTGTTTACAGAAGAAAGCAAGAAATCTACCGATATTCTGTAAAGAAGAGCAGTGAATACTATTAGCTGCTGGGACAATATTTACCCCTTACCTATCCGCGACGTTTACTTGGTTCTGCACTGAACTGAGGCTGAGGCTGCGGCCTGCACCGGCTGCTCCAGGCTTCGGGCCTGAGTGCTAAATTGAGGCTGAGGCTGTGAGCCTGCACTGGCTGCTCCAGGCTTTGGGCCTGAGTGCTAAATTGAGGCTGAGGCTGTGAGCCTGCACTGGCTGCTCCAGGCTTCGGGCCTGAGTGCTAAATTGAGGCTGAGGCTGCGGCCTGCCCTGGCTGCTCCAGGCTTCAGGCCTGAGTGCTAAATTGAGGCTGAGGCTGTGGGCCTGCACCGGCTGCTCCAGGCTCGGTGACTGTGGACTCACTTTTGCTCTGAATGCTATTTGCTTACTTTTATTGTTTGCACAATTTGTTTTTTTCTTCTTTCTGAACATTGGATGTTTAACGGTCTTCTTTTCTGTATGGGTTCTTTGTTTTGTAGCTGCCTGCAAGAAGACGAATCTCAAGGTTATATCATGTATACATACTTTGATAATAAATGTACTTTGAATTTTGAACTTCAAATGAACCATGAACTTTGAACTTCACTGAAATAGATTGCCTGGCCATGGTCTCATTGCTATTTGTACAGGCACTATTACACCTCACCCACCAGCACCCAGGCCGTGCTCTCTTCTCACTGCTACCTTCAGGAAGGAGGTACAAGAGCCTCAGGACTCGGACCACCAAGTTCAGGAACAGTTACTACCCCTCAACCATCAAGCTCTTGAACAAAAGGGGATAACTACACTCACTCACCCCATCCATTGAGACGCTCCCACAACCAATGATCTCACTTTAAGGACTCTTTATCTCATGTTCTCATTATTCATTGCTATTTATTTATATTTGTATTTACACAGTTTGTTGTCTTCTGCACTCTGGTTGATCTTTCACTGATCCTGTTTACAGTTACTATTCTACAAGTTTGCTGCATATGCCCGCAAGGAAAAGAAAGGCTCTCTAACTTCATTAACTTTGCCTCCAACTTTCACCCTGCCCTCAAGTTTACCTGGTCCATTTCCGATACCTCTCTCCCCTTTCTAGATCTTTCGGTCTCTATCTCTGGAGACAGCTTATCCACTGATGTCTACTATAAGCCTATGGGCTCTCACAGCCACCTGGATTATTCCTCTTCCCACCCTGTCTCTTGCAAAAATGCCATCCCCTTCTCGCAATTCCTCTGTCTCCGCTGCATCTGCTCTCAGGATGAGGCTTTTCATTCCAGGATGAAGGAGATGTCTTCTTTCTTTAAAGAAAGGGGCTTCCCTTCCTCCACCATCAACTCTGCTCTCAAACGCATCTCCCTCATTTCACACACATCTGCTCTCACCCCATCCTCCCGCCACCCAACTAGGAATAGGGTTCCTTTTGTCCTCACCTACCAGCCTCCAGGTCCAACATATAATTCTCTGTAACTTCTGCCACCTCCAACGGGATCCCACTACTAAGCACATCTTTCCCTCCCCCCCTTTCTGCTTTCCACAGGGATCGCTCCCTATGTGACTCCCTTGTCCATTTGTTCTCCCCATCCCTTCGCACCGATCTCCCTCCTGGCACTTATTCTTGTAAGCGGAACAAGTGCTACACATGCCCTTACACTTCCTCCCTCACCACTATTCAGGGCCCCAGACAGTCCTTCCAGGTGAGGTAACACTTCACCTGTGAGTCGGCTGGGGTGATATAC
Source organism: Mobula hypostoma (assembly GCF_963921235.1). NCBI lineage: Eukaryota > Metazoa > Chordata > Chondrichthyes > Myliobatiformes > Myliobatidae > Mobula > Mobula hypostoma. Next base: position 9,210,909 of record NC_086126.1, on the reverse strand, counting down.
TGCGTCCGATGCTCCCGATGCGGCCTTTTATATATTGGCGAGACCCGACGCAGACTGGGAGATTGTTTCGCTGAACACCTACGCTCTGTCCGCCAGAGAAAGCAGGATCTCCCAGTGGCCACACATTTTAATTCCACATCCCATTCCCATTCTGACATGTCTATCCACGGCCTCCTCTACTGTCAAGATGAAGCCACACTCAGGTTGGAGGAACAACACCTTATATTCCATCTGGGTAGCCTCCAACCTGATGGCATGAACATTGACTTCTCTAACTTCCGTTAATGCCCTACCTCCCCCTCGTACCCCATCCCTTATTTATTTATTTTTTTTATTTTCTCCCCCCTTTTTTCTCTCTCTCTTTTTTCTCCCTCTGTCCCTCTCACTATAACTCCTTGCCTGCTGTCCATCCTCTGGGCTCCCCTCTCCCTTTCTTTCATCCTAGGCTTCCCGTCCCATGATCCTCTCCCTTCTCCAGCCTTGCATCCCTTTTGCCGATCAACTGTCCAGCTCTTGGCTCCATCCCTCCCCCTCCTGTCTTCTCCTATCATTTTGGATCTCCCCCTCTCCCTCCCACTTTCAAATCTCTTACTAACTCTTCTTTCAGTTAGTCCTGACGAAGGGTCTCGGCCTGAAACGTCGACTGTACCTCTTCCTATAGATGCTGCCTGGCCTGCTGCGTTCACCAGCGTTTTTTGTGTGTGTTGCTCAGAACATATATTTACTTTGATAATAAATTTACTTTGCACTTTGAACTTTGAGTCATCACCCCTCAATCATCAGGCTCCTGAACCAGCGTGGGTAACTTCACTCACCTTAGCACTGAACTGATTCCACAACCTATGGACTCACTTTCGAAGAATCTACAATTCATGTTCTCAGTATTTATTATTTTTACTTTGTTTTTAGTATTTTGTAGTTTGTCTTCTTTTGCATATTGGTTATCAGTCTTTGTTGGTGTCAGTTTTTCATTGATTCTATTGTAGGTCTTTGTTCTACTGTGAATGCCTGCAAGAAAATGAATCTTGGGGTAGTATATGGTGACTTTCATTCTGAATGCTATTTGCTTACTTTTTTTTTGCCTGATTTTCCGTCTTCTCTCCACATTGGGTGTTTGACGGTCTCTTTCTCGACCATTTGATAATAAATACTTGTCAATAAATTTACTTCGAAGTTTGAAAGAGCTTTGACCTTTTTGAGAACGTGGAGTATTGTATACAATCACGTTTTTCTTTCTAACATTCGTGCATTTGCACGACGGATAGATATAGGAGCCCGAAGACCCACGCTCAACGTTTTAGGAACAGCTTTTTCCCCTCCGACCTCAGAGTTCACGAACCCACAAACACCACCTGCCTCCCTTTTTGCACTACTCATTAATGTTTTCTGTATTTCTTAATATTTTATCACCGCACCTGCATCAAAAAGTTCAGTCAGGAAAGCAGCCTCCATCATCAGGGTCCTTCAGGACCTAGGCCATGCTCTCTTCTCGCTGCTGACATCAGGTAGAAAGTACAGGAGCCCTGAAGCATCTCAGCTCCTGGGGGGATTCACGGCCAACCCGTCCGAGGCTTAATTGTGCTCCTAGTTGACAGACTGTAAACCAGGGCTGAATGACGTACATTTATCCTGCAGGTCTCCACTGAGCCATGACGTTTCCAAGTCGAAACAAGTCAGATTACTGCCTCCAAACCTACTCCACATGAAGGTGACCTGGAATGTGGACTAACGCTGTGCTTTGTCACCGGAAGGCCAAAGGCACAGAGCTCTGCTCGACAAGGATGAATTTTACTTAAACTCTAGATCAGAATCAGGTTTAATATCATGGGCGTATGTTATGAAATCTGCCGTTTCCATAAAATTTGACTGTCGCTAGCTCGATGCTCAACCCAGCGCGGATGGAAAACAGCCGGATTCGAAACCCGGGACCACTCGATTCGAAGTCCAGTGCTGATGCCACTACACCACCAGCTGGCTGTATATATATAAAATACTTGAATTAAATAATTAGTGCAAAATATAGAAATATAAAGTAGTGAGGTACTGTTCATTGGCTCAAGGTCCATTCCAAAATTGGATGGCAGAGGGGAAGAAGCTGTTCCTGAATCATTCAGTGTGTGTCTTCAGGCTCCTGTACCTCCTCCCTGATGGTAGCAATGAGAAGAGGGCACGTCCTGGGTGATGGGGGTCCTTAATGATGGACGCTGCCTTTTTTAAGCACTGCTCCTTGAAGATGTCCTGGATACTACGGAGGCTGGTGCCCATGATGGAGCTGACTGAGTTTACAACTCTCTGCAGCTTATTTCAATCCCGTGCAGTAGCCTCCCCCTCCCTCTCCACACCACACCCCATACCAGCCGGTGATGCAGCCAGTCAGAACGCTCTCCACAGTACATCTGTAACAATCTGAGAGTGTCTTTGGGTGACATCCCAAATCTCCTCAAACTCCTAATAAAACATAGCTGCTGTCGTGCCTTCTTTGTAGCTGCGTCGATATGTTGGGACCAGGTTAGATCCTCAGAGAAGCTGACACCCAGGAACTTGAAATTGCTCACTCTCTCCACTTCTGATCCCTCTATGAGGATTGGTGTGTGTTCCCTCGTTCTACCCTTTCTGAAGTCCCCAATCAGCTCTTCCGTCTTACTGACGTTGAGTGCCAGGTTGTTGCTGCGACATCACTCAGCTAGTTGGCATACCTCGCTCCTCAACGCCTTCTCGTCACCATCTGAAATTCTGCCAACAATGGTTATGTCTTCAGCAAATTTATAGATGACATTTGAACCATGCTCAACCGTGCCCAAAGTAGAGCAGTGGGCTAAGCACACCTCCCTGAGGTGCGCCAGCGTTGATTGTCAACGAGGTGGAGATGTTATTTCCAATTCGCACCGATTGTGGTCTTCCGGTTGGGAAGTCAAGGGTCGAGTTGCACAGGGAAGTACAGAGGCTCAGGTTCTAGTGCTTTTTGATTAGAACGGTAGGAATGATTGTCACAAGATACTAGGAATGATAATCGTATAATAGTTCTTTATGATGGAGAAGGAGACAGTTTTCCTCATTGAGTCTATTCTAGCTTTCAGGGGAATCGCAGAGACCCCGTTCTCCTATTCAAAGTTCTAAGTATATTTATTATCAAAGTACATATATGTCACCATATATGAAGGTAGTTTTCTTGTGGGTTTACTCAGCCAATCTGTCAGTTTTAGAAGCTAGTTTAATATCACATACTGAAACTGGAATGGGTTCAAAATGATTCCAGGATTGAACAACTTGTCATGTGAAGAATATCTGATGTTTGTGGGCCTGTATTCACTGGAATTCAGACGAATGAGGGGGTGACCAAATTGAAACCAATCGAATGGTGAAAGGCCTCGATAGAGTGGATGTGGAGAGGATGTTTCCTCTGGTGGGAGAGACTAAGACCAGAGGGCACTGCCTCAGAAGAGAGGGACTTGCTTTTGAAACGGAGATGAGGAGAAATTTCTTTAGACAGAGAGTGGTGAATCTGTGGAATTTGCCTCCACAGGCAGCTGCGGGGGCCAAGTATTTATGTATATTTGAGGCAGAGGTTGATAGATTCTTGATTGGTCAGGGCATGAAGGGATACGGGAAGAAGGTAGGAGATTGGGGCTGAGAGGGAAAGTGGATTGCAGTGGACTCGATGGGCCAAATGGCCCAATTCAGCTCCTGTATCTTATGGACTAATCACTGACATCGGGGCTTTGATGTTTCTGTTGTTCTATGGGGTTTCTTTGTTTCGTGGATGTCTGTGAAGAGGAAGAATGTCAGGTTGTGTACTGTATACATACTCTGATATTAAATGTACTTCGAAACCTTTTAAGTTTATTGATTAACAGCAGCAGTAAAGTGCAATACATAAAATATTCTATAAATGTAAATGTAAATACATAAAATACACCATAAATACAAACAACATATAAAATTCAATAAGTACTGCAAAATTAGCACACTGTTTTCAATAGTGTATGTTGACTGTGTGGGTAGTTTTTCATTTTTGTTTTACTGTGAATGCCTGCAAGAAAATGAATATATGCATTTATGTCAGAGTGGGAGGAGCTACAGATGGCACAAGAGGTTTCTTTGGGCCTGGGCGACTTCTTCGAGTTCATCCGTGAAACAATTTATCTCTACAACCTGAGGAGATTAGGAGGATGATGGCACCTAACGGTGACTCCTTTGCCTGCATCTTCGGAAACAGCTCTATTTCTATCTTTAATACCTCTACTTTTCCCTTTCAGGGTTCTTTTGAAGACCCTGACCTGGAGTTACACACTGACTACAGTTCTTTGCTGGAATGGGGCCCGCTCTCGGGGTCTCACGACCGGCCGCTATTCGATACGCCAAGGACGCGGCCCAGAAGACTAGCGCGCTTTCAGGGTTCCAGGATTTCGTGGCTCTGGAGGCAGGCAGACTCGAGGTCGGTGTCCTCGCAGGAATCTGGTGTGCCGTGGGAGACAGAAGATCGAAAGCAGAGAGCTGGCTGCTGGCTGTGTGCCCAGAGACCCGAGTTCTTTGGGCACAGAGCTCGGAAAGAGCGACACAACAGACTTTTAACACTATAAATCAGCAAGTTGTTTGTTATGTCTCCCCTCTCGCTGTGAAACGGGGTCATCTCTTTTTCTGTTATTAGGGAGAGAGAGAGAGCCTGTGAAATGTCGAATACCGGGTGAACAAACAGGCTTTGGGGTACTGCAAGTCTGTGTCTTTATTGATGCTTTGCTACACGTTAGATTGCTCGGTGGGGGTTTCCAATGCTTTTTTTTGCTGGTGGGGGGGGGAATCGTTGCTTTGCTGCTGCTTATGCGTGAGAGGGGGGAGCTGGGGGTGTTTGGGGTTCTAACATTTAACTGTCATTCATTCTTTCGGGCACTCTTCTGTTTTCGTGGATGTTTGCGAAGTAAAAGAATTACAGGATGTAAATTGTATACATTACTCATACATTAAATGTACCTTTGAAACCTTTGAAATCTCCTATTCTCATGTCTGTTTTTGCCCTTTTCAAGGTGGCTAGGGTCGTGTCGGAGCCCTGTGACCTACAGATGTGCTCAAGCTATGCTCGTCACGGCGGTGGGTTCCGAACTTGTCGGGCAGCCTGCGCGTTGGGAGTTCCAGCAGCGGCCAGGAAGACGTGCCCTGTGGCGACCCGATTCCTCGCCGGCGTCGCGGGAGATCAAAATGTCGAGACAGCGGGCGTAACTGTCAGACGCCTATGCGCTTGAGCGATCGCTCTCTTTCTCTTGACGGTGAGGGAGAGTTTGCTGATTTTCGAGTCAAAATAACCGACGCTGTAACATTGAAACAGTGAGCTGTTGGCCTCCACACTCCTACCCTCGTTAGAGAGAGAGAGAGGGCCTGTTAAGTTGCTGAGGTGTTGGGGAGAACAGTAGTTTTTGATGAACTATTGATCGTAGTCTTTGGGGCTTGCTATTGCTTGCATGGTGGGGGGGGGGGGTGTGGCTGATGCTTTTTGCCGGAACACATGGAGGGAGGAGGAGGTGAGCGGTTTGACACTTTCTGCTGCTTGTGCGTGGGGAGGGCTCTTTGGGGTTCTAACATCTTTTTCAGTCATTTAATCTTTGTTCCTCGTTTCCTCTGCTTTGTGGATGTCCGTGAAGAGTAAGAGTTTCAGGGTGGAAACTGCCAGCAGCAGGCTATTAAGAAGGCGAATGGGATATTGGCCTTCCTTGCTAGAGGGATTGAATTTAAGAGCAGGGAGGCTACGCTGCAACTGTACAGGGTACTGGTGAGGCCGCACCTGGAGTACTGCGTGCAGTTCTGGTCTCCTTACTTAAGGAAGAAACATAGAAACATAGAAACATAGAAAACATACAGCACAATACAGGCCCTTCGGCCCACAAAGCTGTGCTGAACATCTCCCTACCTTAGAACTACCTAGGCTTTACCCATAGTCCTCTATTTTCCTAAGCTCCATGTAGCCATGTCTCTTAAAAGACCCTATATAAGGATATACTGGCTTTGGAGGCAGTGTAGAGGAGGTCCACCAGGTTGATTGCAGAGACACCGGACGCAGTATAACACCCCAGCCGACTCACAGGTGAAGTGTCGCCTCACCTGCAAGGACTGTCTGGGGCCCTGAATGGTGGTGAGGGAGGAAGTGTAAGGGCATGTGTAGCACTTGTTCCGCTTACACGGATAAGTGCCGGGAAGGAGATCGGTGCTCCCAGTGCGACCTTCTATATATTGGTGAAACCCGACGCAGACTGGGAGACCGTTTCGCTGAACACCTACGCTCTGTCCGCCAGAGAAAGCAGGATCTCCCAGTGGCCACACATTTTAATTCCACATCCCATTCCCATTCTGATATGTCTATCCACGGCCTCCTCTACTGTCAAGGTGAAGCCACACTCAGGTTGGAGGAATAACACCTTATATTCCGTCTGGGTAGCCTCCAACCTGATGGCACGAACATTGACTTCTCTAACTTCCGTTAATGCCCCTCCTCCCCTTCTTATCCCATCCCTTATTCATTCATTCATTATTTTTAATTTTTTCCTTTTTTTCTCTCTCTGTCCCTCTCACAACAACTGCTCTCCATCTTCCTCTGGTGCTCCCCTCCCACTTTCTTTCTCCCTAGGCCTCCCGTCCCATGATCCTCTCTCTTCTCCAGCCTCATATCCCTTTTGCCAATCACCTGTCCAGCTCTTGGCTTCATCCCTCCCCCTCCTGTCTTCTCCTATCATTTCGGATCTCCTCCTCCCCCTCCCACTTTCAAATCTCTTACTATCTCTTCTTTCCGTTAGTCCTGACGAAGGGTCTCGGGCCGAAACGTCGACTGTGCTTCTTCCTAGAGATGCTGCCTGGCCTGCTGCATTCCACCAGCATTTTGTGTGTGTTGCTTGAATTTCCAGCATCTGCAGATTTCCTCGTGTTTGCAAAGAGAGACAACGATCAGCAGTCAACCAAAAACTGTTGTTTACCCGGCAGGCTCTCTCTTTCGCACTAACAAGGGGCAGAGAGACGTCAGCCATTTTCGCACCAAAAGGGGAGACTGACAGTTGCCGTTACAATGTTACAGTGGGCCGTGTCGCTTTTTATTTTGAGATTCTCTGACTCTAGAATCGGCAGCAAACTCTCCCACCCACCATCGAGTGAAAGAGAGACAGAGTTTGACTGCTCGACTACAGAGATCTCCGTCTACAGGGCTGCACGCTGGAGTCACCATCTTCCAACCCGCCCCTGGGGGATGTCGGAAAACGGCCGGTTGGCGAGCTCCAGGAGCGGAAACTCACCTACCGCTAAAAAAAACCTCAGCTTGAGTGCCAATTGGATCAGTACATGGAACTGTGATGTCTTAGCCATCACTGAAACTTGTTGGAGAGAGGACAGAAATGGGTACTTAATGGACCAGATTTTCAAAGCTTTAGAAAAGATAGAGATGGAGATAAAGGGGGGAGGGGGGAGAGTTGCACTACTAATCAGGGACAATATTGTGAGCAGTATTGGGCTCCTCTTCTAAGAAAAGATGTGCTGGCATTGGAGAGGGTCCAGAGAAGGTTCACAAGGATGATTCCGGGAATGAAAGAGTTGTCACACGAAGAACATTTGATGGCTCTGGGTCTGTACTCTCTGGAATTCAGAAGGATGACAAGGTATCTCATTGAAACCTTTTGAATGTTGAAAGGCCTAGACAGAGCAGATGTGGAAAGGATGTTTCCCATGGTGGGGGAGTCTAGGACAAGAGGGCACTGCCTCAGGATAGAGGGGCGTCCAATTAAAACAGAGAGGCAGAGAAATTTCTTTAGCCAGAGGGTGGTGAATTTGTGGAATTTGTTACCACAGGCAACTGTGGGGGCCAGGTCGTTGGGTGTATTTAAGGCGGAGATTGATAGGTTCTTGATTGGGCATGACATCAAAGGTTACGGGGAGAAGACCTGGGAGTGGGGCTGAGGAAGGGAAAAAAAGGATCAGCCATGATTGAGTGGCGGAGCAGACTCGATGGGCCAAATGGCCTAATTCTGCTCCTATGTTTTATGGTCTTAAATAACAGCTGCACTCAGGGGAGACATAATGGAGGGGTCAGACACTGAGTCTAGTTGGGTGGAACTCAGGAATAGGCAGGGTGCAATCACACCGATGGGATTGTACTGCAGGCTTCCAAATAGCCACCAGGACACTGAGGAACAGATAAGTAACCAGATTAAGGAAATATGTAAAAATAATAGGGTTGCGGTCATGGCGGATTTCAACTTCCTGAATATAAACTGCGACCTTCTTCGTGCAAGGGGCAGAATTTGTTAAGTGTATCCGGGAAGGTTTCTTAAATCAATATACAGATGGTCCAATGAGAAGAGGGGCCGCTCTGGAGCTGGTGTTGGGTAACAGGCCTGGCCAGCGTAGTGACCTTTCAGTGGGTGAACAGTGACCACAACTCCTTAACTTTCAGGATAGCTATAGGTAAGGACAGGTATGCTCCTTGTGGGAGAGTTTTTAAAATGGAGTCGGGCAAATTACAAGGGCATCAGGCAGGATCCAACTGGGAGCAGCTTTTCTCTGGCAAGTCCACATCGGACGCGTGGAAGGTGTTTAAGGATCAATTGCTCAGAGTACAGGAAAGTTACACTCCTGTTATGCTTTTGTGTTGGGCACGTGGCCAAGTGGTTGAGGCGTTCGTCTAGTGATCTGAAGGTCGCTAGTTCGAGCCTCAGCTGTGGCAGCATGTTTGTGCCCTTGAGCAAGGCACTTAACCACACATTGCTCTAGACTGTGCGAGGAGTGGCGCCCCACACAGACTTCCAATCTGCGCCTTGTAAGGCATGAAAATGCCCGACTCAGGCCTCTCACGGCCTGTGTCGACGTTCCCTAGAAGGAAGGACGGGGGGGGGTGGTCGGTGGAGGAAAGACAAGAGAACCTTGGATGTCCAGAGAGGTGATGCACCTCTGTAGAGCAAATGCAAGGAGACAGTGTACTGTTAGGGGCAACATCCTTAACAGTGTGGCTGAGCAGAGAGGTCTAGGAATCCACGTTCACAGCTCCTTGAAAGAGGCTACGCAGGATGATTAGGTGGTTAAGGTGATTGGGGGGGTGTATGGGGCGTCAGGGAAGGGGAAGCACCTCTGGTGGGGGAACATGTCGCGTCCTTTTCAGGGTGGTTTGTCCACCTTTGGTCCCCACCTGACGCCCAGCTCTCACCTGTGGCTCCCCGTAGCTGTTTGCACGCGACAGCGGCCACACCCCGGGCAACGGCTTCGACAAGCCGGCTAAAGCAGGTGAGGGTAGCCGACGGGTCTCAAACCCTCGGTGAGATAGGGAGTTGTCTATCCCAGCATGTGAAGACTGACTCCGGCGGATTGAGCGGACGAGACCAATGGAAGGTCCAACGGTCAAGAAGGCGGTATCTGCAAGCGTCGTGGAACGTGTAGAGCAGGACAAGACACAGAAGGTGTCCTGGTCATCCATTGCGCCTAGTCCCATCTCCAGCCGTCTCGACTCTGTCTCGCCACTGGATCCAGATGGGAATTGGGAAGAGAGAGTGAGGCTGACGCTGCGCAACTCTCCCTCACTTAAATCCAAATCACGCGCTAGTTTTGCCACCATCAAACCGGATGGTGGCGCAGTAACATCAGCGCCGGACTCCAGGAGCGAAGGTTCCTGAGTTCGAATCCGATCGAGCCGCTCCCGGACACGCTTTCCATCCGTGCCAGGTTGAGTGTCGAGCTCGCAACTCGGCCTCGTAAAAAGTACTAACGGTATCAAGGTCTTCATCGACGACGATGGACGAACCTTATAGGTGGTTCAGAACACTTGCTTTTATCAGTCGAGGCAATGAGTTTAAAAGCCACGAGGTTATGTTGCAACTTTATAAAACTCTGGTGAGGCCACATCGGGAGTATTGCGAACAGTCCTGGTCGTCTCCCCACCGCGGGAAGGACGTTGAGGCTTCGGGGAGGGCGCAGAAGGGGTTTTACCAGGATGCTGCCTGGAGATCATTGGAGGGAGGAACGAAAGCGGAGCACCCGCGGGGGGGTGGAGGAGCCCAACGCGGTCACGGGGAGGATATGCCGCACAAACGCCTTACGGCAGCGGTGGGTATTGAATCCACGCTGCTGGGCCTTACCGTAACCGCCGTGCTAGTGAGGCCATGGTGGCTCCTGCGGTAGAATAACCCCAGTCTAAAACCTAGATCTGGACACAGGTGCATTTAGAAGCGAGGGGCGCGTCTCTCCCACCCCTTGTCGTCCCCCGCTGATTGGAAATCCTGGGAGCAGTTGGAAAGGCAGAAATGCAGATGAGTCAACACGGGAGGCATCGACCTTCATTAATTCCTGTCAGTCGGCTGATCCCTGAGTGGATTAAAAGCACGATCGTTCAACCATTATAAGGGGGGGGGGGGGTGGGAAACGCATTAACACGGTGGAGAGAGTGAGAGAGGTCCTTACATTTAAAGATTAACCGGCTCCCAGCAGCTCCAGTTTCTCTCCCGAGAGACTCGGGGCAGGCTGCGGACTAAATGAGAAGTGAAATTGCATCCAGCTGCCATCTCGTGTGCAGTCGCCGTGGCGATTAAATAGCCGTCTTAACTCCTAAAATGCAGGAGCAATCGGAGAGAAGACTGGGGGGGATCTGGGGAATAGATAGCGCTGAGTCTCTGAAAGAGGAATCAGGCAATGGGCTGAGGACTGTTTGGGCTTGGGGAAGGCACTATCAGCAAAGCAACACAAGGAGTAGGCCCCAAAACCTGTCCCACCATTCAATATGCATTATGATACTCACCTAAGCTTCCTAGGGTTGTCATAGCTGGGGGTGAAAGTGGGGATAAGCTCTCACTACCTTTAAAGAGCTCCAAATGGTGTGCGTCTCTAACAGCCTCTGACAACCAAGTCCAACTCTTGGCCTTCACGTATGGCTTAGCTACTAGGCCCGGCGGGACTGTTTCTACTGACAAAAGGAGGGGCAAAGGCGGGCCTCTGGTGCCCCAACACCCGTTGCTTCAGGCAGGTGGGGCTTGTCAGCCTTGGACGGCAGCCCGCCTAGGAGAAAGGAAACTCTGATTTTAAACCTCCGCTGCCTTGCGGCCATACCCACCCTTGGGAAAGGCTTCGGGTATAAACCCCGAGGAAGAAATCCGGAGCCAGGGCCCCTAAGGCAGTTTGATGTTGTCTACAACTTCACTCTGGTAACCCCTGCGACGACACTGGTGCCAAACTGTATCGGCCCTTGCCCTTCCCTTGGACTACGTCGGTGACGTGGAGAGGGGGAGCCCGCTGCATGGGCAACAGCCGGTTCTTCAAACCTTCCCATCCAGGCTTGTCCACCAGAGGCGCAAACCCATGATCCCCCGGGATCGACGGCTGCCTACTACACTCACCTGACCGCGCCAGCTTCCGGGGTTTAGATGCTCCGACTCTCCGGGATACGGATAGCTGGTGCGGCCTAAGAGTCAGGTCCACTCCCCTGCTAAATGGTGGCCATGTTTTGGCACCAGGATGTTAATATTTAAAGAGCACCTGAACTGAGCTTCGGTGCTCAATAGAAGGATCCTTGTTTGGTGTCTATTGATTATCACTCATGGCTGATCTACTTTGTGTGTATATATATATATAATGTTGGCGCGTGGCCAAGTGGTTAAGGCGTCGGTCTAGTGATTTGAAGGTCGCTAGGTTGAGCCTTGACTGAGGCAGCGTGTTGTGTCCTTGAGCAAGGCACTTAACCACACATTGCTCTGCGACGACACTGGTGCCAAGCTGTATGGGTCCTAATGCCCTTCCCTTGGACAACATCGGTGGCGTGGAGAGGGGAGACTTGCAGCATGGACAACTGCCGGTCTTCCATACAACCTTGCCCAGGCCTGCGCCCTAGAAACGTTCCAAGGCGCAAATCCACGGTCTCATGAGACTAACGGATGCCCATATAGCTAGGGCGCCTAAGATGTTGGCACAGTACAGTACAGGTGGCAGAGGAGGAGTGCCAGGGGAGGGGTTGCTTTTGTGCGAGGAACGGGGTTGGGGGTTTGGGATGTGCAAGTTTTTGGTTCTTTTTTGTTTGGGGGAGGGAGGGGTTGACTTTCTTTTCACAACTTCCGTGGTTTTCCTTGTCTTACGGCTATCTGGAGAAGATGAATCTCAGAGTTGTAACGTCCATACTTGCTTTGATAGCAAAATGAACCTTTGAGGATTGTTATTACTGCACTTGGTTCACCACAGTTGCTTCCCTGTGTAGACCAGACCAGGAAAAAAAATGCACACCTTCCTAGTAGCTCATATCTACCTTGCAGATAAGAAACGATCTCTCTGCTCCACATTGACAAATACAGTACTGTGCAAAAGTCTTTGGCACATATACTGAATAAAGCGAGGACTTCTGCACAGTACTGAGTTCGTCAACATGGAACAGAGAAAGGGTTTGTAAATCTGGTGGGAGCAAAGGATGTTGAGATGGCAAGGGTAGGGGGTGGTGTGCGGGACATATCAGATTCAGATTTATCACCACTCACATACGTCATGAAATTTGTTGTTTTGTCGCAGCAGTACAGAGCAAAGCATAAAATTACTACAGTACTGTGCAAAAGTCTTAGACATCCCATCTATATATATGTGACTAAGACTTTTGCAGTAAGGAGTCAGAATCAGACTCATCGTCACTGATAAATGTGTTGAGATGTGTTGTTTTATGGTGACAGTGCAGTGCAATATATTTAAAATACTTTGAGTTACAGTGAAAAATATATAAAAGTTAGGTAGTGCAGGAATAGAGGAAAATAGAGAGGCAACACACACACACGAAATGCTGGAGGAACTCAACAGGCCCCCTCGCTCGCAGAAAAAGAACGGCGACAATAACCATCCCCGAACTCCTTACTCTCAGAAGAAAACAGCGACGATAACAATCCCCGACCCCCTCGCTCGCAGAAAAGAACACACCAGTAGCAAGAAAACTCGCAACAACCCCCTTTTACGCACACAAAAAAAAACTAAAAGATCACCCAACCGCCAATCGTCCACAAGAAAGAAAACTCAAACATTGAGGGCTGGTGCAGAGCACACCAGGATCCCCGTCTTGCAGGATACTCAACTGAACTTTATTGACGACCCTGCTTGTACAGCACGTGAACTCCTCCTATCCGGGAGCGGCTAACCGAGAGGCACAGGAATAACGTTATTAACTACCCCTACTTCTCCCCTCCCTGAAAAAAAGTAAAACTAGCTATGTACCTCTTGTCTATAGAACTCCATTGAAATTGTAATCACTGAAGTTGAGTGATTTAGTTCACTGTACCCATAACTTATGCTCCTTATGTAAACAGAAAAAAGGATTGCCAACATTATTACTGTCTTTCTCTTTGTTTTAACTGTCATTCTCTCTTTGTTTCCCTCTTTTTTCACCAATTCCCTTTCTTTAAGAACACAGTCTCATTTTGTGTGTTTTTTTCAACATTAGAACTCTTTAAAAAAAACACCTGAGCAAATGGAGGTCAGGGTAGATTGGCTGAACACTCCGGCAAAGTGAGAGGATTATCCTGCCTCGTTAGTCTCTTGCCCTAAGCCTGTCTCTGTGGTGGGACAGATAAACGATCCGATCCGGTGTAGGTTCCTGGAAGTGTGGGAGCGGATGGAGATTCTTGAACATGTGGGTCCACCTCAGGTAGGAGGTCGTCGTCATGAGGATCAGGCCACCCTGTGTCTTTCTCTACCTTTCGAGGACTTTGAAGGTGCACGAGGCCTGTTCTGCCTGATTTCGCCTCGTGGTGTTCTGATCACAGACGATCGCGGTGCAGGCTGCTGGACTACCGTTCCCCTGGCGGATTCACCTCAGAGAGCCGACAGAATCGAGGCTTATTTGCATGAGTCCCTGCGCCGAGAGTCACAACTTTGATGCTCTGCTCACCTGTATTTAGAGTTGCCAACTTTCTCACTCCCAAATAAGGGACAAAAGTAGCAATCAAATCCCGGGACACTTTACCCTTGGAAAGACTACCATGACCATGAAGCCTTGCGCGGGCACCTGTGCGCACATGCGCGTACGTGCCGATTTTTTTCTTCTACAAATCGGTTTTGGCTTAATCTTCCCAATTCTGATACACTGCACATACATTATTTCTACTTTATATAGGCTATGTATTTATCATATCATTCCTGCTTTTACTATATGTTAGTGTTATTTTAGGTTTTATGTGTTATTGGTATGATTTAGTAGGTTATTTTTTGGGTCTGGGAACGCTCAAAAATTTTTCCCATATAAATTAATGGTGATTGCTTCTGCGCTTCACGCCATTTCGGCACGAAAGGTTTCATAGGAACGCTCTACCTTAGCGGCGGTCCCGTATGGGACAAACCAAATTAACCCAATATACGGGATGTCCCGGCTAATACGGGATGTCCCGGCTACCTGTATTGAGTCATGTCGGAATTCCTCAGACTTGGACACAGAAGAGTGTCAACTAGGCCGCAGGCTTTTTACCGTGAAGTAAATGCCAGAGAGCAGGAAACTGGCTTTTGCGTGCAGTTCCGGGGCTAGTTACGGTATCCCAAATGCTGACCCTCGCTGAACGCAACACGCACCGTGAATTCAATCCTCCGGCCTGTGTGGCACAGATACTCACCGACTTAAGTAACTTAGCCATCGGGAGACTTCCTCATCAACGGCTGCTTCAGTGAGTGGGATGACTGATCCATTCAGAGAGCAGTCACAGCAGCTTAGCACGCACGGAATGGCAGCCTGGTGGTTAGCACAGCACTTCACCGTGCGGGCGACCAGGGTTCAATTCCCGCCACTGCCTGTAAGGAGCCCGTACGTTCTCCCCCGTTACCGCGTGGGTTTCCTCCGGGTGCTCCGGTTTCCTCCCACAGTCCAAAGATGCACCGGTTGTCAGGTGAATTGCTCGTTGTCACTTGTCCCGTGATTAAATTGGCGTACCGCTGGGCTGCATGGTTCAAGGGGCTGAATTAGATTAGATTTGATTAGATTCAACTTTATTGTCATTGTGCCGAGTACAGATACAAAGCCAATGAAATGCATTTAGCATCTGACCAGAAATGCAAAGAATAGTGTTATTTACAAAATAACTGTGAATAAAAAAGTGCTACAGCTCACAAATATAAACGTACTGAGACAGTACAATACGGGTGCGATACTGCTTAGCGCTGTGATGTGAGGTTCAGCAGGGTCACAGCCTCAGGGAAGAAGCTCTTCCTGTGCCTGCTGGTGTGGGAGCGGAGGCTCCTGTAGCGCCTACCGGATGGGAGGAGAGTTAAAATGTCCATGGTTAGGGTGAGATGCATCCCTGATAATGCTTTTCGCCCTGCCCAGGCAGTGTTTATGGTAGATGTTCTCAATAGTGGGTGATTGGGTGCCGATAATCTGCTGGGCAGTTTTCACCACACGCTGGAGTGCTTTGCGGTCCGATACGGGACAATTGCCATACCACACTGAGATGCAGTTGGTGAGTATGCTCTCAATGGTACAGCGGTAAAAATCTGTCAGTATCCTGGGACAGAGGTGAGCTTTCTTGATGCTCCGCAGGAAATAAAGGATGGAGGAGTTCAGGGACCAGGTGAGATCCTCGGAATTGCGGCACCAAGGAATTTGAAGCTTGAGACACGCTCGACTACAGTTCCGTTGATGTAGATAGGGATGTGAGTGTGGCTTCTAGCATGCCTGAATGGCCTACTACGCGCTCTGTCGCAATCAATAAACATAAAAATGAAGTTATGTGCCCTTGTACGAGCCATTTCCACCCTGGGAAAATAATTGTCCATAGACGTGTAACAAAACCTTCAGGTTCTTGAACTCAATCCCCAGTGAACGAGGCCAACACACTATACACCTTCTTAACCACCCTATCAACTTACGTGGCAATTTTGAGGGATCTGTGGGTGTGGACCTCAAAATCCCCCCTCTTCCTCTGCGCTGCAAAGGATCCTGAAGAATGCAGATAAGTATAGAGTTCGACGTAGATTGGGAGACCATTTCGCCGAGCACCCGCGCTCCGTCCGCCAGAAGAAACAGGATCTCCCAGTGGCCACCCATTTTAATTCCACTTCCCATTCCCATTCCGACATGTCAATCCACGGCCTCCTCCACAGTCGTGATGGGGCCACACTCAGGTTGGAGGAGCAACACCTTATATTCCGTCTGGGTAGCCTCCAACCTGATGGCATGAACGTAGATTTCTTGAACTTCTGGTAATGCCACCATTCCCCATCCCCCTTTCCCTCTCTCACCTCATCTCCTCACCTGCCCATCGCCTCCCTCTGGTGCTCCTCCCGCTTTTCTTTCTTCCATGGCCTTCTGTCCTCTCCTATCAGATCCCCCCTTCCCCAGTCCTGCATCTCTTCTACCAGTCAACTTCCAAGCTCTTTACTTCATCCGTCCCCCCACTGAGCCTCCCGGTTTCACCTGCCATCTGGCGTTTCTCTCTCCCCTCCCACCTCCTTTTATATCTACCCCTCATCTTTTTCCCTCCAGTCCTGCCGAAGGGTCTCGGCCCGAACCGTCGACTGCACTCCTTTCCACAGATGCTGCCTGGCCTGCTGAGTTGCTCCAGCATCTTGTGTGCGTTGCTTGAAAGAATCGGATCCAGGACACTCCAGCCTCTTCGATCGGCCTTGCATGGTTCTGTGCCCTGACGAACGGACCTGCGACGCCTCTCTGCTTGGACTCGTGCACAGTCCACTTCATCCTGACCAGCTGAGCAGCAAGTTAGATTAGATTATGAGGTCACGCAGTCCTCTTTTATTGTCATTTAGTAATGCATGCATTAGGAAATGATACAATTCTTTTCCAGAATGATATCACAGAAACACATGACAAACCAACTTAAAAACTAACAAAAACCACATAATTATAACATATAGTTACAACAGTGCAAAGCAATACCGTAATCTGATAAGAACAGACCATGGGCACGGTAAAAGTCTCAAAGTCTCTCAAAAGTCCCATCATCTCACGCAGACGGTGAACCTCCAGCGCCACCAACTTGCTGATGCAGCATCCTGGAAGCATCCGACCACAGTCCGACTCTGATTCAGTCCGAAACTCCGAGCCTCCGACCAGCTCTCCGACACCGAGCACCGAGCACCATCTCTGCTGAGCGCTTCGACCCCGGCCCCGGCAACAGGCAATCGGCAAAGCCGAGGATTTGAGTCCTTCCCCTCCGGAGATTCTCAATCGCACAGCAGCAGCGGCAGCGAAGCGGGCATTTCAGAAGTTTCTCCAGGTGTTCCTCTGTGCTTCTCACGGCTATCTCCATCAAATCTGGATCATGCACGGCCCCCTAGTTAACACAAACGATATTCATTCGGAACGGCCGCGCGCGCCGCCATCTTCTCCTCCCTCCCTCCCTTTTGAGAACGGTTAGCCACCTTACCATGGCAGGAGGTTGGGACTCTGAGGAAAAATGAATCAGCCATGATGAAATGGCGGAGCAGACTCAATGGGCCAAATGGCCTGCTTCTGTTCCTATATCTTCTGGTCTTCTGGTCTTAAGTCAGAGGAGAACAGTGAGCAGGGGTACATTGCATCAACCTAGGCAGGGCAGTCATACACAGGGACACAGCTCAGTCCATTTGGTTATAAATTTAAGTGAGTTATTTTAACCTCCATTGCCTGGACAGAGAATACTCCAGAACATTAATCTTCTTGCCTGCTTGCTGCCCACGTTCTCCGAGCTGCTTGATTTACGCAGGCCTTGAAGTATAAACTGCTGCTAACAGCCGACTATTTCAAACCACCTCTGATTCCAAGCCACGCCCCCTCCACCTTGGGAAACGATTCCGGGGCGTAAGCCGGTTGAAAACATACCCGAGAGAACGGTTTTCCTGCCCTTCCCCAAGGACAAATGAGAAACAGCGCAAGTACAATTGTACAATCCTAAGACTGCAAGAGATGGGAGTAGAAGTAGGTTATCGAGTCTGCCCCGCCATTCCACATTCTCTTAACCCCATTCTCCAGCCTTCTCCCAAAATCAAGAGCTTTAAATACACCCAATAACTTGGCTTCCACAGCCATCTGTGGCAAAGAATCCCACAGATTCAACACCCTCTGGCTAAAGAAATTCCTCTTCATCCCTTTTCTAAAGGGATATCCTTCTATTCTGAGGCTGTGCCTTCTGGCTTTAGACTTCCCCACTATAGAAAACATTCTCTCCACACCCGCTCTAGCTAGGCCTTTCAATATTCCATAGGCTTTAGTGAGATCTGCCCCTCATTCTTTTAAACTCCAGTGAAAACAGGCCCAGAGCCACGAAACGCTCCTCATGTCTTAACCCTTACATTCCCAGGATCATTCCTATGAATCTCCGCTGGACTCTCTCCGATGCCAGTTATAGGGAGGCCATAGACAGCAGAATTCTGCGTTTCTGTTCCCGAGAGTGTGTTGGCCTTCGACCGATTTCAGGCTGTGACCACTTGCGGTAGTCTTTAATAGTCCGTGGACTCACTTTACACCGCACGCTGTCGGAGCAGTGCTGCCAGGATAATCAAGGACACGACCCACCCAGCCAACACGTTCTGAAACAAAGGTTCTGAACTTAAAGAGGGGTAACTTTGAAGGTATGAGACGTGAATTAGCTAAGATAGACTGGCAAATGACACTTCAAGGATTGACGGTGGATATGCAATGGCAGGCATTTAAAGGTTGCATGGATGAACTACAACAATTGTTCATCCCAGTTTGGCAAAAGAATAAATCAAGGAAGGTAGTGCACCCGTGGCTGACAAGAGAAATTAGGGATAGTATCAATTCCAAAGAAGTAGCATACAAATTAGCCAGAGAAAGTGGCTCACCTGAGGACTGGGAGAAATTCAGAGTTCAGCAGAGGAGGACAAAGGGCTTAATTAGGAAGGGGAAAAAAGATTATGAGAGAAAACTGGCAGAGAACATAAAAACGGACTGTAAAAGCTTTTATAGATATGTAAAAAGGAAAAGACTGATAAAGACAAATGTAGGTCCCCTGCAAACAGAAACAGGTGAATTGATTATGGGGAGCAAGGACATGGCAGACCAATTGAATAATTACTTTGGTTCTGTCTTCACTAAGGAGGACATAAATAATCTTCCAGAAATAGTAAGGGACAGAGGGTCCAGTGAGATGGAGGAACTGAGCGAAATACATGTTAGTAGGGAAGTGGTGTTAGGTAAATTGAAGGGATTGAAGGCAGATAAATCCCCAGGGCCAGATGGTCTGCATCCCAGAGTGCTTAAGGAAGTGGCCCAAGAAATAGTGGATGCATTAGTGATAATTTTTCAAAACTCGTTAGATTCTGGACTAGTTCCTGAGGATTGGAGGGTGGCTAATGTAACCCCACTTTTTAAAAAAGGAGGGAGAGAGAAACCGGGGAATTATAGGCCGGTTAGCCTAACGTCGGTGGTGGGGAAACTGCTGGAGTCAGTTATCAAGGATGTGATAACAGCACATTTGGAAAGCGGTGAAATGATCGGACAAAGTCAGCATGGATTTGTGAAAGGAAAATCATGTCTGACGAATCTCATAGAATTTTTTGAGGATGTAACTAGTAGAGTGGATAGGGGAGAACCAGTGGATGTGGTATATTTGGATTTTCAAAAGGCTTTTGACAAGGTCCCACACAGGAGATTAGTGTGCAAACTTAAAGCACATGGTATTGGGGGTAAGGTATTGGTGTGGGTGGAGAATTGGTTAGCAGACAGGAAGCAAAGAGTGGGAATAAACGGGACCTTTTCAGAATGGCAGGCGGTGACTAGTGGGGTACCGCAAGGCTCAGTGCTGGGACCCCAGTTGTTTACAATATATATTAATGACTTGGATGAGGGAATTAAATGCAGCATCTCCAAGTTTGCGGATGACACGAAGCTGGGTGGCAGTGTTAGCAGTGAGGAGGATGCTAAGAGGATGCAGGGTGACTTGGATAGGTTGGGTGAGTGGGCAAACTCATGGCAGATGCAATTTAATGTGGATAAATGTGAAGTTATCCACTTTGGTGGCAAAAATAGGAAAACAGATTATTATCTGAATGGTGGCCGATTAGGAAAAGGGGAGGTGCAACGAGACCTGGGTGTCATTATACACCAGTCATTGAAAGTGGGCATGCAGGTACAGCAGGCGGTGAAAAAGGCGAATGGTATGCTGGCATTTATAGCGAGAGGATTCGAGTACAGGAGCAGGGAGGTACTACTGCAGTTGTACAAGGCCTTGGTGAGACCACACCTGGAGTATTGTGTGCAGTTTTGGTCCCCTAATCTGAGGAAAGACATCCTTGCCATAGAGGGAGTACAAAGAAGGTTCACCAGATTGATTCCTGGGATGGCAGGTCTTTCATATGAAGAAAGACTGGATGAACTGGGCTTGTACTCATTGGAATTTAGAAGATTGAGGGGGGATCTGATTGAAACGTATAAGATCCTAAAGGGATTGGACAGGCTAGATGCGGGAAGATTGTTCCCGATGTTGGGGAGGTCTAGAACGAGGGGTCACAGTTTGAGGATAGAGGGGAAGCCTTTTAGGACCGAGGTTAGGAAAAACTTCTTCACACAGAGAGTGGTGAATCTGTGGAATTCTCTGCCACAGCAAACTGTTGAGGCCAGTTCATTAGCTATGTTTAAAAGGAAGTTAGATATGGCCCTTGTGGCTACAGGGGTCACGGGGTATGGAGGGAAGGCTGGGTTCTGAGTTGGATGATCAGCCATGATCATAATAAATGGCGGTGCAGGCTCGAAGGGCCGAATGGCCTACTTCTGCACCTATTTTCTATGTTTCTATGTTTCTATGTTCTTCATCCCTCTTCCCTCTGGGAGAAGGCTCAGGAGCTTGAAGAGTCATACGGCCAGATTTGGGAACAGCTTCTTTCCAACTGGGATAACCCTGCTGAACGAATCCTGACCCGGATCTGGGCCGTACCCTCCAAATATCTGGACCGGCCTCTTGGTTTTTTTGCACTACCTTACTTCCCATTTTTCTATTTTTTATTTATAATTTATAATTTAAAATTTTAATATTTACTAATTTTAACTATTTTTACTATTTTTAATATTTAATATTTGTGATCCAGGGAGTGTGAAGCGCAGAATCAAATATCGCTGTGATGATTGTACGTTTGTTACATGCTCAAGGAGATCTGTTTTTTTCGTGAGGATGATGTAATGGTCTTTTAGAGGTCACCTGATGTGATTTTTCCGCCGATGTGAGGTCACGTGACGACGTGCCCCATGACTATATAAGGGTTGACTCAGGTGACATAGTGGGTTTTTTGAGTTTGTAGTTTTCCAGGTAGAACATGTTGGGCCTCCGTTTCTGTTGCGCGTTTGTTTTTGCGACGCAGTTTCATTTTTAAAACGGAAGGTGCGTTCTCTTACAAGATATTGCATTTGGACTGGGAATTTGTGGCTGGAAGTGCCAATTTACTCAATTCCGACAGTTTTGAAGGGAGGGTGAAGAATTCGTCGAAGTGAAGGGTCGAGAGAAGTCGGCATCGTTTGGCAGTTTAATAAAGCATCGACCTTATTGAGTCTTCGTTGAAGAGAACCTGCATTGAGATAACTCTTGTAAAAGAGTAATGAGTTCATGCACAAAGGCTCTCTCTCTCTAAATAATTTAAGGTCAGTTGATTTAAACTGTTTATTTTCGGCATCGTGAATCCTGTGGACAGAACCAGCAGTAAAATTGCGTCTGTGAAGAAATCCTTCTCCAGAGAAGTCTCTCCCGATTGAATGTGTAAAACTGTTGGACTTTCGAAGTTATTGCTTTAAGAACTATATCTGACTGTATCGCTTTAAGAACCGTTTCAGCATTTAACACTGTAAGAACCAGAGCCGAGTGGAGTTGGTGAACGGCTGCGTACCTGTTAACCTCCGGTTAAAGTTTTCCCTTGTTTTTTTTTTTCCTTATCGTTTATACGTGTTTAATAAATGTTTGGTTGTTTTTATAAAACCTGTCTCGATTAATATTCATTGTTGCCAGTTACATAACACGTTCTAGTACCAATTGTTTGGCGACAATAAAGTATAAAGTATAATAGTTTTTAAATCCTGGCACAGTATTCCACTAAATTAACAGAAGAGATTTTGCGGATGCTGGAAATCTTGAGCAACACACACACACACACACAGAATGTTAGAGGAACTCAGCAAGACAGACAGCATCTATGGAGGGGGAATAAACAGTCACTGTTGCACCTTGGTAGGGCAAATGCAAGGAGACAGTGCACTGTTAAGGGCAACACCCTTAACTGTGTTGCTGAGAAGAGAGATCTTGGGATCCAACTTCACAGCTCCTTGAAAATGGCCTCACAGGTCAATAATCTTGTCTCCCTTTCTCTTCACCGTTTACACCTCGGACTTCAACTACTGCACAGAGTCTTGTCATCTTCAGAAGTTTTCGGATGACTCTGCCATAGTTGGATGCATCAGCAAGGGAGATGAGGTTGAGTACAGGGCTACGGTAGGAAACTTTGTCACATGGTGTGAGCAGAATTATCTGCAGCTTAATGTGAAAAAGACTAAGGAGCTGGTGGTAGACCTGAGGAGAGCTAAGGTACCAGTGACCCCTGTTTCCATCCAGGGGGTCAGTGTGGACATGGTGGAGGATTACAAATACCTGGGGATACAAATTGACAATAAACTGGACTGGTCAAAGAACACTGAGGCTGTCTACAAGAAGGGTCAGAGCCGTCTCTATTTCCTGAGGAGACTGAGGTCCTTTAACATCTGCCAGACGATGCTGAAGATGTTCTACGAGTCTGTGGTGGCCAGTGCGATCATGTTTGCTGTTGTGTGCTGGGGCAGCAGGCTGAGGGTGGCAGACACCAACAGAATCAACAAACTTATTCGGAAGGCCAGTGATGTCGTGGGGATGGAACTGGACTCTCTGATGGTGGTGTCTGAAAAGAGGATGCTGTCCAAGTTGCATGTCATCTTGGTCAATGTCTCCCATCCACTACATAATGTACTGGGTGGGCACAGGAGTACATTGAGACAGAGACTCATTCCACCGAGATGCAACACAGAGCGTCATAGGAAGTCATTCCTGCCTGTGGCCATCAAACTTTACAACTCCTCCCTTGGAGGGTCAGACACCCTGAGCCAATAGGCTGGTCCTGGACCTATTTCATAATTTACTGGCATAATTTACATATTACTATTTAACTATTTATGGTTCTATTACTATTTATTATTTATGGTGCAACCGTAATGAAAACCAATTTCCCCCTGGGATCAATAAAGTATGACTATGACTATAAGGTGGTTAAGGAGGTTTATGAAATGCTTGCCTTTATGAGTAGAGGCATTGAGTTCAGAAGTCAAGTGGTTATGTTGCAACTTTATAAAACTCTGGTTAGGCCACATCTGGAGTATTGCACACAGTTCTGGACACCCCACTACAGGAAGGATGTTGAGGCTTTGGAGAGGGGGCAGAAGAGGTTCACCAGGATGCTGCCTGGTTTAGAGAGCGTGTGCTACCACGAGAGGCTGGATAAACTTGGGTTGTTTTTCTCTGGTGCGCTGGAGGCTGAGAGGAGATCTGATAGAGGTTTACAAGATTATGAGAGGCATAGATAGAGTGGACAGGGAGTATCTGTTTCCCAGGGTTGAAATGTCTAATACTGGAGGGCATGTGTTGAAGGTGAGAAGGGGTAGGTTCAAAGGGGAATGTGAGGGGTAAGTTTTTTAACTCAGAGAGTGGTGTATGGTTGGAATGCACTGCCTGATATGGTGGTAGGGGTAAGTATATTAGAAGCTTTTAAGAGATGATTGGATAGGCACAAGATGAAGGGATGTGGACATGCAGTAGGGAGGAGGGATTAGTGTTTGGGTGTTTGTGACTTGCTTTTTAGCTGGTTCAGCACAACGTTATGGGCCAAATAGCCTGTTCCTGTGCTGTACTCTTCTATGTTGTGTGTTCTATGTTTTGGGCAGAGACCCTTCTCCAGGACTGGAACGGGAGTGGGCAGAAGCCGGAATAAGAAAAGAGGGAAAGGAGAAGAGTGCAAGTTGGCAGGTGACGGGCGAGACCCGGCGAAGGGGAAGGTGGGTAGGGAGGTGAATTAAGAAACTGGGAGGTGATAGGTGGAAGAGGTGAAGGGCTGAAGAAGAAGGAGTCTGATAGGACAGGAGAGTGGACCATGGGAGAAAAGTAAAGAAGAGGGGAACCAGAGGGAGGTGATGGGCAGGTGAGGGGAGGGGCTGGGAGGGGAACCAGAAGGGGCAATGGACAGTTGACATTTCTTCCCTCTGCCACCAGATTTCTGAAACCTCGAACTGATGAGGGGACACGCACAAAACGCTGGGGGAACTCAGCAGGTCGGGCAGCATCCATGGAAATGAATAAGCGCTCGACGTTTTGGGCCGAGGCCCTTCCTCAGGACTGGAAAGGAAAGGGGAAGATGCTAAGATAAGAAGGTAGAGGGAGGGGAGGGGCAGGAGCGAGCCAGAAGGTGATAGGTGATGCGAGGTGGGTGGGAAAGGTCAGGGGCTGGAAGAGGAAGGAATCTGATTGGACAGGAGAGTGGACTACAGGAGAAAGGGTAGGTGGAAGTGATGGGCCGGCGAGAAGAGGTGAAAGGTCAGAGTGGGGAAGAGAGGAAGGAGGGGGGAGAAATGTGTTTACCGTAAAGAGAAATCGATATTCGTGCCATCAGGTTGAAGGTACCCAGATGGAATATAAGGTGTTGTTCCTTCACTCTGAGGGTCTTGGCACAAGAGGAGGCCATGGACCGACATGTTGGAACGGGGACTGATGACAGGCCTCTGCTCTAACTTTGACTGGTTATTCCCCTCCATAGAAGCTTCTTGACTCGTTGACTCCTTCCAGAATTTTTTTGTGTACTGCTCACAGCCTTCCACCTGTTCCACCTGCAGATGAAGGGGGTTTGCCTACTCTGTGTCCACGCAGTTGGATATATCCTAATATCTCTTTAAACAGCTTGGCGTCCCATCTTTCCTTGACAAACACATCAACACTTCTTACTGTGCTACGCAACTCCAAATCTGATTGTCACATATTGAGGGAAGCCTCCAAACCCAAGTTTGTGGTCCTCTTGGAGGTGGCGGCCCCTACTGTGATGTCAATAACTGTTAGGATGCCGGGAAGGGAATATTTCACCTTTCTCACTTATTATTGTAGCCTCCCGGCCACCCTCAGGGTCGCTCAGCTCGCTGTCGTCTAGGGAAATAGCCCTCGGCCCCGCCAAACTGGGTATTAGTTTGTGTGGATGCTGTGTGATGTACCCCACCCCGCCCAAATAACAGACAATACACTAGAGACGATTAAATGATTTGCAGTTTATAGATGTTACTGGAACGATATAATTAATAGAGAATAAAATATAAAAGGAAAATAAAAGGCGCCACACTTATCAAAGTTCAATCTCTTCGTGCACAAACAGTTGGAGCTCAGGACCCTCCTTCTTCACCCTGCGATCCCCTTGGACCACCTCCACCTGCCGCCTGGGACCAACAACGGTGGTCGACCAGATGCTCCACATGAGCCCGTCTCCGTCTCCTCTCCTCGTCGAACACCCTGGACCTCGGACTCCTGCTCGGGGTCCGACCCCGTTAGCGGACTCACAGCACCTGGTCCATCCTCCGTCTCTCTTTCCCGCCTTCTCTCCAAAAACCCGCGCATCACAATATCTTACAGACACACAGAAAGCATAACATCTATCCCAATTGGTTCGTAACACCCTCTTTATCAGTAACATGATCCAAACAAGCTGCTAGCGGGAGGACTTTCTCGGCAGTTAACATAACAAAGAAACTATTTCAATTATAACATAACAAAGAAGCCATTTTAATTAGCCTACGCAGTAACATAAAAGGAGAAACCCCTTACATTACAAACACAGTAAGAGGCCATTTGGTCCTTTGGTTACATGCTGACTCCAATCAGTTCCATTGCCCTCTCTTTACTTCCTCGTAGCATTGTGCTAATTCTTTCTCACCAGCTTCTCCCTTTACTGAAGCGTAGGGATAATTTACAGCAGACAATCCATCTACTTCTCCGAGAGGACCTCAACCCTTGGAGGCTTGCGTGCTTCAATGACCCGGAGAGCTATGTTGGCTGGGGTCTGGTCTTTGTGCTTAGGGTCACCCATGCCAACCAGGTCAAAGGGTAGAGGCCATACTAAGAGTGGTCCACCGGTCCTCCAGGTTTGGGGGGAGGGGGTTGGGGTTCAGCTCGGGGCTGACAACCCCAACTGGTCAAAAAGCAAAACGGTCGCAGAATAACACTTCTCCCTCTGAGTGCGACGGTCTCCCCGAATCTCCGGCCGGGACAGTAGTGAAAACTGCGAGGAAGCTACTGACACGATGAAGGAAGCTGCGACCGCCGCCAGAGACGCGGGCCTTTCGTTGTTGCCCTCAATGCCAACAGTAGTCCACCTACGAGCGTGTCTATCAGATATAGCGGGAGGAACTCAAGCAGATATAAGACCGTAAGACAAAGGAGCAGAAGTCGGCCATTCGGCCCATTGAGTCTGCTCCGCCATTTTATCATGAGCTGATCCATTCTCCCATTTAGTCCCACTCCCCCGCCTTCTCACCATAACCTTTGATGCCCTGGCTACTCAGATACCTATCAATCTCTGCCTTAAATACACCCAATGACTTGGCCTCCACTGCTGCCCGTGGCAACAAATTCCATTGATTCACCACCCTCTGGCTAAAAAAATGTCTTTGCATCTCTGTTCTGAATGGGCGCCCTTCAATCCTTAAGTCATGCCCTCTCGTACTAGACTCCCCCATCATGGGAAACAACTTTGCCACATCCACTCTGTCCATGCCTTTCAACATTCGAAATGTTTCTTTGGGGCAAGGGGTGGTGGGGTTGGGGAGGTGTTAAGAAAGCAAGTGTTGCACAGGGTACACCCGAGGAGGGGACTGAACCAGGTCCTCCGGAAGGCCGTGACGCAACAACGCTAACCGCTACGTCGTCGTGCCCGCCTTCTTACGGTCTTCGCCGAGCACCTCCGCTCCATCCGCCACAAGCAGCATTCCCGACGGCCAAGCATTTTACCTCCCGTTCGCGTTCCCGATCCGACGTGTGCCACGATGAGGCTGACCCTCAGGGCGGAGCAGCCACACCTCATGTTCCCTCTAGTCACCCTCCAACCTGATGGCATGAATATCGATTTCTCCTTCTGCTAAAAAAGAAACTTTTCCCCTTTCCCCTCACTTCCTCTGCTCCCCACTCTGACCTTTCACCTCTTCTCACCTGCCTATCACCTCCCCCTGGGTCCCCCTCCTCCTTCCCTTTCTCCTACCGTCCCCTCTCCTCTCCTATCAGATTCCTTCCACTCCAGCCCTTGACCTTCCCCACCCACCTGGCTTCACCCATCACCCTCCATTTTAGATTATGAGAACACTCAGTCCTCTTTTATTGTCAATTAGAAATGCATACATGCATTAAGAAATGATACAATGTTTCTCCGGAGTGATATCACAGAAAACAGGACAGACCAAAGACTAACACTGACAGAACCACATAATTATAACATATAGTTACAGCAGTGCAAAGCAATATCATAATTTGATGAAGAACAAACCATGGGCACAGTAAAAACAAGTCTCAAAGTCCCCGAGTCGATCGACTCCCGAGTCCCCGATAGCAGGCGGCAAAAGGGAGAAACTCCCTGCCATAAACCTCCAGGCACCGTCAACTTGCCGATGCCTTGGAAGCAGCCGACCACAGCCGACACTGAGCCCACCCGTCCGAAAACTCCGAGCTTCCGACCAGCCCCTCCGATACAGCCTCCCGAGCGCCATCCTCTGCCGAGCGCCTTCGACCTCTCCCTGGCCGCTGAAACACGCAAAGCCGAGGATTTCGGGGCCCTCAGCTCCGGAGATTCCGGTTACCACACAGTAGCAGCGGCAGTGAAGTGGGCATTTCAGAAGTTTTCCAAATGTTCCTCCGTGCTCTCACACCCGTCTCCATCAAATCAGAATTGTGTACAATCCCCTACTTGACAGATAACAGACATCATCACCGAAGTGGCCGCACGTGCTGCCGTCGCGCCGCCATCTTCTCCGCCCTCCCGGGAGGTTACCTCCCTCCCTCCCTCCCCCCACCTTTTTAACTCCCTCCCTCCCCGCACCTTTTTAGCTCCCTCCCTCCCCCCCCACCTTTTTATTCTGGCGTCCTCCCCCTCTGTCCTCAGTCCCGAAACATCGACAGTTTATTCGATGTTGCTGAGTTCCTCCAGCACCTTGTGCGCGCGCTTCCAGCATCCTCAGGCCTTCTCGCGTTTAAGACTAAAATAAAAAAAAACCCCGAATTCGGAAGAACTTCAGTCAAAACGATTTCTCTCCCCCCACTCTTGTTTCTCAGGCTGCGTGAATGAAGCGCCAAATCACACACAGTCGACAACAGGGAGGCGACACCACGTAACCAGATTCTGCAGCTTGAAAGCACGGGAACTTTGACAGTCATTACTGGAATCTGGAAGCTTGGTGCCAGTAATTAGCTCTCCACTGGGACTAAAAACACTCTGCGAATGATGTCCCCCCTCACCTCTGCCTCGCTGTCAGAAATTTGATTCAGCCGGTCGCTATGAGTACTCAGACAGTCTGCTGTTACGGATTTTACCTGCCCTCTGTCCTCAGGTTTCAGGCTCGTGCCTTCAAAGTGCCGTAAGGTTGACGCTGCTGTCTCCGCGCTCCCAGGACTGAGTTCGAGACCACCGCTGACTAATGGGGACAGAGCGGATGATGTAGGGCCGCCTGGTGGCTCGATGGCATCAGCACCGGACTCTGGAGCAGAGGTTTCCGGGTTCGAACCCAGCCGGGTCTGCTCCCGAGTACGTTTCCCACCCGTGCCGGGTTGAGTGTTGAGATTAGGTTAGATTATGAAGACACACAGCCCTCTTTTATTGTCATTTAGTAATGCATGCATTAAGAAATAATATAATGTTCCTCCGGTGTGATATCACAGAAACACAGGACAGACCAAGACTGAAAAACTGACAAAAACCACATAATTATAACATATAGTTACAACAGTGCAACAATACCATAACTTGATGAAGAACAGGCAGTGAGCACAGTAAAAAAAAGTTCAAAGTCTCTCGAAAGTCCCACATCTCATGCAGACGGGAGAAGGAAGAAAACTCTCCCTGCCATGCCAGACCCCACAGTTCGACTCTGAGTCGTCCGAAAACTTTGAGCCTCTGATCAGCCCTACAACACCGAGCACCGGGCACCATCTCCATCCGAACGCTTCGACCTCAGCCTCGGTCGCCAGCAGCAGGCAAAGCCGGGGATTTTGGGGCCTTCCCTCCGGAGATTCTCGATCGCACAGTAGCAGCGGCAGCGAACCGGGCATTTCAGAAGTTCCTCCAGGTGATCCTCTGTGCTTCTCACGTCTGTCTCCATCAAATCAGAGTTGACTCGACTTTGTAAAATAAAGAGAAAAATACTGCGAAAATATCTGTGTGAGGAATGGCGCGCCACACAGTCTCTCTCTCACTCCGCGTCTTGTAAAGGCATGAAAAAGACATCGTCCTGCCAACATTGCACACGCATGCACGCACGGACGCACGCACACGCCAAAAACAAAGAGTGGATGATGTATATTGGTACTTAATGAACTCGCTTATTGTTGTCATCGTGGTTTAGGAGCTGTTGTAGTGAACCAGAATCAGGTTTAATATTGCCGGCACATGTTGTGAAATTTGTTAACTTTGCAGAAAAAAGAACTGTGAATTATATATATGTATGTTAAATACTACCTATTAAATGCTCCTGATGGCGTGTGCCTCAGATAGACTCTGGCCACCAGGTCCAGCTCCTGGCCTTCACGTGTGGCTTAGCTACTAAGCCCGGTGGAAACTTTCCTACTGAGAGGAGAAGGGGCAAGGGTGGGTTACTGGCGCCTTAAAACCAGCCAGATGGGGCTCGTCGGCCGTGGTTGGCAGCTCATCTCGGAGAAGGAAAACTCTGATCTCAAACTTCCGCCGCCTTGTGGCGATACCCACTCATGGGGGAGGGTCTGGGAGTAAAGCCCGAGGAAAAGGTGTGGAGCTGGAGTCATTATGACAGTTCTACATTGAGTTCAATGCTGACTGGTCAAACTGTATCGGTCTCTGCCATTCCTTTGGGTTCATCAGATTGGTAGAGAGGGGGAGCTTGCTACATGGGCAACAGCTCGCTCTCCATATCGTCCTGCCCTGGCTTGCATATCTAGACAGCTAGGATGCAACATCCATGGTTGACACTGACTGACGGAGGCCTCAGATATTAAATAAGGCTGATATAAGTAGTGCAAAAATCAGAAAGAAATTAAAAAAAAGTAGTGAGGTAGTGTTCGTGGGTTCGATATCCATTTAGAAAGGCAGAGGGGAAGAAGCTGTTCCTGAATCGTTGAGTGTGTGCCTTCAGGCTCCTGTACCTCCTCCCTGACGGTAGCAATGAGAAGAGGGCACGTCCTGGGTGATGGGGGTCATTAATGATGGACGCTGCCTTTTTCAGGGACCGCTCCTCGAAGATGTCCTGGATGCTAAGGAGGCTGGTACTCATGAAGATGCTGACTAATTTTACAACTTTCTGCAACGTCCTTCAATCCTGTGCAGTAGCACCCCTCCCCGCATATCAGATGGTGAGGCAGCCTGTCAGGATGGTACTCTTTAGAAGTTTTTGAGTGTTTTTGGTGTCAAACCAAATCTCCTCAAGCTCTTAATGAAATATAGCCTTCTTTGTTGCTGCATCGATATAGAACATAGAACATAGAATAGTACAGCACAGTACAGGCCCTTCGGCCCACAATGTTGTGCCAACCCTCAAACCCTGCCTCTCATATAACTCCCCACCTTAAGTTCCTCCATATACCTGTCTAGTAGTCTCTTAAATTTCACGAGTGTATCTGCCTCCACCACTGACTCAGGCAGTGCATTCCACGCACCAACCACTCTCTGAGTAAAAAACCTTCCTCTAATATCCCCCTTGAACTTCCCACCCCTTACCTTAAAGCCATGTCATCTTGTATTGAGCAGTGGTGCCCTGGGGAAGAGGCGCTGGCTATCCACTCTATCTATTCCTTTTAATATCTTGTATACCTCTATCATCTCTCCTCTCATCCTCCTTCTCTCCAAAGAGTAAAGCCCTAGCTCTCTTAATCTCCTGGGAGATATGTTGGGACCAGATTAGGTCTGCAGAGATCTTGGCACCCAGGAGCTTGAAGCTGCTCACTCTCTTCACTTCTGATCCCTCTATGAGGATTGGTTTCTGTTTCTTCGTCTTACCCTTCCTGAAGTCCACAATCAGCTCTTTGGACGAAATCACAGTGGTAAGAGTGTGACAAGACCGCACAGGGAGTCTTGCTCAGTGTTTGTTAGTCTGGTGTTTAAAGGCCAGCAAGCAAATTTTAGAACGGTGGGATACGGCGAAACAAAACATAAGATTTGAGAGATCTTGAGATCCAAGTTCATAGCCCTTTGAAAGTGGCCACACAGGTCAATAAGGCGGTTAAGAAGGGTTATGCAATGCTTGCTTTTATTAGTCGAAGCATTGAGTTCAAAAGTCAGGTTGTTATGTTGCAACTTTATAAAACTCTGGGGAGGCCACATCTGGAGCATTGTGTACAGTTCTGGTCACCCACACTGCAGGAAGGATGTTGAGGCTTTGGAGAGGGTGCAGAAGAGGTTCGCCCGGAAGCTGCCTGGTTTAGAGGGCGTGTGCTATCATGAGATGATTATCATCATAATCAGCTATAAGGAGAGGCTGGAGAAACTTGGGTTGTTTTCTCTGGAACGCTGGAGGCTGAGGTGAGGTCTGACAAAGGATTACTAGATTAGGAGAGGCTGAGATAGAATGGACAGGGAGTAACTGTTTTCCAGGGTTGGAATGTCTAATACCAGAGGGCATGAATTGGTGGTGAGAGGCGGGATGTGAAGGGTAAGTTTTTTAGTCAGAGAGTGGTGGATGCTTGGTATGGTGGTAGAGGCAAAAATGTTAGAGGCTTTTAACAGCCATTTGGATAGGGACATGGATGTGAGGAAGATGGAGGGATGTGCACATGGTGTAAGTAGGAGGGATTAGTGTCTGGGTGTTTTTGATTTGCTTTTTAGCTGGGATAGCACAACATTGTGGGCCGAATGGCCTGTTCCTGTGCTGTAATCTTCTATGATCCAGTTAGAAGCTAGAGTGGATAGTTGGCGCAACACACACAAAGTGCTGGAGGAACTCAGCAGGTCAGGCAGCATCTATGGAGAGGAATGAAGAGTCGACGCTTCAGGCCGAGACCCTTCTTCGGGACTGGAGAAGTCAGAATGAGAAGGTAAGCGAGGGAAAGGAGTGCAATCCGGGTTACGTTTAAACTGGGTATATTGAAAGTGGAGTTTAGTAGGTTCTTAATTAGTAAGGATGTCAAAGGTTATGGGGAGAAGGTGGGACAATGGTGTTGAGAAGGAAAATAAATCAGTCATGATCGAATGGTGAAGCAGACCCAATGGGACGAAGGGCTGAATTCTACTCCAATGTCTTATGGTCTTATGGAGATAGGTGAACTCAGGTGAGGTGAGGAGGAGGCGGTGTGGATGGGTAGGGGAAGGGGGATGAAGTGAGAAGCTGGGAGTTGATAGGTGGAAGAGCCTGAAGAAGGAGGAATCTGATAGGACTGGAGGATGGACCAGGGAAGAAAGGGAAGGAGGAGGGGCACCAGAGGGAGGTGATGGGCAAGTGAGAAGGGGAGAGTCAGAGTGGGGAGCGTACATAGAGAGAAGGGGGAGGAAGCTAGAAACTCGAGGAATCAATGGTCATGTGGCAAGTTGGAGGCTACCCAGACGGACTATGAGGCGTTGCTCCTCCAACCTGAGGTTGGCCTCATCGTGGCAGTAGAGGAGGCCACGGACTGACATGTCGGAATGGGAACGTGAAGTAGAATTAAAATGGATGGCCACTGGGAACTCAACAGGTTCATTGGAACCATAGAAAGGGTGCAGAGGAGATTCACAGGGATGTTGCCTGGATTGGGGAGCATGCCTGATGAGAATAGGTTGAGTGAACTCGGCCTTTTCTCCTTGGAGTGACTGAGGATGAGAGGTGGCTTGATAGAGGTGTGTAAGATGACGAGAGGCATTGATCGTGTGGATAGTCAGAGGCTTTTCCCCAGGGCTGAAATGGCTAACACGAGAGGGCATAGTTTTAAGGTGCTTGGAAGTAGGTATAGAGGAGATGTCAGGGGTAAGTTTTTTTTAAGCAAGGAGTGGTGAGTGTGTGGAATGGGCTGCTGGTGACGGTGGTGGAGGAGGAAACGATGGGGTCTTTCAGGAGACTCCTGAATTGCTACATGGAGAATTGAAAAATAGAGGGCTATGGGTAAAGCCTAGGTAGTTCTAAGGTAAGGACATGTTCAG
Organism: Mobula hypostoma; assembly: GCF_963921235.1. Lineage (NCBI taxonomy): Eukaryota > Metazoa > Chordata > Chondrichthyes > Myliobatiformes > Myliobatidae > Mobula > Mobula hypostoma. The sequence goes on along the minus strand of NC_086126.1, from coordinate 9,177,618 downwards.
CACAGCTTTGTGGGCTGAAGGGTCTGTATTGTGCTGTAGGTTTTCTATGTTTCAATAGGTACGTTTAATGTCAGAGAAATGTATACAATATACATCCTGAAATTCTTTATCTTCACAAACGTCCACGAAAACAGAGGAGTGTCCCGAAGAACGAATGACAGTTAAATGTTGGAACCCCAAACCCCCCCAACTCCCCCCTCCCACGCATAAGCAGCATCAAAGCGACAACCCCCCCTCTGTTGTGGCAGATGGAGTGAAGGTGCTCGAATAATCGGTCCCCAGATCTTCGGATTGGCAGTCTTCGAACCTGTATCTGCACTTCACGAGGTCATGGTCGAGCCAATAGCTCAACACCACATTCCTGCCCAGTCCCCAGATACCGCGACTCCTCTGGAGGCTATAGGTCTTCATAATAAATGACATTAATGACTGAGCCTCCTCAGACCTCCAGGGTTGTCAGTACCTCCAGCTGAACTCTGTCTTTTTGTGTGTTTCCCCCGGCCGTCGGTCTGTGGTTTTGTATTGCCATGTGCTCTTGTTTGTTTTCATGCCCCACGTGCTCCTGTCTCCGCTCCTCCTCTGCTCCGGCCCCTGTATCACTGAGTACTCCGTCTCTCACCGGTTTCCCATTATCACCTGTATTACATAGAAACATAGAAACATAGAAAATAGGTGCAGGAGTAGGCCATTCGGCCCTTCGAGCCTGCACCGCCATTTATTATGATCATGGCTGATCATCCAACTCAGAACCCAGCCTTCCCTCCATACCCCCTGACCCCTGTAGCCACAAGGGCCATATCTAACTCCCTCTTAAACATAGCCAATGAACTGGCCTCAACAGTTTGCTGTGGCAGAGAATTCCACAGATTCACCACTCTCTGTGTGAAGAAGTTTTTCCTAATCTCGGTCCTAAAAGGCTTCCCCTCTATCCTCAAACTGTGACCCCTCGTTCTGGACCTCCCCAACATCGGGAACAATCTTCCCGCATCTAGCCTGTCCAATTGCTGCCACCTGGGTCTCATTGTGCTCCACCTATCATCTGCCTCTCTGGATATTGCCCAGTGTGTTTCAGTCCTGTGTTTTCACCTGTTTGTTGCCAGATTGTGCCAGTGAATTTTCCCAAGCCTTTCCAGCATTCGTATCTGAATATTGACTTAGCCTGTTTCCCGATTCTGGTTTTTGGATTTCTCTGGAATTTCTGTTCTCTGCCTGAATTTTGACGCCGACTTTGTTGCCCCTCTGGATTTGCCACTCAATAAATATCACAGCGTGCACAGTATTTGGTCTGCGATTGGGTCCCTGCTCCAATGCCCTGACAAGGGCATTGAATTGTAAGGAATCATCAGTCTCCGAGCGAGGACACTTCTCCCTCCTAAGTGGCCCATTCTGTACTCCGAAGCCATTCTTTACAGGGAATTTACTCGACAGGAACACTGCGGCTGCCTCCCGCCCGCCTCAGAGGACACGGTGCACCTACCAAACGCCAAGGATGCCCGCTGGAGAACAGAAACGAAGACTGAAACGGGACTCTGCGATAGAGGGCAGCCGCAAGGAAGCAGGTTGTCAGGGAAACAGAGTGCGAAGGTTGCGAGATGATGTTCCAGTTATATAGGCCGGCATCTGTAGAACTGTTTCGGTACTGTTCTCCTTATTCAAGGAGGATATTAATTTGTCAGAAGTAGCTATGGGTTATGTAGCTAGGGTGGGTGGGTTCCTTCAGAAGAAAAACAATTGGAAAAAAAGTTGTATCTGTTTAGGGTAGTTTGGTTCCTTAAGGTTGTTATAGCCAGAGGTGGTAATGGGGACAAGCTCCCACTACCTATTAAATGCTCCCAAAGGCGTGCGTCTCAAATAGCCTCTGACAACCCAGCCCAGCTCCCGGCCTCCACGTGTGGCTTAGCTACTAAGCCCAGTGGAATTGTTTCTCCTGACAGGAGAAGGAGCAAAGGCGGGTTACTGGTGCCTTAAAACCAGGCGGATGGGGCTCGTCAGCCGTGGTTGGCAGCTCACCTAGGAGAAGGAAAAGTCTAATTTCAAACCTCCGCTGCCTTGCGGCTAATCCCACTCGTGGGGGAGGCTTTGGGAGTGAACCCCGAGGGAAAAATCTGGAGCTGGAGTCCCTGAGGCAGTCCGACGTTGAGTTCAATGCTGACTGGCAACTCCTGGTGCCAAACTGTATCGGTCTCTGCCGTTCCTTTGGGTTCATCAGATGCATGAAGAGGGGGGAGGTTGCTACATGGGCAACAGCTCACTCTCCGTACCGTACTGCCGAAGTTTGCGTGTCTAGACAGTGAGGATGCAATATCCATGGTCGGATCTGACTGACGGAGACCCCAGCTTGGAAAAAGGACACAGAAAGGTGCCGGGGAAAAAAAGGGCCAGTAACATCATGAACGATCCCACCCGCCCTGCTCCCGGCCCGTTGTCCCACTCCCATCGGGAAGGAGGCTACGTAGCATCCACATCAGGACCACCAGATTGGAAAAACCTTCCCCTTCCACACCCCCCAACCACCACTGCTTTATCATTTCCTGTCAGTCACCTTATGTACAGACACTCCTGTGCCTAGTATCACTTTATGGACATACAATCAACCTATGTATATAAACTACCTTATCTATTTTTTGTGTTTTTTATTATTGTGTACTTTATCTTAATATGCTTTTTTGTGCTGTATCGGGGTAACAATGATCTTGTTTTCCCTTACACATGAAAACCCCTTTCACCGAGCGTCTCTAGAGACGCAGCTCATTAACCCCTCGCTAACAGCCACCAGACGCAGCTCATTAACCCCTCGCTAACAGCCACCGGACGCAGCTCATTAACCCCTCGCTAACAGCCACCAGACGCAGCTCATTAACCCCTCGCTAACAGCCACCGGACTCAGCGGTGAGAAACCCACCTTTCCCAGACTCTGTACGTCTAGGGTCGGTATGACCTGGGTCTCGCCAAAACTGGGAAGTTGGGGTGTCTCAACTACCCGAACCCTGATCTGTTCAAATACTGTGCAAATACTGCCCCCATGCAATTAGCCGTCGGCGAGAAATAACAAATCATACACTGCGTGCAATTATGAAGGAAGTATGTTTTGAATGTCAACTTAACCAAACTGTTATTAAAGAAGGAGAAAAAAAAGAAAGATGATAAAAGGCCCCATTATAAATAAAGCAGTTGAATGTGAACAAGGCTGAAGATCAAATCTTCCAAAAGCTGGTTGTGTCTGTTCTACTCATCGCGTCACCTCCTATTCATGGATTGCTGGTAGAGTTTCCCATCTTGATTCCATCGAATCGCGCACTCCCGTTGTATCGAACCCTATGGCCGGTTCTCTCGAGCTTCTTCTCTCTCCATCTCCCGCCTCGACCCGCCCCAGTATCCGTCACAAAACCTTTCCCCAGAACCTTCTCCCAGTTCCACCAACCTGGTTGGCTGACCAGACGTTCCTAAGCCGAACATCACAGCCCCTTTAACAGTGGCCCAAACACCACCAGCAGAACACACTGCATTTACAGAAAACCATCAAGTGAAATACCCTACAGCATTAGCGGTAAAATCTTAACCAGGGCATCACGTAACATAACATGGCACCAGTGAACCTCAGCATCTTCTGGCTGGAGGCCGACGAGACAAGGAAGTCAACTAAATAATCGTTAGTCACTCTTTTTCTGTCAAGCGATCATCGCAAACGATAGTCAGTAACTTCTCTTCGGACTTGGAGGCAATTAGATGCGGCAGAACCCAGGCGAGACGAGGCAGCAGGCCCATAGCTAAGAGCGAGGAAGACTGGCGGTTTGATTTAAGCGCCGGGGTGAATTGGAAAAGTTGGCTACAGGCCAATGGAGGCGGCAGGGTCCAGGCCCCAGAGCATATTGAGGTGACAGAGCCCAATGTTTGGATGACTATTTAGGCAGGGGGCCAGTTTGAAAAGGACAGGGTATCGGGGCCTGAGGCAAGGGTCAGGTTGGTTCAGCTCACTGCTCCGCTCTGCGCTGAATTAAGGGTCTGTGAACAGACTTTCTTTGTGGATTTTAGTTCGGAATGCTGTTGCCTTGTGTTTATTGTTTGCATGATTTGTTTTTTTTCTCTGATTGACGGTCTTATATTTATATGAGAGGAGGAGGAGAAGATGGCGGCGCGACGCAGCTCGCAGCGGCCACTCCGGTGGTGATGTCTGTTATTTGTCAGGTAGGGTGCCGTGCACAGTCCTGATTTGATGGAGACGGACGTGAGAGCACGGAGGAACATCTGGTGAAACTTCTGAAATGCCTGTTTCCTTGCCGCTGCTACTGTGTGGTCTGAAATCTCTGGAGGGGAAGGCCCCGAATCTGTTGCTCGGCGGCTGGGGCCGGGGTCGAAGTGCTCGGCAGAGATGGTGCTCGGTGTCGGAGGCTCGAAGTTTTCGGACGGACTCAGAGTCCGTTGCGGTCGGGTGCTTCCAATGGTGCTGCATTGGCAAGTTAGCAGCGCTTGGAGGTTCATGGCAGGGAGAGTTTCTCCCTTCCGCCGCCTGCGTGAGATGATGAGGCTATTGGGACTTTGAGACTTTTTTTTACCGTGCCCATGGTTTGTTCTTTATCAAATTACGGTATTGCTTTGCACTGTTGTAACTATAAGTTATAATTATGTGGTTTTTGTCAGTTTTAGTCTTGGTCTGTCCTGTGTTTCTGTGATATCATACTGGAGGAACATTGTATCATTTTTTTTAATACATGCATTTCTAAATGACAATAAATGAGGACTGAGTGTCCTCATAATCTAACCTTTTGGGCTTCTTTGTTTTGTGGCTGCCTGCAGGGAGACAGATATCAAGGTTGATGCATCAAGCAATGTTGCAGGAAAGTAACATCTATCATCAGGGACCCCCACCACCCAGGCCATGCTCTCTTCTCACTGCTGCCATCAGGAAGGAGGTACAGGAGCCTCAGGACTTGCACCACCAGGTCCAGGAACAGTTATTACCCCTCCACCATCAGGCTTTTGAACCAGAGGGGATAACTTCACTTGCCCCATCACTGAAATGCTCCCACAACCTCACTTTCAAGGACTCTTCATCTCATGTTCTCGATATTTATTGTTTATTTATTATTATTATTTATTTTCTTCTGTATTTGCACAGTTCGTTGTCTTCTGGTTGAACGCCAAAGTTGATGTGGTCCTCCATTGATTCTATTATGGATTTATTGAGTATGCCCGCAAGAAAATGAATGTCGGGGTTGTGTATGGTGATATATGTGCTTCAATAATAAATTTACTTAAGAGCTTTGATTCTATCTCAGTGGATGTGGAGAGGTTATTTCCTTTCTTGGAAGGATGTGGAAACAGGGGGTCCACCATTTAAGATGGAGGCCGTGGTGAATTTTTTCATACAGAGGGGTTCTCCCTGAAAGGGTGGTGGTAGTTTCTAAGACAGAGTTGGATAGATTTTGGGTAAGAGAATGGGTGGGTGGGAATGTGGAGGAGAGACTACAATCCAATCAATTACGATCCTACTGAATAACCTTTTGGGCCAAGTGGTTCGCTCTTCAAAGATAAAGATTAGCTTTGTCATATGTGCATCAAAACACACAGTGAAATGCGTTGTTTGTGTTAATTAAATCAGCCATGTTTGTGCAAGTGGCACAGTGACTCACTAACCCTAACCCTAACCCGCACGTTTTCGGAACTTGGGAGGAAACCGGAGCACCTGGAGGAAACCCACGCAGTCACGGGGAGAATGGACACCCGCCTCACAGGCAGCGGCCGGAATGGAACCCTGACCGGTGATCACAGGCGCTGTAAAGTGAAGGGCCACCCGCTATGCCGCCGTGGGCCGCCCCTTCATAAAAACAATCGTCCTGACGATGAGAACAGCCCATCACCTTCGTGGAAATCGAAGTCCGTGAACAATAACTCGGGATCTCCGCCTGGCAGTTAACGCTTTCTGGGCCCACTGTGCCTGAGTAAATGAGAACAAAGCCCTTTAAAGAGGGGCGGCAGGGTAACGTAGTGGTTAGTACAACGCTCTACAGTACAAGAGACCCGGAGTTCAATTCCCGTGACTAGGCCAGGGTTAAATTGGTTGTTGTTGACTGGCGCTACTTAAAGGGCCCGGAATAAATAAATAAATCAATCAATCAATAAATAAATACAGGTCATGTCTACCATCTGTGGCCGACCGTTAAAGATGGCCGCGTGGGTTTCCTCCCACAGTCCAAAGACATACCGGTTGGTAGTTTAATTGGTCATTGTAAATTGCCCCATGATTAGGATAGGATTAAATCGGAGGATTGCTGTGTGACATGGCTCGAAGGGCTGGAAGGGCCCCCTCCGTGCTGTATCTCCTAAACTTAAAACCTAAAAAGTCTGGATGTTTCGCCTTACCTAATTTTAGGTTCTATTATTGGGCAGTTAATATACGATATCTTACATTTTGGCTCTATTATATTAATCGTGTAGACTGTCCAGTATGGGTTTCTTTCGAAGCTAACTCTGCTAATAAATTTTCTATTATTTCTCTTCTTGGATTCTCACTTCCTTTATTTGTAAGTAAACTAACTGATAATTTAGTTGTTAAACATACTCTGAGGATCTGGATTCAATTTAGAAAACATTTTGGTTTATTGAGATTTTCCCTTTCTCGTCCCATTCATTCTAATTTTTTTTTAAACCCTCCATGATTGATTTAGTTTTTAAAGAACGGGACAGGTTGGGTATTAAATGTTTTTGGGATCTGTCTGTTGGAGGAAATCTTTTTGCATTTGAGCAGTTGTATCTCAATAAATAAATAGACAGATAGAAACAAATACAAAGGTTCACGAGAATCACTTTATCAACGTTGAATCAAACCGTTAACTAGAATAACATCAAAATCAAATAACAATCCAAGCAAGAACTACATTTTAGCCAAGGAGTACAATATATCATCAATTTGTTTTTAATGAAGAAGCATTCAATGAAAAGCAAGAAAGAATACTGCATGGAAATCTGAAATAAAAACAGGGAATGCTGGAGATATCTAAAGAGAAAGAAGAAAAAAAAACATTTCTAATGACCTTTCACCCCCACTAGGACCATAACCTTGCCATAGGGTTTGGAGGTTTGCATGCCTCAGTGACCTGGCTGGGGTCAGAGACTTGGGCTTTGACTCTTGGTAGGGGCCAGATTAAGGGGGACAAACCAACCCTCCAGGCTCGAGGGGTTCAGGTCAGGTTTAACAACCCTGACTTGGTTAAAAGAAAATGGAGGATCGTCATTGCTGTCCTAAGTGGCGTAACAAGGAGTAGCTAACTATTAAACTTTCAGTGGTATCTGGAGAACGTTAATTTTGATTCTCTCTCCACAGAAGCTGCCTTGGCCTGCTGGGTATTTCCAGCATTCTTTGTTTATCAAGGGAGATGGGGTTTGGGGATTCTCTCAATTTATCCATGACTAAGATGAGATCTCAAACAGTAGCCAGCCTCCATCTTGTGACCGTTGTAATGACGACCGACACCATTCAACATTGACGGTGACCGACCGTGTCTGAATGTCGTGACAGAAGGGGGCCGTTGCTCGGAAAGTGGTGGACACAGGAATGTTCTTATCCACGCACAGGAGGAGGCCGCGTTGTGCCCGACGTGTTTACGCCGGCTCTGAGATCAAACTCACCAATCCCATTCCCCCGCCCTCCCACCAGCCCCCTAACTTACTCCCTGGTATCGTAGACAGGAGAAATTCTGCAGGTGCTGAAAATCCAGAGTGACAGATACAAAATGCTGGAGGAACCTAGCCGGCCGGGCAGCATCTGTGGAAAAGAGTAAACAGTCGACGCTTCGGGCTCCCGAGACCCTTCGTCAGGACTGGAGTGGAAGAGGAGAGATCGGAGTGAGAAGGTGTGGGGAGGGGAGGAAGAAGTACAAGGTGGCAGGTGACAGGCATTACCTCCCATTGGTGCTCCTCCCCCTTCCCCTTCTTCAATGGACTTCTGTCCTCTCCTATCAGGTTTCCCCCTTCTCCATTCCCTTATCTCTTCCACCAATCAACTTCCCAGCTCTTCACTTCAGCTCCTCCCTCTCTCCCAGTTCCACCTATCACCTGCCGCCTTGTACATCTTCCTCCCCTCCCCCCCCACCTTCTTACTCTGACTTGTCTTCTTCCACTCCAGTCCTGGTGACGGGTCCCGGCCCAAAACGTTGACTGTCTGCTCTTTTCCATAGATGCTGCCTGGCCTGCTGAGTTCCTCCAGCATTCTGCGTGTGTTACTCCCTGGAGACTTCCTGCCACACTTCTTCAACTCCACGCCGACTTCCAGGTGATCTGGAGGTAATCTACAGGGGGGCAAGTGACAGTCTGCGTGCCATCGAATGTGGGAGGGCAGCCTATTTTTAAAGGTGTCCAAGAAAATGCATCTCAGGGCAATGTATGGTGACGATACGTCCTGTGTTAATAAATTTACCTTTGAACTTTGAACCCCAGCCTCCAAGAGGACCAAACCTTGTCGTTGGGTTTGGAAGCTTGCCTTCCTCAATGACCCGGAGAGCTACTTTGGCTGGAGTCAGGGCCTTGGTAGGGTCACCCAAACAGGGTCAAAGGGTAGAGGTCAGACTAAGAGTGGTCCACCGGTCCTCCAGGATCAGGGGTTCAGCTCAGGGCCAACAGCCCTGACCGGTCAAACAAAACTTTTTGATTGTTTTTGCCACTTGTGTGATTTGTTCTTTTCTTTTTGCCGGTTTGGTGTTTGATTTTTATTTTGAACGAGTTCTGCGGTGTTCCTTTGCTTCGAGGCTGTCTGTGGGGAAGACAAATCTCAGGGTTGTATGCTGCCTACATTGATAATAAAGGTACTTTTTGAATCTTTGGAGCTGAAGAAATGTAACCGGACAGAAAAGTCAAATGCACACCCGGAAAGACACCAGGGAGTAACACAGAGATTTAAAAAAATCATTGTAATCACCCTTTTAGACAGTTCCTGCTATCAGTGAGCGTGCTTCATAATGCAAAATCTACCGCTGATATAATTTTCATGCAGTGTAAATCTTCCGCTCTAAATCAGAAATCAGTAGAGAGGAATTAAAATGGAGGCCAAGAGGAACCTATCTCGCGCTGCGTCCTCAGTTCCAGCTTCGTCCTTCGCTGACGCTGTTCCTAAAGCTGGCTCGGAGTCTTGGCACCTAATCCATCAAAGACAAAAGTTAAATGTTAATGAATGCCGGGGCGTGTTGGCCACTGGGAATGGGCAGATCAGGTTAATCTAATTGCTCTGACTTCTTTTCTCGTTCCCCATTTCTCAAAGCGAGATTATTGCACTAACGTAGACGGGGCCACATTTTCCTCACTCTCGCCAGCGGCGACGGTGTCAGACTCCTCCGGGCCTGGCAGGACGCAAGACCGAGCGCGCACGTGAGTTTTCAGGACAAGCTTCCAAACACCGAGGAGTGACCGTTCCACTACAGTACCGTGGGAGTCACCGAACTTGTAAATCTGGTGGGAGCAAGGGGCGTCGGGACTGGCGAGGGTGGGGGTGTGGGACAGGTGGCAGAGGAGGAGTGCCAGGGGCGGGGGGGGGTGGCGCAGTCGCAGACACACCCAGTCCTGAGGCACCGGGCAAAGGTCATTTGATTCCAAACAATTGGTTTATTGACCATCCCAGAATGCCTCTCTGGGTGCTTCCCGCTCCCTCCCCCTTCCCTTCCCCTTTTCCCAATCAAGATTCCCCTCTCCCTGTCCCTTTCTCAATCTCAGTCCACAACAGAGACCCATATCAGAATCAGGTTTATCATCACTCACATACGTTATCAAATTTGCTTTTTTTTTGTGGCAGCAGTACGTGAAATTACTATAGTTCTGTGCAAAAGTGTTATGCTAACTGCTACGGCCATGAACACAAAAATATTTTTCGAAAGGGACATCCCTTATTAAGGAGTCCAGTAGAGAAGACATCCATCATCCATGAAGACTTTGATCAGGACGTATCCATTTTAAATTCATTCTCTCTTGTTAAAGTGCTGATACATGGGACAATAATTTTTTTCCCACAGTCTTTCTTCCTCAGAATTTTTTGTTGTTTATGATAGACCGCTTGAAGCTGAACACAAATATGATTTCGGACTGCTTGTATCACGTAGGAATTTGGAGAAACAAGAAATTAACCTTTAACCAATATAATGGGCTAATTGCATAAGGTGTTGATCTGCATATTTCAACTAAGCTAAATGATTTGATGATTTTCATTTGTACTCAGTGTCTGAGGCTCTCGCTTAAGTGTCCAACAATAACCAGCCAGCGTTGATGGATTCCAGTTGCCCTGACACCATTTCTCCGTGACCGCAATATCCCGGTGACACCTTTCACCGTGCTCGTCACTGACAGCGCCAAGATTGGCAGGGAAGAAGTCTAAATGGGAAGGCAGAGAATGAATCTTTAGTGACAAGTTGCACTTCATAGTTTTGTATGCTTGAAGCATGCTGCCAACCAGCTGCACGAAGTTCAGTGCTCTGTAGTTGCCAAGAAAATTTTCAACAACATCCTTGAATGCCTTCCATGCGATTTTTCTTTGGTCCCACCAGAAGCTCTTTGAATTGCCTGTCATCGATGACCCATTTGATTTGTGGACTTTCCTTAATCTTGGCGTCTGTTATTCTGGGAATAACATCTTGGGGTGACACGGTAGTGTAGTGGTTAGCATGACGGTTTACAGTAGAGACGACCTGGGTTCAATTCCGGCCACTGCCTGTAAAGATTTTGTATGTTCCCCCCGTGACTGCTTGGGTTTCCTCCTGGTGCTCTGGTTACCTCCCACAGTTGATGATTATTATTGTAAATTGTCCCGTGATTAGGCCAGCATTAGATTAAGGGAATGCTTGAAGGGCCATCTCAATAAATAAAAACGTATCTTAATAAATAAAGATCTGCCTTAAATATGAAAATCTTTCACAGAAATTCATAGCCTTTCTAGAACCTGTTCTGCCAAGCAGTATCTGCCCTGCATGCAAGATAGAAAATTTTTTTCAGCTATGATGAAGTGAAGTAACAAATATAGGTGATATCCAACAAAAAAAGGTGCATGATAGGGAAATTTTACGGCAATTTTCATGATCAATAGCCCAAAATCCATAAAATACCCCGCAAAACATGTTCAGGATGCCAAATCTTTGTCGTCCAGTGTCACAAAGACTAAGGGAGATGTGCGATGAACAATCAGATAGCACATGCATTTTTTTGTTGGTATGTAATTACTAAATTTGAAAGATCATGCATCTGAGTGCAAATCAATTTCAGCCTGAATTAAATTTACTTAAATACCATTCCAGGCTGATAAGAATTGATTGTCCATTAACTAGGCTTTAAAGTATGAATTATACCCTTTACGCCTTGCAATCGACTTGATTTTAAAGGACACAAAGCTGCTGTTCAGTGGAGAGAGAAGTCAGGATTACTCATTACCGGGTCAGGTTTTACCACCGCTTACTAAGACTGGGGAAAAAGGAGCCTCCAAGTTCAAGGCAGATTTGAAAGGTAATTTATCACGGACTTTGAATGCAGTATAAGACAGTGGCAAAGTAGCATTGCAGTTTGCTCAATCGTTTTACGGGTCTAGGTTTGCACGCTCTCCCCAAGACTGCGTGGGTTTCGTCCAGGCGCTTTGGTTTCGTCCCGCGGCCCAAAGACAGGTCGCGGCGTTGTTCCTTTCTGCGCCCCGCCGCGCTTGGGGGCAGCAATTTTGACCGCTCAGCAGCATTTTTCCCTGCTTCGTACGAGGCCGAGTCGCCGGCTCGGATGTGGAAGGGGCCGGCCAGATTCGAACCCCGGACCACGTGCCTCGAAGTCCGCTACGCCACCGCCCAGCTGAAGATGTATCAATTGGCCATTGTAAATTGTGGCGTGATTAGGCGAGGGTTAGATAGGGGCATTGTTGGGCGGCGAGTCTCAAGAGGCCAGAAGGGCCTATTCCGTTCTGTAGCTCAGTAATAAATAACATACCACCTTAAGCCTCATTTTCCTGTAGGCATTCATGGGAAAATAAAGAAATAATGATCTACGCAGGGCCCTTAGTATTATCAAGGATCCCACCCATCCATCCAGCATCCTCTTTGACTTTCTACCATCAGGCAGGAGACTCCGACGCGTAAAGACAAGAACGGCCAGGATGGGAAACAGTTTCTTCCCTCAGGCCGTCAGGATTCTGAACTCCCTGCCGCATGGCATTCAAAGTGTCACTGGTTAATATGTTCTGATGATATTTAATTTATGCACTTTACTTTGTTTATTTATGCATGATTCATCTGTAGACTTTATCCTTACTTTCCTAAGTTATTGTGTGTTATACGTGTATTGTGGGCACGTGGCCAAGTGGTTAAGGCATTGGACTAGTGACCTGAAGGTCGTGAGTTCGAGCCCCAGCCGAGGCAGCGTGTTGTGTCCTTGAGCAAGGCACTTAATCACACATTGCTCTGCGACGACACCGGTGCCAAGCTGTATGGGTCCTAATGCCCTTCCCTTGGACAACATCGGTGTCGTGGAGAGGGGAGACTTGCAGCCTGGGCAACTGCCGGTCTTCCATGCAACCTTGCCCAGGCCTGCACCCTGGAGAGTGAAGGCTTTCCAGGCGCAGATGCATGGTCTCGCAAGACTAACGGACGCCTATATGTGTATTACTGTGCTTTACACCCTGGTTCGGAAAAACATTGTCTCGTTTCCCTATACATTATATGGTTATGTACATTATATACATGTATGTATTTAAGGGACTATAAACCTGAGATTTGAGAGTACAATAGAGTTCATGAAAAACTAATTATAAGCAAAGGGTTAAGGAGTTGTGTGCCAAACTATGTTGGCATTGGAAGCGTGATGACATTTACAGGCTGTCCTCCCCCCAGCAAAATCCTCACTGATTAGATTTGGCGATTTCACTGTGTGTGTGTCGATGTGCGCGCGACAAATCTTTGTATGGGGGTGGGATTAACGCCGGTGGGGGATCTTCAAGCAGAAACTCGATTTCTGCTTCCCTTCACTGGGCGAACATAGAATACTTCAGCACGGTACAGGCCCTTCGGCCCGCAATGTTGTACCCGCCTTCTAGTCTGCTCTAAGATCAACCTAACCCTTCCCTCCCACACGGGTCAACGTCCATAGACCGCTCAAAGTCGATAGGGCGGTGAAGAAGGCGTATGGCTTGCCGGTCTTCGTGAGCCGGTGGGGGGGGGGGTGCTGGGCTCAGGAGCCGTGAGGTAATGCAGCAACTCAGCTCGGTCGAGACGACACTAGCTCCGTTCCGGTCGCCTCAGGATGGGATTGATACTGCCAGGTTTCTGCTTTTCTTTCAGGACGGTGCACAAAATGCGTAAAATACGCTGAACAAGCAAGAGGACACCTGCAGATGCTGGAAATCCAGAGCAACACACACACACACACACACACACACAAAACGCTGGAGCAACTCAGTAGGCCGGACTGCGTCAGTGGGAAAAAGTAAACCGTCGACATTTGAGGCCAAAGCCCTTCGGCAAGGCCGGACATACAGATATCAGCTGAGATACAGGGCTGGGAGGTTTTAATATCAAAGTAGGGAAAGTACGACGGGGGGAGGGGGTGCTGTGGCTGTCGAGGTGCTGGGGGAGCGATGGGAAATACAAGAGAGAGAGCAAGAACTGTCTCTGAAAGACGCGTTGTCTGAACTTTCCACGGTTCATGCTGCTAGGTTGGAGGCCACTCCAACCTGACAGTGCCCTCATTGCGACAGTGGAGAAGGACATGCCGGAATGGGAACGGGAAGGAGAATTAAAAGGGACGGCCGCTGGGAAATCCCGCCCGTTGTGGCGGATGGAGCGAAGGCACTCGACGGATCAGAATCAGGACTTTTTTTTTTATACAGGCATCCATTAGTCTCGTGAGACCATGGATTTGTGCTTTGGAAGGCGGCCGTCAGTCAATCCAGAAAGAAACAAAAATCCTAACCTTCTGTTCGTCCCCCTCATCGGAGGCACAAATCAGTCCAAGATGAGCAGTTAGGAAAACAAAACAGATGCAGGGGGATAAAGCTGTCATTTACGCGCAGCCCTCTGACGAACTGCGTGTCCCACCGCACTATTTAAGCATCTGTTTCACCTGAGCGAGTTGCGGGATCGTTCGAGAGGCTGCAAAATCAACCTCGTCAAGACGGCACTTAATATTGTGAATGTTTCAGTCGACTCAGCTTGCTGAGCTCAAATTAAAATGTCTCCTTCGTAACGTCCTTAACGTGCGCCATCTGAGAGATAAACTCTCTCCTGCCTTGCCCCTTCCGGGTTGACTAAACGCGAGAGACCCTGCGGACGCTGGAAATCCAGAGCAAAGTGCTGGAGGAACTCGGCGGCTCAGGCGGCATCCACGGAGGGGAGTAAACAGGCGGCCTTTCGGGCCGAGACCCTTCGTCGGGTTCGGAAAGGAAGAGGGAAGAAGGTTGGCTGAGGGGAGCACAGGAGCAGGCCATTCGGCCCACAAGGTTGTGCTGTACCAGCCAAAAAAGCAAAACCAGCCCGACACTAATCCCTCCTCCCTCCACCATGTCCAATATCCCTCTATCTTCCTCACATCCGTGTGCCAATCCAACGGTCTCGTAAGAGTCTGTAATGTATTTGCCTCCACCACCATACCAGGCAACGCATCCCAGACATCCACCACTCTCTGAGTAAAAAACCTACCCCCTCTCACCTTCAGTGCATGTCCTCTGGTATTAGACGTTCCAACCCTGGGAAAGAGATACTCTCTGTCCACTCTATCTATGCCTCTCATCATCTTGTAAACCTCTATCAGATCTCCCCTCAGTCTCCGACACTCCAGAGAAAACAACTCAAGATTATCCAGCCTCTGGTGATAGCACACACCCTCTAAACCAGGCAGCATCCTGGTGAACCCCTTCTGCATCCTCTCCAAAGCCCCAATGTCCTCCCTATAGTGGGGTGACCAGAACTGGACACAATACTTCAGATGTGGCCCCACCAGAGTTTTATAAAGTTGCAACATAACCTCCTGCTTTGAACTCAATGCCTTGATTAATAAAAGCAAGCATTCCCTAACAACACACATCAAAGCAGCAGGCCAGGCAGCATCTCTAGGAAGAGGTACAGTCGACGTTTCGGGCCGAGACCCTTCGTCAGGACTAACTAAAGGAAGAGCTAGTAAGTTATTTGAAAGTGGGAGGGGGAGGGGGAGATCCAAAATGATAGGAGAAGACAGGAGGGGGAGGGATGGAGCCAAGAGCTGGACAGGTGATTGGCAAAAGGGGATATGAGAGGATCATGGGACAGGAGGCCCGGGGAGAAAGAAAAGGGGGAGGGGGAAGCCCAGAGGATGGGCGAGGGGTATAATGAGAGGGACAGAGGGAGAAAAAGGAGAGAGAGCGAAAGAATGTGTGTATATAAATAAATAACGGATGGGGTACGAGGGGGAGGTTGGGCATTAGCCCGAAGTTCATCCTCTGGGCTTCCCCCTCATGTAAGCATTCCCTAAGTCTTCTTAACCATAAGCATTTTTGACTTGTGTCTCCACTTTCAAGGAGCCAAGATCCAAGATCTCTCTGCTCACAAGGAGTACGAACTGGCAGGTGAGAGGTGAGGGGTAAGGAAGGTGGGTGGGGGAGGGAGGGGATGAAGTAAAAAGCTGGGAGGTGATAGGTGGGAAAGGGAAAGGGCTGAAGAAGAAGGAATCTGATTGGACTGTGGGAGAAGGGGGAAGGGGGAGGGGACACCGGACGGAGATGGTAGGCAGCTGAGAAGAAGTGAGGGAGTAAGAGGGGATCCAAAAAGGGAAATGGGAAAAGAGAGAAGGGGGAGGGCCAGGAGTTACCAGAAGTTAGAAAAGTCGATGCTCACGCCATCAGGTTGGAGGCTACCCAGCTGGAATATGAGGTGTTGCTCCTCCAGTCTGAGTGTGGCCTCGTCGTGGTAGTAGAGGAGTCCATGGACTGACATGTTACAATGGGAATGGAGAGTAGAATTAAAATGGTTGGCCACTGGAAAATCCTGCCTTTTGTGGTGGAGGAAGCAAAGGTCCTTGACAAATCGGTTCCCCAATCTACTTTGGGTCTCACCGATGCTGAGGAGGCCACACCGGGAGCACCGGACACAGTGGATGACCCCAACAGACTCACAGGTGAAGTGTTGCCTCACCTGGAAGGACCGTCTGGGGCCCTGAATGGAGGTGAGGGAGGAGGTGTAGGGCCACGTGCGGGGATAAGTGCCGGGAGGGAGATCAGTGGGGCGGGACAAATGGACAAGGGAGAGTGATCCCTGTGGAAAGCCGGGCGTGGGGAGGAGGTAAAGATGTGTCCGGTGGTAGGACCCCGATGAAGGTGCCAAAAGTTGGGGAGAATGGGGTGCTGGATGCGGAGTTTCACAGGGTGGTAGGTGAGGACAATGGGTCTCTATCCCTGCTAAGGAAGTGGGAAGATGGGGTGAGGGTTACATTCCAGCTTCTGGATGCTCCAACCTTGCCTTAAGTATATTTACTGAGGTAGCCTCCTCTGCTTCATTGGGCAGAGAATTCCACAGATTCACCACCCTCTGGGAAAAGCAGTTCCTCCTCATCTCTGTCCTAAGTCTACTCCCCCTGACCTTTACGCCGATTTCAGTTGGGTATAAAACTAGTACTCAAAGTCAACTTCTCAAACGGCGATAACCTGCCAATCGTACGCGCAGGAGATCCTGCAGGTGCTGGAAATCCAGAGCAATGCACAGACAAAATGCCGGAGGAACTCAGCAGGTCAGGCAGCGTCTACGGAGGGGAATAAACAGTCGGCCGTTTTGGGCCGGGACCCTTCGTCAGGACTGGAAAGGGAGGGGGCAGAAGCCAAAATAAGGGAATCGCTTTTCTTTTCCCCCCAGGGAAGTGGGGCTGGCAGGGTAGAGTAGTGGTTAGCACAGCGCTTTACAGTACAGGTGACCCAGGTTCGATTCCCGATGCTGCCTGACCACATGGGTTTCCCCCCGGGTGATCTGGTTTTCTCCCACGGTCCAGAGACAAACCAGTTGGCCGGGTAATTGGTTATTGTAAATAGTTCCGTTATCAGGCTAGAGATAAATCTGGGGATTGCTGGGCTCGAAGGGCCAGGAGATCAATCAATCAATCAATCAATAAATAAAGTGATAGGTGAGACCAGGTGAGGGGGTATGTGGGTGGGGAGATGAAGTAAGAAGCTGGGAGGTGATAGGTGGAAGAGGAAAAGGGCTGAAGAAGAAGGACTCTGATAGGAGAGGACCGTGGACCATGGGAGAAAGGGAAGGAGGAGGGGAACCAGAGGGGGTTGATGGACGGAGAACGGGGAGTTAAAAAAAAGAGAGGAGGAGGAGGGGGAGGAACTGACCAGTAGCTAGAGAAATCGATGTTCATGGAGGCTGCCAAGGTGGGATGTGAGGTGTTGCTCCTTGTTTTGTCTGGGTAGCCTCCAACCTGATGTCATGACCAACAATTTCTCTAACCTGACGGTCACAGAGAATCTGAATTTTCAGTTCGGTGACCCACCATCAGAAGCACAGAGTCACAGGGCGCTACAGAACACAAGCAGGCCCTTCGGCCCATCTAGCCCATGCCGAACAACAATTCTGCCTAGTCCCATCCATCCGCGCCTTGACCATAGCCTTTACACTACCCCTCCCATCCACGTACCTGTCCAAACTTCTCTTAAAAGTTGAAATTGAACCCTCTTCCACCACTTCCGCTGGCAGCTCGTCCCACAATCTCTCCACCCTCTGAGTGAGGGAGATCCACTCTCCCTCCTCAGGAAATAGTTCACCTTTCACCCTTAACCTATGACCTCTAGTTCTAGTCTCACTCAACCTCAGTGGATAAAGCCTGCTTGCATTATCCTTATGCTAACCCTTATATTTTTGTACATCTCTATCAAATCTCCCCTCATTCTCCTAGACTACAGGAAATGAAGTCCTAACCTATTCAACCTTTCCCTATAACTCAAGTCCTGGCAACATCCTTGTAAATTTTCTCTGTATTCTTTTGACTTTATTGATATATTTCCTGTGGGTCAGTGACCAGCACTTCACACAGTACTTCAAATTAGGCCTCACCAACGTCTCGTACAACTTCAATGTAACGTCTCAAGTCCTGTACTCAGTGCTCTGAATTATGAAAGCCAACAGGTGATCCAAATTGTGCACAATACTCCAAATTTGTATCACCATATAACCATATAACAATTACAGCACGGAAACAGGCCATCTCAGCCCTTCTAGTCCGTGCCGAACTCTTACTCTCAGCTAGTCCTACCGACCTGCACTCAGCCCATAACCCTCCATTCCTTTCCTGTCCATATAGCTGTCCAATTTAACTTTAAACGACAACATCGAACCTGCCTCAACCACTTCTGCTGGAAGCTCGTTCCACACAGCTACCACTCTCTGAGTAACGAAGTTCCCCCTCATGTTACCCCTAAACTTTTGCCCTTTAATTCTCAACTCATGTCCTCTTGTTTGAATCTCCCCCACTCTCAATGGAAAAAGCCTATCTACAACAACTCCATCTATCCACCTCATAATTTTAAATACCTCTATCAAGTCCCCCCTTCAACCTTCTACATTCCAAAGAATAAAGACCCAACTTGTTCAACCTTTCTCTGTAACTTAGGTGATGAAATCCAGGTAACATTCTAGTAAATCTAATGGTAGATATGTTGCATCTCATCTAGAAGAGTTTTGTGTGATGGTATGGTGGAGGTACAGGAATTTTAATGAAAGAATCTGGTACGAAGCTTCAAGTTGTCAGGATAACACCATCTCACTAAAGATCAAGAAAGGAAATTCACAGACCTTGGTTGTCCCCAAGATCCAACATGTTCTTGGACTGCTTCTCCTCTTCCTCAGCAGTCTTGGGCTTTTCCTTTGAAGACCCAGGAGAAACGGTCTCTAAAAGTGACACAGCAAAGCAATTGTTCAGCTTATGAGGGAAGACAGGCGTCCCACCTCCCCTCAAACCCCATGGCTCTTTCAATCACTTAAGACTCTATCGGTCGCTTTGGGCTGGTCGTTGGCGCTGGTTTCGGATGCCGGCCCCTGTTACACTTGTGTGGGTAAGTGAGCCCGGTCTCCGCCTTGGTTACCCGTGGTGACGAGGTCAAGGGGGAGGTTCCAGACGAAGTGCGATCCAACCAGGACCCCAATGGTGGAGCCGGTGGAAGATGATGACACGTCACAATGGCAGTGAAGGGCCCCCTAGTTACTCTGCATTCCTTACCTCAACTTTGACTCATCTAGGACCGTGTAGAGGCAGCCCACGCATCGGCCTCCCCACCTTTAATGAGGTCACGTACAGGCGTCCTCCTGACACCCTGGATGATGTCCCATCATCATCATCAGCACAAGTGGCAGAGGGGCAGGATGGTGGTGTGGATCCAGGATTGGCCTCTACACCCACCAGTCGACAACTCCTTAGGAGAACACCATACTCGCCTCAGGTCCTAGTAACATCCTTGTAAATTTTCCTTGTACACTTTCGAGCTTATTGATATCTTTCCTGTAGGTAGGTGATCGGAACTGCACCCGCTACCACACATTTGTCCTCACCGATGTCTTGTAGAACTTTAACATACCATCCCTTCTCCTGTGCTTAATACCCTGATGTATGAAGGCCGGTGTATGCGGGTGACCCAAACGACACATAATACGCCAAATTTGCATGTTACAACTAATCTAGAAGTCTTTTCTGGGATATTACAGGGGGGAGGGAGGGGAACGGGAAATTTTAATGAAAGAATCTGGAATGAAACTTGAGGAAAATAGATTATTTGTCAGCAGGGCAACACCATCTCACTAAAGATCAAGAAAGGAAATCCACAAACCTTGTTTGTCCCCAAGATTCAACTTGTCCTTAGACTGCTCCTTGTCTTCCTCAGCAGTCTTGGACTTTTCCTTTGAAGACCCAGGAGAAACAGACTCTAAAATTGACGCAGCAAAGCAATTGTTTAGCTTATGAGGGAAGACAGGCGTCCCACCTCCCCTCAAACCCCATTGCTCTTCCAACTGCTCCTTCAACAACTATTGCTGCTTAAGACTCTATCGGCCGCTTTGGGCTGGTTGTTGGGGCTGGTTTCAGATGCTGGCCCCTGTTACACTTGTGAAGGCAGTAGGGGTAAGTGAGCCCGGTCTCCGCCTTGGTCACCCATGGTGGCGAGGTCAAAGGGGAGGTTCTGGACAAGGAGTGATCCAACCAGGACCTCAGTGGTGGAGCTGGTGGAAGATGATGATACATCACAATGTCAGTGAAGGCGGAGGGACCCCAGTTGTCTTGTATTCCATGCCCCTGAACCCTGACTCCAGTCTGTCCAAAGGCCAAAGCCCACATGGTTTCCGTAATGGGAAATCTTGCCTCGAGGACTGGGCGGTGGCTGCCCGTGCATCACCTCCCCACATTAAACAAGGCTGCGCACAGCCATTCTCCACTAAGGGAATCCCACCCTGTTGTGGTGGAGGGGCTTGTGGTTTACTGATTTCCCGAGAGTGCTTAGCTCTTGGAAGGGTCAAGGGGGAGATTCTGGGCAAAGAGTGACCTTTCGCGCGTTGTCTGTCGCACTAACTCAGCAGATCAAGGCAGTGATCAGGAGAGGAACGGGCAGTCGCCGTTTCTGGCCGAGACCCTTTACCAGGTACGTTGGCTCCGATCGATGCCCTGACGCGTCCACATCCAATTTCTAAACGCACGGCGCTCGGAACACTGAGAGATCTTACCAAACGGGAAGTAAAATGGCAGCTTCTCTTTGTACAGAGTGTAGTCGATCTTCAAGTAGACACAGAAGATGATGCGGTCAAACTGGAAGAGAAGGAAGATTGTATTACCCCTTTGCAGAAGGAGGAAATACGCTGGACACTCCAATATCTGGCACTCCGCCCACCCCATTAGTGTCCCCTCTCGAAATGCAACTCCTCACTTTTTTTTTAAGCACTTTGGCCTTTGTTTCAATCCACATATTTACATACTCTCGGTGGCCACTTTATTAGGTACACCCGCTCGTTTATGCAAATATCTAATCAGCCAATCATGTGGCAGCAACTCAATGTGTAAATGCATGCCAACACTGTCAAGAGGTTCAGTTGTTGTTCAGACCAAACCTCAGAATGGGGAAGTTCTCTGACTGAGGAATAATTGTTGGTGCCAGATGGGGTGGTTTGAGTATCTCAGAAACTGCTGACCTCCCAAAGATCTCCTAGAGTTTACAGAGAATAGTGCGAGAAGTAAGAAGCATCTAGTAAGCAGCAATTCTGTGGGTGAAAACGCCTTGTTAGTGAGAGAGGTCAGAGGTGAATGGCCAGACTGGTTCAAGCTGACAGGAAGGTGACAGTAACTCAAATAACCACCCGTTACAACAGCGGTGTGCAGAAGAGCATCTCTGAACGCACAACACGTCGAACTGTGAAGTGGATGGGCTACAACAACAGAAGACTACAATCAGACCTAATAAATTGCGTGTGTGTGTGTGTGTGTGTGTGTGTGTGTGTGTGTGCACGTGTGTGTGTGTGTGTGTGAGTGTGTGTGTGAGTTTGTGAGTGTATGTGAGTGTGTGAGTGTGTGTGAGAGTGTGAGTGTGTGGGTGCAGGCACCTCCTGTCTGCTTTAACTCCGTAAGGTGTCACAGCTATGAAGGTGGCCTTGAAGGCTGTAATCATTTGCAAGATCCCTTTTTAAGAGTCCCATTTTATGTGGCAGGCACAAAAAACTCCGGGAGGACTCAGCAGGTCAGGCTGTAGGGTCTTGGCCCGAAACGCCGACTGTTTATTCCTCTCCGTAGATGCTGCCTGACCTGCTGAGTCCCTCTGGCGTTTTGCGCGTGTTACTCTGGATTTCCAGCATCCGCAGAATTTCTTATCCTCCAGGTTCAGGGGTTCAGCTCAGGGCTAACAACCCTAACTGATCAAACAAAAATGACAGAAACAGCAATGAAGAATCCTTCTACATCTGAGTGTGATGGTATACCTGAGTCTCCACCCAGGACCTACGTGGATGATAGCAGACCATGAGGAAACTACCGACACAATGGACGCTGCCAGAGATAGAGGACCTTCATTGCCTCCCTAAACACCAGCGGCGTAAGGGGCAAAAGAATGAAGAAAAAAAATTAGATTATTAGATTATGAGGACATGCAGTCCTCTCTTATTGTCATTTAATAATGCATGCATTAAGAAATGATACAATGTTCCTCCAGTGTGATATCACAGAAACACAAGACAGACCAAGACTGAAAAACTGACAAAAACCACGTAATTATAACATATAGTTACAACAGTGCAAGTAATACCGTAATTTGATAAAGAACCGACCATGGGCACGGTAAAAAAAAAGTCTCAAAGTCTCTCGAAAGTCCCATCATCTCACGCAGACGGTAGAAGGAAGAAAACTCTTCCTGCCATGAGCTTCCAGCGCCGCAAACTTGCCGATGCAGCATCCTGGAAGCACCCGACCACAGTCCGACTTTGAGTCCGTCTGAAAACTTCAAGCCTCCGACCAGCCCTCCAACACCGAGCACCATCTCTGCCGAGCGCTTTGACCCCGGCCCCGGCAACAGGCAATAGGCAAAGTCGAGGATTTGGGGCCTTGCCCTCCAGAGATTCTCGATCGCACAGTAGCAGCGGCAGCAAAGCGGGCATTTCAGAAGTTTCTCCAGATGTTCCTCCGTGCTTCTCATGTCTGTCTCCCTCAAATCAGGATTGTGCACGGCATCCTACTTACAAATACGATATCATTTACCAGAGAGGTGGCACGCATTGTGTCGCACTGCCATCTTCTCCTCATCCCTCGTATTTTACATGGCAGCTGTCTGGGGGGACCGTGGCATTTAATTCTTGGTGTCTTAGAAATGTACAGTTGCTGAACACCTTCAGTGTCAGGCTAGCATAGGGGAAGCCGGACAGAAAATGTGAGAAACAGAGAGACGGTTCGCTTTGCATTTTCTCTCTCTCGCAGAGTGAAACCGGCTGCCCGGGCCTTTCAGACTTAACGCTCCTGGTTTCCACAGACGTCTCGGCTCCTGATCTCTGCAGCCTCCTGTGGCCTTCTCGTCTGAGCTTTTGGCTGGATGGTGTTGGCATCAGGCATGTGTCAAAGCCGGAAAAGAAGGACGTTCAACACAAGATCTAAGCCATGCAACTAGTCAATAGCATCCACGTGGCTTACCTGCTTGGCTAAGGCGTTCTACCACAGAAAGATCGAAGAAAGTTCCTGTTAAGCAACCCGGGATGTTTTGTCTCTAAAGGTGCTATTTAAATGCAGGTTTCTGGTGTCGCCCCTCCAAGAAGACCACAACCTTGTCGTAGGGTTTGGAGGCTCGCGTGCCTCAGTGATCCGGAGAGCTACGTTGGCTGGAGTCAGGGCTTTGTGCTTTGGCTCTTGGTGGGGTCGCCTGTGCCAAACAGGGTCAAAGGGTAGAGGTCAGACTAAGAGTGGTCCACCGGTCAACTCCAGGTTCGGGGCTAACAACCCTGACTGGCAAAACAAAATAGTTACAGAAACAGCAACAGAGAATCCTTCTCCATCTGAGTGTGACGGTATTCCCGCGTCCCCAGCCAGGACTTGCGTGACTGACGGTAGTGAAAGCCGAGAGGAAGTTACTGGCACGATGAAGGAAGCCCTGAACACCGCCAGAGATGGAGGACCTTCATCGCTGCCCGAAACGCCAGCGGCGTAACGGGCAGACATGATGTCATTGAGGGAATAGAAATACAGTCTCTTTTTTAAGTATAATTTTTATTTTGAGGTACCTCATGGCAACAGGCCTTTCGGCCCAACGAGCCCGTGCGGCCCTCTTACACCCGTTAACCTACTAACCCATCTGCACACCTTTGGAATGTGGGTGGAAACCGGGGCACCTGGGGGTGGGGTCGGGAACCCATGGGGCCACAAGAAGGACGAACAAACTCCTTGCAGGCAGTGACGGGAATTGAACCTGGGTCACTGGCGCTGTAATAGAGTTGCGCTGACCACTACGCGAACATGCTGCCCAAGCAAACTCTCTCACACACACACACAACCCCCCATGCGGAATTGTCTGAGTCACCTTTCTTTCCTTCCGCATCCCTGTGGCGCAATTGGTGAAGACACTCAGGGCAATTCCGAACAACATTCGGAGAGCCGTTCGGGTTAGCACGGCACTTATCCCCGCGAGCGGCCTCCACTGCCGCACCTCCTCCCCCACCTCCACCCGCGGCCCCGCATGGTCCTTCCAGGTGAGGCCACGCCTCACCTTGCGAACCTGCTGGGGGGGGGGGTCGCCCACTGCGCCCGGCGCTCCCGATGCCTCCTCCACGTTGGTGCGACCTGCCGTAGGTTGGGGAAACCACTTTGTCGTGCACCTCCGCAGCACCTTGGCACAAGAGGGACTTCCCGGTGGCCAAAGATTTAAATTCCCATTCCCATTCCCGTTCCAACGTGTCCGTAACCTCCTCTTGTCCCGAGATGAGGCCACCCTCAGGGTGGAGGAGCAACACCATCTGGGTACCCTCAAACCTGATGGCATGAATATTAATTTCTCCTTCCAGTGCCCAAAATATCCATCTCCCCCTCCCACTGATCCCCACCCTGACCTTTTACTTATTCTTGCCAACCTATCACTTCCCCCCCACCCCCAGTCCCTTCCTCCTTCCCTTTCTCCCATCGTCCACTCTCCTCTCCTATCGAATTCCTTCCTCTCCAGCCCTTAACCTTCACCCATCACCTTCCAGCTATTCTCCTTCCCCTCTCCCCCCAACCTTTTTATTCTGGCATCTCCCCCGCCTTCCTTCTCGGTCCTGAAGAGGGGTCTTGGCCCGAAACGGCGACTGTTTGCTCCTTTCCACAGATGCTGCCTGACCTGCTGAGTTTCTCCTGCATTTTGTCTGTGTTGCTACGGGTTGGTGGGTTGATTGGTCACATGGGCATGATGGGACGGATGCAGGCTCGCTGGGCCGGAAGGGCCTGTCACTGTGCTGTATCTCTAAATAAATAAATAGAAATAAAGCAATGACTGGAATGGAAACAAGAGAAACATAGTTTTATTTAGAAAGGACTAATCTTGACCTTTTACCTCTTCTCACCTGCCTGTTACTTCCCCTGGCTCACCTCCTCCTTCCCTTTCTTGTATGATCCCCTCTCCTCCAATCAGATTCCTTCTTCTCCAGGCCTTGACCTTTCCCACCCACCTGGCTTCATCTATCACCTTCCAGCTAGCCCCCTTCCCTTGCCCCCCCACCTCTTTTTAATTCTGACATCTTCCCCCCCACTTCTCAGTCCTGAAGAACGGTCTCGGCCCAATGCGTCGACCGTCTATTCATTCCCACAGACGCTGCCTGACCTGCTGGGTTCCTCCAGCATTTTGTGCACATGTTGCTTTGAATTTAATAGAGCTGTGATATCAGCAAAGGAATTGGGTTCCTCTTAATTGTCTGACAGTGTGAGACGGCATCCAAGGGCGCACTCGTGATTCAGAGGAGACGCGGCGTCGCCCCGCGAAGGTAGCCGGGCACCTCCAGAGAGTGTGCCCTCCTTCCTTATCGCAGCCCAACACTCGGTGCTGGCCGGCTGCGGAATTTAATTTCAGGGAGAGATTTACACATCATATGAAATTTCAATTAAAAAACAAATTTACTGCCCGGCAATTTGAAGCAGCCACCTGCTGACACTGATGGGGCTTTATCTCGGTAGCTCTGAGATGGGAAGGGAAAAAAAGACCCACAAAATGATATTCATGCACTCAGAGATTGAACTGTAAAGACTTATTATAATTAAACTGGTTTTCATTTGGCTTCGGATACAATGAAAAGGATGCAGTTACTGTGCACAAAACACTCAAGTAGGACATATTTTGAGGTTGCTGTATTTAACTGTATCTCTCTGCCTTCAAAAGGGAATTGAATTCATTTCCTGGCTTCCCTGTCATCAAGGCGACACGAACCGCCATTTAGCCTCCCATTGTTATCTTCATTGCTGGCGAGAGCAGGCAGAACGCCTGACCCAGTTGTTTCTCTTGCTGATCTCATTCAAGAGCCTTTGAGGTTTGATATCGGGGCGTTCGCCCGGCTGAAACAGGAGAAAATCTGCTGGCAAGCAAAGCGCACATGAAACGCACATGTCCTTCAACATCTGCCGGACGATGCTGAGGATGTTCTACGAGTCTGTGGTGGCCAGTGCTATCACGTTTGCTGTTGTGTGCTGGGGCAGCAGGCTGAGGGTGGCAGACACCAACAGAATCAATAAATTCATTCGTAAGGCCAGTGATGTTGTGGGGATGGAACTGGACTCTCTGACGGGGTGTCTGAAAAGAGGATGCTGTCCAAGTTGCATGCCATCTTGGACAATGTCTCCCATCCACTACATAATGTACTGGGTGGGCACAGGAGTACATTCAGCCAGAGACGCATTCCACCGAGATGCAGCACAGAGCGTCATAGGAAGTCATTCCTGCCTGTGGCCATCAAACTTTACAACTCCTCCCTTGGAGGGTCAGACACCCTGAGCCGATAGGCTGGTCCTGGACTTATTTCCTGGCATAATTTACATATTACTATTTAATAATTTATGGTTTTATTATTACTTATTATTTATGGTGCAACTGTAACGAAAACCGATTTCCTCCGGGATCAATAAAGTATGACTATGACTATGACTATGAAATAGAAAACATAGAAAATAGGTGCAGGAGTAGGCCATTCGGCCCTTCGAGCCTGCACTGGAGGAATTCAGCAGGCTTGGCCACCTCTACTGCCACCATGAGGCCACACTCCGGTTGGAGGAGCAACACCTTATATTCTAACTGGGTAGCCGCCAATGTAGACATCGATTTCTCAAACTTCCAGTAATTAGCCCCCCCTTCACAAATTCCCCCATTCCCGTTTCCCTCTCTCACCTTCTCTCCTCACCTGTCCGTCACCTCCTTCTGGTGCTCCTCCCCCTTCTCTTTCCTCCATGGGCCTTCTGTCCTCTCCAATCAGACTCCCCCTTCTCCAGCCCTGTATCTCTTCCACCAATCAACTTCCCACTGGTGAAAGAGATAACCAATCCCTTTACTTCACCCCCTCCCCCTCTCCTGGTTCCACCTATCACCTGCCATCTTGTACTTCTTCCTCCCTTTCCCCCCTCCCGCACCTTCTTGCTCTGACTTCTCATCTTCTTTTCATCACCAGTCAAGGTGACATCCTTATTGTGGGGGGTGGGGACGAAGTGAGAAGCTGGGAGGTGATAGGTGTGTAGGATTCTCAGTAATATTAACTGTTAACTGCTGATTACAAAATGGCTTCTCTGAGGTGTAATAATGAAGTGGCTTCTTTGCAATGTTAACTATGAGGTAATGTTCTCTGTAGCGGAAATGTTTGGGTTATAGTTATAGATAACCAATGGAAGCTATATTATTCTATCTGTATGTGCGGGAACCTGGGTGAGTGCGCGGGTTTTTCGGGATGAGAACCGAAGAGGGAGGATGTGCTGGACACGCTCTGGTTGACCACCATGGTTGTCCCAGGCGGCGGGTCGAGGAGGTTGGCGGAGATTGAATGGTGGAACGAAGACTCCATTTATTGAGCTCCAACGGTTGTGCACGAAGTGGTTGAACTCTGATGGTGCCTTTTACTTTCCTTGAATATTGGATCTTTATTAATTACTTAGTTCCAGTAAGATCTATAAAGTGTAATTTGTAAATTGTACATTGTGTGCTGTCTGATATTTGATGTGTGGGTTTGTACCAGGTGGCATTACACAGCAACGACGCAAACGTGAGACACGGTTTGGCGGGCGGATGGGGTTTCCCCTAGATAAACACGAGCCAATAGCACTGAGTGTTACAGGCGGAAAAGGTAAAGGGCTGAAGAAGAAGGAATCTGATAGGAGAAGAGAGTGGACCTGTTGGAGAAAAGGAAGGAGGAGGGGAGCTAAGTGGAGGTGGTGGGAAGGTGAGGAGAAGAGATAAGAGGGAAGAAGGGAGTCAGAAAGGGGAATGGAAAAAGAGAGAAGGGAGAAGGGTGAGAAGTTACCAGAAGTTGGAAAAAATCAATATTCGAGCCATCAGGTTGGAGGCTACCCAGACAGAATATGAGATGGCCTCACCTTGGCAGTAGAGGAGGCCAGGGACTGACAAGTCGAATTAAGAATGGAGAATGGAATTAAAGTGGTTGGCCACCGGGAGATCCAGACAGACGAAGGTGCTCAACAAAGTGGTCCCTCAATCTAATTCTGGTCTCACCAAAGTAGAGAAGGAGTAGATGACCCCAACAGACTCCTGGAAATGCCACCTCGCCTGGAAGGACCATTCGGGGCCCTGAATGATTGTGAGGGAGGAGGTGTAGGGTCAAAGTCACTTAGATCACATATTTTCCCCCATTCTGATGTTTGGTCGGAACAACAACTGAGCATCTTGACCATGTCCGCATGCTCTTATGCATCGAGTTGCTGCCACGTGATTGGATGATTAGATGTTTGCATTAACAAGCGGCTATACAGGGGTACCTAATAAAGTGGCCACGGAGTGCAGCAGAAACCCATAAGTTTCTAGAAAAATAACAGTATTTACAGAAAGCACCAGATTAACTGGAAAATCGATTACAAGTATATGCACTGAGAGTGGCCTTTTTGTTTGGTACAGGAATGGAACCCAGTGCGATCTTCTGCTGCTGAAGCCCATCCACTTCACGGTTTGACGTGTTGTGCGTTCAGAGATGCTCTTCTGCACACCACTGTTGTAATGGGTGGTTATTTGAGTTACTGTCACCTTCCTGGCAGCTTGAACCAGTCCGGTCATTCCCCCTGACCTCTTTCATTAACAAGACATTTTCGCCCACAGAACTGCTGCTCACTGTACGTTCTTTTCCGTTTTCGCACCGCTCTTCGCAAACTCTAGAGACTGTTCTGCGTGAAAATCCCAGGAAATCAGCGGTTTCTGAGATACTCAATCCGCCCCATCTGGCGCCAACAATCATTTCCCGGTCAAAGTCACTTAGACCGCGTTTCTTCCCCCTTTCTGATGGTCTGAACAACAACTGAACCTCTTGACCATGTCTGCATGCTTTTACGCATTGAGTTGCGGCCACATGATTGGCTGATTAATGTTTGTATTAACGAGCAGGTGTACAGGTATACCCAATTAAGTGGCCACTGACGGTAGCTCAGTATATATAGTCAAACCTCATCAAAATAACCTAACCGAGGGGGGAGAAGATGGCAGTGCGCGCGGCCGCTTCGGTGGTGATGTCCGTTATCTGTCAAGTAGGGGACCGTGCACAATTCTGATTTGATGGAGACGGACGTGAGAGTACGGAGGAACATCTGGAGAAACTTCTGAAATGCCCACTTCGCTGCCGCTGCTCCTGTGTGGTAACCGGAATCTCCGGAGCTGAAGGCCCCAAAATCCTCGGCTTTGCGTGTTTCAGCGGCCGGGGAGAGGTCGAAGGCGCTCGGCAGAGGATGGCGCTCGGGAGGCTGTATCAGAGAGGCTGGTCGGAAGCTCGAATTTTTCGGACGGATGGACTCAGTGTCGGCTGTGGTCGGCTGCTTCCAAGGCATCGGCAAGTTGACGGTGCCTGGAGGTTTATGGCAGGGAGTTTCTCCCTTTTGCCGCCTGCTATCGGGGACTCGGGAGTCGATCGACTCGGGGACTTTGAGACTTTTTTTTACGTGCCCATGCTCTGTTCTTCATCAAATTATGGTATTGCTTTGCACTGCTGTAACTATATGTTATAATTATGTGGTTCTGTCAGTGTTAGTCTTTGGTCTGTCCTGTTTTCTGTGCTATCACTCCGGAGAAACATTGTATCATTTCTTAATGACAATAAAAGAGGACCGTGTGTTCTCAGAATCTAATCTAATCTAATCTAATAATAATAAATAATATATAATCTGAATAATCAAACCTACCTATCTCACTATGTCTCCAAACGTGGCTATCCCACAGCACAACCCAACCTGTCTGCTTATCCTTCTCCAAGCAAAATTGAGGCAAGTCAAAGCCAAGATCGCTCATTTTCATTCTCACTTTGTATATACGGGGCGGCATCGTAGTGTAGCGGTGAGCGTAACACTTCACAGCAACCAGCAGTAAGATCAGGGCTCAATTCCTGCCACTATCTGTCAGGAGTTCGTACGTTCTCCCCGTGACCACCCGTGGTTTCCTCCGGGTGCTCCGGTTTCCTCCCACGTTCCACAGATGCACGGTCGGGGTCAGTGAGTCATCGGCCCGCTAGGTTTGTGCCGAAAGTGCGGCCTGCCCCAGCACAATCTTCACTGATTTGATTTGCCGGATATGCGACAAGTAGTTCGGTAGTTCCATTTAATATCGGAAAACGTACGCAATATACAACTTGAAACTCTTGTTCATCACAGGCATCCACGAAACAGAAGAGGGAAACCCCAAAGAATGGAGTGTCAGTAAAAACGTTAGAACCCCAAAGCCCCCTTACTCCTCCCCCCCCACACACAGGCATCAGAAAAGCAACCCCCCCCACTTATTTCAGCAAAAGAGCATCAGCACCCTCCACCCTCCAAGCAAACAACAGCAAACTATAAAACTATAAAATAGTTTTATTTTAAAGCTATAAAACTATAGTTTAACTAAATTTAACTATTTTATAGCTTAACTATTTATAGTTTTAGCAAACTATTTTATAGTTAACTATTATAGTTCTATAGCTTTAAAATAAAACTATAATAGTTTGGCGGAATCTGGAGTATTGTGTTCAGTTTTGGTCACCAAATTACGGGAAGGATATAAATAAGGTTGAAAGAGTGCAGAGAAGGTTTACAAGGATGTTGCCGGGACTTGAGAAACTCAGTTGCAGAGAAAGGTTGAATAGGTTAGGACTTTATTCCCTGGAGCGTAGAAGAATGAGGGGAGATTTGATAGAGGTATATAAAATTATGATGGGTATAGATAGAGTAAATGCAAGCAGGCTTTTTCCACTGAGGCAAGGGGAGAAAAAAACCAGAGGACATGGGTTAAGGGTGAGGGGGGAAAAGTTTAAAGGGAACATTAGGGGGGGCTTCTTCACACAGAGAGTGGTGGGAGTATGGAATGAGCTGCCTGACGAGGTGGTAAATGTGGGTTCTTTTTTAACATTTAAGAATAAATTGGACAGGTACATGGATGGGAGGTGTATGGAGGGATATGGTCCGTGTGCAGGTCAGTGGGACTAGGCAGAAAATACGGCATAGCCAAGAAGGGCCAAAGGGCCTGTTTCTGTGCTGTAGTTTTTCTATGGTTTCTGTGGTTTAATGTCCATTCAGAAATTGGGCAGCAGAGGGGAAGAAGCTGTTCCTGAATCGTTGAGTGTGTGCCTTCGGGCTCCTGTACCTCCCCCCTGATGGTAGCAATGAGAACAAGGCATGTCCTGGGCGGTGGGGGCCCTTAATGATGGATGCTGCCTTTCAGAGGTTTTTTTGCAGAGTAGGGGAATTAAGGGTTAGGGGGAAAAGGCAGGTAGGTGGAGATGAGTCCATGGTCAGATCAGCCGTGACCTTATTGAATGGCGGAGCAGGCTCGACGGGCCAGATGGCCGACTCCTGTTCCTAATTCTTACATTCGCTCCTTGAAGATGTCCTGGACACGACGGAGGCTGGTGCCTGTGATGGAGCTGACTAAGTTTACAACTCTGCAGCTTATTTCGATCCTGTGCAGCAGCTCTGCTTCCCCCACCATACCAGGCGGTGATGCAGCCAGTCAGAATGCTCTCCACAGTACATCTGTAGAAGTTTTCTGGTGTCTTTAGTGGCAAACCAAATCCCTTCAAACCCCTAATGAGCTACAGCCTCTATCTTGCGCGTCTTGAACACACCCCCGTCAGCTCAAGTTTGAGACCCTGCTCGACCCCAGAACGACCACGAAGGGACGTTACTGCTACGTCCTCACGGACGCCGCCCTATACAGGATTGGGCGCTCTGCTCCTGAGCGGCGGATTGCAGTCTGCAAGCAGCAGAGTGCCACAGTGGCGTAGCGGTCAGTACGGTCACTTTACAGCGCCAGCAATGACCGGTCGTCCGTTCGACTCCCGCCGCGGACCGGAAGGAGTCCGTGCACTCCCTCCGCCCGTGACCGCGTGGCCGATCTCCGCTTTCCTCCCACATCCCGAAGACATACGGGTTAGGGTCCGCAGGTCGCGGGCGTTCCATGTTGGCACCGGAAGCCAACTTTGGCTAAGAAGGCATACGGTGTATTGTCCTTCATCAACCGTGGGATTGAGTTTAAGAGCCGGGAGGTAATGTTGCAGCTATATAGGACCCCGGTCAGACCCCACTTGGAGTACTGTGCTCAGTTCTGGTCGCTTCGCTACAGGAAGGATGTGGAAACCATAGAAAGGGTGCAGAGGAGATTTACAAGGATGTTGCCTGGATTGGGGAGCGTGCCTTATGAGAATAGGTTGAGTGAACTCGGCCTTTTCTCCTTGGAGCGACGGAGGATGAGAGGTGACCTGATAGAGGCGTATAAGATGATGAGAGGCATTGATCGCGTGGATAGTCAGAGGCTTTTCCCCAGGGTTGAAATGCCTAGCATGAGAGGGCATAGTTTTAAGGTGCTTGGAAGTGGGTACAGAGGAGATGTCAGGGGTAAGGTTTTTTACGCAGAGAGTGGTGAGTGCGTGGAATGGGCTGCCGGTGGTGGTGGAGGTAGAAGTGATAGGGTCTTTTAAGAGACTCCTGGGTCTGGGCATGGAGCTCAGAAAAATAGAGGGCTATGGGTAAAGTCTAGATACACTAGTTCTAAGGTAGGGACATGTTCAGCACAGCTTTGTGGGCCGAAGGGCCTGTATTGTGCTGTAGGTTTTCTATGTTCCTATGACACTTGCGCGATCATCGGATTGCGTTGGCCGTTAATGTAGAACGACGTACTTCACTCTGTGAATCTAATGTTTCTTTTTTTAAGTGACAACGACTTTGCACTGTGATATCTACAGTTTTTAATATTTAAAAATTGTTTACTGGTGATTACGTTTCCATCATTGCAATCAAGAATAAAACGGGACTAACTTTCCTGATTCAGCCTTCGGGAAGCGGGCATGGTCTCGGTCCAACGGGCAGGTGAAAGGCGAGGAGCCTTGTCCTGGTGGACTACTACATTTTGGGGTTAGAGATTCGGCCCTGAATTTGCAATGAGCACAGAACCAGCTTCCTGATGCAGCCAAAGTGGGAAGTTTCCCGTCTCCTTGCCTCTGCTTCCTCTGGGAACGGGTGGACGCCGGCCGGCGTCCTCTCCACAGCTGCGGCCAGTCAGAGGCGGTCCGGTTGCCCACCGGGCCGCCGATCTTTCGGCCAGCGAGCTGCTGGTTCTTGTCCCCTGCCCAGCAAAAATAACTCCAGCAGCAATCGAACGGGTTTGCAAAATGTTTCAGGATTTCCTACCAATTAACGTTCTTCCTCAGAAGAACAGCTGACCTAGGGGAGGGAACGTCGACTCAGACCATGAGAGGCCTGCGTTGGGCATTTTCATGCCTTACAAGGCGCAGATTGGAAGCCTGTGTGGGGCGCCACTCCTCACACAGACACTAGAGCAATGTGTGGTTAAGTGCCTTGCTCAAGGGCACAAACACGCTGCCACAGCTGAGCCTCGAACTAGCGACCTTCGGATCACTAGACGAACGCCTTAACCACTTGGCCACGTGCCCGACATAAGCCCCCTTTATCTGTGGGTACGCAGTATGTATAAATAGACGAGCAATGGAATTAGAAGCAGGACTCGGCCATTCGGCCCCTCGAGCTTAGCCTGCCATTGAATAGGATCACATCTCACAATCAGGTTTACTATCACCGGCATATGTCACTCTCCTGCCTTCTCCCTGTAACTATTGACACCCTCACTGATCAAGAACCAACCAACCTCCATTTTCCCTCTCAGCCCCCAAAACCCCGACTCCTCCCCGTATCCTTTCATGCCCTGACTAATCAAGAACCTATCAGCCTCTGCCTTCATTATACCCAATGACTTGGCCTCCACAGCCGCCTGTGGCAATGAATTCCTCAGATTCACCACTCTCTGGCTAAAGAAATTCCTCTTGATCTCCATTCTAAAGGGACATCCTTCTATTCTGGGGCTGTGCCCTCTGGTCCTAGACTCCCCACTGTAAGAAACATCCTCTCCACGTTCACTCTATCTAGTCTTTGCCATATATGATGGATTTCAATGAGACTTCCTCCATTCCTCACCATTCTTCTAAACTCCATTGAATACATCCCCCCTCTACTTTCCTGTAATCACTTTAGATAGATAGATAGATAGATAGATATACTTTATTAATCCCGACGGAAATTTGGTTTCGTTACAGCCGCACAAACCAAGGATAGAGTGTAAATATAGCAATACAAAAAACCCCAACACTCAAACACCAAAATGCAAACTATGCCAGATGGAAAATAAGTCCAGGACCAGTCTATTGGCTCAGGGTGTCTGACCCTCCACGGGAGGAGCTGCATATTCGATGGCCACAGGCAGGAACGACCTCCCGTGCCACCAAGTGTTGTATCACGGTGGAATGTGGCCAAAGTCCAACAGTAAAAAGTTCAATATCCAGTCTGCAAACATGTTCCTCGATTGTAATATACCCCGGATTGCACCATCTGTTGTTAGCCAGAGCAGTAAGCACCCAACTCCTTTACGCTTACCGCTCTCAGTGCACTTCCGGTCAGGCGGAACGGTATTACCCACCGAACTCCTCTTCTCCAAAAGTCTCTGTTGTCTCGACCGGGTCCTCTTTCCTCGGCTTTGTGATCCCCCTCTGTGTGTTTTCCTCCGGATTTCAGCAGGGGTGTCCACCGCTCTGTTCTCTAAGCCGGCCGGTCTTTGCTGGTCCGTGGAATACACAATGCGACCTTGCTTCTGTCCCGCGTGTCGGGATGTAACCATTTCCAGCGCTAAAGAAAACCCAAATAAAACTCTCTCTACCAGCATGTTAGAGAAGGTGCAGCTTCGACGTGTTACCGTGAGAAAAAAAAATACAAAAAATAACGTAAATTAAAAAGTAAGAAGAAGAAAGTAAGAACAGATCGGAACGGCTGTACCAGGTTGTATGCACGACCGGCGCATGCGCACTAGTATGATACCTGCTCATATTAGATATTTCTGCCGTGGGAAAAAGCCTCTCGAACTATGCCTCTTACCATCTTATATACCTCTATTAAGTTAGATTAGAAGATTTTAAAGATAGGGAGAGAAGAAACAAATTTGCCTTGTACCTGACCCTTGAAACACTATTATTTCAATTCAACTCCCCCTCTCAAGCAATAAATGCCTTGCCATATATTGAACTACCAATAGATGGCGCTGGAGTTGAACAGTTAAGGCTGTGACCTCTGCTAACCTCTCCCCCCCCCCATGGGTGCTAGCAACCTCGTAGAGACGATTTTGAGTGGGGAATGCTCTTCAAGGCCTGTCTGACCACCAGCCTATACCAGAACCAATATTGAAGGCTGGGAAAACAAAAATGCTGGGGAAAACTGGGGCTGGTTTAGGTAAAAAAATTTCTCTTGACGTTGGGGCGCTCACCGAGCTTGGCGATTAGCCTGCAGACATTTCTTCACCAGTCCAGGTGGCATCCTCGGTGCGCAGTTGTTGGTGTTTCTCTCTGGGAGTGCTCGCGTCTATATAGGCCCCACCGTGCCCCGCCTATGCTCCGTTCGCTTGCCTTGGTCCTGATTGGCTACCCCTTCAGTTGACCTCTGAATTCTACTGGCTCGCGTTTCTCTTTGGCTCCTAGGGGTTCGTAGATGGCGTCTATTTCGAAATGCTTGTTTACGGAGTCATCAGAAGAGAGCCACGCTTCTTTAAAATTCTCGAGCCTGCCTCGTGTTCGCCGACGCCAGGATATCTGCGGTGCCCCGGTTACAGTGGCGTCCTTCTTAGTCTTCACAACCGGAGATTAGCGACGGCGGATTGTGTCTCCGCGCTGCCAGTTTGTGTTCCCGTAAAAGAGTCGAGCGTCTGGCCGGCGTGGTTCTTGTTGCCGTCTCCGGCAGGTGATCCCGCACACCACACTACACCACCGAGGTACCAATATTACCAAAGATTTTGTCGTTAAATGAACTTTAAAAATCTTCAAAAGGTCATGATGGTTGGGGTGAGCTCTGAGAGGCTAAATGGTCCTTGGCTAACTCTGCGAAATACGTGGGATTTGTCCAATTTTTCATCACGAAAATCCCTCAAGTTAACGAATGTATTACTGAAATTTGAAGGGAAACAACTCCACAGCATAAAATGCTTACCAGCAATTTAAATTACGGGGAGAAGGCAGGAGATTGGGTTGAGAGGGACAATAAATCAGCCATGATGGAATACCAGAGCAGACTCGATGGGCCGAATGGCCCGATTCTGTCTTATGGTCTTACAAATTGATTCAATGTGTGGGAAAACATCTGGCAGATAGGGTAATGCTGCAGATAAATGTGACGTTGTCCATTTTTGCAGGACTCTGAGGGATCGAAGTGAACTAGTGTATGATCTGCAAAAGGCCCCTGATCTAAGAGTGGATGTGCTGGCATTGGAGAGGGTCCAGAGGAGGTTCAGGGGAATGATTCCAGGAATGACAGGGTTAATGTACATGGAGCGATTCATGGCCCTGGGCCTGTATGTTCTGGAGTTTAGAAGAATAAGGGGAAAAGTGGGGGGTTGTGTGGGAAGATCTCATTGAAATCTATTGGAAGTCCGAGACGGAGTGGACGTGGAGAGGACTTTTCCTATAGTGGTGGAGTCTAAGACCAGAGGGGCACAGCCCCACAATAGAGAGACATCTCTTTAGAACAGAGATGAGGAAGAATTTCTTCAGCCTGAGAGTGGTGAATCTGTGGAATTCATTGCTACAGTTGGCTGTGGAGGCCAAGTCATTAGGTATATTTAAAGCGGAGGCTGATAGGTTCTTGATTAGTAAGGAGGTCAAAGGTTATGGGGGGAAGGCAGGAGAATGGGGTTGAGAGGGATAATAAATCAGCCATGATGGAATAGCAGAGCAGACTCGAAGGGCCGAATGGCCTAGTTCTGCTCTTCTACCTTATGATCTTAAATATCCTTAATCTATCTGCCTCAACTGTTGCCCTTAGTAGTATGTTCTGCACACCCACTACTCCCTGAGTAAAAAAAATACCTTTAATGAAACCAGATGCAATTGAGGTAAGATATTAAATTGCCTTAGAGTAGAAGGATGTCACATTAGAACGGAGATGAGGGGGGACTTCTTTAGCCAGAGGGTGGTGAATCTGTGGAATTCACTGCCACAGATGGCTGCCGGGGCCTAGTCATTGGGTAAATTTTAACCAGAGATTGACAGGTTCTTGATTAGTCAGGCCTGGTTTAGAGAGTATGGATTATGATCAGAGATTAAGGGAGCTAGGGCTTTACTCTTTGGAGAGAAGGAGGATGAGATGAGACATGATAGAGGTGTACAAGATATTAAGAGGAATAGATAGAGTGGATAGCCAGTGCCTCTTCCCCAGGGCACCACTGCTCAATACAAGGGGACATGGCTTTAAGGTAGGGAGTGGGAAGTACAAGGGGGATATTAGAGGAAGGTTTTTTACTCAGAGAGTGGTTGATGCGTGGAATGCACTGCCTGAGTCAGTGGTGGAGGCAGATACACTAGTGAAGTTTAAGAGACTACTAGACAAGTATATGGAGGAATTCAAGGTGGGGGGTTATATGGGAGGCAGGGTTTGACAGTTGGCACAACAATGTGGACCGAAGGGCCTGTACTGTGCTGTACTATTCTATGTTCTATAAGTCCTGGTTATGCGACCACTGACTCCATGCAGACAATCTTTGACGAGTATTGATACTTGGGGGGGGGGCGGGGGGTGGTCACCCATCTTGTGAAGACACTGCCTAGAAGAAGCCGATGGCGAACCATTCCCGTGGAAAATTTTCCCCAGGACAATCATGGCCACAGACCGTGATCGGCCCACGTCATTCAACACAGCGCATAATGATGATGTCACACGACACAGAATGATGACGTCACGCGACGCGGCACGTAACGACGACGGCGTGAAAAGCGCAGTGTTAAATTTATTGATTATCCCACGTGCTCTGACAAGTAAAGGAGGTGGATATGCTGATTTTGGCGAGCCATCTGCCAGCGCAGGACTTCGTGCACTGGATGGGATGAATGCCCTCTCTTTCCCCTCTAATGGAGGCAGCTTCTCTGGTAACCTAGCGACGACAGTTCACACCATTCCAGCACCTCCCCTCATGATCCTTCTGCTGCCAATTCAGGCCCAATCAGCCCAACCTCTTGTCCCGACAGGACTCAGAACCTGAGGGCCTGACGAAGGACGAGGGAGGGAGCAGGAACTGGCGGGAGGGGCGAACTGTACACTGGCAGTCGGTAAGTCGGGCACAGCCCCCAGGGATGAAGCTTCCCCACGGCTCCCACTCGTGATCTGTTTGTTATCGTACCAGAGTGCCCATTTATATTCAAATAAAGTCTTCCCAAGGAAAGAAAAATATTATTTTCACAGCGTGATAATGAGAACCGTTTGATTCAAAGGCTGACATAATGTCGAGTTCTGTTCGCTTTGCCCTCTCTATTGTTACACATATTGTCAGTCACAACAGCAGTCTCATTTATTTTCCCCGATTCCAGAAAGAAACAATCTGTCAAGTAAAGGTTCCCGGTTCGCTCCTTTTCCCTGAAGACGTTAAAACACCAGTCGGGAATGGGCAGTCTCCCTTCTCCAGCCGATTGGGGAGTTCTGGTTTACGCGGGTGCCGGCGGCTTTAGGCGAGCTCCCGCCGCCTTTTTCTTGAACAAAATAAACTTTATTTCAAGTCCTAGAAAAGTACAGCACAGGAACAGGCCATTTGGCCCATCTAGCCCATGCCGAACGACTTAAACTGCCCACTCTCAGCTACTTCGAGATACAGCGTGGAACAGGCCCCTCTGGCCTGACGGGCCGCATCACTCGGCAACCCTCGATTCTCACCCTAGCCTGATCATGGGGCAGTTTACAACGGATCAACTAATCTACGAACCAGCAGGCACTAGCGGGAGGGAACTGGAATGCCCGGAAGAAACCCGCGCGCTCACAGGGAGGACGTGCTACGCCAACCGCTGGCTTCTGAGGCGCCCCGAAATACATCATTAGAAGTATTTCAAAAATAAACCATTGCCTTTCGATTCTTTACCTTCAAAGTCAATACTGTTGGTGCTCCTCTCCGCTTCGGGTGGCAAGTTTGCCAATTTTTTTTTAAGCACTTGATTGTTTTGTTTTTTTACGAGGCCGAGTTGCCAGCTCGACGCCCAACCCTTCGCGGATGGAAAGCGCGCAAGGAGCCGGCCGGATTCGAACCGGGGACCAGTCGCCTCGAAGTCTGGTGCTGATGTCACAACACCACCGACCGGCCTATAATGTCAATATAGTTCTGTTTTATTACACCCCTGCATCCCAATCAATAGCTCGGGGCGGTGTCCTGTTAAGATAATTCTGGGGATCCCTCCCTCTCCAGTAGGAGAGGAATTCTGCTCTACAGTCCTTCCCCACTGAGCCCTTGTGGTGGCTGTGCCGAGCTTCGGTGCATCTCCCCCCCTCACCCAGTGTGTCCTCCTGTGGCCCGGAACGTGCCGCGCAGCGGCGATCCTCCACGGACATCTCGCCGAGGCGCCAGGGCGAAAGGGCCGTCCTTCACCGAGCCGCCGATCTGCCAGGAGCACCCGATGCTCGCCCCCGCGTGCGGGCGCGTCCCTAGGGGCAGCCGGGAGATCAGCGAGCCCTCCCTCGGACCCCCCCCGCCGCTTCCTTCTCCGCGCCCTCCTCGCAGAGCCATGGTCTGTTCCCGGGGAGGGAGTTGGGCCGGTTCTCCCATGGTGCCGGTACAAATTCCATTCACGCGGCACCTTCGTTGAGGCAAAATGGAGTCATGGGAAAGTACAGCACAGAAACAGGCTATTTGGCCCGTCTAGTCCATGCCAAACTATTTACACTGTCTCCTCCCATTGACCTATCTATCCAAGCTTCTCTGAAACGTTGAAATCAAACTCGCACACATCACTTTTGCTGGCAGCTCGTTCCACACTCTCACCACCCTCTGAGCGAAGAAGTTTCCCCTCATGTTCCCCTTAAACCTCTCACCTTTCACCCTTAACCCATGACCTCTGGTTGTCGTCACACCCAACCTCAGTGGAAGAAGCCTGCTTGCATTTACCTTATCTATACCCCTCATAATTTTGTATACCTCTATCAATTCTCCCCTCAATCTTCAACATTCCAAGGAATTAAGTCCTAACCTATTCAGTCTTTCCTTATAACTCAGATCCTCCAGACCTGGCGATATCCTTGTAAATTTTCTCCGTACTCTTTCAACCTTATTTACATCTTTCCTGTCGGTAGGTGACCGAAACTGCACACAGTACTCCAGTTGTAAATTACTTCATAGGAATGTATCTATCAGACAAAAAAAGATGGTGATGTTGGGTCAGTTGACCTAAAGCTTGGTCAAAGAAATATAGGTTATTAGGAGAAAGGTGAGGTTTTGGGAGAGAATTCCCGAGTTTAGGCATCTGGCAGTCCCCCAACACGGCCCCTCCGTCTCTAAGGGTCCTTCCCGACAGTGTACATAGATAAGAAAGGTTTAGAGGGCTATGACAACAAAATGGACTAGCAGGAACAAGATGGGCCAAAGGGGCGATCCCATGTTATATTGCTCGGTGGCATTGGGAGAGAGTCCAGAGGGTGTTGAATCTGTGGAATTCATTGCCACAGATGGTTGTGGAGACCAAGCCAGTGGGTATATTTAAGCAGAAGTTGATTACTTAATTCCAAGGGAGGCCAAGGTTATGGGGAGAGAAGGCAGGAGGGGAGGAGCTGGGAAAGATGACGCCAGAGGCTTTTGCAGACCCAGGCGACTTCTTCCAGTTCATCCATGAAACGGCTTATTCTTCTTCTCTTAGGTCTTCTTTTTCTCTTCGAGGTGGGCAGGGTTCTGTCGGAGTCTGTGATCTGCAGCTCGAACCGCAGTTGCAGTTACAGTTCAGCTTACGATTCCCTGCGAGCGGTGTGTTTTCGCATCGGCCGCGCGGCCTGGCGTTTCGATATCTCCAGGAGCGGCCCGGAAGACGCGCTCCTTCGGGGGTGGGGAGAGCGCGGTCCCGTGGACGACCTGATTCCTCATCGACCGAAGCATCGCGGTGGGAGTGAAACGTCGGGACAGCAGGCGGAGTGCGCTGCTGAGGGAAGAAGGCCTCTGCATTGGAACGATTTCCCCCCCCCCCCGATTGTGAGTGAGAGCCTGTCGGTCCTCGAGCCAGGGGGGGCTTGGAGAATCGACGTGGAAGATCGTAACATCAGAATGGCGAGTTGCTGGTCTCCCACTCTCACTGGAGGGGTGACCCCACTCTCTCCCTCGATGGTGAGAGAGATCCTGTCTGAGATACCGACGTGCTGGGTTACGGACTGCAGTTTTCGATGGACTCTATGGTCTCTTTGGGGGCTTTTGCTATTGATTGTTTGGGGTGGGGCGGAGATTCTGCTGGTGCAAATGTGGGGAGGGTGAGTGGGAGGAGGAGAGAGGCGGTTTGGGGTTCTGGTATTACTGTCCTTCATTCTAAGGGGTTTCTTGTTTTGTGGACGTCTGTGAAGAGCAAGAATTTCAGGTTGTATACTGTAAAATCCTCTGACGTTAAATTGAAGCATTTCAGAGGGAAAATGAATCAGCCGTGATCGAATGGAGCAGCAGATTCGACGGGCCGAATGGCCTAATTCTGCTCCTCGGTTTTATGGATTATACATAGGTAGCAGTCTCCTGCGTTTGCAATTCAGTGCTGGAGCTGCTAAGGCAGCGGAGGAAGGTGCCCGTGGGAAAATGTTTGTACCATTGATCTAAATTATTTGCCGAGCTGTCCAGATACTCACGGAGTCCCTGTGTTCTTCCAGATAACGTCTGACAGTCTTTAAGACGGTTTCTGCAGCTTGTCCGTTGGGATAACCTGCATGTAGAATAAAAGCAGTTCATCAAGTGTTCTGCAGAACCCAAAGTGTTTGCAACAAGGATGCAGTTCGGCCCATCAAGTTTCTACTAGCTCGAGGCCCCCATTTACCCCATCCTCACTTCTCTGACATCTTTTCAGACCACCTCTCCTTCCCATTTTAAGATGGCGCTGGTGTGCCCAGCGATTACTTAAGGGCAAAATACAAAATAAGTGAAACTATTAAAACACCGTATTAATGACCTTTATTAATAACAATCACTTCTCCAAGAAGACCACAACCTTGTCGCTGGGTTTGGAGGCTTGCATGCCTCAACGACCCGGAGAACTGTGTTGGATGGAGTCAGGGCTTTGTGCTCTGGCTCTTGGTAGGGTCGCCCATGCCAAACAGGTCAAAGGGTAGAGGTCAGACTAAGAGTGGTCCACCGGTCCTCCAGGTTCGAGGCTAACAACTCTGACGGGTCAAACAGAACTGTTACGGAAACAGCAATGAAGAATCCTTCTACTTCTGAGTGCGACGGTATTCCTGAGTCTCCACCCGGACTGACAGTAGCGAAAACCGAGCTACTGACACGATGAAGGAAGCCCTGAACGCCGTCAGAGATGGAGGACCTCCGACGCTGCCCGAAACGCCAGCGGCGCAACGGGTGGTAGAGCGAATCACAGTCACCGCTAACAATGGAGAGACGTGCAGAGGCGAATGGCGGCGGGGCACGCCGGAGGCAAGTGGAGGTGGGAGCGAGGGAAGTCCCGATTTAAGCTCCGGGCCGTATTGGGAAGGCCAGAGTGTCAGGACTGGAGGAGAGGGACAGGACGGTTCTGCTCGGTGCTCTGCGACGTTTACTCGGCTCTGCGCTGAACTGAGACTGTGGCCTACTCCGACTGCAGTGAGGCCTGGCTACGCGTGTTTCATAAAACTTCAGTTCCGAATGCTGTTTGCTTACTTTAACTGCTTGCACAATTTTTTTGCTCTCTGCGCACTGGGTGTTTGAAGGTCTTTTTCTTAATGGGTCTATTGTGTTTCTTTGTTTTGTGGCTGCCTGCAAGGAAATAGATCTCAAGGTCGTATAATGTATACATACTTTGATAATAAATGAACTTTGAACTTTGAACTTTGGCCCCCTTCTGAATCTGTCTCCATTGCTACTCCAACAATGTATTTCAGAGCGTAATAACTCAGGGCATTAAAGTAAAATTCCTTGCATCACTTTCAGTTCTTTTGCCAATTACTTTCATTCTACATGGCCTGGTAGTGTAGCGGGTTTGTGCAATCGCTTCACAGCACCAGCAATCACCGATTAGGTTTGATTTCCATTGCTGTCTGTAAGGAGTTGTCCCCTTACAGAAAACTTTCTTCCCTCCCCCTTCTCTTTTCTTCTGTTCCGCA
Source organism: Mobula hypostoma (assembly GCF_963921235.1). NCBI lineage: Eukaryota > Metazoa > Chordata > Chondrichthyes > Myliobatiformes > Myliobatidae > Mobula > Mobula hypostoma. The sequence continues at coordinate 9,134,388 of NC_086126.1, read as the reverse complement.
CTCTGGCCTCTTAATTCTTCTCACCTGCCTATCACTTCCCTCTGGGTCCCCTCCTCCTATGGTCCACTTTCCTCTCCTGCCTTTGACCTTTCCCACCCAGCTGGCTTCACCTATCACCTTCTAGCTAGCCTCCTTCCCCCATCTTTTTTATTCTGTCATCTTCCCCTTCCTTTCCAGTCCTGAAGAAGGATCTTGGCCTGAAACGTCAACCATAAGGTTGGAAGGACGAGCCAAGGTAGAACATATGGAAGGACAAACCAAGGTAGAATATACAAGGTAAATGGTAGGGCAGCAGAACAGAGGGATCTGGGAATACAGATACAAAATTCCCTAAAAGTGGGCGTCACAAGTAGATAGGGTCGTAAAGAGAGCTTTTGGTACATTGGCCTTTATAAATCAAAGTATTGAGTATAAGAGTTGGAATGTTAATTGTGAGGTTGTATAAGGCATTGGTGAAGGCGAATTTGGAGTATTGTGTTCAGTTTTGGTCACCAGATTACAGGAAGGATATTAATAAGGTTGAAAGAGTGCAGAGAAGGTTTACAAGGATGTTGCCGGGACTTGAGAAACTCAGTTACAGAGAAAGGTTGAATAGGTTAGGACTTTATTCCCTGGAGCGTAGAAGAATGAGGGGAGATTTGATAGAGGTATATAAAATTATAATGGGTATAGATAGAGTGAATGCAAGCAGGCTTTTTCCACTGAGGCTAGGGGAGAAAAAAACCAGAGGACATGGGTTAAGGGTGAGGGGGGAAAAGTTTAAAGGGAACATTAGTGTAGGGGGGTGCTTCTTCACACAGAGAGTGGTGGGAGTGTGGAATGAGCTGCCAGATGAAATGGTAAATGCAGGCTCACCTTTAACATTTAAGAAAAACTTGGACAGGTACATGGATGAGAGGTGTATGGAGGGATATGGTCCAGGTGCAGGTCAGTAGGACTAGGCAGAAAAATGATTTGGCACAGCCAAGAAGGGCCAAAAGGCCTGTTTCTGTGTTGTAATGTTCTATGGTTCTATAAATGTTGCCTAGCCTTATCCCCTTTAAACTTAATAGTTATTGTGACACAGTCCCGAGGAGACATGGGTATGCACAGAGGGAAAGAGAATGTAAAAGAAGCGAGCGAGGGCCATCGGATCACAGTTCCTGAGGAGACATTGTATTGTGCATAACTAGGTACTTGGCAAAGACCAATAAAAGGAAATTTGATTTATGTGGAGCGGCCATTGTGTGAGTGGGCCAATGTTAGAGTGGGGAGTTGAGGCTTTGGCGAGCAGAGGTGAGGACTCTAGGTTGATTTCCACCCCCACCCCCATTATTTAAGCTTTTTTTCTTATCGCACATCTAGAGCGGTGGGGGCGCCTGGCAGGATAGCGGGACGTTCCTCTTGCGGGATGTGGGAGGGCAGGGAGACCTCCAGGGTCCCTGATGACTACAGCTGCAAGAAGTGCATCCAGCTGCAGCTCCTGGCGGTCCGTGTTAAGGAATTGGATGAACTCCAGATTGGTCAGGGGGCTGAGTGGGGTGGGGGGATGGATCGACACAGAAATGATAAAATGTTCTTCCAGAATGATATCACGAAAAACACATGACAAACCGACTTAAAAACTAACAAAAAGGACATAATTATAACATATAGTTACAACAGTGCAAAGCAATACTGTAATTTGATAAGAACAGACCATGGCACAGTAAAAGACTCAAAGTCTCTCGAAAGTTCCGTCATCTCACGCAGACGGTGAACCTCCAGCGCCGCAAACTTGCTGATGCAGCATCCTGGAAGCATCCAACCACAGTCCGACTCTGAGTCCGTCCGAAAAACTCCGAGCCTCCAACCACCTATTTGACACCGAGCACCGAGCACCGAGCACCATCTCTGCCGAGTGCTTTGACCCCGGCCCCGGCAACAGGCGATAGGCAAAGCTGAGGATTTGGGGCCTTCGTCTCCGGAGATTCTCGATCGCACAGTAGCAGCGGCAGCGAAGCGGGCATTTCAGAAGTTACTCCAGACGTTCCTCTGCGCTTCTCGGCTGCCTCCATCAAATCCGGCCCCTAGTTACACTTATTGATATCATTCGGAACAGCTGCACGCGCTGCGTCGCGCCGCCATCTTCTCCTCCCTCCTCTATAAATATAGTATTTATAGTATAAATACTATAGTTTAACGGGCGGCTAAGGATATAGTGTAGGACGGAGGGCTTCAGATTTTGGGATCATTGAGCTCTGTTAGAGGGAACTGCACAGAAGGGACAGTTTGTACCGGAACTGGAGGGGGACTAATATCTTCTTGGGAAGGTTTACTAATGCTGAGCACTGGGGGATTAATCTTAAGGTGCGAGGAGATGGCAACCAGTGCACTGGAACAGGCAGTGGAGTGGTTGTCGAGGAAGATGTTGTTCAGCCTACAAACAAAGTCAGGAATCAAAAGGTTGAGCAAGATGGGACTGATGTCCTGAGCTGTTTTTTCCCTTACTTCAATGAGTATTGTAGGAAAGGCGGATGAGGTTAAGGCACGGATCAACACGTGGGATTTTGACTTGGTAACCGTTGGTGAGATTGGGTTGCAGGAGGGGCAGGACTGGCAGCTCAGTGTTCTGGGATTCCATTGTTTTAGACGTGACAGAGCGGGAAGGATTAAACGGGGAGCGGTGGCGTTACTAGTCGGGGAAAATGCCACAGCAGTGCACAGTCAGGACAGACTGGGGAGCTCGTCTACTGAGGCTTTATAGGTGGAGCTGAGGAATAAGAAAGGTATGACCACATTAGCGAGATTATATTATGGGCCATCCAACAGGATTTAGAGGAGCAAATTTGTAGAGAGATCGCAGACAGTTTCAAGAAACATAAGGTGATTTTAACTTTCCACATATTGACTGGGCCCACTCGTACGGTAAAAGAACTGGAGGGAAGGAGTTTGTCAAATGCGGTCAGGGAAGTTTCTTCAGTCAGTACATAGAAGTTCCAACTAGAAAGAGTGTGTCCTAGATCTCCTACCAGAGAATGAGATAGGACAACTGTCAGAAGTTTGTGTAGGAGGACACTTCACATCTGCTGATCAGAATTCCATTAGTTTCAAGGTAATTATGGAAAAAATGGATAGGTCTGGCCCTCAGACTGAGATTCTAAATTGGAGAAAGGCCAGTTTTGATGGTACCAGAAAGCATCTGGCAAGTGTGGATTGGAACAGGTGTACTTGGTAAGAGAGAGGCCTTCAAAAGTGAAATTTTGAGAGCTCCGAGTTTGTATGTTCCTGTCAGAATAAAAGGCAAGGATAACAGGTTTAGGAAACCTTGGCTTTTGAGAGATACTGAGGCCCTGATTAAGAAAAAGAAGGAGGCGTATTGCAGACATAGGGAAAGGTTGAATAGGTTTGGGGTTTATTCTCTAGAATGTACAAGATTGAGAGGAGATTTGGGAGATTATGAGGGGAATAGATAGGGGTAAATGCAAGCAGGGTTTTTCCACTGAGATTGGGTGGGACTAGAACTAGAGGTCATGGGTTAAGGGTGAGAGGTGAAATGTTTAAGGAGAACATGAGGGGGTGAACTCAGTCACACATTCTGGAATGAGCTGCCAGCAGACGTGGTGGATGCAGGGTCAATTTCAACATTTAAGAGGAGTTTGGATAGGTACATCAATGGGAGGGCTATGGTCCGGGAGCATGTTGATGGAGCTAGGCAGATTAGTAGTTCGGCACAGACTAGATGGACAGAAGGGACTGTTTCTGTGCTGTAGTATTCTAAGAGTCTACACACAGTTTTATATTAATGTTTTTATTCAGTTTCCCTTATGTGTCCCAATTAACTGGAGTGTAGTGTATCTAAGTTTGCTGATGACATTTAGTTGAGTGGAAAAGCAAATTGTGCAGAAGATACGGAGAGTCTGCAGAGAGCTATAGATAGGTTAAGTGAGTGGGCAAGGGTCTGGCAGGTGGAGTACAATGTTGGTAGATGAGAGGTCATCCACTTTGGAAGCAGATCACTATTTAAATGGTAAAACATTGCAGCACGCTGCTGTGCAGAGGGACTTGGGAGTGCTTGTGGATGAAGCATGAAAGGTTGGTTTTCAGGTGCAGCAGGCTATCAAGAAGGCAAATGAAACATTGACCTTCATTGCTGGAGGGATTGAATTTAAGAGCAGGGAGTTTATGCTGCAACTGTACAGGGTACTGGTGAGGCTGCACCTGGAGTACTGCGTGCAGTTCTGGTCTCCTTACTTGAGGAAGGATATACTGGCTTTGGAGGTGATGCAGAGAAGGTTCACCAGGTTGATTCCAGAGATGAGAGGGTTAGACTATGAGGAGAGATTGAGTTGCCTGGGACTATGCTCACCGGAATTCAGAAGAATGAGAGGAGATCTTACAGAAACATATAAAATTATGAAGGAGATAGATAAGATAGAGGCAGGAAAGTTGTTTCCACTGGTAGGTGAGACTAGAACTAGGGGACATAGCCTCAGGATTTGGGGGAGTAGATTTAGGACGGAGATGAGGAGGAACTGCTTTCCCCAGAGGGTTGTGAATCTGTGGAGTTCTCTGCCCAATGAAGAAGTGGAGGCTACCTCAGTAAATATACTTAAGACAAGGTTGGATTGATTTTTCATAGTAGGGGAATTAAGGGTTACGGGGAAAAGGCAGGTAGGTGGAAATCGGCCATGATCTTATTGAATGGCGGGGTAGGCCCGATGGGCTGGATGGCCGACTCCTGCTCCTATTTCTTATGTTCTTAACGCTCCTTCATTGGCTCTGGGCCTAAATCCTTGTGCTCCTGACTCAACAGCGCTGCAGAAGCACCTTCACCGGAGGTTCAAGATGGCAACTCCCCTCCACCTTCTGAAGGGCAATCCAGGATGTCTCGTGCCTGTCGGTGGGCGCTCACATCCCGTAATAAATATATCCACAAGAAAATCTGCAGATGCTGGAAAGCCAGAGCAACACACACAAAATGCTGGAGGAACTCAGCAGGCCGGGCTGCCTCTGTGGAGGGGTCCTGACGAAGGGTCTCGGCCCGAAACGTCGACTGGTTACTCTTTTCCATAGATGCGGCCTGACCTGCTGAGTTCCTCCAGCATTTTGAGTGCGTGGCCTGCATAAATACATTTCCAGTGTGGTGTTCTTTTAAGAGCTTAAGAAAAAAATAAGCACAAAGCTGTTACGGGACCCTCGATGCTGAGGGCTAGTTGGTGGATTAAACAACACGGGGGGAATACAGAAATCAAATACACAGAACAATTCCATTCGTTTGTGGAAAGTCAGACAGGGTGTCATGTTAGCGTTGTGGTCAGCACAACGGTTTACGGTGCAGATGACCCGGGTTCAATTCCCGCCACTGCCTGTAAGGAGTTTGTACATTCCCCCCGTGTCCGCTGGCTGCTCCAGTTTCCTCCCACAGTTCAAAGACATACCTGTTGATAGGTTAATTGGTCATTGTAAATTGTCCAGTGATTACAGAAGGCAGTTGTCGAGCGTGGGTTTGCGCCACTGGAAGATTTGAAGAACCGGCTCCCCCTCTCCATGTCACTGTTGTAGCCAAAGGGCAGGGCAAGTGCCGATACAGCTTGGCACCAGTGTCGTTGCAGAGGTTGCCAGAGTGAAGTTGTAAACAACATCAAGCTGTCTTAGGGACTCTGGCTCCGGATTTCTACCTCGGGGTTTACTCCCGAAGCCTTTCCCATGGGTGGGTATGGCCGCAAGGCGGCGGAGGTTTAAAATCAGAGTTTTCCTTCTTCTGCCATCCAAGCCCCATCTGCCAGAGCCTGTGATTAGCCCAGGATTAAATCAGGGAATTGCTGGCTGGTGCAGCTCGGAGGCCCAGAGGGGACCTATTCCGCACTACATCTCAACAAAAAAAAAGTAAGAAATTGAAAACTCACAAAATCTTGGAACACGCACAAAACGTTGCAGGAACTCAGCAGGTCAGGCGGCATCTATGGGAGGGGAATAAACAGTTTCGGGCCGAGAGCCTTCAGGACTGGAGAGAGATCAAAGAGTATTGGGCTGCCATTTGGCCGGAGGCCTGATCAGTGACCCTCTGCGAGCCTGCTGGGGAAGTCCTGGTGCCTGCGATTCCTCATAAAGCTGAAGGCTCTTTGTAAGGCTACCCAGAGCTGCACGTGCAGAGCTTTCCCTTGCCGAGAAGTCTCAGTGGACAGAACAGCTTTAAAAATAACTTCGGAGGATATCCACTTCTCTCACCAAGTATTCCACCGAGAGTTGCAAGGCACATTTATCTCCCGTTCAGATTCCAAGCCATCGATACCAGGAAGGAACTATCCTCATAAGAACCAAATCGATGTGTGTCTGTCTGGAAGAATACTGCAAGCTGCTTCAAAAATCTATCGCAACTAACCTGGCTACACCCACGCTGACAGGAAAATTGTCAGGGCTCAAATCTCAACACCTGGACTGCTGGTCCCTTCACCATGCTACTCCCTTCAACAATTTTGCATGGGCTGCTTTTACAATGAGCCTTTTAACAGCGTGGTACTTTCTCCTTCTAGTTTTCCCTTTTGGAATAAAGTTCTTCAGCAGAAGGCAATTCTGAGAGCCGTGCGGGCAGGGGGGAACGAGGGCTGGTGACCAATGTTCCCTCTAATTTTTAGTAGCCAGTGTGTGCAAAAATCTTATGTTGTGCAATTTTTTTCCCTGTGACAAAAGTATGTGCGCACTGAATGCACAGTTTATGTAGGTTTACAAAATACTTGACATAAAACTGCACAGAATAACAACAAAATAACATACATATTTAAGTCACTCCGTTATTTTTTCTCTCTCGTGTCTTTGGCATTTACTCATCTAGATTAATAGAACTTCCACCTAATTGATAGCTTTTGATTCTCATTAACATACCCAAATGACATTCACCTAGACAGTTTCTCAGCTTGCTTTTGAGTTGATTCATTAGGTTAAAACCTCGCTCACAGTCCGCACTAGATGCAAGAAAGGTTCCCCCAATGTCCGTCAGCCATGCAAGGGTGCAAAACTGTTCATTTTGAAGTAAAAATGCCACCATTTGAGCAAAGTTTGAAATCAGTTTGGATTTAACTTGTTCTTGCATGGAAAATTTGAAATCATTAAACTGTCCAACTATTACAGTATTTTCAGCTAGAAAATCACGATATTTTGGACATAAGGCATTAACTTGTTCATCGGCAAATGTGAAGTCACAATCTGCAATTGCGGAGGAATCAAAAGCTGACCATTCTTGTACCTCAGCTTTGATCTCCTCTGGGTTTGATCGTTTTCGCTCTCGCTCATCTGCACTCAACCGTAACATGTGTAGCACTCCTGTAATGGGTAATGACGGGTTCTGTTGCCTGAGCTTTTATACACTGTCCAAATGCGATTTACTTGCCAAATGACGCTTCAAAAAGTCAGGTTTCCAAATATCATCCCACTTCTTTCTACTAGCAAATTCTCCAGCAACTTTCGCATCACGACAATACAAACAGATAACTCCAGTTTCTGAATCATACATAAATATATCTCGTAGCTGAACGTTCATGACCTCATGAGCTTTCGGTGTAACAGTTTCTACTATTTTGTTAAGCCATTCAACTTTAAACGAATTTGCAGTTCTTTTGCGCTTCACGCCCTTCGCTTCTTTTGAATTTGACATAGTGAATCAATAGTTTTTCCAATAAAAACTTAGTAAGCTATCTACAGGATTTGAAACAGATCTTTGTAAACTTTACGATATGAACACTGTCCGCCAAATATGGCTGATGCCGTGATGCAGCTGTACAAACCGGAACAGGAAAGGCGAGGTGACGTAAATTACTGACGTGCATTGTGGTATTTGAAAAGCTGACTAACTAGTTAACAGAAACAGTTAGCTAAAATACTATTTTCAATAGGTATAATTATTAATTACTACATTATTTTAGATAACTATCCTTTTGTGCGCACATCATTTTCCTTTGTGCGTTCGTTGAAAAACGTGTGTGCGTGTGCACATGCACACAGCTTAGAGGGAACTATGCTGGTGATCCCTAGGTACACAAGTCAGAGAGGCCGGAGTTTGAGGCCTAGTTTTTGGGATTCCGTCCTCAACGAGCCTGGAGGTCTGGGCCTACTGTTCGGTGATGTGCGAGTCCTGGGATTGACACCGGAGGTCGATAGGAAGTCTGGAGGCCGGTTGCCGGAGATCCAAGCCTGTGAATCTCTGCGAGTTCGCTGGAGACGTCAAAGGCCCACTACCTATGAGCCTGAGTCTGGAGGCTGAAGCTGGCTTGTTGGAGGACTGTGTACCTGAATGGGTGGGTGGGTGGGAGGGAGGAATGAGGCGTATTTTGCTAATTTCTGTTGTGTTCTGTAGCATTCTGTCCAGCCGAGCATTGTGGGTATGCTGCTGGAGCCAGAATGTGTGGCGACTTGTGTAATTATGTGTGTTCATGACAAAGAACTTCATTTCCCAGTGGGCAAAGCAGGCGGTTCACCCGGAACCGGAAATGACGTCGGCGTTAGCTGCTCGCACGTGCTCGGCGTTGAGCTGAAACCGTTCTGTAAGTAAAATGTTCTAGCGTTTACCCACGCTGTTTGTCTTTACTAAGAACAAACATAACCTGGTGGCAGGAGTTGGCGTGAGGTCTAAACACAGAGCATAAGTGAATACCGTGAGCAACTCAGAAAGAGACGCTAGCTCCCATGGGGGAAGAAAAGACAGCCAGCGAGGTAAAAGAGAATGCTGTTCCCGAATTAACCAAAACAAATTCAGGTGAGAGGCCGAAAATTCCCATCACGGATAAACTGAGCCCTCCCACACCTATACAGCTTACCGGCAGTCTAACTGATAACTGGAAATGCTATATATTATATAGCCACTATATAATATGTACTTAGTGATTAGCAGAGCGGGAGGGGCTGACAAAAAATTGAAAGTGAGGATTATTTTGTCCCAAGTAAAAGCACCATGTTTAAGAGAGATAAGATCTTTTCCAGTGACCAGAAACAAGGAGTTAGCTTTGACCAATACTCAGCTGAACTTTGCACACCGAGTAAATTCTGTGAGTTTGGAGATTTGAGAGACTCACGAGTTGGAGGCAAAATAGCTTTTGGACTCCCAGATAACAGACTCAGAGAAAGATTGCTCTGTGAAAAAGATCTGATACCAGAAAAGCATGATTGTGTAGCCAAGTTTCCATCAGACTCAATATATAAGTTTGCTAATGACACAACAATTGTATCACAGGTAATGATGAGTTTGAGTACAGAGAGGAAATTAAGAACCTGGTGGCATGGTGCGAAGACAATAACCTATCCCTCAACGTCAGCAAGACGAAGGAATTGGTTGTTGACTTCAGAAGGAGTAGCGGACCGCACGACCCCATTTACATCGGTGGTGCACAAGTGGAACAGGTCAAAAGCTTTAAGTTCCTCGGGGTCAATATCACAAATGACCTGACTTGGTGCAACTAAGCAGAGTTCACTGCCAAGAAGGCCCACCAGTGCCTTTACTTCCTGAGAAAACTAAAGAAATTTGGCCTGTCCCCTAAAACCCTCACTAATTTTTATAGATGCACCGTAGAAAGCATTCTTCTGGGGTGCATCACAACCTGGTATGGAAGTTGTCCTGTCCAAGTCTGAAAGAAACTGCAGAAGATCGTGAACATGGCGCAGCACATCACACAAACCAATCTTCCATTCTTGGACTCACTTTACACCGCACGCTGTCGGAGCAGTGCTGCCAGGATAATCAAGGACACGACCCACCCAGCCAACACACTTTTTGTCCCTCTTCCCTCCGGGAGAAGGCTCAGGAGCTTGAAGACTCGTACGGCCAGATTTGTGGACAGCTTCTTTCCAACTGTGATAAGACTGCTGAACGGGTCCTGACCCGGATCTGGGCCGTGCCCTCCAAATATTTGGACCTGCCTCTCGGTTTTTTTGCACTACCTTACTTACCATTTTTCTATGTTCTATTTATGATTTATAATTTAAATTTTTAATATTTACTAATTTTTACTATTTGTAATATTTTTAATATTTAATATTTGTAATCCAGGGAGCGGGAAGCGCAGAATCAAATATTGCTGTGATGATTGTACATTCTAGTATCAATTGTTTGGCAACAATAAAGTATAAAGATAAGTAAAGGCTTGTGAATGTGTGTAGGGCAGCAGAGAGCCCATGAGCACAAGCTAAGTAGCTGCAGAAGGCAGACACAACAGGGCATGAAGTGAAAATAGAGGGGGCAGAGCACAAGGTATTTCCCAAAACAACAGCAAAGCAAGGAGGTAGGCTCAAGCAGCAAGTGAAGCAAATATGGAGGTAGGCACATTTCAAAGTGTGTCCTGCTTATGGAAAGTCCTGCAATAATTGTGGGAAGAAGAATCATTTTGCAAAGTGCTACAGTACTGGGGCTACCAAGAGAAAGGTGCGCATGGTTGCTAAGGAAATGGAGGAAGTCTTTGTAGATTCTCTGTAGACTGCTGCTGCTGGTAAAACAGAATCCAGAGACTGTGAATGAGACAATAATTCCATTCAAGCTTGAGTGTGGAGCCCAGGTGAATCTTGTAACCACTCACGGCTGGTTACAAGACTCTCAAAGTGAAGGGAAAGACTTACCCAGTGAAGTTAAAAGTGACTGGCTATACTGGAGAGAACATTCCAGTAAAAGGGAGCTGCATAGTGACCTTCAAGCACAAGGGGCAGCACCTGAAGGAACAGCTAATGATTGTAGAAAAGAGAGTACAGCCAATATTAGGTCTGGGTGCATGCAAAAAGCTGGTGGAAAGAGTTTTTGTCGTGGCTTCACAGACCAAAGACGACCACACTTCAGTCATGGAAGAGTACCCAGATGTCTTTGAGGGGCTTGGATGCTTACCTGACTGAACTTTAGGAACTCATAACAGTATCCATGAGAGAAGTTATGCAAAAGAAGCATAAGACCTCCACTTTCCATAGACATCCATCCCAGCTACGCCGGCATGACAGTGAGGATGCCAGTGCTGAACAGAGTGATCATGATGAAGCAGTTGCCGGTCTTGCTTCCACATCGTGCAGCTTTGGTTCAAAATCTGTCTCTCATCGACTTCCAGTTGAAGACTGGAAATCAGAAATTTCTCCACGATCCTCACTGAAGTTGAAGAGGAAAAATAAAGAGGAAGATGGGGAGACCACTCAGTCCCCAAGGCCAGAACAACAGCAGCAGGTCAGCACAGACCAACAGGAGGAGTTGCTATCTATGATGCACAGTCAACAGAGGGAGCTCTGGGAATTGAGACAGGATCAGTTTCCACTTGTGCAAAGGCTCACTGATCACATAGACGCAGTCCGGGGCTCCAATATGGGAAATGTGGAGCAAATTATGGTCGCACGGCAAAAACACAAACAGAGACGAACAGATAGGGTCTTGGCAGAAGGATGTGGAAGAAATGAGCATGTTGATCTGCGTTAGAAACATAGAACTATAGAAAGCGCAATGCTGTGCCGAACATGTACTTTCTTTAGAAATTACCTAGGGTTACCCATAGCCCTCTATTTTTCTGAGCTCTCAGAAAGATATTAATGGAAACAATACATCTGTGGAAACAAATAGCAGACCAACAAGGATCATCAAGCCACCTCAGAGACTGATTGAAAGTTGAAGAGTGAATAAGGGACTGTATTTGCTCATTACAATTGAAGTTAATGTAGATACCGTTGTTGGAAAGGATTATTATTCCTTGTGGGTTTCAAAGACGTAGCATTGTGTTTGTTTTTCTTTAAAGGGGGGTGTGTGTACATAACAAACTTCAGTTCCCAGTGGGCAACCTGGAACCGGAAATGATGATGGTGAGCTGGTCGCACACGCTCGGCATTGAGCTGAAGTAAATAAAATGTTCGAGTATTTACCCACACGGCTTGTCTTTATTAAGACCCCAGCCAAGGTTCCCTCTAATTCTTTTTTTCACAGCTGCGCGGACCAACCATTGCTCTGAGTTGATAATTTTTACATGGCCTGAAAACTGCATGGCACTTTAAATGTCTTTTTTTTTGTGTGGTATGCATGCTATGAATATTTTGACTGAAAACTGAAAAATCACATACTTTGATTTTATTTATTAATTAAAGGGTATAATGAAATATAGTACAACAAAGAAAATCTTTCATGTCTCGGTCTTTATTATAAATCTATTGCCTATAAAAAGCATCCAGATTAATTTGGCATCCAGATATGTCTTAATTCTCATTAGTTCATCCAAATGTTCCATTTCTTGTCCGTTTCTGGATTTCCATTTGAATGAATTCATAAGACTGAACCCACGTTCGCAGTCAGCACTGGAAGCTTGAAATGTTCCAACGATGGCAACAAGAATCGATGGTTCTTCAAATTTTTCATTTCTAGGAACATACTTCAACATATCAGTGAACATCTTAATCAAACCAGTCTTAACTTTCTCAGAAACAACAAATTTGAAATTACAGTATTGCTGTGATACTTTTGAAGCGACACTTCTGTCATAGTTCATAATAGTAGCTGAGTATTTTTTTGTCAGTTGTACAATAATTTCTTTTCTAGATTCAAAATTGGTTGTGGTTGCAACAGGGTCAAAAGCTTGTCATTCTCTTTACTCATCATCAGGAAATCTATTATCCAAGTGATTACACACACATTGAATGAATCAAGTAATAGGAGCAACATCGACATCAGAAGTTATAGATGCAAGCTGATCTTTCACTTCGTCACTCCAATAAACGGTATGGATTATATTCTTTAACACATAATAAATTATGTGCTATTTCACAAATATATTAGCATTTCAAATTATATTAGTGTAATTTCAAAGTTAGATGAACATTATATAAAGGAAAATTCCAGCTGCGTGGCAACAAAGGCTATGTGCGTGAGGGCATTGCGGTTACTGCATGGCCATGCACCTTCCCAGCTCAGAAGGAACAGCGCTCTCAGCACCTCCTTAGATTCTGTTGGTTGTTAACGCAAATGGTGCGTTTCACTCTATGTATCGATGGAAAGGTGATAAAGAAATCTGAATCCTGAATCTTGAGTTATCCATTTCCCTTCCCCAGTGCTGATAATGTGTCCTTGGGAGCCAGGCAACGCTACTGAGGCTGGCCCACGTGGTCCTACCCTTGAGGAGGCAGCACGGGCTTTTGCCTTGAACCACTGCTATCTGCGCGGTGAAGGCGCCACTGAAGGTGTTCCCGGATTAGGCCCACTGTCTGTTTTATGTCCCAAAGTGGGAGGACCTTAAAAATGGTGCCAGAGGGTAACTTCTTCCAGTTCATCTGTGAAATAGTTTAAATTCTTCTATCTAATGCCTCTCCTTTCCTTTTCAAGGTGGCTGGGGCCCTGTCTGAGGCGGTGGGTCCCCGCTCTTGGCAGCCTAGCATTTTCAATACCTCCAGGAGCGGCCTGGAAGGTGTGGGCCCTCGGGGTGCGACCCCGCGGCCTTGTGGGCGACCTGATTCCTCACCGAAGCGTCGCGGGAGATCGGAACACCTCGACAGCGGTGTACGCTGCTGTCGAAGTTAGCGATGCTGCAGACTGTAACATCGAAACAGCGAACTGTTGCCATCTCTCTCACTGTGGCGGGAGTGTTACCTCTCTCTTGTTAGCGAGAGAGAGAGAGAGAGAGAGAGAAGAGAGCCTGTGGCATGTCAAAGTGGTGGTTTTTGATGGACGAGATCATGGTCTCTCTGGGAGATTTGCTATTGCTTGCCTGACGGGTGGTTGGGGGGGGGCTGATGCTTTTGCTGAGGCAGGTGGGGGAGAAGAGTTGATGCTTTGTTGCCGCTTGTGCGTGGGAAGGGGGTGGGGTCCTTTGGGATTTTAATGTTTTTCTGTCATTCATTCCTCGGGGGTTTTTTCTGCTTTGTGGATGTTTGCAAAGAGTAAGAATTTCAGGTTGTATACTGTATACATCCTCTGATACTAAATTGAATCAGTAAAGTGCAATGAAGCAGAGTGTGATCATGTCTGGAGTATTGTGTACTGTTTTTGTTTCCTTGCAGGTGCAGCAGACAATCAGGAAAGCAAATGAAACATTGGCCTTCATTGCTGGAGGGATTGAATTTAAGAGCAGGGAGGTCATGCTGCAACTGTACAGGACACTGGTGAGGCCGCACCTGGAGTACTGTGTGAAGATCAGGTCTCCTTACTTGAGGAAGGATATACTGGCTTTGGAGGTGGTGCAGAGGAGGTTCACCAGGTTGATTCCAGAGATGAGGGGGTTAGACTATGAGGAGAGATTGAGTTGCCTGGGACTGTACTCGCTGGAATTCAGAAGAATGAGAGAAGATCTTATAGAAGCATATACAATTATGAAAGGAACAGATAAGATAGAGGCAGGAAAATTGTTTCCGTTGGTAGGTGAGACTAGGACTAGGGGACATAGCCTCAAGATTGGGGGAGTAGATTTAGGACGCAGATGAGGAAGAACTGCTTTTCCTATAGAGTGGTGAATCTGTAGAATCCTTTGCCCAATGAAGCAGTGGAGGCTACCTCAATAAATATATTTAAGACAAGGTTGGATAGATTTTTGCACAGTAGGAGAATTAAGGGTTATGGGGAGAAGGCAGACAGGTGGAGATGAGGCGATGGCCAGATCTAAAGTAAGTACATGTTCAGCACAGCATTGTGGGTTGAAGGGCCTGTATCATGCTGTAGTGTTTCTCTGTTTCTATATTTTGATGTATCAGCCATGACCTTATCAAATGGCGGAGCAGGCTTGACGGGCCAGATGGCCTACTCCTGCTCCTATTTCTTATGTTCTTTTGTGAAGCAGGGTATGATCACATAAGACCATAAGACCACAGATATAGGAGCAGAGGTAGGCCATTCAGCTCCACCATTCAAGCATGGACTGATCCAATTCTTCCAGTCATCCCCACTCCCCTGCCTTCACTCCATGTCCTTTGATGCCCTGGCTAATCAAGAACCTGTCTATCTCCGCCTTAAATGCACCCAATGACTTGGCCTCCACAGCCGCCCATAGCAACAAATTCTGCAGATTTGCCACCTTCTGACTAAAGTCATTTCTCCGGATCTCAGTTCTAAATGAACGTCCTTCAATCCTGAAGTCGTGCCCTCTTGTCCTAGACTCCCCTACCATGGGAAATAACTGCGCTGCCTCTTACTAATCAGTCAATGCTCTAACCATGCTAGTAACTTTCCTGTAATGTCTGGTAGGGAGGGCTCTTAACCTGGTAAGAAGCTTCATGTGTGGCACCTTATCAAAGGCCTTCTGAAAGTCCAAATATACGACATCCACTGCATCTCCTTTACCTGTCCTGCATGTAATCTCCTCAAAGAAATCCAACAGGTTTGTCAGGCAGGTCCCCGAAAAAGAAAAAAAATCGTGAAGAGGTGAATTGCAGAGCCCTTGAAAATGAATCCACAGGTTGTGGATTGAGTGCAGGGTTGAGGCAAGAGAAGTTATCCACACCGGTTCAGGAGCCTGGTGGTTGCAAATTGTCCCATGATTAGGCTAGGATTAAATCGAGGGATGATTTGAAGAGCAGAAGGGCCTGGTTCACGCTTTATCTCAACAAAAAAAACACACCTTTATTGGCGCGCCACAGAAGGCACGCCCTGTCCGGGGGTCACAGCTTGGTGTGGCAAGAACCTGCAGGGAGTCGTGGACACAGCTGAGCGCATCACAGAAACCAGACCCCGCCGCCCACAGTGAACTCTGTCAACACTTCCCGCTGCCTCGGTAAAGCAGCCAGCGTAATCAAAACCACCCCTCCCCCCCACCTCGGCCCAGACATCCTCTCTCCTCTTCTCCCCTCCCTCCCTCCCATCGGGCAGAAGGTACAAAAACCCGGAAGCACGAACCGCCAGGCTCCAGGGCAGATTCTATCAATGGGTCCGCTTGCACAGAAGGATGAACTTTCGACCTAAAGCTCTCCCCCGTTATCCGCCAGCAGCGCACTTTCCCTGTAATGGTGACACTCTATCCTGCATAGTTGCAGGGTAATAGCCGTTCCTGAACCAGGTGGTGTGGCGCCTCACCCCTCTGCTGGACAGCGGCAGTGAGAAGAGGGCATGGCCTAGATGGTGTGGGGCCTTGATGATGGGCTGTGCCTTCTTGTGGCAATGGTCCTTGTAGGTGTGCTCAATGGACAATAGACAATAGGTGCAGGAGTACCAGCATCGCCATTCACTGTGATCATGGCTGATCATCCACAATCAGTATCCAGTTCCTGCCTTATCCCCATAACCTTTGATTCCGCTATCTTTAAGAGGTCTATCCATCTCTTTCTTGAGAGCATCCAGAGACTTGGCCTCCACAGCCTTCTGGGGCAGAGCATTCCACATATCCAACACTCTCTGGGTGAAAAAGTTTTTCCTCAACTTCGTTCTAAATGGCCTACCCCTAATTCTCAAACTGTGGCCTCTGGATCTGGACTCACCCATCAGCGGGAACATGTTTCCTGCCTCCAGCGTGTCCAATTCCTTAATAATCTTACATGTTTCAATCAGATCCCCTCTCAGCCTTCGAAATTCCAGAGTATACAAGCCCAGTCGCTCCAATCTTTCGACATATGACAGTCCCGCCATCCCGGGAATTAACCTTGTGAACCTACGCTGCACTCCCTCAATAGCAAGAACGTCCTTCCTCAAATTTGGAGACCAAAACTGCACACAGTACTCCAGGTGTGCTCAATGGTGGGGAGGGTGTTACCCCCGATGGACTGGATGTTCTGCAGAGTTCCTTCCATTTAAAATGAGACAGAGGGCTAGCTAATGAGGTTGGGGACTGAATATTTGATTTGCAGTTCACGACGGCCAGAAACTGCAGATTAAAATGCTGTTCCTGCTTACCTCTATTCCGACTCATTTACCAGGGCCGTTATTACCTAAACTACTTCTCCCTCCGCTTTCGGAAAATTATCAACGTGCAGAGGCGCCGCACAGCAGCAAAGGACAAGCACATTCATATTCATGAATCAGCAGAATGCTGGAAATGTGACAGGGACTTGCACTTAAAATGCTAATCAAAGCGCGACCGCACCAGGGGTTTGTTTCTGCAAATTACCGATCCCTGCACTGAGCTGAGTGATTAGAAGAATAAGCCACCGGCTCAGGAAGGAGCACAGATGCGGACGTGGGCTCACTGAAGGCTGGCAGCCGAGGATAAGAGACCCACAGCCTCGCCAGCTTCGGGTAGACGCATTCATCCTGCCACTGCCCCCCCCCACATTCCCACACTTCCTGCCGTCCTTGGTCAAGAACGCAGCATCCATCACCCACAACTGCCTCTGTCCAGGACTTGTTCTCTTCTCTCTGCTGAAATCGGGACGGAGATACAGGAGCCTCAGGTCCCACACCATTGGGTTCAGGAACAGTTATTACCCCTCAACCAACAGTCTCCCGAATCAGCGTGGGTAACTTCACTCACCTCAACATGGAACTGATTCCACAACCTATGGACTCACTTTCAAGGACTCTACAATCATGTAGTCAATATTATTTATTACTTCTTAATGTATTTTTTTTTGTTTTTGCAGTTTGTCATCTTTTACACATTGGTCTTTGTCCATCTTTCCTTGTGTGTAGTTTTTCATTGATTCTATTGCCTTTCTTTGTATCTACTGTGAACTGTTGAAGACAGAATAAAATATTAATGGTAAAACTCTTAGCAGAGTGGAGGCTCAGAGAGATCCTGGGTCCACGTCCATAGGACACTCAAAGCTGCTGTGCAGGTTGACAGTGTTGTTAAGAAGGCCTATGGTGTGTTGGCCTTCATCAACGGTGGGACTGAGTTCAAGAGCCATGAGGTATTGTTACAGCTATATAAGACCTTGTTTAGACCCCGCTTGGAGTACTGTGTTCAGTTCTGGTCACCTCATTACAGGAAGGATGTGGATACTATAGAGAGAGTGCAGAGGAGATTTACAACGATGTTGCCTGGATTGGGGAGCACGCCTTATGAAAACAGGTTGAGTGAACTCGGCCTTTTCTCCTTGGAGTGATGGAGGGTGAGAGGTCACCTGATAGAGGTGTATAGGATGATGAGAGGCATTGATCGTGTGGATAGCCAGAGGCTTTTTCCCAGGGCTGGAATGGCTGACATGAGGGGGCATGGTTTTAAGGTGCTTGGAAGTAGGTACAAGGGGGATGTCAGAGGTAAGTTTTTCACACAGAGAGTGGTGGATGCTTGGAATGCACTGGCAGTGACGGTGGTGGAAGTGGATACAATAGGGTCTTTTAATAGACTCACAGATAGGTACATGGAACTTAGGAAAATAGAGGGCTGTGCATCAGGGAAATTCTAGGCAGTTTCTAGAGTGGGTGGCATATCTAGCACAATATTGTGGGCCGAAAGGCCTGTAATATGCTGTAGATTTCTATGTTCTATGTTCTACGTTGTGGCGCGTCAGGCGGCAACCATACTGTTTCTTTAACATTTTGTCTGCTTTTTTTAACGAGGCCGAGTCTCCAGCTCGATGCTCAACCCGTCACGGACGGAAAGCGCGCAAGGAGCCGGCCGGATTCGAACCCGGGACCACCCGCCTTGAAGCCCGGTGCGGGACGCCACTACACCGCCGGCCGGCCGATCGACTGTGAGTGCCCACGAGGAAATGAATCTCGAGGCAGGGCAGGGGCGGCACACGCGTGCTTTGACAATAAGTGTACTCTGAACGTCGAACTTTGAGGGGGCGCTTCTGGTTCGGATCGCAAAATGTCAGTCAGGCTGCTCACCTCCCCAAGCTGAGGATGTTTCGAAAGCATCAAAGAATTTTTGAAGGAAACCATTATTGTGTCCGGCGGGCTTTGGCTTTTTGTTTGAGCTTGCGTGCACTGATGAAGGCAATGTGTTCGGCCCTTCGAAATCGCTCTACCTGATCTGTCCATAGTAACAACTTCTTCAGGTAATTTCAATGAGCCTCGAAGCCTTGGCCTCAATACCTCCTTGTGCAATTGGATCCTCGATTTCCTCACTTTACCCAGACAGAACATGAGGTGTCCAACCGGAGGAGGCTATGGACCGACGTGTCGGAACGGGGAATGGGGAAGTCGGATTTGTCTGGGTTCTGCACAGTTCGGAGTGCAGTGAGGTGTATAGATCAATGTGGGTCAAAAATAAAATCACTGCATTCATGTAGCACCTTTCACTACCTCAGGGCCTTGTCTAGGAAACAAAAAGCATCCATTTTGTGAATAGTGTTGGAATCGGTTGCTTTCAAAATGCTTTTTAATAAGGTGTTAGTAGAATTAATGCAAGACTAAAATTGCATTTTTTCTAATTAGCATTTTGAACAAACTTGTGTATTTTCACAATATGTTTTGTCTCCACCTACTGGCGGGAAAGTGGTGAAGCAGTTACAAAACTGTTCATCTTATCAACTTTGCCATTTTTCATTGGCTCAGTGAAAAAACATGATATGCTTGTGCATTTTAATTGGCTCTTGTAAGAACCCAAGAATCTGAAGTATGAAAATACCAGTTTTTGCAAAAAAAAACATCTTTGTATCTTTTCCTTTGCTCCCTACCCATTCCTTTGGTCTCACATGTTCTGTAAATGTTCCTTTGTTTAAACTTTAAAATAAATGATAGTGAAGCTGCAGAGTTTTCACTTGTTCACGGACTCCTAAAAGAACCTGGCGATCCCATAATAGTAAGGTATATTTTTCAAATGGGATGCTCGGGTCAGAGAAGAAGCTGGTGGTCGGGTCAGAGAAGGAGAAGCCAGCGGACAGGCCAGGGAACAAAAAGTGATCAGATGGGCCAGAGAGGGTTTCGAGGAGCTATCCTAGATGCTGCCTACTACTCAAAGACATCAGAGTTGGTTCACGAAAGCAGCGTGCAGTGCAACCTCAAGTGAATGTCTTAGACATCTCTCTTGCGATCGCAAGGCCCTGCTGGACATTGAGAACGTAAGATGTCGCAGGCCTGCTTCCCTTGTTCGGCGGGGGAGACGGGCGGCGGGGCAACAGAGTGGCCTCAGTCGCAGCAGGGACTAGACCTCAAGACGTGGGCTTGCCTGCGGCAGCAGTCCAGGTGAGGAGACACTGGAGGCAGTGTAGCGTGGCGTCTGTGCTCGGTTGGGAGCTGCCCTCTCCCATCAGTGTTGCCCTCCAGTGTTCGATCGGTGGAATGACAAGCTGGATTGCTGGGACCTGTATCATCAATTTGCATGTTGCTCAGGGTCTTGGACAATCCGTGTGTTTTCTTGTGTAACAATGTGTGTGTTTTCCTCTCTGTAGCTGTTTCGTATGTATCTTATGGACCTTGTCCACAGAGGAAAACTGTCTCGTTTGAATGATAATTAAACTTGATTTGATTTGAAGTGTCACTTAGCAAGGCCAGCATTTATCATCTCTCCCAAACTGCCCCGTGCGAAGGTGGGGTGAGATGCCTCCTTGAATCGCTAAAGTTCTGCTGAAGGCTCCCACAGTGCTGTCAGGGAGGGAGCTGAAAGAGTTAGAACTCACGATAAGGAAGGAACAGCTATATATTAGATTATGAGAACACTCAGTCCTCTTTTATTGTCATTTGGAAATGCATACATGCATTAAGAAATGATACAATGTTTCTCTGGAGTGATATCACAGAAAACAGGACAGACCAAAGACTAGCACTGACAGAACCACATAATTATAACATATAGTTACAGCAGTGCAAAGCAATACCATAATTTGATGCAGAACAAACCATGGGCATGGTAAAAAAAAGTCTCAAAGTCCCGGAGTCGATCGACTCCCGAGTCCCCGATAGCAGGCGGCAAAAGGGAGAAACTCCCTGCCAAAAACCTCCAGCCATCATTAACTTGCCAATGCCTTGGAAGCAGCCGACCACAGCCGACACTGAGTCCATCCGTCCGAAAACTTCGAGCCTCCGACCAGCCCCTCCGATACAGCCTCCCGAGCGCCATCCTCTGCCGAGCTCCTTCGACCTCACCCCGGCCGCTGAAACACGCAAAGCCGAGGATTTCGGGGCCTTCAGCTCCAGAGATTCCGGTTACCACACAGTAGCAGCGGCAGCGAAGTGGGCATTTCAGAAGTTTTCCAGATGTTCCTCCGTGCTCTCACATCCGTCTCCATCAAATCAGAATTGTGCACGGTCCCCTACTTGACAGATTACAGATATCATTCACCGGAGAGGCCGCGCGCGCTGCCGTCGCGCCGCCATCTTCTTCTCCTTCCTAAAGCATCCTGTCAAGGCAGGATGCTTTAAGACTTGGAGGTGGTAATTTTGAAGGGCCTAGGGGCCTGCTTCAGCTGCTATTTTCTTAGGTCCTTGTGCCCAAACTATAAAACAGTTGGCACTGAATAGTTTGGGAAGAGGGAAGGTAAAATGGGAATATCAGGCAGATGTCAGTGAACAGTGTGACCAGTGGTGACGTCCTTCAGACAGCTTGCATAACTACTTCTTTCACTTCTTCTTCTTCTTCTTTCAAGTATGATTCTACGACTAAGCTGCGTGCCATTGGAACCTGTGATTCACATTCCGATGGCGTGTTTTTGGGCCAATTGAGCGGTCCGGCGTTTCGCTGTTTCCAGGGAGTTCAGCAAGGTTTGGTCGGAGCATGCGGCCTGGAGGCCCAGAAGCCTGCGCTTGACTCCATTTCTCGCCGATTCAAGTGGTCGAGCAAGAACGAATCCAACGAGGGCGAGAGCGGAAAGCGAGCCGGCGTTCAGTGCCGCCTGCCTGCGTTGGACCGGTCTCCCTCCCCTTCTCGCTCGCTGCTGCCGGTGTCTTCGGTCTCGGGCAAGGATTGATCGGCGTGGTTCGGGGGCCTGGACTCATTTTGGCGGACTCTGCAGTCCATGTTATATTTGTCACAAACACAAGCAGTCCTGATGAAGGGTCTCGGCCCGAAACGTCGACTGTTTACTCTTTTCCATAGATGCTGCCTGGCCTGCTGAGTTCCTCCAGCATTTTACATGTCTTGCTCTGTTACACATGCTTCTGGTTTCTGGTTACCCCTTTTTTAATCGCTATTTCATGTGATTTTCAATGAGGCGGACTGTCTCTGCGGCCTGCAGTCAATGAATGGCACAGGGCTAAATGGATCTGAACTGAACTGAACTCAGCACCCCAGACTGTTTCAAGGACTCTGTGGTTTGATGTTTAATGCCCTGTGTGTTATTAGCTCATTTTTGGCCATTTGCGCAATTTGTTCTTCTTCTTCCGCATGTTAGGTTTTTGATGTTTTTCTTTGAACGGGCTCCATGGTGCTTCTTCGTTTCGTGGCTGTCTGTGAGGAAGACAAATCTCAGGGCTGCATAGCGCATACATATTTGAAGCTTAGATTAAGTCAACAAAGACTCTTATCAGATTTCTGCAGATGTATGCGGGGGGCTACTTCAGAGAGTTGTAAACTCAGTCAGCTCCATCATGGGCACCAGCCTCCGTAGTATCCAGGACATCGTCAAGGAAGTGATGCCTTAGGAAGGCGGCGTCCATCATTAAGGACCCCCATCACCCAGGACGTGCCCTCTTCTCATTGTTACCATCAGGAAGGAGATACAGGAGCCTGAAGACACACACTCAACGATTCAGGAACAGCTTCTTCCCCTCTGCCACCCGATTTCTGAATGGACACTGAACCCATGAACACTAACTCACGACTTTTTTATTTCTATTTTTGCACTCCTTATTTAAGTTAACTATTAACTATATGTACACTTACTGTAATTCACATTTTTTCCCCTGTATTTATAATATACTGCTGCTGCAAAGACAACAAATGTCAGCAATATTAGATTAGATTAGATTATGAGAACACTCAGTCCTCTTTTATTGTCATTTAGAAATGCATACATGCATTAAGAAATGATACAATGTTTCTCTGGAGTGATATCACAGAAAACAGGACAGATCAAAGACTAACACTGACAGAACCACATAATTATAACATATAGTTACAGTAATGCAAAGCAATACCATAATTTGATGAAGAACAAACCATGGGCACGGTAAAAAAAGTCTCAAAAGTCCCCGAGTCGATCGACTCCCGAGTCCCTGATAGCAGGCGGCAAAAGGGAGAAACTCCCTGCCATAAACCTCCAGGCACCGTCAACTTGCCGATGCCTTGGAAGCAGCCGACCACAGCCGACACTGAGTCCGTCCATCCGAAAACTTTGAGCCTCCGACCAGCCTCTCCGATACAGCCTCCCGAGCGCCATCCACTGCCGAGCGCCTTCGACCTCTCCCCGGCCGCTGAAACACGCAAAGCCGAGGATTTCGGGGCCTTCTGCTCCGGAGATTCTGGTTACCACACAGCAGCAGCGGCAGCGAAACGGGCACTTCAGAAGTTTCCCAGATGTTCCTCCGTGCTCTCACGTCCGTCTCTGTCAAATCAGGATTGTGCACGGTCCTCTACTTGACAGATTACAGATATCAATCACCAGAAAGGCCACGCGCACTGCCGTCACACCACCATCTTCTCCTCCTTCATCCGCCTTCATAACCGTTGAGTTCGAAGTAACTTCGTCCGCCTGTTCCACCGTTGAGGTCTTGGTTGGATTGTTCTTTGTCAATTACGTGGTTTTGTCAGTTTAGTCTTGGTTTGTCATGTGTTTCTGTGATACCTTTCTGGAGGAACACGGTATCATTTTTTTAATGCATGCATTTCTAAATGACAATAAACGAGGACTGAGTGTCCTCATAATCTAATCTAATCTAAAAAAAACTTTTCAATTATTTGTGCTTCCATAGCCCCAGGTCCTTCTGCTCATTCACCATTTTGAAACAGTATCCTATGCTTGATATTGCCTCCTCCCCTCATTTCTTCTTTTTGAAATAATAATAATAATAATAATAGGCATCTGTTAGTCTTGTGAGACCATGGATTTGCACCTTGGAAGGTTTCCAGGGCGCAGGCCTGGGCAAGGTTGTATGGAAGACCGGCAGTTGCCCATGCTGCAAGTCTCCCCTCTCCAGGCCACCGATGTTGTCCAAGGGAAGGGCACTAGGGCCGATACAGCTTGGCACCAGTGTCCTCGCAGAGCAATGTGTGGTTAAGTGCCTTGCACAAGGACACAACACGCTGCCTCAGCCGAGGCTTGAACTAGCGACCTTCAGATCACTAGACCGACGCCTTAACCATTTGGCCACGCGCCCTTGAAATACGTCACTTCATATTCCTCCCTTTTCAACCCCATTGGCTTTGAGTCTGCTCATTAAGCTTGCCTCTTTGTTATCGCGCAACAATTTTATTGAGATACAACGTGGAATAGGCCCTTCTGGCCCTTTGAGTCACACCAGTTTAATCCTGGCCTACTCACCGGACAATTTACATTGACCGACTAACCTACCAATCGGTACGTCTTTGGACTATTTGAGGAAACCAGAGCACCTGGAGGAAACCCACACGGTCATGGGGAGAACGTACAAACCCCTTACAGGCAGCAATGCCATCCTCTTTCAAAGTTCACAGTGCAAGTTCAAGTTTATTGTCATTCAAGCGTGTACGTGTAGACGGCCAAACGAAACAATGTTCCTGCAGACCAAAGTGCCCAACATAGTACATATTAGATTAGATTAGATTATGAGGACACACAGTCCTCTTTTATTGTCATTTAGTAATGCATGCATTAAGAAGTGATACAATATTCCTCCAGTGTGATATCACAAAACACAGGACAGACCAAGACTGAAAAAATTAACAAAACCACATAATTATAACATATAGTTACAACAGTGCAACAATACCATAACTTGATGAAGAAGGGGTCATGGGCACAGTAAAAAAGTTCAAAGTCTCTGGTAAGTCCCACATCTCACGCAGACGGGAGAAGGAAGGAAACTCTCCCTGCCCTGCCCGACCACAGTCCGACTCTGAGTCGTCCGAAAACTTCGAGCTCCGATCATCCCTCCGACACCGAGGACCGAGCACCATCTCTGCCGAACGCTTCGACCCCAGCCTCGGTCGCCAGCAGCAGGCAAAGCCGAGGATTTTGGGGCCTTCCCCTCCGGAGATTCTCGATCGCACAGTGGCAGCGGCAGCGAACCGGACATTTCAGAAATTTCTCCAGATGTTCCTCTGCTTCTCATGTCTGTCTCCATCAAATCAGAGTTGTGCACGGCATCCTACTTACAAATACGATATAATTTCACCAGAGAGCTGCGCACGCTGTGTCGCGCCGCCTTCTTCTCCTCCCACCTCGATATAACGCACACACAGCGCATAAGACCATAAGACATAGGAGCAGAATTAGGCCATTTGGCCCATCGAGTCTGCTCTGCCATTTCATCATGGCTGATCCATTTTCCCTCCCAGCCCTCAAACTCCTGCCTTCTCCCTTTATCCCTTCACACCCTGACTAAAATAATACTATCACAAATAAATGAACAAATAATAATTTATACAGCTAAGTGAAGCACCATTCCTCTGGGACCAAGGTACAAAGCACAGTACATATATCACACAAGCATATCAGTGATCTTGGATGATAATGTGGTAAACTGGATCAGCAAATTTGTGGATGACGCCAAGACTGGGGGGTGTACTGGACAGCGAGGAAGGTTATCATGGCTTGCAGAGGGATCTGGATCAGCTGGAGAAATGGCAGATGGAATTTAATGCAGACAAGTGCGAGGTGTTGCATTTTGGTAGGACCATCCAGGGTAGGTCTTACACAGTGAATGGTAGGGTGCTGAGGGGTGCGGTAGAACAAAGGGATCTGGGAATGCAGGTCCATAAGTTGCTGAAAGTGGTGTCACAGGTAGATGGGGTCATAAAGAAAGCTTTTGGCATATTGGCCTTCATAATTCAATGTATTGAGTACAGGACACAAACACGAGGAAATCTGCAGATGCTGGAATTTCAAGCAACACACTTAAAAGTTGCTGGTGAACGCAGCAGGCCAGGCAGCATTTCTAGGAAGAGGTACAGTCGACGTTTGGGCCGAGACCCTTCGCCTCAGGCCGAAAAGTCGACTGTACCTCTTCCTAGAGATGTTGCCTGGCCTGCTGCGTTCACCAGCAGCTATTGAGTACAGGAGATGGGATGTTATGTTGAAGTTGTATACGACATTGGTGAGGCCTCATTTGGAGTACTGTGTGCAGATTTGGTCACCTGCCGACAGGAAAGATGTGAACAAGGTTGAAAGAGTGCAGGGAAAATTTACAAGGATGTTTCCGGGTCTGGAGGACCTGAGTTTGAATAGGTTGAAAGATCGAAGGATCTCTCAATCTTTCGTTAGGTTGAAGGAAAGATTGAATAGGTTTCGGACTTTATTCCTTGGAAGTTAACAGATTGAGGGGAGATTTGACAGAGGTATACAAAATTATGAGGGGTATAGATGGGGTAAATGCAGGCAGGCTTTTTCCACTGAGGTTGGGTGGGACTACAACCAGAGGTCATGGGTTAAGGGTGAAAGGTGAAAAGCTGAAGGGGAACACGAGGGGAAACTTCTTCACTCAGAAGGTGGTGAGAGTGTGGAACGAGCTGCCAGCACGAGAGCTTAATTTCATCGTTTAACATAAGTTTGGATAGCAGCTGATAGGGTATGGAGGGATGTGGTCCCAGTGCAGATCAACGGGAGCAGGCAGTTTAAATTTTTTTGGCATGGACTAGATGGGCCAAAGGGCTTGTTTCTGTGCTGTACTTTTTTTTATGATTCTATGACATAAAATAATATTAACACAATAACATCAACGGATAATAAAAATATGCGGTAGAAGACGACGTTGACATAGAGTTCAGCTTGCCCGTCAGGTACACTAAACTGGAGGGGCAGTTGTCTCATCAGGTAAAAAGTTGAAGAATTATTCATAAAAGAACACAACTTACCGTAAATTCCAGTTGACACACAGGGGAAAGCCTGCAACAAAACAAAGAGTCAATTAGTCAGACCCTCTTATTGACTTAAGCCGGCCAGTCGTGTAGTGGCATTGGCACTGGACTTCGAGGTAAATGGCCCTGGGTTCGAATCTGGCCGGCTCCTTGTCGAGCTAGCAATTCGGCCTTGTCAAAAAACAGACAAATATTACGCAAACTGCAAAAATGGTGCACAATTCACCACAAGGCATGATAAGGAGCGGCTTATTGACTTAATTTGCCTTCCAACGGGGCGCACGGGAAGCTCGTATCTTGTTATGCAGGTTGATGGGACTGGGCAGATTAATGGTATGGCAAGGACTAGATGGGCTGAACGGCCGCTTCTGTGCTGTAATGCTCTTTGACTTTATGACTCTATAAGGGTGATGAGACCCTACGGGATCAGGAGAAGAGAGAAAGGAAAATCGGGGACAGGGGACAGATGAGATCGTCCAATCTCAAACAAGAGAGAGTCCGCAGATGCTGGAAATCCAGAGCAACAAAATGCTGGAAGAATTCAGCAGGCCAGGCAGAGTCTATGAAGAGGAATCAACAGCCGACATTTCGGGAAGACACCTGAAACGTCAGTTGTCTATCCCTCTCCATAGATGCTGCCTGACCTGCTGTGTCCCTCTATTCTGTGGTAATGGCTCATATTCTGCTATGTCACCTGTGTATTCTAGCTCAGTAAACCTATTATAAAGGCATCCGTTAGTCTTGCGAGACCATGGATCTGCGCCTGGAAAGTCTTCACTCTCCAGGGCGCAGGCCTGGGCAAGGTTGTGTGGAAGACCAGCAGTTGCCCATGCTGCAAGTCTCCCCTCTCCACGCCACCGATGTTGTCCAAGGGAAGGGCATTAGGACCCATACAGCTTGGCACCGGTGTCGTCGCAGGGCAATGTGTGGTTAAGTGCCTTGCTCAAGGACACAACTCACTCCCTCAGCTGGGGCTCGAACACACGACCTTCACGTTGCTGGTCCAATGCCTTAAGCACTTGGCCATGTGCCCACTCAGTAAACCTGTAGTTAAGTCTTTAAACTACAGAGGGGAATCCAGGTGACAGGCCATAGGTCTGGAGACAGGAGTTCAGATCCAATGATAATTAATTCAACAAATCTGGGATAAAACACCAGTTATAACAACAATGATCACAAAACTATCCTTTCTTTTGTGTCATTTAGTTCAACAATATTATCATGGCAGAAATCTGATGCGCTTACCCAGTCTGGCGCAAGTGTGACTCTAGCACCATTCATGTGGCTGGCTCATTTCATCGGCCCACAAGCTTTTCAGCTCAAGGGGCAATGAGCAAAGAAAGATTAACAGCCCGCCGCCAGAGATGTCCGCACGCCACGATCAGCGGAAGGGACTGAAGTGAAATAGAAAATATAGTTCTTGCTGTACTCTCCCGTAGAAGGTTCTCGGCCTGAAAGGGTGACTGTACTCTTTTCTGTAGATGCTGCCTGGCCTGCTGAGTTCCTTCAGCATTTTGTGTGTGTTACTCACAAAATATTGATAGGAGAGGCGAGTATAAGATGGTACTGGTGAACCTCATCGACTTCTGGCTAGTGACAAGGAAAATAACTAAATACTTTGTTAATCACTCTCGTTCTGGTGAAGGATCTCCGCAAGCAATAGTCGGTGGCTTCTCTTCGGACTTGGAGGCAGTTCAACGTGGCAGAACGGAGGCGAAGTGGGTCTGTTGCCGAGAGCAGGGGAGGCCTGAGATTCGATCTATTTTATTTGAAAGGTCGGGTACAGGCCAAATCGAGGCGGCAGGATGTAGGCCCCAGAGCACACCAAAGCGACTGAACCCCATGTTTGGATGGCGATTGAAAAAGTCAGGGTGTCAGGGCCCCGAGGCAAGGAACAGGCTGGTTCAGCTCTCTGCTCCTCCCTGCACTGAACTAAGTGACAGGCTCTCTTTGTGGACTTCAGTTCAGAACACCATTTGCTTTGCCTTTGTGTCAGCAGCCAACTTAGCCAACGCGTCTTCCGAGCTTTTGTGCAAGTCGTTCGTATGAATTATAAGAAGCTGAGGCCCCAAGGGGCACGCCACTTGCTGCGCCTTGGCAACCAGATAAAAGACCCGTTGCTCCGTACCCACTAATATAATAAACTGATAAGCCAGGCTTTGGGCCTACTCAGGGCTGCTCCAGGGTTCGGAAATGAGGACTCAATTTTGGTTCAGAATGCTGTTATTCACTTTAATAGCTTACATGATTTGTGTTTTTTTTCTCATGCACATCAAGGGTTGGTCTTCCATTTTTATTTTTATTCTGTAAGCAGACAAATCTCAAGGTTGATAATAAGAGCACTTTGAACTTTGAACTTTGAACCCCGGAGAAAGGGAAGGAGGAGGGGCATCACAAGCAGGTGATGGGAAGAGAAGGGGTAAGAGGGGAAATAGAATGGGGAATGGAAAAAGAGAGGGGGAAGAAATTACTGGAAGTTAGAGAAATCGATGTTCATGCCATCAGGTTGGGGGCTAACCCGGCGGAACATGAAGTATTGCTCCTCCAGCCTGAGAGTGGCCTCATCGTGGCAGTAGAGGAGGCTGTGGTCAAAGGTGGCCGAATGGGAACGGGAAGTCAAATTCAAACGTGTGGCCACCGGGAAATCAGGCCTTTTGCTACTCAGGAGATCACTGAGTCCCTCAGGGCAGGGTCCCGGGCCCAGCCGTCTTCATCGGCCGAAGGAGGAACTGCAGATCTCCACCCCCCTCTGATTCTATGGTCAGACTGCGGTGAAGCGCACCAGCCACCAAGGAAAGCCAAGGACAAGCTCAAGAGATGAAACGCACAGGACAAGGTGGCTTCGCTCCAAGACCATCAGTCGAGAAAGGACTAGCTCTTTGCTGGCAAGGTAGTCATTTCAACCAACACAATCTGTTCACCAGAAAAAATAAGCAGATCCCAGAACCTGGGAGGGAAAAGATTTGTGTGAAAATGAGTGGACGGTCCAAGCCCGAGGTGTTAACCTTCAGCTTGTGTGGATAAGATACTCTCACATGAAATAGAATTAAAATATTCCATAAATGGATAATTCCACGGAAAACTACACCAAGGGGCTAGCGCGACATTTGTCAGTACACGGAGAGTCGTCCCAGCAGCAGCTTGTGGGAATTTAAAAGCAGCCTGAGGCAGCCTGTTTTAGTCTGTGGAGCCAACACCGAACCAGCTGACTGGAATGATCAGCCAGCCCAGCATTTCCATCAGCTAACTTTCGAAAACGTTCCTCTCAAAAATAATTCGACAGGAATTTTCCGCGTGAACGTTCATAACCGGAAAGGTCAATCGACAATAGCCTGCACATTATTTTATATATATTTTTTAACTATTTTGAGATTCACCTTCTGGTCCAACAAGCCAAAGGCAAAAGTGTAAGTGTGTTTATTGTCAAACTGGAGGCTTTGCTATTGCTTGATGGGTGATGGCTGCAGATGCTTTTAGCAAGTTTTCCTGCTCTGTGGCTGCCTGTATGCAGACAAATTTCAAGGTGTATAATTTACACATTCTTTGGTAATAAATGTGTTTTGGATCTTTGAATCTTCTCACCGCTGCCATCAGGAAGAAGGTACAGGAGCCTCAGGACTCGCACCACCAGGTTCAGGAACAGTTATTACCCCTCAACCATCAGGAAGGAGGTACAGGAGTCTCAGGACCCACACCACCAGGTTCAGGAACAGTTATTACCCCTCAACCATCAGGAAGAAAGTACAGGAGCCTCAGGACTCGCACCACCAGGTTCAGGAACAGGTACTACCCCTCAACCATCAGGAAGAAAGT
Source organism: Mobula hypostoma (assembly GCF_963921235.1). Lineage (NCBI taxonomy): Eukaryota > Metazoa > Chordata > Chondrichthyes > Myliobatiformes > Myliobatidae > Mobula > Mobula hypostoma. The sequence continues at coordinate 9,103,885 of NC_086126.1, read as the reverse complement.
ACAGGAGCCTCAGGACTCACACCACCAGGTTCAGGAGCAGTTATTGTCCCTCAACCATCAGGAAGGAGGTACAGGAGCCTCAGGACATGCACCACCAGGCTCAGGAGCCGTTAGCACCTCTCAACCATCAGGGTCCTGAACCGGAGGGGATAACTTCACTCAACTTGACTCGCCCCATCACTGAAAGGTTCCCAGAACCTGTGGGCTCACTTTCAAGGACTCTTCATCTCATGTTCTTGATATTTATTGCTTATTTATTTATTATCTTCCTTTCTTTTCGTGTGTGCGCAATTTGTTGTCTGCCCTCTGGTTGAACGTCCAAGCTGGAGCGGTCTTTCATTGATTCTGTTACAGTTATTTTTCTACAGATTTATTGAGCATGAATCTCTGGGCTATGGAAGGTGACATATATGTACTTTAATAACAATTTGACTTTGAACCTTGAAGTAACTTTGAATCTGAGCAAATAGCTGAAGCCATGGGCGTCAACTTTGAACTTTGTTGTGTAGTCTGGCACTCCCAACAAGCGGAGTGGGACTGACAAGGGCTGGCTCACTGGGAGAGTTTGCTGGCTAACTGACTAATAGGCCACCGTAGGTCCAAGTGGGTAATAGGTCATGGGAAATAATGGATGTGCAAAGCTGGGATTGTTGGTGGCTCTGAAGGTTGTCATGAGCATCCAATGTGGAATGGGCTTCAAGAAAAATGAAAACTCAAATCCCTCAGGACCGTCACGGAGACTTTCTCCTATGGTCCACTCTCCTCTCCTATCAGATTCCTTCCTCTCCAACCCACCTGGCTCCACCTATCACTTTCCAGCTAGCCTCCTTCCCCTCCCCCCACCTGGTTCCACCTATCACCTTCCAGCTAGCCTCCTTCCCCTCCCCCCACACCTGGCTCCACCTATCACCTTCCAGCTAGCCTCCCACCTTTCCCCCCGAACCTGGTTCCACCTATCACTTTCCAGCTAGCCTCCTTCCCCTCCCCCCACCTGGCTCCACCTATCACCTTCCAGCTAGCCTCCTTCTCCTCCCCCCACACCTGGCTCCACCTATCACCTTCCAGCTAGCCTCCCACCTTTCCCCCCGAACCTGGTTCCACCTATCAGCTTCCAGCTAGCCTCCTTCCCCTCCCCCCACCTGGCTCCACCTATCACCTTCCAGCTAGCCTCCCCTCCCCCCGACACCTGACTCCACCTATCACCATCCAGCTAGCCTCCTTCCCCTCCCCCCTCACCTGACTCCACCTATCACCTTCCAGCTAGCCTCCTTCCCTTCCCTCCCCCCCCCGCACCTTTTTATTCCGGCATCTTCCCCCTTTCCTTCCCAGTCCCAAAGAAGGGTCTCGGCCCGAAGCGACAACTCTCTACTCATTTCCATGGATGCTGCCTGGCCTGCTGAGTTCCTCCACCATTTTGTGGCGGGTTCCTTTGGCCTTCCCGCGTCGGCAGATTTTCTCGAGTTCGTCGCTAGAATTGTCATTGCCAATTGAATGTCTGTACGAGCTCAGCCGACACTGCTATACATTGCCCGATTCTGCTGTTCTGAACTTTTCCTTGTGATTATCGTTACGACCTGTTACACTGCTAGCATTTAGGGCAGCAACGAAGGTCCCCCATCCCAATCTGGCCTCACGAAGAAGGAATCTTCATTGCAGCTTTGTTTGACCAGCCAGGATTGTCTCCCGACCATTCTTGGTCTGGCCTCTGCCCTTTGACCCTGTTTGGCCTTGGGTGACCCCAGAGCACAAGGCCCTGACTCCAGCCAAAAATCCAGGTCACTGAGATGGCAATGTTGTGTTCCTCGCAGAGGCTCGCCACTCCGCGCCCTGCTCGTGCTGCCAGATTTGTGCGAGCAAGGGTTTTTAACATGACGGCAAAACTACTGGGAATCGGAACCGGAACCCGCGTCCTGCTCACTACCGCGGCCCGAGGTGCGAAAGCCAGGAGAGCGAACGCGGCCCAAGGTGCCGTGGGAGGCGGCGTGCAGGGAGTCGAGTGAAACGCACGTTCTGAGCGGTCATTAGTGCCGAATGCTTCCTTGGCACCGTCTCACACTTCAGGGCGGACCGGGAGCGCAAGTGGGTCTTTTTAATCAGTTCAGCTCAGGATCCCGCTAGGTCAGATGAAAATTGTGTGTTTTTTTTTGGATTAAACTGGAAAATAAAAGTAGGTCAGATGCTCTCCCGACAGCACTGGAATCTTTTTCTGGTCAGAGACGGGGAGGGAGAAAGGGAGGGAGGGGGTGAGGAAGGGAGGAAGAGTGAAGCAGAGGGAGGGAGGGGTAGGGAGAGACGGGGGGGCAGGGAGGGAGAGGGAGGGAAAGAGGAGGGAGGGATAGGGAGGAGGGGGGAGAAGCAAGAGAGGGCAGTGAGGGAGAGATGGAGAGTGAGAGCGGGGGGAAAGGAGGGAACGAGAGTGAGAAACAGGGAGAGAGGAAGGAGGGGGAGAAGGGGTGAGGGAGGAGTAGGGAGTGGGAGGTGGTGGGAGAGAGGGGGAGTGGGACAGGGAGAGGGAGAAGTGAGAGAGAAAGAGAGGGAGAGGGAGGGAGGGAAATGGGACAGAGAGGAGGAAGGTGGGAGAGGGAGGAGGGAGAGCCAGGGAGAGAGGGCGAGGAAGAGGGAACGGGGAAGGGAGTGAGGGGGAGCGGGGTAGAAAGAGAGAGAGGGAGATGGAGGGAGGGAGGGGAGAAAGAGACAGAGAGGGAGAGAGAAATGGGAGGAATTTATACCTCAGACATGGCGACAATTAAAATGCCGCTGATCAATATGGATTACGTTAGAAAGCTTTTCTGCGGGTATAAAGGTGCGTGTGGTTAATCCAGTTTAAGCTGGTTTCACAGCACGGCGCCCAGGGGCTGAGTCGTCAGTCAAAAAATTCACTCCGAGCCAGGATCACTCAGTCGCTTCGAGAAGGCCCCCAATCCCACACCTCAATCTGTTTAGCAACGAGCGCACGCGGCTCCTGGGGACCCGAGGGCTCGGGAGAGGAGGGGTGCACGATAGGATAATTCCAGTCACGCCTTCGACTCTACCTGCCCTTCAGTTAATGGGGAGCTCAACTCTGCTTCCGGCCTTCTGCTCTGCCAAGCCTTAGTCGATCTCCCAGCTCAACCAAGGAGTGACGGATGCGTGGGGTCGTGAAGTTATGTGGTCCAAGGAGAACCACAAACTTGTCGTGGGGTTTGGAGGCTTGCTTCAGTGACCTGGAGAGCTATGTTGCCTGGAGTCAGGGCTGTTGGTAGGTCACTGATGCCAAACAGGTCAAAGGGGAGACGTCAGACTAAGAGTGGTCCAGGTTCGAAGGTTCAGCTCAGGGCTAACAACCCTGGTTGGTCAAAAATAAACAGGAGAGAAGAATCCTTCTACATCTGTACACGACGGTATTGGCAGACAGAAAATTAGGACCTTCACTGGTGCCCTAAACGCCAGGGGCGTAAGGGGCTGCAAAAGTGGCCACTTTATTAGGTTCTGGTGCGATCTTCTGCTGCTGAAGCCCGTCCACTTCAAGGCTTGACATGTTGTGCGTTCAGAAATGCTCTTCCGCCCACCGCTGTTGCAACGGGTGGTTATTTGAGTTACTGTCGCCTTCCTGTCAGCTTGAACCGGTCTGGCCATTCACCTCTGACCTCTCTCATTAACAAGGCATTTTCACCCACAGAACTGCCACTCACTGGATTTTTAACTTTAAATTTTTGTTTTTACAACTTTTTCTATAATCTTTATAGTGTTATTCCTATGGCACTCAGTTAACCTCAGTAAACACGGGAGGAGATCACATCCTGTACAAGCAGAGTTGTCAATAAAGTTCAGTTGAGTATCCTGCAGGCTGATGTCCAGGTGTGCTCTGCACCATCCCTCAGTAACGAACACATCAAACTCTAGAGACTGCGGTGTGTAAAAATCCCAGGAGGTCGGTGGTTTCTGAGATACTCAAACCACCCCATCTGGCTCCGACAACCATTCCACCGTCAAATCACTAAGGTCCCACTTTTTCCCCATTCTGATCAACAACTGAGCCTCTTGACCATGCCTGCATGCTTTTACATGTTGAGTTGCTTGGCGTGGTTGGGCTATGGCAGCAGAAAACCACGAATACCCACTCAATGGCCACTTTATTATACACCAGTCATTGAAAGTGGGCATGCAGGTACAGCAGGCGGTGAAAAAGGCGAATGGTATGCTGGCATTTATAGCAAGAGGATTTGAGTACAGGAGCAGGGAGGTACTACTGCAGTTGTACAAGGCCTTGGTGAGACTACACCTGGAGTATTGTGTGCAGTTTTGGTCCCCTAATCTGAGGAAAGACATCCTTGCCATAGAGGGAGTACAAAGAAGGTTCACCAGATTGATTCCCGGGATGGCAGGACTTTCATATGAAGAAAGACTGGATGAACTGGGCTTGTACTCGTTGGAATTTAGAAGATTGAGGGGGGATCTGATTGAAACGTATAAAATCCTAAAGGGATTGGACAGGCTAGATGCAGGAAGATTGTTCCCGATGTTGGGGAAGTCCAGAACAAGGGGTCACAGTTTGAGGACAAAGGGGAAGCCTTTTAGGACCGAGATTAGGAAAAACTTCTTCACACAGAGAGTGGTGAATCTGTGGAATTCTCTGCCACAGGAAACAGTTGAGGCCAGTTCATTGGCTATATTTAAGAGGGAGTTAGATATGGCCCTTGTGGCTACGGGGATCAGGGGGTATGGAGGGAAGGCTGGGGCGGGGTTCTGAGTTGGATGATCAGCCATGATCATACTAAATGGCGGTGCAGGCTCGAAGGGCTGAATGGCCTACTCCTGCGCCTATTTTCTATGTTTCTATATTTTATTAGATACAGGAAGTACCTAGTAAAGGGGCTATTGAGTGTATATACTGCAATTATAAGTTTATTTTTGTCTATTTAACCACCTGCATATCCTTTTCCCCCTGTAAATGCCCGCAAGGAAATGAAACTTAAGGTAGTAGATGGTGACATACGTACTTTCATAATTAATATGTAAGTTGTTAATAAATTTAGTTTGAACTTTGATCTTCGATGTGTTCCAGACGAGGAAAATGGGAGCAGGAGTCAGTACCAGGCCCCACAAGCCTACCACGACACTTAGAACGATCGTGGCCGATCTGTGTTGGCCTCGACCTCCTCATTCATGCCCCTGTAACCCTTAATTCCATCGTCTTTGAACTATTTATCTCCAACCAAAGTTGTGTGAACTTTGTTAATTGTCGACTTCAGAAAGGGTAAGACGAAAGAGCACATACCAATCCTCACAGAGGGATCAGAAGTGGAAAGAGTGAGCAACTTCAAGTTCCTAGGAGACAACACCTCTGAGGACCTAACCTGGTTCCAACACATCGATGCAGCTATGAGGAAACGACTACACTTTATTAGGAGTTTGAAGAGATTTGGCATGCCCACAAATACACTCTAAAACTTCTATAGTGTACTGTGGAGAGCATTCTGATAGGCTGCAGCACTGTCTGGTATGGAGGGGCTACTGCACAGGACCGAAAGAAGCTGCAGAAGGTTGTAAATCTAGTCAGCTCCATCTTGGGTACTAGCCTACAAAGTACCCAGGACATCTTCAGGGAGCGGTGTCTCAGAAAGGCAGCATCCATTATTAAGGACCTCCAGCACCCAGGGCATGCCCTTTTCTCACTGTTACCATCAGGGAGGAGGTACAGGAGCCTGAAGGCACACACTCAGCGATTCAGGAACAGCTTCTTCCCCTCTGCCATCCGATTCCTAAATGCACATTGAACCCATGAACACTACCTCACTGCTTTTTTATTTCTGTTTTTTTCACGCTACTGATTTTAACAACTATTTAATAGACGTAAAAGAAGTTTTTTTTTAATCTATATTCATTCACCATGCATAAATAAATTTCACGACATATGCCGGTGATATTAAACCTGATTCTGACTCTGATACTAACTCTGAAGATGTCCGGGTTAAGGTCAATAAATTGTGGGCCTGCTTTGTTGGCACTGGGAGTGTGGCACCACCTGCGATCTGCCCCCAGTGTGTCGCAGAAGAACATAGAAACATAGAAAACCTACAGCACAACACAGGCCCCTCGGCCCACAACGCTGTGCCGAACATGTCCTTACCTTAGAAATTACTTAGGGTTACCCATAGCCCTCTATTTTTCTAAGCTCCATGTAGTTATCCAGGAGTCTCTTAAAAGACCCTATCGTATCCGCCTCCACCACCATCGCCAAAAACTTACCACTGACATCTCCTCGAAATCTAGTTCTTAAAAACTATGCCCTCTCGTGTTAGCCATTTCAGCCCTGGGAAAAAGCCTCTGACTATCCACACGATCAGTGCCTCCCATCATCTTATACACCTCTATCAGGTCACCTCTCATCCTCCGTCGCTCCAAGGAGAAAAGGCCAAGTACACTCAACCTATTCTCATAAGACATGCTCCCCAATCCAGGCAACATCCTTGTAAATCTCACAACACGCTGGAGGAACTCAGCAGGTTGGGCAGCATCCGTGGAAACGATCAGTCAACATTTCGGGCTGGAACCCTTCGTCAGGACCATAGAGGGAAGGGACAGAGGCCCTATAAAGAAGGTGGGGGGAGGGTGGGAAGAAGGCTGGTAGGTTCCAGGTGAAAAACCAGTAAAGGGAAAGATAAAGGAGTGGGGGAGGGGAAACAGGGAGGTGATAGGCAGGAAAGGTGAAGAAGGAATAGGGGAAAACACAATGGGTAGTAGAAGGAGGTGGAATCATGAGGGAGGTGATGGGCAGCTGGGGGAGGGGGCAGAGTGACATAGGGATAGGGGAAGGGAGGGGGAGGGAATTACCGGAAGTTGGAGAATTCAGTGTTCATGCCAAGGGTCTGGAGACTACCTAGACGCTATATGAGGTGTCGTTCCTCTAACCTGAGTTTAGCCTCATCATGGCAGTAGAGGAGGCCATGTATGGACATATCCGAATGGGAATGGGAAGCAGAGTTGAAGTGGGTGGCAACCGGGAGGTCCTGTCTGTTGTGGCGGACGGAGCGGAGGTGCTCGACGAAGCGGTCCTTGTAAATCTCCTCTGCACTCTCTCTATAGTTTCCACATCCTTCCTGCAGTGAGGCGACCAGAACTGAACACAGTGGGGTCTAACTAAGGTCTTATGTAGCTTTAACATTATCTCATGGCTCTTGAACTCAAGAGCCATGGCTGGGGTCACCCCATTGCCCGGAAGAAGGCGATGGCCAACCACTTCTTTAGAAAAATGTGCCAGGAACAATCATGGCCATAGAAAGACCATGATCACCCAAGTCATACCACACGGCGCATTGTGATGATGCCACATGACATGGCGCATAGTGATGACATCATACGACACGGTGCATAATGGACAATAGTGCTTTCTGGAAGCGAGCTCTTGGGAAAGGCAGTGGGTAGGGTCCGGAATGATTTTTTTTTCTTTGCCCACTTCTTTGTCTTGGACATATGCAAGTCCTGCAGCCAATAATCTGACAGTTGGCGGTGGTTTTCATGTATCGCGAGGGGGCGCTGCACTGAACCAGACGGTTATGGCTGACGTGAGAGCGCCCTCTATGATAAGTGAAGGTCGCTGTTGAGAAAGAACACCCTCCCACCCCCCTCCGACCCTCGGGAAGATTCCTAAAACCAAGCCAATGCAGCTCGGCTGCTGGCTGGCCAAGCCGCCATGCTTAATGTAAAACTGCCGCAGTTAATAACTTTTTCTGCTTCAGTCACAAGGAGCAAAGGCGAGATCCAGAACCTTAAATTGGCACCCCAGCAAAAGCATATTTACACTCAGTGGCCATGTTATTATGTACACCTGAACGCCTGCTTGCTAAGGCAAATATCTAATCAGCCAATCGTGTGGCAGCAGCTCAATGCATAAAAGCACGCAGACAGAAGACCATAAGATATAGGGGCAGAATTAGGCCATTAGGCTCATCGAGTCTCTCCGCCATTTCATCATGGCTGATCCATTTCCCCTCTCAGCCCCCAATCTCCTGCCTTCTCCCCATATCCCTTCATCCCTTGACAAATCAGGGAGGAGGGAGGAGAAGGTGGCATCGCGATGTAGCACGCGCGGCCCCTCCGGTGAGATGATATCGTATTTGTTAAATAGGGTGCCGTGCACAATTCTGATTTGATGGAGATGGACGTGAGGAGCACGGAGGAACATCTGGAGAAACTTCTGAAATGTCCGGTTCGCTGCCGCTGCTACTGTGCGATCGAGAATCTCCGGAGGGAAGGCCCCAAAATCCTCGGCTTTGCCTGTTACTGGCGGCCGGGGCTGGGGTCGAAGCACTCGGCAGCGATGGTGCTCGGTGTCGGAGGGCTGGTCGGAGGCTCGGAGTTTTCAGACAGACTGAGAGTCGGACTGTGGTCGATGCTTCCAGGATGCTGCATCGGCAAGTTTGCGGCGCTGGAAGCTCATGGCAGGGAGAGTTTCTCCCTTCAACCGTCTGTGTGAGATGTTGGGACTTTCGAGAGACCTTGAGACTGTTTTTTACCGTGCCCATGGTCTGTTCTTCTATCAAATTACGGTATTGCTTTGCACTGTTGTAACTATATGTTATAATTATGTGGTTTTGTCAGTTTTTCAGTCTTGGTCTGTCTTGTGTTTCTGTGATATCACACTAGAGGAACATTGTATCATTTCTTAATGCATGCATTACTAAATGACTATAAAAGAGGACTGCATGTCCTCATAATCTAAAAAAATAAATAAATCAAGAATCTATCATCCTCTGCCCAATGACCTGGCCTGCACAGGCACCTTTGGCAATGAATTCCCCAGATTCAGCACTATCTGTCTGAAGAAATTCCTCCTTATCTCCCTCTATTCTGAGGCTGTGTCCTCTAGTCTTAGACTCTCTCACTATCCTCTCTACATCCACTCTATCAAGGCCTTTCACCGTCCGACAGGTTTCAACGAGGTCGCCCCTCATTCTTCAGAATTCCAGTGAGTGCAGGCCCTGAGCCGTCAAACGCTCCTCCTACGACAAGCCGTTCGATCCTGGAATCATTTTCGTGAGCCTCCTTTGAACCCTCTCCAGTTTCAGCACATCCTTTCTGAGATGAGGGGCCCCAAACTGCTGATGATACTCTGAGTGAGGCCTCGCTGGTCTCAACACTGCTTCCTGGCTTTTATGGTCAAGAGGTTCTGTCGTTGTTCAGACCAAGCATCACAACGGGGGGGGAGGAAATGTGACCTAGGTGACTTTGACCGTGGAACGATGGCTGGGGCCTGACAGGGTATGCTGATCTCTTGGGGTTTTCATGGCTTATAGCAGAGGGCCACGGACACATATTAGGTAGAGGTCTTTGTCTAATCAGGCAATATATTCATGGTCCACTTTCAGTTCAAGGCAAGTCTAGCTGCTGGCTGAGAAAATCAGTTACTTAGCGGCCAGCTTTGTGGAGAAACGGCTTTGATCTTCCCTTAGCTCGCTGCCTCTGTCAGCACAAGAACGGTGCGCATGAAAGGTTAAATTCAAAATCCTATTAGCCGGCATAAAACACAAAGCAAAAGAAAAGGTGAAAGGAAGAATTAATCTTCTGCCCAGGACGTGCATCATCAATAAAGGCCTCCTGCTAGTCAGTGTGTTGTAAGAGTGTGCACGAACCTTTCGGAGAGGCTCAGTGCTGGGGGTCGATGATGATGATGCGGAGTCAACTGTCGTCGTTCCCTCGTGTCGCTGCCCGGTGCGTCCGATCCCCAGAGAGGCTGACGAGGCCGGTCTTTGCAGGGTCTTGCTCAGTTTACTCGCCTGGGCGATCTCCGTGTTGCTCCGAACCAAAGCGAGGGAAGTAAGGCGCCGCCTCGGAGTTCTCCCTCAGAAGCCGAAAGGAAGTCCGCGGATGCCGGAGACCCAGAGCAACGCACGGCGCACAGAATGCCGGGGGAGCTCGGCAGGTCCGGCAGCGTGCGTGGAAAAGACGACTCGGGCCCAGACACTTCATCAGGGCTGAGAAGGGAGGGGGAGGATGCCAGAGTAAAAAAGTTGAGGGGGTGGGGAGGTGAAGGTGATGGGTGAAAGCCGGGTGGGTGGGAAAGGCCGGAGAGGAAGGAATCTGATAGGAGAGGAGAGTGGATCATAGGAGGGGGTCTAGGGGAAGGTGAAGAGGTAAAAGTTAGGGAATCGAGGAGGGGAGGTGAAATTTGTTTACTGGAAACAGAATCGATGTTCACGCCATCAGGTTGGAGGCTACCCAGACGGGATATAAAGAGTTGCTCCTCCACCCTGAGGGTGGCCTCATCTTGGCACAAGAGGAGGCCGTGGACCGCCACACTGAAACGGGAATGGGAATTAGAATTAAAATGTCCTCCCTCTCAGCCTTTCTCAGCAACAACCTCCCACCCTCTCTCTCTCTTTAGAGCTGTTTCATTGATTAGAATGTAGCTACAGGCTGAATTTGCCCATTAGCTACGCACTGACAGTAGAACAGAGAGCATAGACGGGTGCAGCTCAGGAGCATGCCATTCGGCCCACAATGTTGTGCTGTACCAGCTAAAAATCTAAAACACCCAAACACCAATCACTCCTACCTACACCATGTCCATATCCCTCCATCTTCCTCACATCCATGCGTCTATCCAAACTTTTCTTAAAACCCTCTAATGTATTTGCTTCTACCACCACACCTGGCAGCACATTCCAGGAATCCACCCCTCTCTGAGTAAAAAACTTACCCTTTGAACCTACCTCCTCTCACCTTCAATGCGTGCCCTCTAGTATTAGACAACAGATTCTCTCTGTCCACTCTATCTATGCCTCTCATAATCTTGTAATCCTCTATTAGATCTCCCCTCAGTTTCCGGCGCTCCACAGAAAACAACCCAAGTTTGTGTAGCCTCTCATGGTAGCACACACTCTCTAAACCAGGCAGCATCCTGGTGAACCTCTTCTGCCCCCTCTCCAAAGCCTCGACATCCTTCCTGTAGTGGGGTGACTAGAACTGTGTGCAATACTCCAGATGTGGCTCCTATATTCTATCCTTAAGAATTTTCTGATTAAGGAATCTTTAAGTATCTCACTCACATTTTCTGCATCCAAGCAAATATTCCCCTCTTTATCCTTGACTGGTCCTATTGTCTTCCTAGTTATCCTCTTGCTCTCAATGTCTGCATCGAATGCCTTGAATTCACCTTAATCCTACTTGCCAAGAACTTTTCATCGCCCCTCCTATCTTTCCTAATTCCCTCCTTTAGTTCTTTTCTGCCTTCTTTTCAATCCTCATCTGCTCCGCTTGATCCTGACTTCCGAAACTTTACATACTTCTCCTTTTTCTTCTCAACTAAATTCATCACCTCTCTGGACATCAAGGATATCAGAAGTGAGGCGCCCCCCCGCCTCCACTTCTCCCTCTATCCTCTCGTTATAACCTAACTTTGGCAAGAAGAGAATTACACAACAGTGTTGGTGGAATAATATATAAGCATATAACAATTACAGCACGGAAACAGGCCATCTCGGCCCTTCTAGTCCGTGCCGAACGCTTACTCTCACCTAGTCCCACTGACCTGCACTCAGCCCATAACCCTCCATTCCTTTCCTGTCCATATATCTATCCAATTTAACTTTAAACGACAACATCGAACCTGCCTCAACCTCTTCTGCTGGAAGCTCGTTCCACACAGCTACCACTCTCTGAGTAAAGAAGTTCCCCCTCATGTTACCCCTAAACTTTTGCCCTTTGACTCCCAACTCATGTCCTCTTGTTTGAATCTCCCCCACTCTCAATGGAAAAAGCCTATCCACATCAACTCTATCAATCCCCCTCATAATTTTAAACACTTCTATCAAGTCCCCCCTCAACCTTCTACGCTCCAAAGAATAAAGACCTAACTTGTTCCACCTTTCTCTGTAACCTAGGAAATGAAACCCAGGCAACATTTTAGTAAACCTCCTCTGTACTCTCTCAATTTTTAACATGGATTATGTTCATTTCAAGTTCGTTTGTTCATTATGTGCCATTGAATTGACTTTATTTCTTACATCCTTCACATTCATGAGGAGTAAAAATCTTTACGTTACATCTCCGTCTGAATGTGCAATGTGCAGTTTATAATAAATAGTATGTACAACAGGACAGTCAGTATAATGTAGAATTACAGTTGTGTCAGCATGAATTAATCGGTCTGATGGCCTGGTGGAAGAAGCTGTCCCGGAGCCTGTTGGTCCTGACTTTTATGCTGTGGTACCGTTTCCCAGATGGTAGCAGCTGGAACAGTTTGTGGTTGGGGTGACTTGGGTCCCCAATGATCCTTTGGGGCCCTTTTTACACACCTGTCCTTGTAAATGTCCTGAATCGTGGGAAGTTCACATCTACAGATGTTCTGGGCTGTCCGCACCACTCTCTGCAGAGTCCTGCGATTGAGGGAGGTACAGTTCCCATACCAGGCAGTGATGCAGCCAGTCAGGATGCGCGCAATTGTGCCCCTGTAGAAAGTTCTTAGGTTCTGGCGACCCATACCAAACTTCTTCAACCGTCTGAGGTGAAAGAGGCGCTGTTGTGCTTTTTTCACCACACAGCCAGTACGTACAGACCATGTGAGGTCCTCGGTGATGTGTATGCCAAGGAACTTAAAGCTGTTCACCCTCTCAACCCCAGATCCATTGATGTCTATGGGGGTTAACCTGTCTCCATTCCTCCTGTAGCCCACAACCAGCTCCTTTGTTTTTGCAACATTGAGGGAGAGTCTGTTTTCTTGACACCACTGTGTCAGGGTGATGACTTCCTCTCTGTAGGCTGCCTCATTATTATTTGAGTTTAGGCCAGTCAATGTAGTGTCATCAGCAAATTTAATTAGCAGCTTGGAACTGTGGGTGGTGACACTATCATGGGTATACAGGGAGTAAAGGAGGGGACTCAGTATGCAGCCCTGAGGGGCTCCTGTGTCGAGAGTCAGAGGGGCCGAGGTGAGGGGGCCCACTCTTACCACCATGTCCTATGACATGGGCGATCATGAGCTTGACACCAGGCAGACAATCTCTGAAGCGTATTGATAATGGCTGGGAGTCACCTGCCTTGTGAAGACACTGGCCAGAAGTAGGCAACGGCAAACCACTTCTGCAGAAAAATTTGCCAAGAACAAAGACCGCGATCGCCCATGTCATACAACACGGCACATGATGATGATGATCTCGAAATAAAAATAAAACTTAGAAAAAGATTGGGTGATAATTTTGGAATTATTGAAGGGCAAACTTCCTTGATCAAAATCACCAGAACACGATGGTCACTTGTACTTAAGTTATTTATTCATTGAGACACAGCGCGGATTTGAGCCGTGCTGCCCAGCAATCCCCTGATTTAATCCGAGCCTAATCACGGGGCAAACTACAATGACCAATTATCCTAAAATCTGGCACGCCTTTGGACTGTGGAAAGAAACTGGAGCACCCGGAGGAAACCCACGCGGTCTCGGGGAGAACGTACAAACTCCTTACAGGCAGTGGCAGGAATTGAACCCGGGGGTGGGCCTGTCCTGCAAAGCGTCATGCCATCCACTATGCCGCCATGCCTACCCTTTTTGTCAGAGTCTTACACCCTCACCTAACCCACCTGTGCCTCTTTGCAGCCACCTTCCATCATCTCCCGACCTGCCTTTGCGACAGCAGGCAACTTAGCCAACATATCTTCGGAGCCTTCGTGCAAGTTGCTCGCACGAATTATAAGAAGCCGAGGCCCCAAGGGGCACGCCACTCGCTGCGCCTTGGCAAGCAGATAAGAGACCCGTTGCTCCGTGCCCGCTAATACAATAAACTGATAAGCCAGGCTTTGGGCCTACTCAGGCCTGCTCCAGGGTCTGGGACTGAGGACTCAATTTTGGTTCAGAATGCTGTTGTTCACTTTAATAGTTTACATGATTTGGGTTTTTTTTTTCTCATGCACATCAAGGGTTGGTCTTCCATTTTTATTTTTCTTCTTTTTTTTTCTTTATTTAGGTTCTTGCAGGTTTTTTGCTTTGTGGTTCCCTGTGACCAAACAAATCTCAAGGTTGTATAATTTATCCATTCCTTGATAATGAATGAATCTTGAATCATGATCTATTCTCCGTTAACCAAAGAATCTTCTATCCATTTCATCAGGTCCACTGTGGTTAAGAAGGCATATGGTGCGTTGGTCTCCGTGGTTAAGAAGGCATACGGTTCATTGGCCTTCATCAGTCATGGGACTGAGTTTAGGAGCCGAGAGGTAATGTTGCAGCTATATAGGACCCTGGTCAGACCACACTTGGAGTATTGTGCTCAATTCTGGTCGCCTCACTACAGGAAGGACGTGGAAATCATAGAAAGGGTGCAGAGGAGATTTACAAGGATGTTTCCTGGATTGGAGGGCGTGCCTTATGAGAATAGGTTGAGTGAACTTGGCCTTTTCTCCTTGGAGCGACGGAGGATGAGAGGTGACCTGATAGAGGTGTACAAGATAATGAGAGACATTGATCGTGTGGATATTCAGAGGTTTTTTCCCAGGGTTGAAATGGGTAGCACGAGAGGACATAGTTTTAAGATGCTTGGAAGTAGGTACAGAGGAAATGTCAGGGGTCAGTTTTTTACGCAGAGAGTGATGAGTGCGTGGAATGGGCTGGCGGTGGAGGTTGAAATGATAGGGTCTTTTAAAAGACTCCTGGATGGAGACACGGAGCTTAGGAAAATAGAGGGCTATGGGTGAAGCCTAGGTAGTTCTAAGGTAAGGACATATCTGGCACAGCTTTGTGGGCTGAAGGGCCTGTATTGTGCTGAACGGTTTCTATGTTTCTACTTTCTAGGTCACTAAGCAGACTCTGAGCTTTTATTTTCTGCAATAACCTTTGATATGACACATGACTAAATGTCAACTGGAAAGCTAAGACCAGTACGTCCACGAGTTCTCCTTCATGCACGCTATGTGTTGCCTCTTCAAAGAACTCCCATAAATTGGTTAAACATGATTTCCCCTTCACAAAACCACGTTGACCTTTGCTTTGAACTTTTCCGAGATCTCTGCTCTGATGCCTTTAACACAAGCCTCTAATACTTTCTCTCTGAAGTGTTAGACAAGCCGGATTGCAATTTCCTGCAATCCCTTTTGATCCGAGGAGATGTATTTGCCCTCTTCCAGCTGAATGGGACCTTCTTCAAATCTAGAGAAGTAAAGAAAATTAAAACTGATCTACCAGCTATATTCTTAATCATTTCTTTTTAAAATATGAGACAGCGTACAGGAGTGAGATATGCCAACTAGTGGAGTGGTGTCACAGCAACAACCTGGCACTCAACGTCAGTAAAACGAAAGAGCTGATTGTGGACTTCAGGAAAGGTAAGACGAAGGAGCACATACCAGTCCTCAGTTTCAAGTTCCTGGGTGTCAAGATCTCTGAGGATCTAACCTGGTCCCAACATATCAATGTAGTTATAAAGAAGGCAAGACAGCGACTGTACCTCATTAGGAGTTTGTGGAGATTTGGCATGCCAACAAATACACTCTAAAACTTCCATAGTTGCACTGTGGAGAGCATTCTGACAGGCTGCATCACTGTCTGATATGGAGGGGCTACTGCACAGGACTGAAAGAAGCTGCAGAAGGTTGTAAATCTAGTCAGCTCCATCTTGGGCACTAGCCTACAAAGTACCCAGGACATCTTCAGGGAGCGGTGTCTCAGAAAGGCAGCGTCCATTATTAAGGACCTCCTGCACCCAGGGCATGCCCTTTTCTCACTGTTACCATCAAGTAGGAGATACAGAAGCCTGAAGGCACACACTCAGCGATTCAGGAACAGCTTCTTCCCCTCTGCCGCCCGATTCCTAAATGGACATTGAAGCTTTGGACACTACCTCACTTTTTTTTTAATATACAGTATATCTCTTTTTGCACTTTTTTAATCTATTCAATATACGTAATTGATTTACTTGTTTATTTATCATTTTTAAAATTTTAATTTTTTTTTCTTCTCTGCTAGATTATGTATTGCACTGAACTGCTGTGCTGTGTTAACGTGGCCAAGTGGTTAAGGCATTGGACTAGCGATCTGAAGGTCGTGAGTTCGAGCCCCAGCCGAGGTAGCATGTTGTGTCCTTGAGCAAGGCACTTAATCACACATTGCTCTGCGACGACACCGGTGCCAAGCTGTATGGGGCCTAATGCCCTTCCCTTGGACAACATTGGTGGCGTGGAGAGGAGAGACTTGCAGCATGGACAACTGCCGGTCTTCCATACAACCGGAGAGTGAAGACTTTCCAGGCGCAGATCCATGGTCTCGCAAGACTAACGGATGCCTTTACTTTGTTAACAAATTTCATGTCACATGCCGGTGATAATAAACCTGATTCTGTTTCTGATTCTGAAATACATGAAGCCAGCCCATGGCTCCGACTATTTGCCCAGTACAAAATTATTTCAAAGTTCAAAGTAAAATTAGTATCAAAGTACCATGTACAACTTGGAGATTCATTTTATTGCAGGCTTACTCAATAAATTCAATAACCCTAGTCAAATCAATGAAAGACCACTCCAAATGGGCATTCAACCAGTGTGCAAAAGACAGCAAACTCTGCAAACACAAAAAGAAATAAATAGTAATAATAAATAAGCAATAAATATTCAGAACACGAGCTGAAAGGTCCTTGAAGGTGAGTCTATAGGTTGTAGAATATTTCAAAGC
This sequence comes from Mobula hypostoma, assembly GCF_963921235.1. Classification (NCBI taxonomy): domain Eukaryota; kingdom Metazoa; phylum Chordata; class Chondrichthyes; order Myliobatiformes; family Myliobatidae; genus Mobula; species Mobula hypostoma. The sequence goes on along the minus strand of NC_086126.1, from coordinate 9,087,252 downwards.
TTGGGTAAATGAAGTTAGATTATGAAGACACGCAGTCCTCTTTTATTGTCATTTAGTAATGCATGCATTAAGAAATGATACAATATTCCTCTGGTGTGATATCACAGAAACACAAGACAGACCAAGACTGAAAAACAGACAAAAACCACATAATTATAACATATAGTTACAACAGTGCAACAATACCATAACTTGATGAAGAACAGGTTGTGAGCACTGTAAAAAAAGTTCAAAGTCTCTCGAAGGTCCCACATCTCACGCAGACGGGAGAAGGAAGAAAACTCTCCCTGCCATGCCCGACCACAGTCCGACTCTGAGTTGTCCGAAAACTTCAAGCTCCAATCAGCCCTCCGACACCGAGTACCGAGCACCATCTCTGCCGAATGCTTAGACCTCAGCCTCGGTCACCAGCAGCAGGCAAAGCCGGGGATTTTGGGGCCTTCCCTCCAGAGATTCTCGATCGCACAGTAGCAGCGGCAGTGAACCGGGCATTTCAGAAATTTCTCCAGATACTCCTCTGCGCCTTCTCACATCTGTCTCCATCAAATCAGAATTGTGCTTGGCCCCCTATTTAACAAATACGATATCATTTCACCGGAGAGGCTATGTGCGCTGTGTCGCGCCGCCATCTTCTCCTTCCGCCACTGAATGAAGTTGAGTGAAGTTATAGAAACATAGAAAATTTACAGCACATTACAGGCCCTTCGGCCCACAATGTTGTGCCGACTATGTAATCTACTCTACAGACTGCCTAGAATTTCCCTACCGCATAGCCTCCTATTTTTCTAAGCTCCATGTACCTATCTAAGAGTCTCTTAAAAGACCCTATTGTATCCAAATTATCCCCTCTGGTTCAAGAGCCTGATGGTTGAGGGGTAATAACTGTACCTGAACCTGGTGGGGTGAGCCCTGAGGCTCCTGTGCCTTCTTCCTGATGGCAGCAGTGAGAAGAGAGCATGGCCTGGGTGGTGGGGGGTCCCCTGTTGATGGATGCAAGCGAACGGAGTCAAACATGCTAACTTCAAAAAGCAGTATGAAGAAAAATACCTTTACATAGCGCATTCTGAGTCGAAGAGCTATAGAGGAGGCAGGTGCTGTCGTGGTGTTCAAAGTAGAAGTGAGTGAGCTTCAAAAGGGAATAATTTGTCGGGCTAAGGGGATAGGAGTGGTTTGCACATACATGAAGCTGGTATGGATTGGATGGTCCAGATAGCTTCATGCTGAGAATCGATGGTTTGGTTGGGGAAGATACAGGATGCCTCGATCACCATTTTATTGTCCTTAACTCTTAGCAATATGGCCGACAGAGACGATCACATGACCATCTGATTGCTATGCACAAATTAGCGACCCCATCATCTTATTCACCACAGGGCTACTGTAATATTTCATTGGCTCATATTTCATTGTTTTGTGCTAAAATGGTGGGAGGTGCAAAAAAGTGAATTTTCAGAGACAATGCCTCAATGTTTCATAGAAAAAAGCAGGAAAAACTCAAGCAGGTCAGGCAGCATCTGTGGAAAGATGAATAGAAGGGATGGTTCAAGATTATTAGCAGTGGAACAGTGGGGAAACAAGCTTTTGCATTAAATTGCGCCGCGCCGCCATCTCCTCGTCTTGAAATTCTAGGCAGTTTCTAGAGTAGGTTACATGGTCGGCACAACATTGTGGGCCGAAGGGCCTGTAATACACTGCAGATTTCTATGTCTATGTTTAACACCAAAAGGTACATTGTATCTCTCGGAAAATTGGTCTCCAAGACCAAACATTTTCTCTCTAAAATGTATGAACGAAACCAATTAAGGCCCTACCAGAGAGGCCATCCCAGTTCTCAAGGCGACCTGGGAGAATGTTGTGATCAATTGTGTCAAAGGCAGTAGTTAGATCTAGAAGAATTAGAACTGAGAATCTGTTGGGATCAGTAGCGGGCTGAAGGTTGCCGACAATTTTGATAAAGGCCATCTCCGCGTTGTGGTTGGTTTTAAAACCTGGCTAAAACTTTTGTATAATATTGTTGTTATTCAGAAAGTTGTTGAGTTGGTTAAAAATGACCTTCTTAAGAATCTTTTCTAAGATCTGATATAGGCCTATAGTTAGCGGGTACCCCACTATCAAGGTTTGACTTTTTGAATAGGAGTTTGACGGCTGCAGGTTTGAAGACATGTGGAGAAACTTCAGTTTCAAGGGATGTTAATAACTCTCCTAACAGAACTGAATACATTATTAAAAGAGTCCTTAAGAAGAGTGGTAGAGACAGCAAGTTGATCTTTACTCATTGTTGCAGTCTTATAGAGTTCTGATCTAGGTTCAGGAACAGTTATAACCCCTCAACCATCAGGCTCTTGAACGAGAGGGGATAACTTCACTCAGCTCCACGTGTTCCCACAACCTAAGGACTCACTTTCAGGGACTGTTTATCCCATGTTCTCGATATTTATTGCTTATTTATTTATTATTATTTCTTTCTCCTTGTATGTGCGCAGTTTGTTGTCTTCTGCTCTCTGGTTGATCGCCCACGTTGGTGCGGTCTTTCATTGATTCTATTTTGGTTATAACTCTATTAAGAAAGTGAATCTCAGGGTTGTATATGGTGACAGATATGTACTCTGATAATAAATTTGCTATGAACTTTGAGAAATACTTGTAAATTTTGACATGGTTGCTGCCTTTTTTTAAGAGGATCAGTCTCTGTAGTTATGCTCTCCCTAATAGCAATTTTGTTGATAAAGAATATTAGATTATGAGAACACTCAGTTCTCTTTTATTGTCATTTAGAAATGCATACATGCATTAAGAAATGATACAATGTTTCTCCGGAGTGATATCAGAGAAAACAGGACAGACCAAAGACTAACACTGACAGAACCACATAATTGTAACATATAGTTACAGCAGTGCAAAGCAATACCTTGCCTGCTTTTGGCGACCGAGAACGAGGTCGAATCGCTCGGACAGAGATGGCGCTCAGTACTCGGTGTCGGAGAGCTGATCAGAGCTCGAAGTTTTCCGATAACTCAGAGTCGGACTGTGGTCGGCATGGCAGGGAGAATTTTTCTTCCTTCTCCCGTCTGCGTGAGATGTGGGACATTTGAGAGACCTTGAACTTTTTACTGTGCTCATGGACTTCTTCATCAAGTTATGGTATTGTTGCACTGTTGTAACTATATGTTATAATTATGTGGTTTTGTCAGTTTTTTCAGTCTTGGTCTGTCCTGTGTTTTGTGATATCGCACCGGAGGAAATATTGTATCATTTCTTAATGCATGCATTACCAAATGACAATAAAAAGGGGACTACGTGTCTTCATAATCTAATCTAATTTGTAAAAGAGCGCGGATTGGGAAAACCCAGACGTTTTCTCTCCAGCACTCGTTGTTTGAGCATGTACAGATGTCTTTTCTTGTCATTATTCCATAAACAATGCAGTATAACAACTACTTAGATAGCATTTACATTGTATTAGGTATTATAAGTAATCTAGAGATGATTTAAAGTATACGGGGGGGGGGGCGGGGGATGGATGTGCGTAGGTCCTGAGCTCCCTGGGTCCTAAAGTCCACCTGCACTGAAGCAGGTTAATTATCAATGTAATTACTAATTTTCTGAAATCTGAAAAATTTTGAATTCCGAATGCAACTGGCCCCAAGGATTTCGGATAAGGGATTGTGGACCTGTATATATATATTTTGTCCTCGGTCACGCATCTGCGTGCGTGCGTGTGCGTGTGTGTGTGACAGAGTGTGATGTATATAAATGTATATATCTTATTGTGATTCACTGTACAGTTTATGTATTTCACAGTACTGCTGCCACAAAACAAACTTCACAATGTATATCAGTGAAAATAAACCTGATTGTGATTCTGACACTACCAGGATTCAGGAACAGTTTTTACACCTACAACCATCAGACATGGATGACCTCACTCACCATAACTCTGAAATGATTTTGCAACCTACGGACTCATTTTCAAAGACTCTTTACAACTCATTCTATAATATTTAACTTTTTAAAAATTTGCACAATTTGCCTTTTGTACATTGGTCGTTTGCCAGTCTTTGCTTCTGCACAGTTTTTTTTATAAATTCTACTGTATTTCTTTATGTCCCTGTAAATGCCTGCAAAAAATGAGTCTCAGGGTAGTATATTACATTATTCTATAAAGCACTGACGAGGCCTCTCTTGGAGAATTGTGAGCAGGTTTGGGCCCCTTATCTTAGAAGGGATGTGCTGAAACTGGAGAGAGTTCACAAAAAGGATTCCGGGACAGAATGGTATTTCATATGACATAATTACGTCATTGCGTCAGACCCGACTCTTAAAGCGAAACCCCAATCCCAATGTCGGTGCGTTGTGAATTTCCACCAATTACGTTACCCTACTTTGATAATAAATTTACTACGAACTACGAACTCCTTCCTTCAGTTAGTCCTGACAAAGGGTCTCGGCCTGAAACGTCGACTGCGCCTCTTCCTATAGATGCTGCTTGGCCTGCTGCGTTCACCAGCAACTTTGATGTATGTTGCTTGAATTTCCAGCATCTGCAGAATTCCTGTTGTTTACTACGAACTACGTTGACTTTGACGACCGGGCAGGCCAGGGACTGGTGTCCAATGGCTGTAGGAGGGCCAGTGTGAAATGACGGAAAGAAACAGGGAAGGGTGTGTCAGGTGGGCTGTTAGACGCTGAAAGTTCAACGCTAGCTCTCCTTATCTGCACTTGTTTGTATTTAGTAGCAGGAGAAGTCTGATGAAACCTCTGTGCTGTCAACCACTGGCACCTATCTCCCTTCTTGAATTACTGTATAATCTCATGTTACATGCTAACCAGAGGTCAAGATTTAACAATCAAACGTAAACCCAGACCTCCTGCTTTAGAATCAGTAATCCCCTTTATTCAAGATCAGACAACTGTGATCCCACGTTCCCACCTTCTCAAACAAAATCAATACTCAACAGCCTGACAGCAAAACTTCAGAAACGGACTTAAAAAGAGAAGACGCCGTCTTAAAAGAACTACAGCTCTCTCACCCTTCCTGGTAGATACCTACTTTGATAATAAACTTACTTTGACTTTGAGGGCCTTAAAGCAAAAGGGCCTTTGTCTGAAGCATACAAACGATTTCTGTCTTGAGCTGAATTTATCTGCTGCTGTGGAGTTGTTGCAATTGTCTTGTCAATGATCCCATCCGATCAGAATCAGAATCAGGTTTAGTATCACCAGCGTCTGTGGTGAAATTAGTTAAATTTGCAGCACAATGATAACAGAGAAAAAAAACTCTGAATTACAAAGTATATATCAATAAATACAAGTGACTGGTGGTGTTCCACAAGGGTTTGTGTTGGAACTGATTCTCTTTATAGTCATAGTCATACTTTATTGATCCCGGGGGAAATTGGTTTTCGTTACAGTTGCACTATAAATAATTAAATAGTAATATGTAAATTATGCCAGGAAATAAGTCCAGGACCAGCCTATTGGCTCAGGGTGTCTGACCCTCCAAGGGAGGAGTTGTAAAGTTTGATGGCCACAGGCAGGAATGACTTCCTATGACGCTCTGTGTTGCATCTCGGTGGAATGAGTCTCTGGCTGAATGTACTCCTGTGCCCAACCAGTACATTATGTAGTGGATGGGAGACGTTGTCCAAGATGGCATGCAACTTGGACAGCATCCTCTTTTCAGACACCACCGTCAGAGAGTCCAGTTCCATCCCCACAACATCACTGGCCTTACGAATGAGTTTGTTGATTCTGTTGGTGTCTGCTACCCTCAGCCTGCTGCCCCAGCACACAACAGCAAACATGATCGCACTGGCCAGCACAGACTCGTAGAACATCCTCAGCACCGTCCACAGATGTTAAAGGACCTTCAGTCTCCTCAGGAAGTAGAGACGGCTCTGACCCTTCTTGTAGACATATGCTATATGTCATAGACTTGGGTGATGGAATTGATGGCTTTGTTGCAAAGTTTACATATGATATGACGATAGGTGGAGGGAGGTGGTATTGAGGAAGTAGAGAGACTGCAGAACTTAGACAGATTAGGAAAATGGGCAAAGAAATGGCAGGTGGAATACAATGTCGGCAAGTGTATGGTCATGCTCTTTGGCAGAAGAAATGAGAGGGTTGACTATTTCCTAAATGGAGAGAAAATGCAAAAAAAACGGAGACCCAAAGGGACTTGGGAGCCCTTGTGCAGGATTTCCTAAAGGTTAATTTAAAGGTCTGTGGTGAGTAAGGCAATTGCGATGTGAGTGTTCATTTCAAGAGGACTAGAATATAAAAACAAGGATGTAATGTTGAGACTTTATAAAGCACTGGTGAGACTGCAGTTGGAGTATTGTAAGCCCCTTATCTTAGAAAGGATGGACTGAAACTGGAGAGGGTTCAAAGGAGGTTCATGAAGATGATTCCAGGATTGAACGGCTCGTCATATGAAGAGCATCTGATGGCTCTGGGCCTGTAGTCACTAGAATTGAGAACAATGAGGGGTGACCTCATTGAAACCTATTGAATGGTGAAAGGCCTTGATAGGGTGGATGTGGAGAGGATGTTTCTTATGGTGGGGGAGTCTTAGACCAGAGGACACAGCCTCAGAATAGAGGGGAGTCCTTTTAGAATGGAGATGAGGAGGAATTTCTTTTAGCCAGTGAGGAATATGTGGAATTCTTTGCCACAGGCGGCCGTGGAGGCCAAGTTTTTATGTACAAATCCCTTCTATAAGGATTGGTGTGTGTTCCTTCGTCTCACCCTATCTGAAGTCTACGGTCTTTGGTTTTACTGATGTCGAGTGCCAGGTTGCTGCCGCGACACCACTCAACCAGCTGGTGTATCTTGCTCCTGTACGCCCTCTCGTCACTATCTGAGATTCAATAGCTGTATTTTCAATAAATTTACAGCAAACGATCTTCATTCATTTTGATGAGGGATTCCCAACGTGGGGTCCCACGGACCCCTCAGTTAATGGTAGGAACCCCCGGCATAAGAAAGGTTGGGAACCCCTGGTCCTGGACAGTGGAGGTACAATAGTCAGTGTTGTTGCCCTACAGATCCAGCGATCCAGCTCAGATCGTGACCTTGGATGCTGTCTGCCCGGAGTGTGCAAGCTCTCCCCACGACCACACGGTATTTTTCATACATCGGGTCAGTGTAACGGTTTACGGCGCCAGCTGTAAGGTCGAGGTTCAATTCCTATCACTGTCCGCCAGGTGTACTTGTGTTCTCTTCTGCGAGGGCGTGGATTTCCTCCCGGTGCTCTGGTTTCTTCCCACATTCCAAAGACGTACAGAGTAGGGTCAGTAATTTGTTGGCATGCGACGTTGATGCCGGAAACATGAAGATCCGCCTCCCCCCCCCAGCGAATTATAGACGCAAACGACACATTTCATTATACATTTTGATGTTTCAATAATTCAGTAGGTGTAACAAATAAAACTAATCTTTCTTTACCTTCCTCTTCCCGGGTGCTCTGGGTTCATCCCAAAATTCAAAGTGTACGATAGGAATGTGAGAAGGGAAATGTTGCACTGATACAGGGAAATAGGAGGAAAAGGGGGATGAGATTTCTCTACTGAGATCAAAGATCGGCAGGATGGACCAAATGGCCTCCACCCATTCTGTAAGAACTAAGCTAAGTCAATATTCTTTTTCCCTCTTTATGAATATATGTGGATATTAGATTTTCCAGGTGTTAGATTATGAGGACACGCAGTCCTCTTTTATTGTCAATTAGTAATGCATGCATTAAGAAATGATACAATATTCCCCCGGTGTGATATCACAGAAACACAGGACAGACCAAGACAAAAACCACATAATTATAACATATAGTTACAACAGTGCAACAATACCGTAACTTGATGAAGAACAGGCCATGGGCACGGTAAAAAAAGTTCAAATTCTCTCGAAAGTCCCACATCCCACGCAGACAGGAGAAGGAAGAAAACTCTCCCTGCCATGCCCATCCACAGTCCGACTCTGAGTCCATCCGAAAACTTTGAGCCTCTGACCAGCCCTCCGATACCGAGCACCGAGCACCATCTCTGCCGAGCGCTTCGACCCCAGCCTCGGTCGCCAGCAGCAGGCAAAGCCGAGGATTTGGGGCCTTCCCCTCCGGAGATTCTCGATCGCACAGTAGCAGCGGCAGCGAACCGGGCATTTCAGAAATTTCTCCAGATGCTCCTCCGTGCTTCTCACGTCCGTCTCCATCAAATCAGAATTGTGCACGGCCCCTATTTGACAAATACGATACCATTTCACCGGAGAGGCTGCACGCGCTGCGTCGCGCCGCCATCTTCTCCTCCCGCCTCATCGATATTGTTCAAAGTTCAAAGTACATTTATTATCAAAGTATGTATGCATTATACAATCTTGAGATTTGTCTCCTTATAGGCAGCCACGAAACAAAGAAACCCAGAAGAACCCATGGAAAATAAGACCAACAAACAAACACCCAATGTGCAGAGAAAAAAAAATCGTGCAAATAATAAAAATAAAGCAAACTGCATTCAGAATGAAATAGAATAGAATAGAATATCTTTAAGGTCATTGTTGTGGAGCAATGAAACACAGTTTAGCAGCTCAACATTTTGCAGCATGACAAAGAATATATACATAAAATAAACTCTAAAACCTCAGGAGTGCAGTCCAAAATTAATAATATATGGATGGCGGGGTAGGACTATTGCACACCTGCCATTCCTGGAAGTGTGATGCATTTAGCTGCCGCCGTCATAGGAGGGGGGCAGGAGAAGGGAAGGGGGTGTTATACATTTCACTGCTTGTGGGTAGAAGCTGTTAAGGAGTCTCTTTGTTTTTGTTCTTAATGCTCTGTATCTCTTCCCAGAAGGTAGAGGGGAAAACAGGTGATGTCCAGGATGAGTGGGATCCTTGGAAATATAAGTAGCCTTCTTTTGAAGTCTGCCAGTATAAATGTCTCTGAGGGAGGGCAATGTTGTGCCAATTACCCGCTCTGCTACCCTCACCACCCGCTGCGAGTCCTTCCTGTTCTGTCCCGTGCAGCTGGCAAACCACACTGCACAGCAATACGTCAGGAGGCTCTCTACAGTTGTCCGATAGAAGTTGATCAGCAGGTGATGAGGGAGGAGAGCGTGCTTTAGCTTCCTTAGGAAGTAGAGCCTCTGTTGGGCCTTCCCCACCTGTCAAGAGATATGGGCAGTCCAGGTGAGGTCAGCCGAGATGTGGACGCCGAGGAACTTGAAACTCTCTACTCTCTCCACCTCTTTCCCGTATATGTGCAGAGCAGAGTGCTCGACGCGCTTTGATTTCCTGAAGTCTACTATCGGCTCCTTGGTTTTTGTGATGTTCAAGTCCAGATTATTATGACGACACCATTCTGTCAAATGCTGTCCCTCCTCCCTCTAGGCTGTCTCATCCCAGTCTGATATGATACCTGTTAGGGTGGTATCGTCAGCAAATTTGACAATGGTGTTGGTGGAGTGAATGGTAGAGCAGTCATGGGTGAAGAGAGAATAGAGGATGGGGCTGAGAACACACCCCTGTGGTGTACCGGTGTTCAGGATGAGAGTAGATGATGTGTGTTCTCCCATCCTGACACTTTGGGGTCTGTTACTCAGAAAATCCAGTATCCATGAACACAGTGAACTGCCAAGGCCCAGGTTGCTCAATTTCTGCACCAGTCTGTAGGGGATGACTGTATTAAAAGCTGAGCTGTAGTCCACAAACAGCATTCTTACATAGGTGTTATCCTGATCCAGGTTTGTAAGGGCTGTGATGACTGCATCCTCTGTCGATTTGTTTGCACGATACGCAAACTGGTATTTATCAAGGTCAGCAGGTATGGCAGACTTAATATAAGACAGTATGAGTCTCTCAAAACATTTCATGATGATAGGAGTTAGAGCAACTGGGCTATAGTCATTAAGGCAGTTCACTGTATTTTCTTTGGTATGGGTATTATTGTGAGTCCTCAGAGCAGAGTAAATGTCAAGGAGCAACGAGCAGAACCAGCCCGACCCTCGCGTCTGGTCCCGACATCCAGCCTTTTCAATCCATCTGGCCCCACGTTTAAATCATCCAAACTTTGGGATGCCCCTCGCTCTAAAACCTGGGCCCTGTCGCGTCAATATGCTCTGGGCCTGGGCCCCGCCGCCACTTTCCGGCTTGCAACCCGGTCCTCAGATCTATCGAACCTCGCTCTCGGTTCAGGTGGGACGGGGCTCGGATCTGGCCACCCTCTACTCTGACCTTGTTCCGCTCTGCTTGCCTCAAATGAGCCTCAGCGTCGCCTGAACAAGCTTGCTCCGACTTCGCCTCATGCCCGCACGCTTCGACCTTCAACTCAGCCTCGCCTTTGCTCGCCTCTTCGTTATTTGGGGAGACCGCCTACCATAATTTTTTTTTTTAGAGAAGAAGTGTTATTAATGAAGTATTTCATTGTATTCCTTGTTTTGTTAAGCACCAGTCACTTCATCTCCAGCTGATCACGGGCTCGCGCGCGCAACATACCGTCAGAGAGAGGCAATGGAACTGATCATGGGCTCACACACTCGATGCCCCAATCGGGGAGAACCCATGGAATCGATCATGGGCTTGTGCCCACGATGTTCAGTTGGAAAGAATCATGGGATTGTTTAATCTCATTTCCCGTATACGAGTGTAAAGGAGAACAAAATAATAGCTATTCTGGATCAGATGTAGCACAAAAAAAACACAATAAGATAAAGAACACTATAATAAAAAAACTCAATAAATATAAATACATCAGATAGTTTATATACAATACATAGATTAATTGTGTGTCTCTGAAGTGATGCTAGTCACAGGAATGTCTGTACACAAGGTGACTCTGACAGGAAATGATAAAGGTGTGGTGGATGGGACGACGGTGTGGTTGATCAGATCTTCTGGTTGGGGAAAGTCATAGTTTTGGAGTCCGGTGGTCTGGTGTGGTTGCGAACAAGAGAACATCTGCAGATGCTGGAAATCCAGAGCAACACACACACACAAAATGCCGGAGGAATCATCAGGCCAGGCGGCATCTATGGAAAAAAGTGCAGTCGACATTTCGGGTCCAGACCTTTCAGCAGGACTGGAGAGAAAAAAAAATGAAGCCACACGGCTTCACCTATCGCCTTCCAGCGAGCCTCTTTCCCCTCCCCCTCCCCTCACCTTTTTTTTTCTGGTGTCTTCCCCTTCTCTCTTGGTCCTGAAGAAGGGTCTCGGCCCAAAGCATTGAGTGCTTGCTCTTTTCCATAGATGCTGCCTTCTCCAAGTAGATCACGACCTTGTCGTTGGATTTGGAGGCTCGTGTACCTCAATGACCTGGAGAGCTATGTTGGCTGGAGTCAGATTTGATGGAGACAGACGTGAGAAGCACGGAGGAACATCTGGAGAAACTTCTGAAATGCCCGGTTCGCTGCCGCTGCTACTGTGCGATGGGGAATCTCTGGAGGGAAGGCCCCAAATCCTCGGCTTTGCCTGTTGCTGGCGGCCGGGACTGGGGTCGAAGCGCCCGGCAAAGATGGTGCTCAGTGCTCGGTGTCGGAGGCTCGAAGTTTTCGGACGGACTGAGAGTCGGATTGTGGTCGGGTGCTTCCAGGATGCTTTGGCTCTTGTTCGGGTCATCCATACCAAACAGGGTCAAAGGGTAGAGGTCAGACTAAGAGGTCCACCGGTCCTTCAGGTTTAGGGGTTCGTCTCAGGACTAACAACTCTGACTGGTCAAACAAAATTGTTACGGAAACAGCGATGAAGAATCCTTCTACGTCTGAGTGCGACGGTATTCCTGAGTCTCCACCTGGGACTTGCGTGACTGATAGTAGTGAAAACTGAGAGGAAGCTACTGACACGATGAAGGAAGCCCCGAACACCACCAGAGATGGAGGACCTTCATCGCCGCCCGAAACGCCAGCGGCGTAGCGGGCAAGATTTTTGTCCCCGTAGAAACCACTCTGGAATGTGGTGAAGAGCGCGGTGTGAATCCAAGTCCTGTGTCAGGGGAAAGAAGATTGAATGGCTCAAAACGTTAAGCCCACTCAATCTTCGCAACACTCACAGACTGACTGGCTTATGAGCACATCCTCTTATCTGTTTGACAAGAATGTGAGATTGATTTACCTGTACAATACTGAGCTCACTGTTAACCAATGTTTCACACCACTGCGACACACTGCCAACGTCTTACCAGCAAATCATGGCAAGTGTCCAATTTACTGATGCCTTGAAGTTTCAAACTACATTTAAAATCAGATTGAGAATCGGGGAAGAAGCTGTTCCTGAATCACTGAGTGTGTGCCTTCAGGCTCCTGTGCCTCCTCCCTGATGGTAGCAATGAGAACGAGGCATGTACTGGTGGGTGGTGGGGGTTCCTTAATGACGGATGCCGCCTTTTTGAGGCGCCCCTTCTTGGATGCTGGTGGCGTAGTGGCATCAGCGCCGGACTTCGGAGCGAAGGCTCCCGAGTTCGAATCCAGCCGGCTCCCTTGCACGCTTTCCACTCATGCTAGGTTGAGCGTCGAGCTAGCAACTCGGCCTCGTAAAATTAAGAAAGCCTGCTAACAAAAACGCCGTCAACGACGACGTCCCGATGACTCCACTTGGAGTTAAGGGCTTTCTTCTTCTTGGATGCTACGGAGGCTGGTGCCCGTGATGGAGCTGACTGAGTTTACAGCTCTCTGCAGCTTGCTTCGATCCTGTGCAGTAGCCCCCTCCCGCCCCCCCCCCATTACCAGATGGTGATGCATCCCGTTAGAACGCTCTCCACGGTACATCTGTGGACTTCTCTACGTATCGGGGCGTGTATACAGAATACCACCCGAAATTTGTCCTCTTCACAGACATCCACCAAACAGAGAAACCCCATGGTCCTGAAGCCCCGAAGCCCCTCCATTCGCACGAGCAGCAGCAAACGCATCGACCCCCCCCAACCCGTGCCAGCAGACGCACCGACCCCCACCCCCTCACCCCACCACCCCTCACCCTGTGAGCAATAGCAGAAGCACCATTGACCCAGAGACCATCAAACCACAGTCCACGAACCAGCACTTCAGCATCTCCGACAGTCTCTCTCTCTCTCTCTCTCTCTCTCTGTCCATCGAGGGAGAGAGGGGTCGCTCCTGCAACAACAGCGGGAGACCAGCAGCTCGCTGTTCCGAAGTTATAATCCTCCTCCTGATTAAACCCTCCAATCCCCTCTTTCTACCTTTCACATACTTAAAAGCAGAATACATTACTTTCAATTTTCAGTCAACTTGTGATTTTTCTTTGCTGTTAATTAGCATTTGGCAAAATTAACAAAACCCTGCCCAAGAAATATGTCAATTTGCAGTGACGATGGATTTCCTGACAGAAGTTCCTTTAATTACGGAGAATACACAACTTAGCCAAGCACTAATTAGAAGCGAAATTAACCCCAACTTGAAATGGAAATTTGGACCGAAGTATTCAAAGTTTCTAGATTCTGTTCGTTTCGTATCAGAGAATGCATACAGAATGCCACCTGAAACTCTTGCTCTTCACAGACGTCCACGCAACGAGAGATCCCCATGGAATGAATGACAGAAACATCAAAGCTCCGAAATCACCCCCTCCCTTCACACAAGCAGCAGAAAGAACATTAACCCCCTCACCCTGCTCCCCACTCGTGCCAGCAGAGGCACCAAACCCTGCCAACGCATTTCAAGACCCAATGCGCACATCCAGATGCATTTTCTAATTCTAATGCGGAGCGTCACTACTCAACTAGTATCCTCTGTAACGGAAGCCCACAATAAATTGGTAAGGTGCAGGGACTTTGTTTCCCTCAAACTATTTTGCACAAAAAATCTAAAGAGCTCTGCTGTGCTTAAATTCTGCCAATGTGTGCTAAAGTTTCATTGCCCACCCTACACACAGTGGCCACTTTATTAGGTACACCCGCGAGACTGCTCGTTAATGCAAATATCCAATCAGCCAATCACGCGGCAGCAACCCAATGCATAAAAGCGCGCCGACACGGTCAAGAGGTTCAGTTGCTGTTCAGGCCAGACATCAGAATGGGGGAGGAAATGTGATCTAAGTGACTTTGATTGCTGGTGCCATATGGGGCGGTTTGAGTATCTCAGGAGCTGCTGATCTCCTGGGGTTTTTACGCGCAACATTTCTAGGGTTTGCAGAGAATGGTGCGATAAACGAAACGTATCCAGGGAGTGGCGGTTCTGTGGGCGAAAACGCCTTGTTATTGGGAGAGGTCAGAGGTGAAGGTCCAGACTGGTTCAGGCTGACAGGAAGGTGACAGTAACTCAAATAACCACCCGTTACAACAGTGGTGTGCAGAAGAGCATCTCTGAATGCACAACACGTTGAACCTTGCAGTGGATGGTCTACAGCAGCAGAAGACCATCTCAGCTTCCATCCCCGGTGGCCACTTTATGACAAACATCCGTACGGTAGGACTATCTGCAGAACTGGGCTGCCTGACCTGATCATCGAGGAAGTCTCATGAATACTGGAGGTCCTCCAGCTAATTCACACAGTAAAACCACTGTAGGCGAGTCCGCATTTGAAGGAGAGGACAGAAGAACATGGAATAAAGGGAAGGGGGAGGAGCACCCGAGGGAGGTGACGGGCAGGTAAGGAGATAAGGTGAGAGAGGGAAACAGGAATGGGGAATGGCGAAAGAGAGGAGGGGAGGCAGTTACTGGAAATTTAGGAAATCAATGTTCATGCCATCAGGTTAGAGGCTACCCAGAAGTAAGATAAGGTTCTCCTATCAGATTCCTCCTTCTTCACCCCTCCCCCTCTCCCGGTCTCACCTGTCACCTACCACCTTGTACGTCTTCCTCCTCTCCCCCCAACTTCTTACCCCTTCCTGTCCAGTCCCGATGAAGGGTCTCGGCCCCAAACGTCAGCTGTTGACTCTTTTCCCACAGATGCTGCCTGTCCTGCTGAGTTCCTCCAGCATTGTGTGCGTGTGTGTGTGTGTTGCTTTGGTTTTCCAGCATCGGCGGACTTCCTCGTGTTCCTGACTTACTCTTCATTGCATGCTTTGATAGACAAGTAATTAATAAATGAATCTGAACCTGGGTCTGCAAAGGGCAGGTACTGTTTGTGATGCTCTGGAGACCCTCCAAGTTACCAAGTTTCGTTTATTGTCGTTTAGAAATGCATGCATTAAAAAATGATACAACGTTCCTCCAGAATGATATCACAAGAAAACGTAGGACAAACCAAGACTAATACTGACAAAACCACATAATTATAACATATAGTTACAACAGTGCAAAGCAATACCATAATTTGATAAAGAGCAGACCATGGGCACGGTAAAAAAAAGTCTCAAAGTCCCGACAGACTCATCATCTCACGCAGGCGGCAGAAGGGAGAAACGCTCCCTGCCATGAACCTCCAAGCGCTGCCAACTTGCC
This sequence comes from Mobula hypostoma, assembly GCF_963921235.1. Lineage (NCBI taxonomy): Eukaryota > Metazoa > Chordata > Chondrichthyes > Myliobatiformes > Myliobatidae > Mobula > Mobula hypostoma. Next base: position 9,071,866 of record NC_086126.1, on the reverse strand, counting down.
GATGCAGCACCATTGGAAGCACCCGACCGCAGCGGACTCTGAGACCGTCCGAAAACGTCTAGACTCCGACCAGCCCCTCTGACACAGCCTCTCCGAGCACCATCCTCTGCCGAGCGCTTCGACCCCGCCCCGGCCGCCGAGCAACAAGCAAAGCCGAGTTCTCGGGGCCTTCCCCTCCGGAGATTCTGGATCGCACAGTAGCAGCAGCAGCGAAGCAGGCATTTCAGGAAGTTCTCCAGATGCTCCTCTGTGCTCTCATGTCCGTCTCCATCAAATCAGGATTGTGCATGGCACCCCACTTGACAAATAACAGACATCACCACCGGACTGGCCACTGTGAGCTGTGTCGCGCAGTCAACTACACAGACTGGCCTTTGGTCTGGTGCCAAACATGAAATAAATGGGAAAGGGCCTCCCCTTGATATTTACCGAATATATTCAGCCGGACAAGGGCGGCTGGGTAGCGTAGTAGTTAGCACAGCAATTCACAGCGCAGGCGACCCAGGTTCAATTCCCACTGCTGCCCATCAGGAATTTGCTCCGGTTTCCTCCCACAATCCAAAATCCTACCAGTTAAATTGTCCCGTGGTTAGGCTGGGATTAAATCAGGGGATTGCTGGGCAAGGCTTGAAGGGCCCAGAAGGGCCTATTCTGCACTGTATCTCAATAAATCCAGAAAGAAAAAAAATGGCAGGTCCCTAAATGAGTCATTGAAGAACTGGCAGCAATGTGCCGGTAACTTCTCTGTGGCAGCTGGTTCCGAAATAAATCTGCCCAGTAATTGTTAAACCCACAGATGAAAGTCAAATGGACGGTTGCCTGAAGGAATAGGAACGTCACGACTTTGCTTTGCTGTTGCAGGCTTGGCAAAGCGTCATGTCGGCTGTAGAGGAGGGAGAATGGTTCTGAGTCATCCAGTCTAGCGTACCGTGTTTGGCTCCCCGCTGCTGGACAACCTGAATGCTGACTGTCATAACGATCGGAGAGAATCTGTATCTGCTGACAAGTAACCCTTAGTTACCTCAACTAAGAAAGCAGCTGGGTTCACGAACTAACTACCGGTGTGCACGCCCACTAGAATTCCCTGACGCTCCACGACCAGTCAATGAAGAGAAAAGGTATTTTCCCGGGAAAGAGGCTGACGCTGGCTGGGTGGTCCCGATCGCCACGTGTTGGTGGGGTCCTCCACATTCGCGATGGTTGGGTTCTGGAGAGTTGTCGCTCCTCTGCATTTGAAGCTCCTAACTCCTACGGTGTTCCTGATCAGTCCAAATGTTGCATTTCCATCGCCTGGCCTACCTGGGTCAACTTCTTATTGGCTCTGCTCCAGGGCTGCAGCCAACATTATTTCATGACCTTTTCCCTCAGGCTCGTGCCTTTGTTCTTCCCAACTCCGTCTGGTTCAAACCAGACACTGAGTCAAACAAGATTTCAGACCGCAGCTCCTGCAAGCCTGCCATATAGATAGTTGCCTGAGATTGGTCTCAGGTTTAGCAGGTCATCCACTGAAGCTGCTTGTTTCCATGTTCAATTGAAACCATAGAAACCATAGAAAAACTACAGCACAGAAACAGGCCTTTTGGCCCTTCTTGGCTGTGCCGAACCATCTTCTGCCTAGTCCCACTGACCTGCACACGGACCATATCCCTCCATACACCTCCCATCCAGGTATCCGTCCAATTTATTCTTAAATGTTGAAAAAGAACCCACATTTACCACCTCGTCTGGCAACTCATTCCATACTCCCACCACTCTCTGTGTGACGAAGCCTCCCCTAATGTTCCCTTTAAACTTTCCCCCCCTCACCCTTAACCCATGTCCTCTGGTTTTTTTTCTCCCCTTGCCTCAGTGGAAAAAGCCTGTTTGCATTCACTCTATCTATACCCATCATAATTTTATATACCTCTATCAAATCTCCCCTCATTCTTCTACGCGCCAGGGAATAAAGTCCTAACTTATTCAACCTTTCTCTGTAACTGACTTTCTCAAGTCCCGGCAACATCCTTGTAAACCTTCTCTGCACTCTTTCAACCTTATTAATATCCTTCCCGAAATTTGGTGACCAAAACTGAACACAATACTCCAGATTCGGCCTCACCAATGCCTTATACAACCTCATCATAACATTTCAGCTCTTATACTCAATACTTTGATTAATAAAGGCCAATGTACCGAAAGCTCTCTTTATGACCCTATCTACCTGTGACGCCACTTTTAGGGAATTTTGTATCTGTATTCCCAGATCCCTCTGTTCTACTGCACTCCTCAGTGCCTTACCATTTACCCTGTATGTTCTACCTTGGAAAATTGCTCTGATTAAGTTATCCCGGAGCAAGAATCAGTTTAAAAAAAAAACACTTTACCAGATGGCAGTTGCACTGGCAGTCTCACAAAATGGCCACCTCCATTCCTTCTCGCCAACAAGATCACTGGCTCATTTTGCAAAGCACTTGACTTCAACCTGTAGGGTTTTAATCCTGACACGCTGACCGATGGCTTCCTGCCCTGTTGCTGCAGCTTGAGGAACACGGTTCTTCTCCGAAAGAACGCACTGCAGCCTTTGGGACTCAGATATCGATTTCCTAACCGGAAGACCACAATCAGTAATAGATTGGAAATAATGTCTCCACCTCACTGGCAATCAGCACTGGCGCACCTCAGGGATGTGTGCTGAGTCCTATAAATTTGCATCTATAAATTTGCGGATGGTACAACCAATGTTGGTGGAATTTCAGCTGGTGACGAGAGGGCGTACAGGAGCGAGATATACCAGCTGGTTGAGTGGTGTCGCAGCACCAACCTTGCACTCAGTGTCAGTAAGACCAAAGAGCTGATTGTGGACTTCAGATAGGGTAAGATGAGGGAACACGCACCAATCCTTACAGAGGGATCAGAAGTGGAGAGAGTGAGCAATCTTAAGTTCCTGAGTATCAATATCTCTGAGGACCTAGCCTGGACCCAACACATCGGTGCGGCTACAAAGAAGGCAAGACAGTGGCTATATTTCATTAGGAGTTTGAGGAGATTTGGTCTGTCACCTAAGCCCTTGCTAATTTCTACAGATGTATTGTCAAGAGCGTTCTAACTGGCTGCATCAACTTCTGGTATGGGGTGGAGCGGGGGGCTTCTGCACAGGATCAAAATAAGCTGCAGAGAGTTGTAAACTCAGTCAGCTCCATCATGAGCACCAGCCTCCGTAGTATCCAGGACATCTTCAAGGAGCGATGCCTCAGAAAGGCGGCGTCCATCATTAAGGACCCCCACCACCCAGGACATGCCCTCTTCTCATTGCTACCATCAGGGAGGAGGTACAGGAGCCTGAAGGCACACACTCAATGATTCAGGAACAGCTTCTTCCCCTCTGCCATCCAATTTCTGAATGGACATTGAACCCATGAACACCAGCTCAATACATTTTTTGGAACTACTTATTTAATTTAACTATTTAATATACATAAATATACCTACTGTAATTCACAGTTCTTTTTCTATATTATCATTGTACTGCTGGAGTTAACAAATTTTACAACATGTGCCAGAGATAATAAACATGATTCTGATTCTGGTGGTGAATTGTCCAACTTTAGGTTAATTATTTTTTTCCCAAAGATTCAAACTACGTTTGAGTTGAATTGAATTGACGTTATTACTTACATCCTTCAAATACGTGAGAAGTAAAAATCTTTATGTTACGTCTCTGTCTAAATGTGCAATGTGCAATTTAGAATAATTTGTAATAAATATTATATACAACAGGATAGTCAATATAACATAGAAATGCAATCGTATCAGCATGAATTAATCAGTCTGATGGCCTGGTGGAAGAAGCTGTCCCAGAGCCTGTTGAGTCCTGGCTTTTATGCTGTGGTACCGTTTCCCGGATGGTAGCAGCTGGAACAGTTTGTGGTTGGGGTGACTCGGGTCCCCAATGATCCTATGGGCCCTTTTTACACACCTGTCTCTGTAAATGTCCTGAATAGTAGGAAGTTCACATCTACAGATGCTCTGGGCTGTCCGCACCACTCTCTGCAGAGTCCTGCGATTGAGGGAGGTACAGTTCCCACACCAGGCAATGATGCAGCCAGTCAGGATGCTCTCAATTGTGCCCCTGTAGAAAGTCCTTAGGATTTTGGGGCCCACACCAAACTTCCTCAACTGTCTGAGGTAAAAGAGGCGCTGTTGTGCCTTCTTCACCACACAGCCTGTATGTACAGACCACGTGAGGTCCTCGGTGATGTTTATGCCGAGGAACTCCCCTCTGAACCCCAGATCCATTGATGTCAATAGGGGTTAGCCTGTCCGCAACCAGCTCCTTTGTTTTTGCGACATTGAAGGAGGGGTTGCTTTCTTGACACCCCTGTGTCAGGGTGATGACTTCCTCTCTGTAGGCTGCCTCATTATTAATTGAGATTAGGCCCATCAGGGTAGTGTTGTCAGCAAATTTAATTAGCAGATTGGAGCTGTGGTTGGCAAAACAGTCCTGGGTGTACAGGGAGTAAAGGAGGGGGCTTAGTACAATTATTATCAAAGAATGTATGCAGTATGAGATTCGTCTTCCTGCAGACAGTCACAAAACAGAGTAAACCGTGGAACCCTTTCAAAGAAAAACATCAATCCCCCCAAATCCATTGTTACTAGAATTGGAAACTTAGTGGTCAATTACAAATACAGAAAATGAGGCCTGATGGACAGAGTCCACTGGGGAATTTGGAATTCGCAAGTCCACTGGGTCTGGAGGCGCACTGCAGAAACTGAATTGGGCCATTCGGCCCATCGAGTCTGTTCCGCCATTCTATCCCATGGCTGATTTAATATCCCTCTCAACCCCATTCTCCTGCCTTCTTCCCATGGCTGATTTACTTTCTCTCTCAATCACATTATCCTGCCTTCTCTCTGTAACCTTTGACGCTGTCAGGGCGTTGGAGCAGGGACCCAATCGCAGACCAAGTACTGTGCGCACTGTGATATTTACTGAGTGGCAAATCCAGAGGGGCAACAGAGTTGGCGTCAAAGTTCAGGCGGAGGTCAAAAAATCCAGAGAAGCCCAAAAATCAGAATCAGGAAGCAGGCAGGGTCAATACTCAGAAGGACAGAGTTCAGATACGGATGCTGGAAAGGCTCGGGAAAACTCACTGGTACAATTTGGCAACAAACAGGTGTAAACCACAGGACTGAAACACACTGAGCAATAACCAGAGAGGCAGATGATAGGTGGAGCACAGTGAGACCCAGGCGGCAGCAATACAGGTGATAATGGGAAACCGGTGAGAAACGGAGTACTCAGTGATACAGGGGCCAGAGTAGAGCAGGGGAGGGGACAGAAACACATGGGGCACGAAAACAAACAAGAGCACATGGCAATACGAAAACACAGAAGGACGGTTAAAAGACAGAGTTCAACTGGAGGTACTGACCAATCAAGAACCTATCAACTTCAATACACCCAATGACTTGACGTCCACGGCCATCTGCGGCAATGAATTCCACAGATCCACCGCTCTCTGGCTAAAGAAATTCCTCCTCATCTTCATTTTAAAGGGACGTCCTTCTATTCTGAGGATGTGCCCTCTGGCCCTAGACCCCTCCACTATTAGGGATTCGAAGTACATATGCAGTATATAACCCTGAGAACCACAGAACCTATTCAAAGAAAACATTAAGCACCCAATGCATTAAAAAAAAGATCAAATCATGCAAGCAGCAAAAAAATGAGCACATTTTAAACATCAAACCACAGAGTCCTTGAAACAGTCTAGGAATGTTTAATTTAGTTCCAATATTATAAGTATCCTTTCCACGTCTACTCTATCTAAAGTTTTATTAGATACATTAAAGTATAAAAGAGAAGTGAGAGTGGATATCAGACCGTTGGAAAACGATGCTGGAGAGATAGTAATGAGGGACAACAAAATGGTAGATGAACGGAATAAGTATTTTGCACCACCCTTCACTAACAGTATGGTGGAGGTTCCAGGTGTCAGGGGTCTTCAAGTGTGTGAGGTTACCATAACTCAAGAAACTCAAAGGTCTGAAGGTAGGTAAGTCACCTGGACCAGGTGGTGTATGCCCAGGGTTCTTAAAGAGGTGGCTGAAGAGATCATGGAGGCATCAGCAATGATCTTTCAAGAATCACTAGTTTCTGGAATAGTCTCGGAAGACTGGAAAATCGCAAATGTCACTCCTCTCTTCAAGAAGGGAGGGAGGCAGAAGAAAGGAAACTATAGGCCAGTTAGCCTGACCTCAGTGATTGGGAAGATGTTGGAATCGATTATTAAGGATGACGTCTCAGTACTTGGAGGCCGGTGATAAAATAGGCTGCAGTCAGCAAGGTTTCCTCAAGGGAAAATCTTGCCTGGCAAATCTGTTGGAATTCTTTGAAGAAATAACAAGTAGGATAGACAAAGGAGAATTGGTTGATGCTGTGTACTTGGATTTTCAGAAGTCCTTTGACAAGGTGCCGCACATGAAGCTGCTTAACAAGCGAAGAGCCCATGGTATTACAGGAAAGTTTCTAGCATGGATGAAGCACCTTATACGTGCTGTATGTACCTTGTGCGGTGTGTGAGTGTTGGTGCTGTGTTTTGTGCCTTGGCGCCGGAGCAAACAGGTTTCGCTTGGCGGTATTCATGGGCATTTATGAATGGTTCAATGACTATTACAGTTCAACTTGAACCTGAATATGAATGCTTAATATTGGCCATGATGACTGAAACTCGCTGTGTGGCTCACTGTGGTGGGCAGGTAGGCCTCTCTGTCTCATGTGGTGTCCCTCCCTTTCAATGAAGGTCAGTGATATCGTAGGATGGCATCGCAGTTCTGCGTTTACGGATTGGACTATTCTGTCTACGGACTGTGGACTTTTTCAGACATGTTTCTAATGTGTTCTTTTTATCGCCTGTTCTTCTTCCGTTTTGTTGCGCGAGGGGAGGGTGTTTGAGGGTTGATATTCCTGTTCTGTTCTGTGTGGGGAAGAAGGAGGGGCGATGATTGGAATTCCGTTCTTTATCGTGCGGGGGCGGGGAAGGATTTGACGTTTTCGCTCTGACCGACCTTCACCGTTTCGCTGAACACCTACGCTCCGTCCACCCGAGAAAGCAGGATCTCCCAGTGGCCACGCATTTGAATTCCACGTCCCATTCCCATTCTGATATGTCTATCCACGGCCTCCTCTACTGTAAAGGTGAAGCTACACTTAGGTTGGAGGAACATCACCCTATATTCCGTCTGGGTAGCCTCCAACCTGATGGCATGAACATCGACTTCTCTAACTTCCGCTAATGCCCCACCTCCCCCTCGTACCCCATCCATTATTGCCCATCCTCTGGGCTTCCCTCCTCCCCCTTTTCTTTCTCCCTGGGCCTCCTGTCCCATGATCCTCTCATATCCCTTTTGCCAATCACCTGTCCAGCTCTTGGCTCCATCCCTCCCCCTTCTGTCTTCTCCTATCATTTCGGATCTCCCCCTCCCCCTCCCGCTTTCAAATCTCTTACTAGTTCTTCTTTCAGTTAGTCCTGACGAAGGGTCTCGGCCCAAAATGGCGACTGTACCTCTTCCTAGAGATGCTGCCTGGCCTGCTGCGTTCACCAGCAACTTCTATGTGTGCTCTTTCTTTGTTTCGTGGCTATCTGGAGAAGACGAATCTCTGAGTTGTGGATACATGCTTTGATAGTAAGTGAAATTTTGAACATTTGAAATATTTCACACACTATGAACCTTGTACAAAATTGGAATTGCTTTCAACTGAGGGGAGAAGGAATGAAGAAAAGTATTGGTTAAAAAAAAATGAAGAAACTGATATCAAAGCCTTTCAGTTACGATGGAGACAATAGACCAAGCAGACAGCAGAGGCGTTCTAGAAGGCACACGACAACTGCTCTTGTCACATGCTGTTTATTGCTTTGTTAGGCAGAACAATGAACGCTCAGAGTCAATTTAATACCAAGCTATTGAACATTCTCGTGGCGTCTGTGTGCCTGCAGTGAAGACAACACTATCACCCACACACTGCTGGATAGCCCTGTTGCAAGATTGGAGCAAGGTAATCTTGGTGTCCGACCCCAGTGACACAACGCAGAGCAGCCCATGTATTGTGAGCAGTTTCGGGCTCTTTATCTAGGAAAGGATGTGCCGACATTGGAGAGGCTTCAAAGGAGGTTCATGAAAAGGATTCTGGGATTGAAAGGCTTGTCATATGAGGAGTGTTTGATGGCTCCAGGCCTCTACTCACCGGAGTTCAGGAAAATGAGGGGGTGACCTCATTGAAACTTAGTGAGTCCTGAAAGGCCTGAACAGATTGGATGTAGAGAGGATGTTACCTATGGTGGGGGAGTCTAAGACCAGAGGACACGGACTCAGAATAGAGAGACGTCCATTTAGAACAGAGGTGAGGAGGAAGTTCTTTAGCCAGGGAGTGGTGAATCTGTGGAATTCGTTGCCACAGGCGGCTGAGGAGGGCAAGTCATTGGGTATATTTAAGGCAGAGGTTGATAGCTTCTTGATTAGTCAGGGCATGGAGGGATACGGGGAGAAGGCAGGAGATTGGGGGCTGAGACAAAAATTGGATCGGCCATGATAAAATGGCGGAGCTGACTTGGTGGGCCGAATGGCTTAATTCTGCTCCCATATCTTATGAACATCAACTGCTGTTGGAGGAGTAACAGTGTATCAAAAGAAGCCTCAAACCTTCGGAAGGGAGAATCAATGGCCCATGCGCCAAACATTAGAGGTACAGAGGAACCTAGGAGGCCTTGTGTAAGACTCCCAGAAGGTTAATTTACAGGTTGAGTCTGTGGTAAAGAAGGCAAATGCAATGTTGGCATTCATTTCAAGGGGAATAGAATATAAAAATAAGGGGATAATGCTGAGGCTTTATAAGACGCTGGTCAGGCCACACTTGGAGTATTGTCAACAGTTTTGGGCCCCATATCTCAGAAAGGATGTGTTGTCATTGGAAAGAGTCCAGAGGAGGTTCATGAGGATGATTCCAGGAATGAAGGGGTTAACATATGAGGAGTGTTTGGCAGCTTTGGGCCGGTACTCACTGGAATTTAGAGGAATGCAGGGGGAGGGATCTCATTGATATCTACCAAATGTTGAAAGGACTGGATAGGGTGGTTGTGCAGAAGATGTTTCCTACAGTGTGGCTATCCAGAACTAGAGGGCACAGCCTCAAAATTGAGTGGCGACCTTTTATGACAGAGGTAAGGAGGAATTTTTTTAGCCAGAGAGTAGTAAATCTGCGGAATGCTCTGCCACAGACTGCGGCGGAGGCCAAGTCTGCGCGTATACTTAAGGCAGAAGTTGATCGTTTCCTGATCAGTCAGGGCATCAAAGGATATGGAGAGAAGGCAGGTGTATGGGGTTGAGTGGGATCCGGGATCAGCCACGATGGAATAGCAGAGCAGACTCAATGGGCTGAAATGGCCTAATTCTGCTCTAAGCTCGAGGAATATCCACTGCAAGACTCACTTAAGGAAGGTACATGTCAAAGACTGAAAGAGGAAGGCTAATGTTTAACAGCGACTATACCAAAGCATGCTGCACACAATGTATCAGTCTACGTGGTACTGTAGTATCAAATTGACGTACGAAGTGGGAGCAGACTTGAGCCATGAGCCATCTTTGGGAGTCTCCTCCGCCATTCCATCAAGAGAGAGCAATTTCAAGTTCCTGGGTGTCCCTATCTCCGAGGATCTGTCCTGGGCCCAATACACTGAGGCAGCTACAAAGAAGGCAAGATGGCAGCCATATTTCATTGCGAGTTTGAGGAGGATTGGTATGGGGCGGCACGGTAGCGTAGCGGTCAGCACGACACGTTACAGCACCACCGACCCTGGTTCAATTCTCGCTACTGCCTGTAAGGAGTTTATACGTTCTCCCCGTGACCGCGTGGGTTTCCTCCGGGTGCCCTGGTTTCCTCCCACGGGCCAAAAGTCGTACCGGTTGGTAGGTCAATTGGTAAATTATCCTGTGATTAAGCTTGGCGTTGCTGGGCAGCGTGGCTCAAAGGTCTGGAAGGGCTTGCACCGCGTTAAATCTCAATAAACAAATAAACAAATGTAACCAGATGGTGATGAGAGGGCGTACAGGAGCGAGATATACCAGCTCGTTGAGTGGTGTCGCAGCAACAACCTTGAACTCAGCATCGGTAAGGCCAAAGAACTAATTGTGGACTTCAGGAGGGGTAAGATGAGGGAACAGACACCCGTCCCTCAGTATTGAAGGACGTCCTTTTAGAACTGAGATGCGGAGAAATTACTTTAGTCAGAGGGTGGTAAATCTGTGGAATTTGCTGCCACGAGCGGCTTATGGAATTCGACCCAGATAAGTGTGAAGTGGTTCACCTTGGTAGGTCAAATACGATGGCAGAATATAGTATTAATAGTAAGACACTTGGCAGTGTGGAGGATCAGAGGGATCTTGGGGTCCGAGTCCAGGGAACATTCAAAGCAGGTTGATTCTGTGGTTAAGAAGGCATACGGTGCATTGGCTTTCATCAATCGTGGGACTGAGTTCAAGAGCTGAGAGGTAATGTTGCAGCTATATAGGACCCTGGTCAAACCCCACTTGGAGTACTGTGCTCAGTTCTGGTTGTCTCACTACAGGAAGGATGTGGAAACCATAGAAAGGGTGCAGAGGAGATTCACAAGGATGTAGCCTGGATTGGCGAGCGTGCTTTATGAGAATAGGTTGAGTGAACTCGGCCTTTTCTCCTTGGAGCGACAGAGGATGAGAGGAGACCTGATAGAGGTGTATAAGATGATTAGAGGCATTGATCGTGTGGATAGCCAGAGGCTTTTTCCCAGAGCTGAAATGGCTAACATGAGAGGGCACAGTTTTAAACTGCTTGGGAGTAGGTACAGAGGGGATGTCAGGGGTAAGTTTTATACGTAGAGAGTGGTGAGTGCATTGAAAGGACTGCCAGTGATGGTGGTGGAGGTGGATACGATAGGAGATCTGGATAGGGACATGGAGATTAGAAAAATAGAGGGCTATGGGTAACGGAGGAATGTTGACTCAGACCATGAGACCTGTGTTGGGCATTTTCATGCCTTGTAAGGCGCAGATTGGAAGTCTGTGTCAGGAGCCACTCCTCACACAGACACTAGAGCAATGTGTGGTTAAGTGCCTTGCTCAAGGACACAACAAGCTGCCTCAGCTGAGGCTCGAACTCATGACCTTCAGGTCGCTAGTGGAATGCCTTAACCACTTAGCCACGGGCTTTAGTCATTGCTAAATAACAATAAAAGAGGACTGCCTGTCCTCATAATCGAATCTAATCTAATAATCTAATTAACTAACCCTTTCTCATTAAACAGTGCCAATTGAGCGATCTGGTGCTTCGCCATCTCTGAGGGTGCTCGGTGAGGAAGCGTGCGGCCTCAAGGCCGAGAAGCCTGGAGACGGGACGCAGGCCTAAGCTTGACTCCATTTCTCTCCGATCCAATGTTGAGAAAGGTTGGAAAGCGCTGAGGCCAGCGCAGAAGGCAAGCGAGTGTTCAGCGCAGTGTCGCAGCCTCTCGCTCACTGGGCCCGAAGGGTCTCTCTCTCTCTCCCTCTCGCTCGGAGCTGCTGGAAGAAGGTATCTATGTGCAACGGTCTCTCTCTCTTTCTCCCTCTTGCTCGAAGCTGCTCCAGGATTGTGCTGGAGTCCTGGGTCTTGGGCAATATTTAATTGACATGGTTTGTGGACTGGACCCCCCACTTCATGTCGTGACGCCTGGACTCTTTCGTCTTTATATTTTATATTCTGTGATTTTCGCTCGATTCTTTTTGATGGTTGCACATTTTGTTTTTTTCTTTGCGCACGGGTTCCATGGTGTTTCGTTGTTTCGTGGCTGTCTGTGAGGAAGATGAATCTCAGGGTTGTATACTGCATGCATGCTTCGATAATAAATGTACTTTGAATCTTTGAAATTATCTAAATCTTCATTTGTTCCTCAGCACGCTGATCTACATACACCTCCTTAGCTCCATGCAAATTGATTCTTTTTTGTGATTTTCTGGGCGATGGTCCTCTCTCTTCTCACCCCCTTTGTCCCATTCTTTAAAATCAGTGCTACTGTGCCAGTTATTCAATTTTGTCCAAAGGTTATACTTTATACTTTACTGTCGCCAAACAATTGGTACTAGAACGTACAATCATCACAGTGATATTTGATTCTGCGCTTCCCACTCCCTGGATTACAAATATTAAATATAAAAATATTAAAAATAGTTAAAATGAGTAAATATTAAAAATTTAAATTATAAATCATAAATAGAAAATAGAAAAGGGAAAGTCAGGTAGTGCAAAAAAACCGAGGGGCAGGTCCGGATATTTGAAGGGTACGGCCCAGATCCGGGTCAGGATCCGTTCAGCAGTCTTATCACAGTTGGAAAGAAGCTGTTCCCAAATCTGGCCGTACGAGTCTTCAAGCTCCTGAGCCTTCTCCCGGAGGGAAGAGGGACGAAAAGTGTGTTGGCTGGGTGGGCCATGTTCTTGATTATCCCAGCAGCACTGCTCCGACAGCGTGCGGTGTAAAGTGAGTCCAAGGACGGAAGATTGCTTTGTGTGATGTGCTGCGCTGTGTTCACAATCTTCTGCAGCTTCTTTTGGTCTTGGACAGGACAACTTCCATACCAGGTTGTGATGCACCCTGGAAGAATGCTTTCTACGGTGCATCTATAAAAATTAGTGAAGGTTTTAGGGGATAAGCCAAATTTCTTTAGTTTTCTCAGGAAGTAAAGGCGCTGGTGGGCCTTCTTGGCAGCGGACTCTGCTTGGTTGGACCAAGTCAGGTCATTTGTGATATTAACCTGGAGGAACTTAAAGCTTTTGACCTGTTCCACTTGCGCACCACCGATGGTTAAATGGCATCGGACAACAAAGATCATCATGAGAGAGAGCATAGGCCATCAACTTTTTACTGTTGATGTTTCTGTAGCAGGCAATTTTTTTTTTACGAGGCCGAGTTGCTAGCTTGACGCTCAATCCAGCACGGATAGAAAGTGTGCAAGGGAGCCGGCTGGATTCGAACTCAGGAGCCTTAGCTCCGAAGTCCGGTGCTGATGCCACTACGCCACCTGCTGGCTGGACAATAAAGATCACGCTTCCGGAATAGTTTGGATGTTCCTTTTGAATTTTGGGCTGCTGACCATGAAAACCGCCACGGAATTTCCCTCACGCTCAAGAGAAAATCTGCAGAGGCTGGAAATCCAAGCAACATACACTCACACACCTGGAGGGACTCAGCAGGCCAGGCAGCATCTATGGAAAAGAGTAAACAGTTGACATTTTGGGCTGAGACCCTTCATCAGGACTGGAGAAAAAAAGGTGAGGAGTTAGAAGGTGGGGGGAAGGGAGGAAGAACCACAAGGCGATAGGTGAAACTTGGGGGAGGTTGGTGGTTGGGGGAGGGGGTGAAGTGAAGAGCTGGGAAGTTGATCGGTGGAAGAGATACAGGATTGGAGAAGGGAGAATCTGATAGGAAAGGACAGGAGGCCGTGGAAAAAAGAAGAGGGGGAGGAGCATGAGAGGGAGGGAGGTAATTGGCCGGTAAAGAGATAAGGTGAGAGGAAAATGAGAATGGGGAATGGTGAAGTAGGGGGGGGAACATTACTGGAAGTGGGAGAAATCGATGTTCATGCCATCAGGTTGGAGGCTGCCCAGACACCCTTTCACACACAATTTTTTTTGAAATCGCCTGTACATTTTTGCTATTTCAATTCATAATTCAAGTCAGAATAACTGATGCCAAGATTAAGGTAGGCATTTTTGTTGGTCCACAGGTCAAACAGGTCATCAGTGACAGGCAATTCGAAGAACTTCTAGTGGGACCGGAGAAAATCGCATGGAAGGTATTCAAGGATGTTTTTGAAAATTTCCTTGGCAACTACAGAGCACCGAACTACGCACAGCTGGATGACAACATGCTTCAGTGCAGAAAAAACCATGAAGTGCAACTTGTCACTAAAGATTCCTTTTCTGTTTTATCCCATTTAGACTTCTTCCCTGCTAATCTTGGAGCTGTCAGTGAACGAGCACGGTGAAAGGTTTCACCAGGATATTGCGGTCACGGAGAAACAGTATCAGGGCAGCTGTAATCCATCAATGATGGCTGATTATTGTTGGACACTTAAACAAGAAGCCTCAGACGTGAAAGTACAGATGAAAATCACAAACAAAACATTTTAGCTCACTTGGACTATTCTCATGATCCTCTCCGAGAGAAGAAGTTTCCCCTCATGTTCCTCTTAAACTTCTCACCTTTCACCCTTAACCCATGACCTCTGGTGGTAGTCGCACCCATCCTCAGTTAGAAAAGCCTGCTTGCATTTATTCTATCTATACCGATCAAATCTCCTCTCAGTCTTCTACAACACCGTTATGCAATTAAACGCATTATAGTCAATAAAAGTTAATTTCTTGTTTCTCCAAATTCCTACGTGATACAGGTAGTCTGAAATCATATTTGTGTTCAGCTTCAAGAGGACTATCATAAACAAAAGCAATTACTGAGGAAGCAACACTTTCAAAGAAGTTTGTGGTCCGGTGAAGTGACCCCCCCCTTTAAGGGTCAGTCTTGAGTCTACACCCATACCGAGGAGCTGAAGGCACAGTTAGTCAAACTTCTGTGGGGGGAAGCGTGTTCAACCACGGCCCCGTGTGGAAGAGGACGCCAAATTCCGCTCTAATCGTGCTCGCTGGTGCGCGGTACAGTGACTTACTATGGTTCGCAGGTTATTTTCGCGGGCGAGCATCAGGCTGGTTTCGTAGCAGCTTTGCAGGACCTTTTCGGGAAGCCTTTCTTTCCCCCGTACGATCGGTCCCACTGTGTGGATGACATCTGTAGGGGGTTGGGTGGAAGAAAACAGAGACCACCGTGAGCCAAAATGTTGGTTGTGCGGTTCCCCATACACATGCAAATAATGTTGACATGTTATAATTGTGCAGATTTACAAAAAAAAAGGAGAGCGGCTTAATTTGCCACGTGTACTTTCAAACTCCACGTAACTCCTGTACCTAATCAAGTGGCCACTGGGCGTATGTTCACGGTTTTCTGCTGCTGTAGCCCATCCTTGAACAATGTTCAAAGTGTTGTGCGTTCAGAGATGCTCTTCTGTACACCACTGTGGAAATGGGTGGTTATTTGAGCCTTCCTTACTGGCTCAAACCAGACTGGCCATTCTCCTCTGACCTCTCTCATTAACAAGGCGTTTTTCACCCACAGAATTGTTGCTGACTGGATGCTTTTTCACTTCTCGCACCATTTTCTGTAAACTCTAGAGACTTGTGCGCGAGGATCCCGGGAGATCAGCAGTTTCTCAGACACTCAAACCACCCCGTCTAGCTGAGTCTAAGACCACAGCCTCAGAATAGAGGGGAGTCCTTACAGAACAGAGGTGAGGAGGAATTTCTCTAGCTAGAGGGTGGTGAATCTGTGGAATTCGTTGCCACAGGCGGCTGTAGAGGCCTAGTCTTTAGGTAGATCGAAAGCAGAGCTTGATTCGTCAGGGCATGAAGGGTTACGGGGAGAAAGCAGGGGATTGGGTCTGAGAGGGAAATGAATCAGCCATAATGAAATGGCAGAGGAGACTAATTCTTGCTAAGTGGCCTAATTCTGCTCCTATATCTCATGGTCTTACGGCGTCAACAATCATCCCACAGTCAAAGTCACTGAAATCACATTTCTTCCCCCATTCTGATTTTTGGCCTGAACGACAACTGAACCTCGTGACCACATCTCCGTGCTTTGATGCTTTGAGCTGCTGCCACGTGATTGGCTGACTGGATAGTTGCATTAACGAGCCAAGGTGCAGGCGTGCTTGATAAAGTGGCCACAAGTGTGCCGTGAAAAGTACAGTTTGCTTCAACGAGCAACACACTTGTTGGACTAACTCTCAAGGAATCAACAACTCAAGTCCTCAGCATTATTTGTTTATTAATTGTTATAGAAACATAGAAACATAGAAAATAGGTGCAGGAGTAGGTCTTTTGGCCCTTCGAGTCTGCACCGCCATTCATTACGATCATGGCTGATCATCCAACTCAGAACCCTATACCTGCCTTCTCTCCATACCCTCCGATCCCTTTAGCCACAAGGGCCATATCTAACTCCCTCTTAAATATAGCCAATGAACTGGCCTCAACTGTTTCCTGTGGCAGAGAATTCCACAGATTCACCACTCTCTGTGTGAAGAAGTTTTTCCTCATCTTGGTCCTAAAAGGCTTCCCCTCTATCCTCAAACTGTGACCCCTCGTTCTGGACTTCCCCAACATCGGGAACAATCTTCCTGCATCTAGCCTGTCCAATCCCTTTAGGATTTTATATGTTTCAATCAGATCCCCCCTCAATCTTCTAAATTCTTGCATTCGTACAATTTGTCTCCTTTTGCACGTTGGTTGTTTATCGGTCTATTTGCGTGCATTTTTTTATTGTGTTTCTAACGTATTTCTTTGCGTTTTACAGTGAATGCCTGCAAGAAAAGGAATCTCAAGGTAGCATATGGTGACCTATACGTACTTCGATAATAAATTTACTCCGAGCCTTGAATCGTCCAAGGATTGCGCTGGGGGCAGCCCGCAACAGTCGCCAACCTAGCTTGCTAGCCACAACCCGTGTGTCGTTGGAACATGGGCGGAAACTGGGGTACCTGGAGGAAACCCGTGCGGTCACGGGGAGAACGTACAAACTCCTTACGAACAGCGGCAGGAGATGAACCTCGATCACTGGCAGTTTAAAGTGTCACGCCAGCCACTACACTACCCTCCCACCCCCGACCATGAAAAGGTCACTGGCGCTTTTGATTTTGGTCACTGGAACACTGGTATTGGACAACAGACAATAGGTGCAGGAGTAGGCCATTCGGCCCTTTGAGCCAGCACCGCCATTCACTGTGATCATGGCTGATCATCCACAATCAGTATCCAGTTCCTGTCTTCTCCCCATATCCCTTCACTCCGCTATCTTTAAGAGCTCTATCTAACTCTTTCTTGAAAGAATCCAGAGAATTGGCCTCCACTGCCTTCTGAGGCAGAGCATTCCACAGAACCACAACCTTCTGTGTGAAAAAGTTTTTCCTCAACTCCATTCTAAATGGTCTACCCCTTATTCTTAAACTGTGGCCTCTGGTTCTGGACTCCCCCAACATCGGGAACATGTTTCCTGCCTCTAGCGTGTCCAATCCCTTAATAATCTTACATGTTTCAATCAGATCCCCTCTCATTCTTCTAAACTCCAGTGTATACAAGCCTAGTCGCTCCAATCTTTCAACATATGACATTCCCACCATCCCTGGAATTAACCCAGTGAACCTACGCTGCACTCCCTCCATAGCAAGAATGTCCTTCCTCAAATTTGGAGACCAAAACTGCACACAATACTCCAGGTGGGGTCTCACCAGGGCCTTGTACAACTGCAGAAGGACCTCTTTGCTCCTATACTCAACTCCCCTTGTTATGAAGGCCAACATGCCATTAGCTTTCTTCTCTGCCTGCTGTACCTGCATGCTTACTTTCAGTGACCGATGAACAAGGACACCTAGATCTCATTGTTACTTCCCCTTTTCCTAACTTGACACCATTCAGATAGTAATCTGCCTTCCTGTTCTTGCCACCAAAGTGGATAACCTCACATTTATCCACATTAAACTGCATCTGCCATGCATTTGCCCACTTACCCAACCTGTCCAAGTCACTCTGCATTCTCATAACATCCTCTTCACATTTCACACTGTCACCCAGCTTTGCATCATCTGCAAATTTGCTAATGTTACTTTTAATCCCTTCATCTAAATCATTAATGTGTATTATAAATAGCTGCGGTCCCAGTACCGAGCCTTGCGGTACCCCACTAGTCACTGGCTGCCATTCCGAAAAGGACCCGTTAATCCCTACTCTTTGTTTCCTGTCTGCCAACCAATTTTCTATCCATTTCAGTACCCTACCCCCAATACCATGTGCTCTAATTTTGCCCACTAACCTCCTATGTGGGACCTTATCAAAGGCTTTCTGAAAGTCCAGGTACACTACATCCACTGGCTTTCCCATGTCCATTTTCAGAGTTACAACCTCAAAAAATTCCAGAAGATTAGTGAAGCATGATTTCCCCCTCGTAAATCCATGCTGACTCAGACCTATCCTGCTACTGCTATCCAAATATGCCGCTATTTCATCTTTTATAACTGACTCCAACATCTTCCCCACCACTGATGTCAGACCAACTGGTCTATAATTGCCTGTTTTCTCTCTCCCTCATTTCTTAAAAAGTGGGATAACATTAGCTACCCTCCAATCCGCAGGAACTGATCCTGAATCTATAGAACATTGGAAAATGATTACTAATGTGTCCATGATTTCTAGAGCCACCTCCTTAAGTACCCTGGAATGCAGACCATCAGGCCGTGGGGATTTATCAGCCTTCAGTCCCAACAGTTTACCCAACACCATTTTCTGCCTAATGCAAATTTCCTTCAGTTCCCCTGTTACCCTGGGTCCTCTGGCCACTATTACATCTGGGAGATTGTTTGTGTCTTCCTGAGTGAAGACAGATCCAAAGTACCTGTTCAGCTCGTCTGCCATTTCCTAGTTCCCCATAATAATTTCACCTGTTTCTGTCTTCAAGGGCCCAACTTTGGTCTTAACTAATTTTTATCTCTTCACATACCTCAAGAAGCTTTTACTATCCTCCTTTATATTCTTGGCTAGCTTACCTTCGTACCTCATCTTTTCCCCCTGTATTGCCTTTTTAGTTATCTTCTGTTGCTCCTTAAAAGCCTCCCAATCCTCTGGCTTCCTACTCAGCTTTGCTATGTTATACTTCCTCTCTTTTATTTTTATACTGTCCTTGATTTCCCTTGTCATCCACGGTCGCCCCTTTCTTCCTCTTTGGAATGAACTGACCCTGCACCTTCTGTATTATTCCCAGAAATACCTGCCATTGTTGTTCCACTGTCATCCCTGCTAGGGTATCTTTCCAGTCAACTTTGGCCAGCTCCTCCCTCATGGCTCCATAGTCCCCTTTGTTCAACTGCAATACTGACACTTCCGATTTTCCCTTCTCCCTCTCAAATTGTAGATTAAAATTTACCACATTATGCTCACTACCTCCTAATGGCTCCTGTACCTCAAGTTCCCTTATCAAATCTGGCTCATTACACAACACTAAATCCAGAATTGCCTTCTCCCTGGTAGGCTCTAATACAAGCTGCTCTAAGAATCCATCTCTGAGGCTCTCCACAAACTCCCTTTCTTGGGGTCCAGTACCAACCTGATTTTCCCAGTCTACCTGCATGTTGAAATCCCCCATAACAACCGTAGTATTACCTTTGCGACATGCCAATTTTAACTCTTGATTTAACTAGCACCCTATATCTAGGCTATTGTTTGGGGGTCTGTAGATAACTCCCATTAGGGTCTTTTTGCCCTTACAGTTTCTCAGTTCTATCCATACTGACTCTACATCTCCTGATTCTATGTCCCCCCTCGCAAGGAACTGAATTTCATTCCTCACCAACAGAGCCACCCCACCCCCTCTGCCCACCTGTCTGTCCTTTCGATAGGACGTATACCCTTGAATATTCATTTCCCAGGCCTGGTCCTCTTGCAGCCATGTCTCTGTTATTCCTACAACATCATACTTGCCAATTTCCAACTGAGCCTCAAGCTCATCCACTTTATTTCTTATACTCCGTGCATTTATATATAATACCTTTAATCCTTTTAAAGTAGTACTTTTACTCCCCTCACCTTTCACTTGGCCATACTCTCCGATCCCCTCCTGAGCTTTCTGCCCCGTCAATTCTGTTGCCTTTCTTAACTTTTCTTATTCTCACTTTCCCTTTAACTCCATCCTCATATTTCCAGTTTGTCCCCTCCCGCCACTACTTAGTTTAAACACACCCGGGTAGCAGTGGCAAACCTGCCTGCCAGAATGCTGGTCCCCCGTCTGTTAAGATGCAACCCGTCCCTTCTGTACAATTCATCCTTACCCCAAAACAGATCCCAGTGGTCCAGGGATCTAAATCTCTGCCTCCCACACCAGCCCCTCAACCACACATTCAGGTCCGCTATCTCCCTGTTCCTCTCCTCTCCAGCACAAGGAACTGGAAGCAAACCCGAGATAACCACCCTGGAGGTCCTGCTCTTCAGCCTTCTTCCCAGTTCTCTGAAGTCACGCTGCAGAATTTCTTTCCTCTTCCTCCCGACGGCATTTGTGCCGACATGCACCACCACTTCCAGCTGTTCACCTTCTCCCTTGAGGATGCCCTGTAATCGGTCTGTGACGTCCTGGGTCCTGGCACCAGGGAGGCAACACACCATCCTTAAATCCCGCCTGTTGCAGCAGGAATCCCTTTCTGTACCTCTCACTATGGAGTCCCCTACTACCACGGCTCTGCCTGACTTCTGTCTCCTCGGCTTTGTTTCAGCGCCAATTTTTGACTCGCAGACCTGTCCGCCTCTCAGACTGGCTCTGCCTTCTGTCCCGACAGCTTCCAAGAGGGTGAACCTGTTTTCAAGAGGCACATCCCCCGGGGTCTCCTGTACCCCTTCCTCATCGTCGCCCCCCCCCACCTTCTCTCATCCGGTCTCTTCGGTGTAACAATCTTGCTGCAGGTCCTGTCCAGGAAACTCTCGGTTTCCCGGATGAACCTGAGGTCATCCAGTTGCCTCTCCAGTGCCGCAACACGGTCCTTCAGGAGCTGAACCTGGGCACACTTTCCACATTTGTAGCAGCCAGAGGCACCGTCAACGTCCCTGACCTCCCACATCATGCAGGCAGCACGCTGAATCAGTTGACCTGTCATTTCCTCACCAGTTCTCACCGTCTCCAACTGTGGCCTGGTCTCCTCCCTCAGCCTCCTCGCCGAAGACTCTCGAGACAAAGACTCGCACTTTTCTCGCAAGGCACTTCCCTCGACAAGGCCGCTCCCCTAGAGCAAACCTCGATTATATTGGCTGATTTCTTTGACTAATTCGTTTCACTTGTCGCACCTCGGCCGACCTCGAACGCTTGTGTTGCAGGCTGGTCCCGACCGGGTTTTAAATCAACCGCTCCTCCTCAGCCAATGCCCTCACTCACTCCTTCGCTTGTCGCGCCTCGGCCGACCTCGAATGTTTGAGCTATCTTAGAGCTATCTTCAAAGATAGGCACCTTTGCTCAGCGCGATGAACAAATTGCACCAATCATTCATTAGTTTGTATTAGCCCACAGACTTTTCACAGGCCTTTGCTTCCACTCCACTGGGCACAGAAGCGGGCAATGACACCTATGTGAGAACCTCAGCTGGAGCGGGCAAAACCCTAATGGGCAGTTTGTAAAGTGATGTGCTCCTTTTACAGCTGACACTAATCTCTGAGTGTGTCCAACCTCTGGCTCTGTGGGTCTTAATATGATCTCAAGTGCTCATTTGCGACACACATTTGAGACATTTACTCTCTAACTGTCCCAATTACTACTGAAGAGCCTCCTGCAGACCGGAAGCAATTAATTTCTTCTTGATCTCAGCTCCAGAGAGAGACTTGGACCTTTCCAAGTGCTGGGGCTCCTGGCTTGTACTCCCCCTGCATCTCCAGCTGAGGTGTCATCTCGCAGCCCGACGCTAAGCCTCGCCAGAATGATTCTGCTCTCCGGTGTGGCGTTGCCCGATCTTTCGCGATTACTCGGAGGAAGTCCGAGCGGGTCGGAGTCTCAGCTTAACGTCTCACCCGAGAGACTTTTCAGACCCTCCTTTTCGGCTGAGGAGTCGCCGCATATCGCGCCTCCGAGCCTCCGGTTCCAGCCCGTGATTTTCTGACTCAGAGACGGTAACCACCGTGGGGGCGACGGCGGGAATTAGCGAGGAGAAGATTCTCGAGGTTCAGGTTTATTTAACACGTGTACACCGAGGCGTTCAGGGAAGATCGTCGCTTGTGCCAACAGCCAACGCAGTCGGGGGCAGCCCGGAACTGTCGCCACACATTACGGTGCCAACATCGCAAGGATCAGCAGATCAACACGGAACACAAGAGAACAGCCACTGCAGGACGAGCCACATTCCTCCCTCACACCCTCGCGCGTGCACAACGCCTCTACTTCCTCAGGAGTCAACTGAGGTGCCGCATAACATCAGAAACTTTGACAAACTTCGATAGATGTGTAATGGAGAGTGTGTTGACTTGCTGGTACGGCAACACCAATGCCTTTGAACGGAAAATCTAACAAAAGGTAGTGGATTCACCCCAGTACATCACGGGTAAAGCCCTCCCAACCACTGAGCACATCGACATGAAACACTGTTGTAGGAAAGCAACATCCATCATCAGAGATCCCCACCACCCAGGCCATGCTCTCTCCTCGTAGAAGGTACAAGAGCCTCAGGACTCACACCACCAGGTTCAGGAACAGTTACTACCCCTCAGCCATCAGGCTCTTGAACAAAAGGGGATAACTACACTCATCTATTGAGATGTTCCCACAACCAAGGATCTCACTTTAAAGTCTCTTTATCTCGTGTTCTTGTTATTTATTACTATTTATTGATATTTGCATTTGCACAGTCTGTTGTCTTCTGCACTCTGGTTGATCTTTCACTGATCCTGTTTACAGTTACTATTCTATAGATTTGCTGAGTATGCCCACAGGAAAATGAATCTCAGGGTTGTATGTGGTGACACATGTGTACTCTATAATAAGATTTACATAGAACATAGAATAGTACAGCACAGTACAGACCCTTGGGCCCACAATGTTGTGCCGACCCTCAAACCCTGCCTCCCATATAAGCCCCCACCTTAAATTCCTCCATATACCTGTCTAGTAGTCTCTGAAATTTCACTAGTGTATCTGCCTCCACCACTGACTCAGGCAGTGCATTCCGTGCACCAACCACCCTGAGTAAAAAACCTTCCTCTAATATCCCCCTTGAACTTCCCACCCCTTACCTTAAAGCCATGTCCTCTTGTATGGAGCAGTGGTGCCCTGGGGAAGAGGCGCTGGCTATCCACTCTATCTATTCCTCTTATTATCTTGTACTTTGAACTTTAGGAGGGAACTGTGGGAAAATGAGGTTGCTCATTGAAATGAGAGCCGGACTGGAACTGATGGGCCAAATGGCCTCTTCCTGTATAAGGAACCTGAGGGAAAGCCCGCTCGGGATACCACGGGTAAAGCCCTCCCCATTGTTGAGCACATCTACACGCAACACCGTCGCAGGAAAGCAGCATCCATCATCAAGGACCCCACCATCGGAACGACGTCCCCCCCCCCAGGACCACGGCGCACCCACAGAGCATATACCGCGCACCGCTGGGATTGTCCGCTGCACTGCTGGCGAAACGTTGGGTGAGTGCCTTCAAGCTCCTGTACCTCCTCCCTGAGGGGAGCAATGAGAACGCCGGGGGCGTGAGCGCTTTCTCATGAGGAAGGGCTGGGTACGTTGGTACCCGCCGCAGTTTAGAAGGAGTGAAACGGGACCTGATTGAAACACGTAACCGCCTCCCCTCTCGAAAGCTCAAGGCAGATGGATGGGGAGTGAATGTTTCTCTTGAGGGAGGATCTAGAACCAGGGGGTCGCTGTTTAAAAGTAGGTGAGGCAACATTTCTTCCTCTCAAAAGGTCTCTGGACCTCACTTATTAATTAATTAATCAACCAATCAATTAATTAATTAATAGAGATAGATAGATAGACATACTTTATTGATCCCGAGGGAAATTGGGTTACGTTACAGTTGCACCAACCAAGAATAGAGTATAAATATAGCAATATAAAACCATAAATAATTAAATAGTAATATGTAAATTATGCCAGATGGAAATAAGTCCAGGACCAGCCTATTGGCTCAGGGTGTCTGACCCTCCAAGAGAGGAGTTGTAAGGTTTGATGGCCACAGGCAGGAATGACTTCCTATGACGCTCTGTGCTGCATCTCGGTGGAATGAGTCTCTGGCTGAATGTACTCCTGTGCCCAACCAGTACGTTATGTAGTGGGTGGGAGACATTGTCCAAGATGGCGTGCAACTTAGACAGCATCCTCTTTTCAGACACCACCGTCAGAGAGTCCAGTTCCATCCCCACAACATCACTGGCCTTACGAATGAGTTTGTTGATTCTGTTGGTGTCTGATATGGTGTGGACCAGGCCCTTTCAGCCCAACGAGCCACACCGCCCTCCATAAACGCCAGGTGAAGTGGAGCCTTCGAACATCTCTAAGGCAGAGGCAGATTCTTGACTGGCAAGAGGATGAAATATTACTCTTAATGTGCAGGAATATTATGTGATTACAAATAGATCAGCCATAATGGTTTTGAATGATGAATCGGGGGCAGTAGCCGGTGTTCAGGTCAAGATGTCGCTGGGCTGTTGTGGCTTAGACTTATTATATTCTCTTCAAGCTCATAGGGCTGGTTTTGGGGACAGTGCGGGGAGATAGGGGGTTAGGTTGGGGTTTGGGGTCGAGGGTAAGCGGGAGCCAGGAGTCCAGGTCAGAACACTCTTTGTGAGGAGGCCAGTGATCCTGATGAACGGAAGTCCAGTCAGAAGGCCTCATGGACGAGCGCCGGTGACTCCCCAAGCTCGGTAAGTCCCAGAGCTGGAGGTCTGCTGTGCAGTCGAAGCCTGCAGCTCGGAGACTGGAGGTGATAAGACCGGAAGTCGTTGACTGATCTCTCCCAGTCCTGAAGCCGGAGGCCCAATGTCTGAGTGTCTGTGAGTCCAGGCCAGGGATGTCGGAAGCCTCTGCAGGTCTGGTCCAAACCGTGATCTGTGAGTCTGGGGTTCGATACCAAAGGCCGAGGAGTGACGTTAGTGAGTTCAGAAGCAGGGGCCCGATGGTTGAGGCCCCCGGGCTGGTGGGATCTGGAAGTCTGAGGGCTGCTTTCTGCGAGTCCGGGCCAGGGAATGGAAGCTGGAGGCCTGTCCCGGGGCTGGGTGTGAGTGGGTGGGAGGGAGAAGCTCTGGGCATCGGAGGTCAGAGGTCAATTCCGACGCCGCCTGGAAGGAGTTTGTACGTTCTCCCCCGTGACCGCGTGGGTTTCCTCCGGGGGCTCCGGTTTCCTCCCACAGTCCAAAGACGAACTGGTTTGGAGATGGATTGGCCATTGTCAATCGTCCTACAGTAAGGCTAGCATTAAATAGGGGGACTGCTGGACTCAAAAGGCCCAGAATGGCCTACGCGGCTCAAAAGCCCAGAAGCACCTACTCTGCCTGCGCTGTACCTCAATAAATTAATAAAGTTCGTCGCGTGTTTTAATTTTCATGAACCTGAACTGGAACCGTGGAGCAGCTTGATGGGCCGAGCGACCGACTCCAGCTCTTAACTTGAATCTCTTCCTCACGATCCTTTGAGTTCCCTGCGGCAACAGGTTTTTGCTTCACCTTCGGCCAAAAGAATAATGAGAGGGAAAAAAAAGGAAATTGGAGGGGATCTGTAAAAAGATTAACAATGCAATCAAACGCAAATCCCCCTGTCCCTAATCCTACCACTGAGAGATCAGGCAATTTATTTCGAGCTGCCTGTAGTGTTCAATCAATAATCCTTTTCATTTAGGCTGTTCGACAGATGAGCCCACGTTCAGATGCAGCTGCAGGTCACAGCCTGGGCCCGATATTTTCCCTCAAAGTGGCAGGAATGCAAGGACGCTCCCCACTGCCCAGACGCTTGCCTATCAGAAGCTACTTCTTATCGTGGATTGGACTGTTGCTCCTGGCCCTTTCCCGTTGCTATTTTCCTACCTTTTGGGCGACTTTGAATCGGGGCGGCCCGCAGATAGCAAACGCCGAGCTGACCGAACGCGGACTCTTCCGATTTAGCGCCTTGTTCTTGCTCGTTCTTCTTTTGTTGCCGTTTGCGCAATTTTTTTTAGCGTCTGAGGGAATATTTTCTTTTGAATGGCTTTCACGGTCAAAAAAGAGGCAGATGAAATACAGTGTTGGGAAATGTACGATAATGCATTTTGGTAAAAGGAACAATAGTGCGGACTGTTACCTAAATGGGGAGAAGGTTCAAACATCAGAGGTGCAGAGGGACTTAGGAGTCCTCATGCAAGACTCCCAGAAGGTTAATTTACAGGTTGAGTCCGTAGTAAAGAAGACAAACACAATGTTGGCATTTATTTCAAGGGGAATAGGAAATAAAAACAAGGAGATAATGCTGAGGCTTTATAAGACACTAGTCAGGCCACACTTGGAGTATTGTCAACCGTTTCGGGCTCCATATCTCAGAAAGGATGTGTTGTCATTGGAGAGAGTCCAGAGGAGGTTCACGAGGATGATTCCAGGAATGAAGGGGTTAACATATGAGGAGCGTTTGGCAGCTTTGGGCCTGTACTCACTGGAATTTAGAAGAATGCGGAGGAGATCTCAGTGAAACCTACCGAATGTTGAAAGGACTAGATAGGGTGGATGTGGAGAGGATGTTTCCTACGTTGGGGGTGTCCAGAACTAGAGGGTGTTGCCTCAAAACTGAGGGGCGACTCTTTTAAAACAGAGGTAAGGAGGAATTTTTTTAGCCAGAGAGTAGCGAATCTGTGGAATGCTCTGCCACAGACTGCAGTGGAGACCAAGTCCGTGCATATATTTAAGGCGGAAGTTGATTGATTCCTGATCAGTCAGGGGATCAAAGGATATGGTGAGAAGGCAGGTGTATGGGGTTGAGTGGGATCTGGGATCAGCCATGATGAAATGGCAGAGCAGACTCGATGGGCTGAATGGCCTAATTCTGCTCCTATACCCTACGGTCTTATGGTTTTCTTTGTTTCATGGCTGTCTGTGGGGAAGACGAATCTCAGGGTTGTATACTACACACTGTGACGGGGTCCTGAATTATCCCTTCTGGACTGTGCCTTTAAAAAGAGAGAGAGTGTACAGCACAAACAGCTTGTTACCGAGAGAGAGAGAGAGGCGAAGACCGCTCACAGTTTGTTTGGGATTTCTGCAAGGACACTGCCAGCTTCTGAGTTCCTACAGCGAGAGAAGGGAGGAGCTACTTGATGGACAGCTGGTGTCCAGCACAACAGTATTTAAACCAGTGTAATTGCTTGTTTCACAGGACACGCAGACGCACTAGGGTGTGGTGAAGATACCACTATTCTGTTCAGGTGCCCACGAGTGTGGGACTGAGGATCAATTACGAGGTATCGATCTGTGATTATTAGTGCGTAAATGAGCGACCCTGTGGAGTCGACCAGTATGTCTAACTTTTGCCTGGGTTGGCAGACTATCACTTGAAGATGCTGCTCTTAAGTTGGTCAAGTCTGGCTAACTTGGAAGTTTTGGAGGACAACGGGAAGAATCGACAGCATCGGCTTACTCGAACAACCACAACACCTCTCTCTCTCCACCACTACGCAACTCAATACCATGACCTGAACTGATTTCATTTACTAATCATCGTAAAACTGTATCCATTTACCACCCACCCCAGGCTTGAAGAAGCTTGGTTTTTATATTTACACACACACACACACACACACACACACACACATATATATGTATAAAATTTATATATATATATATATATATATGTATTTTATATATATATATAATCATTGCTAAGCTGTTTGATTTATCTGAATTTATATTACTGTATTGCGTAGTTACTAATAAATATTATTAGTTAACAGCAATACCAGACTCCAAAGTGTTTTCCATTTCTGCTGGTTCTTTAACCTGTTACGGGCTGTGGAACAATACATACTTTGATGATAAATGCCCTTTGAATCCTTTATTAGGTCAGGGAACCTGGTGTCGCCTTCTGCTGCTGTAGCCCGTCCACTTCAAGGTTCGAGGCGTTGTGCGTTCAGAGATGCTCTTCTGCACACCAGTCGTAACGGGTGGTTATTTGAGTTACTGTCGCCTTCCTGTTGGCTTGAACCAGTCTGGCCATTCCCCTCTGACCTCTCTCCTCTGACCTTTCTCCCCTGTTTCTCTCATCAGCAAAGCACTTTCGCCTGCTGAACGGCCTCTCACTGGATGATTTTTTTTTTTTGGATTTCACACTGCTCTCTATAAACCGTAGAGACCGCTGTGTGTGAAAATCCCAGGAGATCAGCAGCCTCTGAGATACTCAGACCACCCCATCTGGCACCATGATTCCATGATCAAAGCCACTTAGGTCAGACTCCTTCCCCCATTCCGACGTTTGGGCCGCGCAACAACAGGACCTCTTGACCATGCCTGCGTGCTTTAATGTGTCGAGTTGCTGCCACATGATTAGCTGAACAGATATTTGCATTGACGAGCAGGTGTACAGGTGTACCTAATAATGTGGCCACTGAGTGTTTGTAGATAGTAATAGTGGAGCTCAGATTTATGGCATCCTAAGGCACGATGCATGTTCAACCATTCAGTGGTTAAAACCAGCAGCACTTTCTAATCAACAGAGTTCAGATACAATTTATAGCTTCCAGGAGCATTTCCGATTGTACTCTCAGTCTGTCCATTCCCCCCGCCCCCAACTAACAATCCAACAGCGTATACAAACATAATTCACTAGAATTCGCGAATGTGCTTGAAAGCCATTCGATTGTATTAACAGCAGGGGCCGAAAGTCCGTGTTATTCATACGGAAAATACTTTCCTCTGAAACACCGGCTTATTTATTTTTTGCTCAGTGAACTCTTTCACGAGCGCTCAGCCAGTTCTCTGCCGAAATTAATGAGACTTCAAGCTGTGACTTTAACAGTTCAACACTTAGAGAGGGAATGATTGAACACAATCCTGTCTGCTGCGCCCGAGAGGCATCACAGGAACACACTTTAACGGCGCGGGTTGATGACCTCAGTGGAACCGAACGACCTCACCAGTCGACCTGAAGCGTACCGTCCTGTTTCCTCTCTGCCGTACCTCATGGGTGTTTCTTGCGGATTCTACGGGTGACTGGGGGAGAGGGGAAGAGGTTCACGGCGGCGATGGACTGGGTTTGAATCCCGTCCCCGTCAATAACCTCGTAGCCATGGCAGCGCGCCGGTAAGCGCGATTGCTTTACAACGGCAGCGAGCACTGATCGGGGGTTTGATTCCTGCTGTTTCGGTAAGGAGTTTGTCCACTCTGGCCCCCTCCCCCACCCAGTGACCGTAAGGGTTTCCTCCAGGTGCTGTGGTTTCCTCCCACATGCCAAAGACATGGGGGTTAGGGTTAGTAAGTTGTGCCCTTGCAATGTTGGTGCTGGAAGCATGGCGACACTGGGGGCTGTGGTCGTCGACACAAGCGAGGTATTTTTGATGTACGTGTGATAAATAAAGCTAACCTTTAATCTTTTGCCTCTGAGCAAATTTTCAATCCTCCCAACTTGAGACCTCACCTTCCAGACCATCCCACCGTGCAGGACCCTGTCGAAGGCTTGCTAAGGTCCAAATCAATAATGTCTACTGCCCAACCCTCATCGACCTTCTCGGTTACCCCCTCCATGAAACTCTAAAAGATACATCAGGCACACGGGCTTATAGAAGAGTACAGCACAGGAACAGGCCGCTCGGCCCATAACGTTGTGCTGTACCAGCTAAAAAGCAAATCAAAAACACCCAAACACTAATCCCTCCTACCCTACACCATGTCCCTATCCTTCCATCTTCCTTATATTAGGAATAGTCAGCATGGCTTTGTCAAGGGCAGGTCGTGCCTTATGAGCCTGATTGAATTTTTTGAGGATGTGACTAAACACGTTGATGAAGGAAGAGCAGTAGATGTAGTGTATATGGATTTCAGCAAGGCATTTGATAAGGTACCCCATGCAAGGCTTATTGAGAAAGTAAGGAGGCATGGGATCCAAGGGGACCTTGCTTTGTGGATCCAGAACTGGCTTGCCCACAGAAGGTTGTAGATGGGTCATATTCTGCATGGAAGTCAGTCACCAGTGGAGTGCCTCAGGGATCTGTTCTGGGACCCTTACTCTTCGTGATTTTTATAAATGACCTGGATGAGGAAGTGGAGGGATGGGTTAGTAAGTTTGCTGATGACACAAAGGTTGGAGGTGTTGTGGGTAGTGTGGAGGGCTGTCAGAGGTTACAGCGGGACATCGATAGGATGCAAAACTGGGCTGCGAAGTGGCAGATG
The DNA here is from genome assembly GCF_963921235.1 of Mobula hypostoma. Lineage (NCBI taxonomy): Eukaryota > Metazoa > Chordata > Chondrichthyes > Myliobatiformes > Myliobatidae > Mobula > Mobula hypostoma. The sequence continues at coordinate 9,041,855 of NC_086126.1, read as the reverse complement.
GACTTCAACCCAGATAACTGTGAGGTGGTTTGTTCTGGTAGCTCAAATATGATGGCAGAATATAGTATTCATGGTAAGACTCTTGCCAATGTGAAGGGTCAGAGGGATCTTGGGGTCCGAGTCCATAGGATGCTCAAAGCAGCTGCGCAGGTTGACTCTGTGGTTAAGAAAGCCTACCGTGCATTGGCCTTCATCAATCGTGGAACTGAACTTAGGAGCCGAGAGGTATTGTTGCAGCTATATAGGACCCTGGTCAGACCCCACTTGGAGTACTGTGCTCAGTTCTGGTCACCTCACTACAGGAAGGTTGTGGAAACCACAGAAAGGATGTAGAGGAGATTTACAAGGATATTGCCTGGATTGGGGAGCATGCCTTATGAGAACAGGCTGAGTGAACTCGGCCTTTTCTCCTTGGAATGACGGAGGATGAGAGGTGACCTGATAGAGGTGTATAAGATGATGAGAGGCATTGATCATGTGGATAATCAGGGGCTTTTTCCCAGGGCTGAAATGGTTGCCACAAGAGGTCACAGGTTTAAGATGCTGGGGAGTAGGTACAGAGGAGATGTCAGGGGCAAGTTCTTTTTACTCAGAGAGTGGTGAGTGCGTGGAATGGGCTGCCGGCAACAGGGGTGGAGGCGGATACGATAGGGTCTTTTAAGAGACTTTTGGATAGGTACATGGAGCTTAGAAAAATAGAGGGCTATAGGTAAGCCTAGTAATTTCTATGGTAGGGACATGTTCAGCACGACTTTGTGGGTCGAAGGGCCTGTATCGTGCTGTAGGTTTTCTATGTTTTGATATCCATGTGCCTATCCAAATGTCTCTTAAAAGCCTCTAATTTATTTGCCTCCACCACCACACCAGACAGCACTTTCCCCTGTAAATACTTACTCCGTGAACGTACCCCCTCTCACCTTCAACGCATACTAGACATTTCAAGTAGAGTCCCTGTCCACTCTAACTATACCTCTCAATCTTACAAACCTCTATCAGATCTCCCCTCAGTTTCCGCTGATCCAGAAGCTTATCCAGCCTCTCATTATAGCACACGCTCTCTAAACCAGGCAGCATCCTGGTGGACCTCTTCTGCACCCTCTCCAAAGCCTTGACGTCCTTCCTGTAGTGAGGCGACCGGAACTTAGGAAAGGTCTTCACCCATGCCATACTGTTCCATCGCTCTGTAACAAAGCCATGCTGATTCCTCCCAATCACCCTCTGTTCATTCAAATGCTGGTGGGTCCTGCCCCGCCAGTAGCTCCTCCATTTGCTGGTGTCAGGCTGGCCGGCCTCGAGCTCTCTGACTTGTCCTTGCTACCTCTCTTAAACAATGGAACGATGTTAGCCACTCCCACTCTTGGCGGGAGCTTTAGCAGTGGCTAACGATGCAGCAAACATCTTCACAGGGGCCTTCGAGATTACATCCCTCAGCTCCCACAAAACCTACAGGATGCACGCCATCAGGCTCTGGGGAATTATCCACCTTAATGCATTGTATCGTGTGACGAGGTGGAGACACGTCCCTACCAGAGGAGGTGTGAGGCGCTCCTTCCCTCTGCTAGCCTGCAGGTCACCCTTGGGCGAGGTGCAGCACCTGCTTAGCCCCCCCTCGATCAGGGTCACGCGAAGCCGTGGGATCAGGTGGTGGATGGTCGTACGAGCAGCCGGTGCAGATCACGAGTCCTGGTTACGCGACCACTGGCGCCAGGCTAGACAATCTCTGAAGAGTATTGATAATGGCTGGGGGGGGGGCGGGGGTCACCCGTCTTGTAAAGGCACTGGCCAGAAGGAGGCAATAGCAAACCGCTTCAGTAGAAAAATTTGCCAGGAATAGCCGAGGTAACGGATAGAGAAAGGAAGATGAACAACAGTGTGGAAGGGACCTTCCCTATAGGCGACGTTCCGATTAGAGACAGATGGAAGACCATGATCGCCCATGTCATGTGACACGGCACAAAATGATGATGATACATGCATTGTAAGGCTGTGAATATCTCCTCCCTGCTAAAATGAATGTTCTCCGAGACATCCTCATTTATCTCCCGTGATTTTCTTCTCTGTAACCACCAGGGAGAAGCACTCATTCAAAATCCCACGCATCTCTTGCAGCTCAAGGCACCATGCAAACTCCTTCCCCACTACAGGCGCTATAATAGCGTTATGCTAACCGCCACCCTATCGTGCTTAGCACCAATGCATGTATTCAAATATCGAGATACAGTGCAGAATAGGCTCTTCCGCTGTGCCACCCAACAGCTCCTGATTTAACCGTAGCCTAATCACGGGACTATTAACAATGACCAATCAACCTTTTTAGAAGGAAGCCCTTAACTCTGAGTGGAGTCACTGGGACGCCGTCATGACGCCGTTTCTTTAGCAGGCTTTCTTATTTTTATGAGACCGAGTTGCTAGCTCGACGCTCAACCCAGCATGGATGGAAAGTGTGCACGGGAGCCGGCTGGATTCGAACTCGGGAGCCTTCGCTCCGAAGTCCAGCGCTGATGCCACTACACCACCAGCCGGCAGACCAATTAACCTATCATTAACCTTTGGACTGTGGGAGGAAACGGGAGCACCCGGAGGAAATCCAAGCGGTCACGGGGATAAATCCTTATGGGCAGCGGCGGGAATCGAACCCGGGTCGCCGGTACTGCAAACCGTTGTGCTAACCACTACGCTGGCGTGTTCCTGCATACTGTTCAACCTAGAGATCCGTTTTCTTGGAGGCATTTACCGGGAAAAAAGTAAGTACAATAGAATCTACAAAAAAGAATTTGTAAATAAAGACAAACAACCAATGCGCAAAAGAAAACAAACTGTGCAAATAATATTGAGAACGTGAGGCGTAAAGCGCCTCTCTTGAAAGTGAGACTGTTGGTTGTAGAAGCTGTTTTGAGTCGTGGCCAGTGAAGTCGTTTACGCTGGTTCAGGAGCTTGGTGGTTGTGGGGTCACAAGTAAAATGAGACCATTTCCACCCCATCTCTGTGGGTAAAAGCACTGAGCTGCATTCTCAGCAGGAGTTAGAAAGACAAAGAACCAGAGGCCCTTCAACCCTTCGGAATTGCACTACCACACAAGGCCGATTCAAGTTCACGATCGACATTCCCACCTGCAGAGTCTCACGTCTCCCGCCTGGAGGTCCGCTGTCGGCCAGGGTCGACCGTGGATGTTGCGTCCTAGCTGCCTACGTGATACGCAGGCCAGGGCAGTACGATGTAGAGGGCGAGCCGTCGCCCCTGCAGCAGGCTCCCCCTCTCCGCGCAGCTGGCGAATCCAAAGAAACGGTAGAGACCTATACAGCTTGGCACCAGCAGCATCGCAGGAGTTGCCAGTCAGCGTTGATTTCTATGCGGGAGTGCCTCAGGGACTCCAGCTCCGGATCGTCCCTCGGGGGTTTACTCCCGAAGCCTTCCCCATGATTGGGAATAGCCGCAAGGCAGCGGAGGTTTGAGATCAGAGTTTTCCTTCTCCTAGATGAGCTGCCAACAACAGCTGACGAGCCCCATCCGCCTGAAGTGACTGGTTTTAAGGCGCCAGTAACCCACCTTTGCCCCTTCTCCTGTCAGTAGAAACGGTCCCACCGGGCTTAGTAGCTAGGCTGCACGTGAAGGCCCGGAGCTGGGCCTGGTTGTCAGAGGCTATTTGAGGCGCATGCTGTTGGGAACATTTAATAGGTAGCGGGAGCTTGCCCCCATTACCACCCCCGCTGGCTATAACAACCTCAAGGAACCTTTCTTGTGTACTGAGGTAACACTTCAGTAACGCCGGCTGGCCAATGAACAACGGCCCCAGGGCAGTCTTCCATCTTCAGAACCGAGCCTGCTCGGACCTTTTCAGTCAGCTGAGGGGGCTCGCAAGGCTGGAGCTTCCCGCACCATCTGAAAGGTTTTTTTTTAACCGCTACCCCCACCCTCCAACCCGGCACGGGTATCGGTGTCAGCTCGGACTGCGCAGTGCCGGGTGCCGTATCTTCAGGTGGCAGGAGAGCCTGAAAACCCAGATGCGGCCCTGCATCGGAAAAGAACAGGGCAAGAGATCAAAGTTCGAAGTAAACTCACTATCAAAGTGCATACTCCTCTTGAGATCCGTTTTCTTGCCGGCATTCGCGGTAAATACAAAGAAACACAAACAGACCCAAATGAGAAGCTCCTCGCAATGAAGGTCGATGAACAGCCGGTGTGCAAAAAGACAAATTCCGCAAGTACAAAATAGTAAAAAGATAATGATAGTAAATAAATAAGAAATAAATATCGAGAACATGAGCTGCAGTCCTTGAAAGTGAGTCCATAGGTTGAGGAATCAGTTGGGGTTAGAGTTAGGTGGTTAGGGAGTTATCATAAGAACATAAGAAACAGGAGCAGGAGTCGGCCACCTGGCCCGTCGAGCCTCTCCGCCATTCAATAAGATCATGGCTCGTCTCCATCTACCTGCCTTTTACCCATACCCTTAATTCCTATGCAAAAATCTATCCAACTTTGTCTTAAATATATTTACTGAGGTAGCCTCCTCTGCTTCATTGGGCAGAGAATTCCACAGATTCACCACTCTCTGGGAAAAACATTTCCTCCTCATCTCCGTCCTAAATCTACTCCCCCGAATCTTGAGGCTACGCCCCCTAGTTCTAGCCTCACCCACCAGTGGAAACAACTTTCCTGCCTCTGTCTTATCTATCCCTTTCATGATTTTATATGTTTCTATCCCCACTGGTTCAAGAGCCTGATGGTTGAGGGGCAATAACTGCTGCTGAACCTTGGTGGTGTTTGGGACCAAACGAGGGACCGAGGAGAGGAGAACGAGGCAAGAGTGGGAAATAAAGGAAGTCGGCGCGGACTCTACCAGGGCCCATGACGATCTAATTTGCACGCTGCGCCTGCTTGTTCTGACACGAGCGCATGCTGTGTGCAGTGACCTGGAGCAATGCAATGGAGGAACGGGGAACCAATCACCGACAGGAGCCACAGTCATAACCCCAGCACGCAATATGGCAATTACAGTACTCCGTGTCTCTCAGCAGCCGGCTAAGATGGCTGCGTCAGTTTGTAAGATTGCTCCACAGGGCCCCACTCTCTAAGTATTAAAGGGGCAGTGTGTCAAACGGAAAATCAAAATTTGGAGAAACAAGAAAGTAACTTTTATTGAATATAATGCGTTCAATTGCTGATGCTTTGCAATAGTCCATAGAAGCTAAAAATGTTTTGTTGACGATTTTCGTTTGTACTCAGCGCCTGACGCTTCTCGCTGAAGTGTCCAGCAATAATCAGATGGATTCCAGTTGCCCTGATACCGTCTCTCCGTGACTGTAATATCTTGGTGAAACCTTTCACCGTGCTGGTCACCGACAGCGCCAAGATTGGCAGGGAAAAAGTCTAAATGGGAAGGCAGAAAATGAATCTTTAGTGACATGCTTTTGTGTGCTTGAAGCATGCAGCCAACCAGCATCACATAGTTCGATGCTCTGTAGATGCCGAGAAAAATTTTAGCAACATCCTTGAATGCCTTCTATGCAATTTCCTCTGGTCCCATTAGAAGTTCTTCGAATTGCCTGTCATCGATCACCTGTTCGATTTTGTGGACCAACAAAAATGCCTTCCTTAATCTTGGCATCAGTTATTCCGACTTGAATTATGAACTGAAATAACAAATGCAGCCAATTCTAAAGAAATGTCACATGGTAGGGTAAATTTCATAGTGATTTTCACAGTCAGCAGCCCAAAATCCATAAGATAAACCCAAAACTATTCAGGAAGCAAAATATTTGTTGTCCAGTGATATGTATAACCCAAGTTAAGATGTTCATAGAAGTGATTTGCACACTTCTGTGCATTATGTGCCTACAGTCCATGTAATAAACTTATCTTATGTATATATGACCACACTCAGCAGTTACTTCTATTGCATTTTAAAGATTGCTTTTATATTTATAAATATTGTGTTTTTAACATTGCACCAGATGTAGAAGAACCATTATTTTGCTCTACTTTACACTTGAATACTGAAGAGTGACAATAAATAATCTCGAATCTTTAAAATTTAATGTAAAGCATGGCTTTTTGTCATTTTGCAAACAGTCAGCTGATGAACAATGTTTGCGAGAGTTACATTAATTCCACCGCCCCCCCAGAAATGAACAGTGCACCATTCTGCCAATAGGAGCACTCTCTGGCAACTCCTCATAGCATGTTTGTCCAGCGTTTGCAGTGAATCACATTTAGAATACGATTCACTCATTCATCGCCTCGGCACTGAAACATTCGGCTTCGGCTCCAGTGCCGACTGTTTAGAACATAGGCCAGTGCAGCTCAGGAACGGGCCATTCGGCCCACACTGTTGTGCTGTACCAGCTAAAAAGCAAATCAGAAACACGCAAACACTAATCCCTCCCACCTACACCATGTCCGCATCCCTCACATCCATGTGCCTATCCAAACATAGAAACATAGAAAACCTACAGCACCATACAGGCCCTTCGGCCCACAATACTGTGTCGAACATGTCCCTGTCTAGGCTTTACCCATAGCCCTCTATTTTTCTAAGCTCCATGTAGCCATCTAGGAGTCTCTTAAAAGACCCTATCGTTTCCTCCTCCACCACCGCCACTGGCAGCCCATTCCACGCACTCACTGCTCTCTGTGTAAAAAACTTACCCCTGACATCTCCTCTGCGCCTACTTCCAAGCACCTTAAAACTATGCCCCCTCGTGTTAGCCATTTCAGCCCTGGGAAAAAGCCTCTGACTATCTACACGATCAATGCCTCTCATTATCTTGTATACCTCTTTCAGGTCACCTCTCATCCTCCGTCGCTCGAAGGAGAAAAGGCCAAGTTCACTCAACCTATTCTCATAAGGCATGTTCCCCAATCCAGGCAACATCCTTGTAAATCTCCTCTGCACCCTTTCTATGGTTTCCACGTCCTTCCTTTAGTGAGTTGACCAAGAGTTGAGCACAGTACTTCAAGTGGGGTCTGACCAGGGTCCTATGTAGCTGCGATATTACCTCTCGGCTCTTAAAAGCCTCTAATGTATTTGCCTCCACCACCATACCAGGCATCCACCACTCTCTGAGTGAAAAACTTACCCCTCATATTCCCCCTCTCACCTTCAATGCATGCCCTCTGGTATTAGACATTCCAACCCTGGGGAACAGATACTCTCTGTTCACTCTATCTATGCCTCTCGTAATCTTGTAAACCTCTATCAGATCTCCCCTCAGTCTCCGGTGCCCCAGAGAAAACAACCCAAGTTTGTTCAGCCTCTCGTGATAGCACACGCTCTCTAAACTAGGCAGCATCCTGGTGGACCTCCTCTGCACTCTCTCCAAAGCCTCGCCATCCTTCCTATAGTGGGGTGACCAGAACTGTACACAGTACTCTAGATTAAACCTGATCAAAGTTTTATAAAGCTGAAATGGAGAGGAGAGGAGAAGATGGCAGGGCGACGCAGCTCGCAGCGGCCACTCCGGTGGTGATGTCTGTTACTTGTCAAGTAGGGTGCCGTGCACAATCCTGATTTGATGGAGACGGACGTGAAAGCACGGAGGAACATCTGGAGAAACTTCTGAAATGCCTGTTTCATTGCCGCTGCTACTGTGTGATCCAGAATCTCCGGAGGGGAAGGCCCCGAGTCCTCGGCTTTGCTTGTTGCTCGGCGGCCGGGACGGGGTCGAAGCGCTCGGCAGAGGATGGTGCTCGGAGAGGCTGTGTCGGAGGGGCTGGTCGGAGGCTCGAAGTTTTCGGACAGACTCAGAGTCGGCTGCGGTCGGGTGCTTCCAATGGTGCTGCATCGGCAAGTTGTCAGCGCTTGGAGGTTCATGGCAGGAAGAGTTTCTCCCTTCTACCGTCTGCGTGAGATGATGAGTCTATCAGGACTTTGACACTTTTTTTTACCGTGCCCATGGTCTGCTCTTTATCAAATTACGGTATTGTTTTGCACTGTTGTAACTATATGTTATAATTATGTGGTTTTTGTCAGTTTTAGTCTTGGTTTGTCTTGTGCTTCTGTGATATCTTTCTGGAGGAACATTGTATTATTTTTTTAATGCATACATTACTAAATGACAATAAACGAGGACTGAGTGTCCTCATAATCTAATCTAATCTAATCTAATCATAACTTCCTGCAAGCATTCCATAAACCTCCTTAACCACCTTATCGACCAGCGTAGCCACTTTCAAGGAGCGATGAACTTGGATCCTTAAAAGATTTATTTATTTCCATAGACGCTCTCTGGCCTGCTGAGTCCCTCTAGCGTTGTGTGTGTGTGTTGTGGTTTAAAATTCCAGGTTCATTTAAAACCAGAGAATGTATGCAGTATACAACCTGAAATTCTTACTCTTCGCAGATATCCACCAAACAAGAAACCCCGTAGAATGAATGACAGAAACATCAAAGCCCTGGGTGCGTTAACAACCAACACAACCTCAGTGTTCGTCCATCGTCAACGTCGATGAGGACCTCGACACCATTATGGTGTCGAGACTAGCGTGTGATTTGGATTTAAGTGAGGGAGAGTTGCACAGCGTCAACCTCACTCTCTCTTCCCAATTCCCATCTGGATCCAGTGGCAAGACAGAGTCGAGACGGCTGGAGATGGGACGAGGCGCAGTGGATGACCAGGGCGTCTTCTGTGTCTCGTCCTGCTCTACATGTTCCACGACGCTTGCAGAGACCACCTTCTTGACCGTTGGACCTTCCATAGGTCTCGTCCGCTCAATCCGCCGGAGTCTGTCTTCACATGCTGGGACAGACATCTCCCTATCTCACCGAGGGTTTGAGACCCGTCGGCTACCCTCACCTGGTTTAGCCGGCTTGTCGAAGCCGTTGCCCGGGGTGTGGCCGCTGTCGCATGCAAACAGCTACGGGGAGCCACAGGTGAGAGCTGATTGCCAGGTGGGGACCAAAGGTGGACTAACCGCCCTGAAAAGGACGAGACATGTTCCCCCACCAGAGACGCTACCCCTCCCTGACACCCCATACACAACCTAAGGATGTGCTGGGAGGCAGCCCGCAAGGGTCACTACACATTCTGGCGTCACACAGCATGCCCATCACCTTCAGCAGAATAACACAGGGAACAGCCACAATAGAATTTTTTCCTGGAACACATTCTTTTCATAAACTGATGGGGGGGGGGTCAAAGGTTCCTTTATTATCCAAGTATGTATGCGGTATACATCTCTGAGATTTGTCTTCTCCAGATAGCCATGAAACAAAGAAAACTTTGGAGGTCATTCAAAGATAAACAACAAACCCATCCCCCCCCAAAGAAAAGAACTGCTACACGATCACCAAACCCTATCAAAACCAGCCCCCCCAGTACAAAATGCAACAAGAACCTCAACCTCCAAACCCCTCTCTCCCTGCACAAAGAAACAATGAGGAAGGACTGGTGAAAACACAGAATATAAAAAGCGTAAGACTGAAAATGTCCGTAGTCCACAGTCCAAATCCAGACACACAGAACCTCGGCAACATCCTCCAACGTCATCGACAGAGAGAGACGCCACCCGAACGCAGACGGCTGTTCTCCAGGCACAGTGAGCCACCATGGAAGGGCAGGAAGTTGGCGCCGAACCCTCGCTCACCTTCCGCATTCGCCTCGATGGTTTGCGATGTAAATTTCGGCGTTCCGTGCGCTCCGCCTTTCTCGCAGTTGGTTTATATTAAGCACGTTCATCTTTCATTTTAATGAGCAGTTTCAGATTACTTCCTGTGCAGCCAGGAAGTAGTAATTGAAAACGCACATTGGCCGGCAGGAGGCCAGAGGTTTATGTTAGGAGCGAGCGAAGTTTCTATCTAAAGCCATCCTGTTGTTTCCCCAGCAGAAGTATTGCGTTTTCACTCCTTATTCACTAAGTTGTGTCCTTGAGTCAACAATGAAACCAAGGAGCTAAGGAAGCTATACTCTAACTCTCATGTAATTTTTGAATGGTGTTCGGCTGACTGTCTATTTGATTTTAACCATGCCAATTCTCCACACTCGCGGTAGTTTGTTTATTTATTGGAACTTAGGAGGCCATTCAGCCCATTATGTCCTTGCTAGCTCCCAGCAGAACAGTCATCCTATTTCCCACTCATCTTATTTCTCGGTATCCTCTTGACTTACTTACGGCTCATTAGGCTGCCTGCATTTAGGGCAGCAATGAAAGTCCTCCAGCTCTCTCTCTTTGTGCAGAAGGATTCTTCATCGCTGTTTCTGTAACAATGGCTAAAACCTGAGCTAAACCCACACCCGCCCCTCCCCGAACCTGGAGGACCGGTGGACCACTCTTAATCTGGCCTCTACCCTTTGACCTGTTTGGCTGTGGGTGACCCGCCCAAGAGCAAAAGCCCTGACTTCAGCCAACATGTAATTCTCCGGGTCACTGAGGCAGGCAAGCCCCCAAACCCTCCGACAAGGTTGTGGGCCTCTTGGAGGAATTCCCTCTTAATCACTCACCAACTGCTCTTGGATTCCTACACTGATTACTGAAAAGAAGGTATACCGTAAAGCAGGGGCCCCCAACATGGTGTGCATGCCTTGCTGAATGCTATTGGCATAAAGATAAGATAGGGAACTCTTGCTCTAAAGTAACTAAGTACTGTTTATAATGCTTTTAGGTTGTAAATACAAACATTTATGCACATTTTATTCCAACACACTGCACCAGATTCCTAGTAGATGTAAATGCACATGGCTGGGTGTCGAGGTGGAGATACGTCTTTATCAAAAGAGGTGTACGCCGCTCCTTCCTTCCGCCAGCCTGCAGGTCACCTTTGGGTGAGGTGTAGCACCTGCTTAGCCCCCTGATCAAGGCCATGTGAATCCATGGGAGCAGGTGGCAGATGGTCGTACGAGCAGCCGGTGCAGATCACAAGTCCTGGTTATGTGACCACTGACGCCAGGCAAACAATCTCTGAAGAGAATTGATAATGGCTGTGGTTGCATTGTAAAGACACTAGCCCAGAAGAAAGCAATGGCAAACCACTTCTGTAGAAAGATTTGCCAAGACCGATCACCCATGTCATACGACACGGCACAGAATGATGATGTCATGCAACAGGGCACATAATGATGACATCATACGACGACAACGACGATGACATAGATGGCGAATAATGTTGATCCTTATCCTACCAGTGCGACTTTGGGACATGATAGGAAAGCGGAGTGGCCACCAGAAACAAGTGTGGCCATCAGGAGCTCGTGCAGACTCCACATAGACATCATCCAAGGTTAGGATGGAACCGGAGTCCTTGTCGAATTCACTCCTGAATTCGACCTCTGATGAGTGGAGCCCAAAGCCTCCATCTTTGGTAAGGTGCTCCCATGAAGCACCTTTGCGTGTTTCCTTGGGCCGACAAGAACCTGGCCCTTAACACCCAGAAGACCAAGGAGATCATTGTGGACTTCGGGCATGCTAGGAACCACACTCACGTCCCCATCTACACCAACGGAGCTGTAGCGGAGCGTGTATCAAGCTTCAAATTCCTTGGTGTCCGCATTTCCAAGGATCTCACCTGATCCCTGAACTCCTCCATCCTGATCAAAAAGGCACAACAGCACCTTTATTTCCTGCGGAGCATCAAGAAAGCTCACCTCTGTCCCAGGATACTGACGGACTTTTACCGCTGTACCATTGAGAGCATACTCACCAACTGCATCTCAGTGTGGTATGGCAACTGTCCCGTATTGGACCGCAAAGCACTCCAGCATGTGGTGAAAACTGTCCAGCGGATTATCGGCACCCAATTGCCCACCATTGAGAACATCTACCATAAACGCTGCCTGGGCAGAGTGAAAAGCATTATCAAGGATGCATCTCACCCTAACCATGGACTTTTTACTCTCCTCCCATCCGGTAGGAGCTACAGGAGCCTCCGCTCCCTCACCAGCAGGCACAGGAAGAGCTTCTTCCCTGAGGCTGTGACCCTGCTGAACCTCACATCACAGCGCTAAGCAGTATTGCACCCATATTGTACAGTCTCAGTACTTTTATATTTGTGTGCTGTAGCACTTACTTTTTATTCGCAGTTATTTTGTAAATAACACTATTCTTTGCACTTCTGGTCAGATGCATTTCATTAGCTTTGTATCTGTACTTGGCACAATGACAATAAAGTTGAATCTAATCTAATCATGGGCATTCAAGTGGTAGTAGCCTTCTCACCGATTCGCAGAGGGCATCACGGGCAAATACCAGGAGTGCACAGACAAACATGTGGATACTCTTTATTTTTGGCCAAGGGCTTAGCTGCAATCTCCCTCTGATTGCCTATGACCCTTCTGTTTGCCCGCGATCTCTCTGTGTTTGCCTGTGACATCGTGTCTTTCCCCATTTGCCTGCGATGCCCTCTGCGTTCGCCTGCGATGCCCTTTCTGCTTGGCCGTGGCACCCTCTGCTTTCAAGGCCTAAAAGCTGCGAGAGAACAAGGAAACCATTTCGGAAGAAATGCCATCCAGCCGGCTTGGCGTGAAGAAACCAGCTCTGCGAGGCAGGGCTGGGGAGACTAACTGTGAACCACCGGATCGATCAGTAACAAGAGAATCAAATTGGTAAGAAGGAGGCCGGCGGAGAAGAAGGACGAGAGAAAACTAGGTGGGAAAAGAATTCAACATTATAAGAATTAAAACCTAGGATGGGTAGAAGTCTTTTTTTTTGTGTGGAAAGCCTGTTTCTCAATCGAATCAGCCAGAGGCTAGACTTGCCCGTAGTTCAGACAGAATGTTAATCCCTTGCAAGACGCACCCAAGACAGCCAGTAAACAACAGGAATTCTGCAGATGCTGGAAGTTCAAGCAACACATGTCAAAGTTGCTGGTGAACGCAGCAGGCCAGGCAGCATCTCTAGGAAGAGGTACAGTCCACGTTTCAGGCCAAGACCCTCCTGACGAAGCAGTCCTGACGAAGGGTCTCGGCCTGAAACGTCCGACTGTACCTCTTCCTAGAGATGCTGCCTGGCCTGCTGCGTTCACCGGCAACTTTGACGTGTGTTGCAAGACCTCCAGTGATTTTCTTGCCATTCCACAGCTGCTGGCAAGATTAAACGCAAAAGAGCTGCCAGCAACACCGGAGGGCTGGAGTGAGGAAGGGAAGGGAATACTGGCACGAATGCCCGACCCGAGAGTTTGCCGAAACCCAGAGCCAGAAGTGCGACAAGCCCCCTGCGCTGGAAAGCTCGTCTGTTGGAATACTTGCTGCGCTGGACGCGCTCTGGAACCGATCCTGTGAAGTGGCCGGCTGAAATCGTGACCCTGCTATGTAGGAGGAGGAAAGAGGGAACCTTTCAAGCTTTGAAAGCAACGCCATCTGCAGGGAAGTTGCTGGAATCCACAGTGGTGCAATTAGCAGGACACCTCGAAAAGAATTGTAGGGCTGAGCGGATTCCCAGTGGATTACCGTCGATTGGGTGCCTCATCCCTGATGAGAAGAGGGCATGTCCAGGGTGGTGGGGGATGCCAATGGTGGAGCAACTCTGAATGGACAACACGCCAAACCTTGAAGTGGATGGGTCATAGCAGCAGAAGGCCACAAACGTACACTCAACGGCTACCTTATTACCCGCTAATACAGAGACCACTGAATGTAGATTAGATTAGATTAGATTATGAGGACACGCAGTCCTCTTTTATTGTCATTTAGTAATGCATGCATTAAGAAATGATACAATATTCCTCCGGTGCGATATCACAGAAACACAGGACAGACCAAGACTGAAAATCTAACAAAAACCACATAATTATAACATATAGTTATAACAGTGCAAGCAATACCGTAACTTGATGAAGAACAGGCCATGAGCACAGTAAAAAAGTTGAAAGCCTCTCGAAAGTCCCACATCTCACGCAGACGGGAGAAGGAAGAAAACTCTCCCTGCCATGCCCGACCACAGTCCGACTCTGAGTCATCCGAAAACTTCGAGCCTCCGATCAGCCCTCCGACACTGAGTACCGTCTCTATCCGAACGATTTGACCTCAGTCTCGGTCGCCAGCAGCAGGCAAAGCCGGGGATTTTGGGGCCTTCCCTCCGGAAGATTCTCGATCGCCCAGTAACAGCGGCAGCGAACCAGCGTTTCAGAGATTTCTCCAGTTGTTCCTCTGTGCCTTCACGTCTGTCTCCATCAAATCAGAATTGTCTACGGCCCCTGTTTAACAGAAACGATATCATTTCACCGGAGAGCTGCGCGCGCGCATCGCGCGGCCATCTTCTCCTCCTACTTCTATTTCTGGATGTTATGGAAGCAGAGGAGATACCGGAAAAGGAAGCGGAGGCAAAAAATGAACCACGAGGCCACAAGGCCGACTCCTGCTCCTCTTTTTCCTGCCCATGTCCTGCTCAGTATGTTTCTTGACACTTCTCGGCTGCCAGCTGGATTAGGAATGCGGTACAGTACGAACACACAGACACGGCTCTCGGCAGCTATTGGAGAGGATGACCCATTCGTTCGGCCTTGCTTCCCTGCTTCAAACGAAACACTGGAATGTTCAGCTGTTGGCTAGGATTGACCTCGATTCTTTGATGGGTTGGTGGGGGGTGGTGGTTAACAGAGGCACTGATTTATAAAGACTGGCTGCTCGCTAATCTTATCTGTGCGTGCTTCCATGTGCGGACCAGAACTAAGGGTTAGAAATCTGCGGAAAACTACTGAAATTCAACCGGGAATTCTAAAGCTAAGTTGTACAAGTTCCTGGATGCCAGACTTCTCTAGGAGAGCTTCCCTACCTAGGGTTATAGGGAAGAACAGCACAGGAACAGACCCTTCGGCCTATCTAGTCTATGCTGAACCATGTAACCCGCCTACTCCCATCGACCTGCACCAGGACCATAGCCCTCCATAGCCCTACCATCCGTGTACCTATCCAAACTTCTCTTAAACATTGAAATCGAGCTGGCATGCACCACTTGTGCTGGCAGCTCGTTCCACTCTCTCATGATCCTCTGAGTGAAGAAGTTTCCCCTCATGTTCCCCTTAAACTCACCTTTCATCCTTAACCCATGACCTCTGGTTGTAGTCCCACCTAACCTCAGTGGAAAAAGCCTGCTTGCATTTACCCTATCTATACCCCTCATAATTTTGTATACCTCTATCAAATCTCCTCTCAAGCTTCTACATTCCAAGGAATAAAGTCCTAACCTATTCAATCTTTCCTTATAACTCAGGTTCCCCCACCTGGCACTCAGCTCTCACCTGTGGCTCCCCGTAGCTGTTTGCATGCGACAGCGGCCACACCCCGGGCAACGGCTTCGACAAGCCAGCTAAACCAGGTGAGGGTAGCCGACGGGTCTCAAACCCTCGGTGAGATAGGGAGTTGTCTATCCCAGCATGTGAAGACAGACTCCGGCGGATTGAGCGGACGAGACCGATGGAAGGTCCAACGGTCAAGAAGGCGGTCTCTGCAAGCGTCGTGGAACGTGTAGAGCAGAACAAGACACAGAAGACGTCCTGGTCATCCACTGCGCCTAGTCCCATCTCCAGCCGTCTAGACTCTGTCTTGCCACTGGATCCAGATGGGAATTGGGAAGAGAGAGTGAGGCTGATGCTGCGCAACTCTCCCTCACTTAAATCCAAGTCACGCGCCAGTCTCAACACCATCATAATGGTGTCAAGGTCCTCATCGACGTCAACGATGGACGAACAACAACAACAACAATAACTCAGGTCCTCCAGACCAGGCAACATCCTTGTAATTTTTCTTTCTACCCTTTCATCTTTATTTACATCTTTCCTGTAGGTAAGTGACCAAAACTGCACACAAGGCTTCAAATTAGGCCTCACCAACGTCCTGTACAACTTCAACATAACATTCCTTCTCCTGTACTCAGTACTTTGATTTATGAAGGCCAAGGTGCCAAAAATTTTATTTACGACCCTCTCTACATGTGACACCACTTTTCAACGAATCATGGACCTGTTTTCCCAGATCCCCCAGTTCAAGGTAGGAGTCCGTGGCGTTAAAAAAAAAGATTGGGAACTCCTGCCAGGGTCTATTATGGGTCCGATATATTAAGGCACTTACGAAGAGAGCACGCCAGTGGCTATATTTCGTTAGATTTGGTATGTCATCAAAGACTCTAGCCAGTTTCTGTACAAGTACTGTAGAAGCATTCTAACTAGTTGCATCACCGTCTGGTTTGGGGAGGGGGTGGGGGAAGATGCACAGGATCGGGAAAAGCTGCACAGGTTGGCAAATTCCGGAAGCTCCATCATGACCGTGTTGCATTGGCATTGGGCTGGGGGACACTTGTGGGCTGCTCCACCCCCCCCAGCCCAGCCTGAGGTCGTGTCGGGTGCTAACGCAAACGGCGCACGTTTCGAGGTACACGTGAATCTGAATCGAGGACGTCTTCAACAGGCGATGTCTCAAGAAGGCAGCATCGACCCTGAGTGACCCCTCACCATCCAGGTCATGCCCTCTTCTCATTGCTACCACCAGGGAGGAGGTACAGGAGCCTGAAGACACACACTCAACGATTCAGGAATGGCTTCTTCCCCTCTGCCGTCCAATTTCTGAATGGACACTGAACCCATGGCCTCTTTTTCCACAATTTACTTCATATTATATATTCTAGTTGTAATTAGAATAGAAACTTAGAAACATAGAAAACCTACAGCACAATACAGGCCCTTCAGCCCACAAAGCTGTGCCTGACATGTCCTTACCTTAGAACTACCTAGGCTTTACCCATAGCCCTCTATTTTTCTAAGCTCCATGTATCCATCCAGGAGTCTCTTAAAAGACACTATCGTATCCGCCTCCACCACCATCACCGGCAGCCCATTCCACACACACTCACCACTCTCTGCATAAAAAAAACTTACCCCTGACATCTCCTCTGTAGCTACTTCCAAGCACCTTAAAACTGTGCCCTCTCGTGCTAGCCATTTCAGCCCTGGGGAGAAGCCTCTGACTATCCACACGATCAATGCCTCTCGTCATCTTATACACCTCTATCAGGTCACCTCTCATCCTCCGTCGCTCCAAGGAGAAAAGGTCGAGTTCACTCAACCTATTCTCGTAAGGCACGCTCCCCAATCCAGGCAACATTAATTAGTAGTAATTTTTATGTATTGAACTGTACCACTGCTGCAGAAAAAAAAAACAAATTTCATGACGTATAGTACTGTGAAAAGTTTTAGGCACATATATATAGCTAGGGTGCCTAAGAATTTTGTACAGTAGTGCAGTAATTTTGCGTATTGCACTGTACTGTTGTCACAAAAAAATCATGACATATGTGAGTGATGATAAGCCTGATTCTGATGTGATTCCCTATTGTGGACTGAGAGTGGGAAGGGGGCAGGGAGAGGAGAATCATGGTTGGGAAAAGGGGAGGGAGAGAGGAATCATGGTTGGGAAAAGGGGAAGGGAGAGGGGAGGGAGTGGGAAGCACCAGAAAGTTTCTGTGGTCAGAATCAGGTTTAATATCACTGGCATATGTCATGAAATTTGTTGTCTTTGTGGCAGCAGTACAATACAATATTTAATAATAGGAAAAAATAACTGTGAATTCCAGTAAGTATATACCATAGAAACCATAGGACCATAGAAACTACAGCACAGAAACAGGCCTTTTGGCCCTTCTTGGCTGCGCCGAACCATTTTCTGCCTAGTCCCACTGACCTGCACACGGACCATATCCCTCCATACACCTCCCATCCATGTATCTGTCCAATTTATTCTTAAATGTTAAAAAAGAACCCGCATTTACCACCTCGTCTGGCAGCTCATTCCATACTCCCACCACTCTCTGTGTGAAGAAGCCCCCCCTAATGTTCCCTTTAAACTTTTCCCTCCTCACCCTTAACCCATGTCCTCTGGTTTTTTTCTCCCCTTGCCTTAGTGGAAAAAGCCTGCTTGCATTCACTCTATCTATACCCATCATAATTTTATATACCTCTATCAAATCTCCCCTCATTCTTCTACGCTCCAGGGAATAAAGTCCTAACCTATTCAACCTTTCTCTGTAACTGAGTTTCTCAAGTCCCGGCAACATCCTTGTAAACCTTCTCTGCACTCTTTCAACCTTATTAATATCCTTCCTGTAATTTGGTGACCAAAACTGAACACAATACTCCAGATTCGGCCTCACCAATGCCTTATACAACCTCATCGTAACATTCCAGCTCCTATACTCAATACTTTGATTAATAAAGGCCAATGTAGCAAAAGCTCTCTTTACGACCCTATCTACCTGTATATATATATTAAATAGTTAAATTCAATAAATAGTGCAAAAATAGAAATAAAAAAAGTAGTGAGGTTATGTTCATGGGTTCAATGTCCATTCAGAAATCAGATGGCAGAGGGGAAGAAGCTGTTCCTGAATCGCTGAGTGTGTGTCTTCAGGCTTCTGTACCTCCTGATCAATAAACCAATTGTTTGCAATCAAATGACCTTGCCTAGTGTCTCAGGGCTGGGTGTGTCTGCCCCCCCCCAAACCCCTGGCACTCCTTCTCTGCCTCCTGTCCCTCAGCCCTCCCGCGGCGCCCCACCCTCGCCATCCCCATCGTCCTTTGCTCCTGCCAGATTTACAAACTGGCTCTCTGCTCCACGTGGACAAACCCAGCACTGTGTAAAATGTCTCGGGCACTCTGTATGTGCCTGGGACTTTAGCACAGTACCGCACACGGCGCGGAATGGATCGGAAAGTCGTGCTCAAAGAGAGATGAAGGAGCATTGGGAGAGCGCTCACGGAAAGCTGAAACGCCCAAAGGGACCAAGCAGCTTTTACGGAGCTTCAAATTCCATTTAGCGTAATTGCTTTCACATAGCTGCCAGCTCTTCCACTACTCCCCCACTCCCACTGGAACGTGCTGAAACCTGCGAGGCTTCAAAGCATTATTCCCATGCGTCCACCTTCCAGCCGTGAGCCTGCGGATCCAGAGCCCGCAAGAGGTTCTGCAGATGCTGGAAATCCAGAGCATCACAGGGAAAACGCTGGAGGAACTCAGCAGGCCGGGCGGCCCCCATGGAGAGGAATAAACAGTCGACGTTTCAGGCTAAGGCCCTTCATCAGGACTGGAGAGGAAGGAGGAAGAAATTAGATTATGAGAACACTCAATCCTCTTTTACTGTCATTGAGAAATGCATACATGCATTAAGAAATGATACAATGTTTCTCCGGAGTGATATCACAGAAAACAGGCCAGACCAAAGACTAACACTGACAGAAGCACATAATTTAACATATAGTTACAGCAGTGCAAAGCAATACCATAATTTGATGAAGAACAAACCATGGGCTCGGTAAATAAATTCTCAAAGTCCCCGAGTCGATCGACTCCCGAGTCCCCGATAGCAGGCGGCAAAAGGGAGAAACTCCCTGCCATAAACCTCCAGGCACCGTCAACTTGCCGATGCCTTGGAAGCAGCCGACCACAGCCGACACTGAGTCCGTCCGTCCGCAAACTTTGAGTTTCTGACCAGCCCCTCCGATACAGCCTCCCGAGCACCATCCCCGTGCCTTCGACCTCACCCCGGCCGCTGAAACACGCAAAGCCGAGGATTTCGAGGCCTTCAGCTCCGGAGATTCCGGTTACCACACAATAGCAGCAGCAGCGAAATCAGAATAAGGAGGATGGTGCGGGAGGGAAGGCGTACAAGCTGGCAGGTGATAGGTGAGGCCAGGTGAGGTAGTGAAGTAGTAAGCTGAGAGGTGATAGGTCGAAGATCTAAAGGGCTGAAGAAGAAGGAACCTGATTGGAGAGCAGTGCTGACCATGGGGTAAAGGGATAGAGGAGGGAGGTACTGGGTGGAGGTGACGGGCAACTGAGGAGAAGGGGCAAGAAGAGAGCTAGAAGGGGAAAATTGAAAAAGAGAGAAGGGAGGAGGGAGAGAAATTACCGGGAATTAGAAAAAACAGTTCCTTCTCATCTCATCCTAAATCTACTCTCCAAAATCTTTAAGCTATGTCCCCTAGTTCTAGTTGGCCTCCACATCCATCTGTGGCAATGAATTTCACAGATTCACCACCTTCTGGTGAAATAAGTTCTTCCTCATCTCTGTTCTAAAGCGATGCCCTCTATCCTGAGGCTGTGTCCTCTGATCCTAAACTCCCCCACCAATGGAAACATCCCTTCCACCTCCACTCTATTCAATAGGCTTCAATGAGATCCACCCCTCCCCCCACGTTCTTCTTATCTCCAGTGAGTACAGGCCCAGAGCCATCAAACACTGCTCACGTTAACCCTTTCAATCCCGGGTTCTTTCTCATGTAACTCCTCTGGAACTTCTCCAATGGCAGTACATCCTTTCTTAGATAAGACATGCTGTCCCTGCCCAAGAGATGTGTGAGATGATGACGTGGAAGGAGCTTTGCACTGTGCCGACTGAACCTGCCCCGAAGGTAAGTAATGGGACAGTGCGGAACGATCTGCAATTCAAATCAATTCAAATAATTTCACGTTTAATTATCATTCAAACTGTCCCTAGATGGAGCTGAACGTGACAGTGTTCTTCCAAGGTCAAGTGCGAGACACACAAAATAGCGAGAAACATTCAAAATAGCGAGTAAACATAGAATGGTACAGCAGAGTACAGGCCCTTCGGCCCACAATCTTGTGCCGACCCTCAAACCCTGCCGCCCATATAACCCCCCAACTTAAATTCCTCCATATACCTGTCTCGTAGTCTCTTAAATTTCACTAGTGTATCTGCCTCCACCACTGACTCAGGCAGTGCATTCCACGCACCAACCACTCTGAGTAAAAAACCTTCCTCTAATATCCCCCTTGAGCCATGTCCTCTTGTATTGAGCAGTGGTGCCCTGGGGAAGAGGCGCTGGCTATCCACTCTATCTATTCCTGTTATTATCTTGTACACCTCTATCATGTCTCCTCTCATCCTCCTTCTCTCCAAAGAGTAAAGCCCTAGTTCCCTTAATCTCTGATCATAATGCATACTCTCTAAACCAGGCAGCATCCTGGTAAATCTCCTCTGTACCCTTTCCAATGCTTCCACATCCTTCCTATAGTGAGGTGACCAGAACTGGACCCAGTACTCCAAGTGTGGCCTAACCAGAGTTTCATAGACCTGCTCTATAAACTCTAACCCTCGACTTAGGAAAGCTAACACCCCATAAGCTTTCTTAACTACCCTATCCACCTGTGAGGCAACTTTCAGGGATCTGTGGACATGTACCCCGAGATCCCTCTGCTCCTCCACACTACCAAGTATCCTGCCATTTACTTTGTACTCTGCCTTGGAGTTTGTCCTTCCAAAGTGTACCACCTCACACTTCTCCGGGTTGAACTCCATCTGCCACTTCTCAGCCCACTTCTGCATCCTATCAGTGTCTCTCTGCAATCTTTGACAATCCTCTACACTATCTACAACACCACCAACCTTTGTGTCATCTGCAAACTTGCCAACCCACCCTTCTACCCCCACATCCAGGTCGTTAATAAAAATCACGAAAAGTAGAGGTCCCAGAACAGATCCTTGTGGGACACCACTAGTCACAAACCTCCAATCTGAATGTACTCCCTCCACCACCACCCTCTGCCTTCTGCAGGCAAGCCAATTCTGAATCCACCTGGCCAAACTTCCCTGGATCCCATGCCTTCTGACTTTCTGAATAAGCCTACCGTGTGGAACCTTGTCAAATGCCTTACTAAAATCCATATAGATCACATCCACTGCACTACCCTCATCTATATGCCTGGTCACCTCCTCAAAGAACTCTATCAGGCTTGTTAGACACGATCTGCCCTTCACAAAGCCATGCTGACTGTCCCTGATCAAAGCAACTTAAACTAGCAAGTATTGTGATTCAAAATAGCGAGTAATGTGATTCAAAATAGCGAGTAATGTGATTCAAAATAGCGAGTAATATAATTCAAAATAAGGAGCAAAGAAGCACATTCACTCAAAAAAAAAATCAAATTAAGTTTAATTGTCATTCAAACCATACATGGATCCAGCCGAATGAGACAACGTTCCTCAGAGGCTAAAGGACAAAAACATACATGCACACATTCAAAATAATGAGAAAGGGAAGAAAAACCAGTTACACAAGAACATAGATTCTAGACCTAGTTCCAGCAGTCCAGCCTGTAATTCCACTGATCCACCACTGGAAGTTAGCGCCGACGGGAGACACAATCCCCCAACTGAGCCTGGACGTCACTTTACAACGCAAGCCCGAGGACTGAGGCCCAGTTCTAGTTACAACCGAGGCGACACTGCCTCCTCACCGCCTGAAGCAGGGAAGCAGGCCTGCGGCAATCAACGTCCAACCAGGTCTCGTGATCACAGAAGAAACATCCAAGACAGATATATACATACATAGCCCAAGACCCTGAGCGAGAATGTCCGGCGATCGAAGGTACAGTCCGCGTTCGCACGCAATCTTTACTCGCTATCCATCCCCGTCCCGGGGACTAATTGACGTGGCAGGGTGGTGTGACGAGAATACATATAAAATTAAGATGTTTGCTGGCCTGGGTTAGCATCAGTGACATCAGCAAGTGGTCTGCCACCTGTGCTCAGGGGAAGGAGAGATAAGGAACAATGGAGCAGCGTCTGGAGATGTGTAATGAAGGGACGGGGGAGAGAGAGCTGTCTGGAGCGGCTCCCCCTTTGAACCCTGAACTGTTTGAAGTGATGGACAGGCGATACCCCAGCAGGGGGACAAAAAGGGACAGGTTCGCTAAGGCAACACACACGACACCCGAGGTAACGAGACCCTGGAAGCGGTGCGCCTCTCACGAGTCGGTGGGAAGTATCGGACAACGCACAGGGTGGAAAGGTACGATCAGCGGGAACCCGGTGTGTGTCCGCCCTTGCTTGGGTGCCGGGTTCACTGCAGAGGATCGACCACATCTGGAGGAGGGGTCACAGTCGGTGACCTCAGGTGACATCACCAAGGACCTGCCCAAAAGCTGCTTGTGAGCCATCTCGCCGGTCTGTGAGTGAAGTCGTGTCTGAATGATCAGTCGTTCCCGTTCTCTCTCTCTCTCTCCCCCCACGTTGTCCATCGCCATGGCAACGATTACTGCGAACTGAACTAAATTGGACTGAACTTTGTGTCACTTTGAAATTGGTCATTTATCCCTAGACAACGACAGAGCTTGATTGATGCTGTTATCTTAATTCTGTGCACATGTGTGTTTATCATTGCTGAACTGTTGCATTTATTATCCTTTCGATTACTGTGTTGCTTGTTCCTTTAATAAAACTTTCTTAGTTCTAGTAATCCAGACTCCAACTGAGTGATCCATTTCTGCTGGTTTGGCAACCCAGTTACGGGGTACGTAACAGTGGGAAGAGGTTTTACCGCCGACACAATGCATGAACTGGAGAGTGGAAACAACCCCAGTAAAGGAATTCAAATTCACAAAGGTTTTTCTTTCAAGTGACACCGAGGAGCAGATTCACAGACAAAAAGGCGGCCCACAGGACCAGGAGTTAAGCGCTGGAAGCAGGTGTATCATTTATCACCTTGAGGAGCTCGTCTCGCAAACAGGAAGAAAACGCCCGCTCTGGGCTTCCTACGCTCGATCTGCTCCTCGTTCTTCCTTCTTAAAAACGCCCTGCGATAATGCCAGAGGTAATTACACCACGCTACCATGCTCTTGAAAATTTTATTAGTCACCTGCACTCTAAACTGCCTCATATTCCTGTCAGGGTTTTACGGTGAAGAAGACTTATTGCGTTTCAGCTTGGTGGTTGTCAGAGTTTATTACTGTTACAATTGATGGGTGAAAATTGGTGGACATAGTGTTCCTCTGATATATAATTGCCATTTACAGAAATTCAGTTGTAATTATAGACATATTGAATTTCAATGGTAATTGTAACTGTTAAACACAAAGGCTATTGTGTGCAGCCTGCTGATGCCGTGCGCTCCTCTGAGTTACCTCGCGGTGTGTTAACCCTGCTCTGGCGAGCTGCACGCGGCGGCCACATTATTAGGTTAACCCCCCCCTCCCCCCCACTGCTGAGTGTGCGTCCGTGGTCGTCAGCTGCTGTAGCCCGTCCGCTTGACCCTTCGGCGCGCCGTGCGTTCCGAGGCGCTCTCCCGCCCACCGCTGTCGTGACGTTGGTTTTGTTTGAGTTGCTGCCACCTCCCTGCCCGCTGCCCTTTGACCTCTCTCGTTCACAAGGCGTTTTCGCCCACAGAAATGCTGCTCACTGGATTTTTTTTTTGTTCTTTGTTTGCTCCATTCAATCCTGTGACCATGGACCCCCTCCCCCTCAGTTAAGGGCATGAAAAAAGTTGGAAATCCCTACTCCAGACACTTCGTGTGTGAAAGTCCCAGGAGTTCAGCAGTTTCTGAGATACTCAGATCACCCTGTCTGGCACCAACAATCATTACACAGTCAAAGTTAGAAAGCTTTGATTTATTGATTGAGATACTGTGTGGAATTGGTCCTTTCGGCCCCTCGGGCCGCGCCACCAACCAATCCCCTAATCTTAGCCTAATCTTCAATTAACCTACTGTGGCGACCCACTTTCTAGCACCCACGAACCGGCTCACAACAGCGCACGCAGGCAGAGGGCCAGCCCCAAAAAGGGCGCCAGGCCATCTTCACCAGCAGGGGGAAAATCCCGCGTGCAGAAAGGGTCTGGGAATATGCATTCCCCACAGCAGTCCCGCCCCAGGGAGGGCAGGAACGGGAAGACTTTAAAGCAAGCCGCGAAGTTTGAATAAATCTCTTTCATTGCAACTCTAACTCACTGACTCCGTGTGGTTATTCTAGCGCTGTGTGTAGCACACCGCTACAATTGGTGACCCTGACGGCCCAAACGATATTTGAACCAGAGATGACCGACGCTGCATCTGTTCACGCAGTTTCGTTAAAACTGCCAAGCTTCTGGACGCTGCGACCCGAATTATGGTTCGAACAAGCAGAAGCACAATTCCACATTCGGCAGATAACCTCGGAGTCCACTTGCTACTACTACGTGCTGAGCTCACTCGACCAGGAGACAGCTGCACAAGTTGAGGAGTTTATACAGTCGCCCCCGGAGGACGGCAAATACACAGCATTCAAAGCCTTGCTCATAAGGACTTTCGGACTCTCATGGCACGAACGAGCACGCCGCTTAATGCACCTGGATGGTTTGGGAGACAGGCCGCCGTCAGCATTAATGAACGAGATGCTGACCCTGGCTGAAGGACACAAACCCTGATCAAGAACAGCTCCTTCACCAGCGAAATCTAGGCCCGGAGCGATCCGCCGGAGGGTGGGACCAGGGTCCTTGTGTGAGGTTCGGACAATTTAAGTGTCACCCCAGACAGTCTGGGGGGCTTCTCTCTCTGCAACGCTATGGCTGTGAGACTGTCCCTGTGTCTGCAGCGATTTGCCCAGCTGATAAGATGAACTGAATACTGAGGCTTTGGGCCTACTCCGGGGCCACTCCAGAGATTCAAATCTAAGGACTTAATTTGGTTCGGAATGCTGTAGCTTGTTTCTATTGTTTGCATGATTTGTTTTTTTTTTCTCTTCCTCTGTGGGCACTGGGGAGGTTGGTCTTAATTTAAAAACAAAATTGGTTCTATCAAGCTCCTTGCCTTGCGGCGGCCTGTAAGCAAACCAATCTCAAGGTTTGTATGATTTATACATTCTTTGATAATAAATGCACTTTGAAACTTTGAAACAATCCACCAGTTGGTACAGATCTAAAAGGGCTGCAGCTAAGAAGCGGCCCTTTCAAGTAAGCACCAATCCTTTACTTCCTGAGAAAACTAAAGAAATTTGGCCTGTCCCCTAAAACACTCACTAATTTTTATAGATGCACCGTAGAAAGCATTCTTCTAGGCTGCATCACAACCTGGTATGGAAGTTGTCCTGTTCAAGACCAAAAGAAGCTGCAGAAGATCGTGAACACAGCCCAGCACATCACACAGACCAGTCTTCCGTCCGTGGACTCACTTTACACCGCACGCTGTCGGAGCAGTGCTGCCAGGATAATCAAGGACACGACCCACCCAGCCAACACACTTTTCATCCTTCTTTCCTCCGGGAGAAGGCTCAGGAGCTTGAAGACTCGTACGGCCAGATTTGGGGACAGCTTCTTTCCAACTGTGATAAGACTGCTGAACGGATCCTGACCCGGATCTGGGCCGTACCCTCCAAATATCTGGACCTGCCTCTTGTTTTTTTTGCACTACCTTACTTCCCATTTTTCTATTTTCTATTTATGATTTATAATTTAAATTTTTAATATTTACTAATTTTAATTATTTTTAATATTTAATATTTGTAATCCAGGGAGTGTGAAGCGCAGAATCAAATATCGCTGTGATGATTGTACGTTCTAGTACCAGTTGTTTAGCGACAATAAAGTATAAAGTATAAGTATAAATTATAAAGTATAAAGTATAAAAGTAATCAAAGGGAGACAGAGGCCTCAGCAATCGCCTTGGCACGACTCTCGCTCATGTTATCTTTCCCCGTGCCTCATCGGATTGCTAAACATGGCAGCCGTCTTTCAGAGACCATCGCCTCCGAGCTTAAATCCTTCGGAGCGTCAGCCAGCGCTGAGTAACACAACGGCGATCTCCGGCATGCTTGTCTTCCAGCCGATCGAGAAGGGAAGAACGTGCGTTAATCACTGCTACCTTTGGTGCCTCGGCCAAAACCGCAGCACTTTAGGAGCTAAAATTTCTGCCGTGCAAGCTGTTTAAGTCGGGACAGAGTACACAGTGGTTAAAATCTAACAGCGTCCCTGTGGGAGAAATGTGCTGTTTATATGGGAAAGTTGTACCATCTGCTGTACCCATCTGAGTTCAGCAGTAAATGAATTGTACACTTGTGGTACCCTGAACTCTCCTAATTGTACTCCGATACACTGAGTGCAGCTCATTTGTGGGGTTGCTAAGCAGCGGATACGAGGACCAGTGACACGGAAGCTGGCTGTTCGCTTTGTTATGTGGGTTTAGACTGAAGCATTGGCCTTGGTAGAAGGTTGGGGCCTTTCTGAGTCAACGACGAGATTTCATCGTCCCTTCCCCCAACCAACGCAAGCATCTGGCGCCAAACACCCACCAAGAGCCGCCTGAGGTCTCGCCAAGTGACCGCGTACGCTCAGCGGCCACTTTATGAGCCGCCCGCGCTCGTTAGTGCAAACATCTGATCGGCCAGTCACGGTGCGTAAAAGAGCAGGCAGACACGGTCAAGAGGCTCAGTTGTCGCTCGGACCGAACGTCGGAACGGGGGAAGAAATGTGATCTAAGTGACTCTGACTGTTGGTGCCAGACGGGGTGGTTTGAGTATCTCAGAAACTGCCGATCTCCCGGGATTGTCATGCACAGCAGTCTCTGGGGTTTACAGAAAATGGTGCAAGAAACAAACAAATGAGTGGCAGTTCTGAGTGTGAGAATGCCTTTTTAAACAGAGGGAGGTCAGGGGAGAATGGCCAGACTGGTTCAAGCTGACAGGAAGGCGACAGTAACTCAAGTAACCACCCATTACAACAGTAGTGTGCAGAAGAGTGTCTCTGAACGCACACCACGTCAAATCTTGAAGTGGATGGCTACAGCAGCAGAAGACCATGAACATTCGCTCAGTGGCCATTTTATTTGGTACAGGAAGTACCTCATAAAGTGTCACTGCGTGAATGTAAGTTTGATTACACTGTGATATAATCTAATCTAATTTTTATAGATGCACCATAGAAAGCATTCTTCTAGGGTGCATCACAACCTGGTATGGAAGTTGTCCTGTCCAAGACCGGAAGAAGCTGCAGAAGATCGTGAACACGGCCCAGCACATCAACACAAACCAATCTTCCGTCCGTGGACTCACTTTACACCGCACGCTGTCGGAGCAGTGCTGCCAGGATAATCAAGGACACGACCCACCCAGCCAACACACTTTTCATCCCTCTTCCCTCCGGGAGAAGGCTCAGGAGCTTGAAGACTCGTACGGCCAGATTTGGGGACAGCTTCTTTCCAACTGTGATAAGACTGCTGAACGGATCCTGACCCAGATCTGGGCCGTACCCTCCAAATATCCGGACCTGCATCTCCATTTTTTTGCACTACCTTACTTTCCTTTTTCTATTTTCAATATATGTTTTATAATTTAAAATTTTAATATTTACTATCGATTTGTACTCCAGGGAGCGTGAAGCGCAGAATCAAATATAAAGGATATACGTCATGGATCGTCACCTTGTCGTGGTGGAGAGGCTTGTGTGGTCCTGTGACCCCGAGAGCGATGCCGTCTGGAGCTATGCTCCTGGTAGGGTCACCCATGGCGGTAAGGTCGAGGGTGAGGTCCCTGACAAAGAACAATCCAACCAAGACCTCAACGGTGGAACAGGTGGATGAAGTTACTTCGAACTCAGTGGGTGTGAAGGCGGATGAAGGCTGCAACAAATTCATCAGCTCCAATCGTCGTGGTTTCCATGCTGTTGGAATCAGTTGGTCGATTTGTGAAGTATCTTGTGATTCTTGGAGTGCAACATCAAATACACGTTAAACAAATACACGCACGGGCGTCTTCGCTCTGTGGGCCGCTTCTTCAGAACGAAGACCATCATCCTCGACCTCAAGGGATAGCCACGACGACGACAACGACGATATACACCAGCCTTATTAGTTACAGGAGGTGTACCACCCCAGCAAATGACCTTGTTGAGACAAATTTTCAGTACTGTCAAGTTATTTGCCAGAGAATTATACCAGGGCATACAAAAATCTGCAATGAAAATAGCCAAACACTATCAAAAACTGGCGACCATCATGCAGAGGGATACATGGCTAATTGTGGCACTAATCTGATCTTTTCTGTGTGAAGTCAGGCCTGTATATGGGAACAGGAAGTAGAATTGAAGTGGGAAGGCCACCAGGAGATCCCACTCTTTGGGCTGGACAGGGAGAAGGTGCTCGGCCAATCCACGTCGGGTCTCACCGGTATACAGGAGGCCACACCGGGAGCATCGGATACAGTAGGTGGCCCCAGCAGACCCGCAGGTGAAGTGTTGCCTTACCTGGAAGGACTGCTTGGGGCCCTGAATGGTGGTGAGGGAGGTGGTGTAGGGGCAGGGGTAGCACTTGTTCCGCTTGCAAGGGTCAACGCCAGGAGGGAGATCAGTGGGGAGGGACAATGGACAAGAGAGTCACTTAGGGAAGTAGGAAATGTGGGGCACGAAGAGATGAGCTTGGCGGTGGGATCCCCTTGGAGATGACGGAAGTTACAGAGAATCATGTGTTGGATGTGAAAGCTGGTGGGGTGGTAGGTGAGGACAAGAGGAACCCTGTCCCTGGTAGGGTGGCAGGAGGATGGGGTGAGGGCAGCTGTACATGAAGTGGAAGCGATATGGTTGAGGGCAGTGTTGATGGTGGAGGAAGAGAAGCCCCTTCCTTTGAAGAAGGAGGACGTCTCCGTTGTCCTGGGACGGAAAAGTCCATCCAGAGAGCAGACGCAGCGGAGACGGAGGAACTGACAGAAGGGGATGGCGTATCTACAAGCGACAGGGTGGGAAGAGGTAGCTGTGAGAGTCAGTGGGTTTATAAAAGATGTCGGCCGAGAGCTTGTCTCCAGAGATGGAGACGGAGAGGCAGAGAACGGGGAGAGGGGTGTCGGAAATGGACAAAGTAAACTTGAGGGCAGGGGTGGAAGTTGGAGGCAAAGTTGAAATCGACTAGTCAGCACAAGTGCAGGAAGCAGCACCAATGCAGTCGTCAATATTGACCCGGTGATTGGGTCATTACGCTGTCAATCAGCCCAACTAAACCAAATGTTTCCAGTGACCGAGATTGTATTTATATACAGTACGGTGTGTTGAAACTGTCCTCTCCTCAGTGCACACCCGGATTCCATATCTCCACTGTTAAATTTTGAGTCGTAGTCCTTTTTTGCCTCAAATACCTTCTTGATGACTCGAGGTGTCATCAAGGCTTATGCTTTACAGCACCAGCTTTGGGGGTTGAATTCCTACTACTGTCTGTAAGGAGTTTGTACGCCCCCCCCCATGATTAAAGTTCAAAGGTCATGTTATTATCAAAGTACATACACGTCAAGGCTGTCTACAAGAAGGGTCAGAGCCGTCTCTATTTCCTGAGGAGACTGAGGTCCTTTAACATCTGCCGGACGATGCTGAGGATGTTCTACGAGTCTGTGGTGGCCAGTGCGATCATGTTTGCTGTTGTGTGCTGGGGCAGCAGGCTGAGGGTAGCGGACACCAACAGAATCAACAAACTCATTCGTAAGGCCAGTGATGTTGTGGGGATGGAACTGGACTCTCTGACGGTGGTGTCGGAAAAGAGGATGCTGTCCAAGTTGCATGCCATCTTGGACAATGTCTTCCATCCACTACATAATGTACTGGGTGGGCACAGGAGTACATTCAGCCAGAGACTCATTCCACCGAAATGCAACACAGAGCGTCATAGGAAGTCATTCCTGCCTATGGCCATCAAACTTTACAACTCCTCCCTTGGAGGGTCAGACACCCTGAGCCAATAGGCTGGTCCTGGACTTATTTCCTGGCATAATTTACATATTATTATTTAATTATTTATGGTTTTGTATTGATATATTTATATTCTATTCTTGGTTGGTGCAACTGTAACGAAACCCAATTTTCCCTCGGGATCAATAAAGTATGACTATCTATCTATCTATCTATCTGTCACCATATCCAGCCTTAAGATTTAGTTTCCTGTCTGCACTCTCAATAAATCTAAAGAATAGTACCTATTACAGAGTCAACAAGAGAACTAGAGTGTTCAGCTAGAGTGGGGAAGACAACAAACTGTACAAATACAAAAAGAAGAAACAATAATAATAAATAAATAAGCAATAAATATGAAATGAAGAGTCCTTGAAAGCGAGCTCATCGCTTGTGGGGAACATTTCAATAACGCGGCAAGGGAAGCGATCTCCTCTGGTTCAAGAGCCTGATGGTTGAGGGGTAGTAACTGTTCCTGGACCTGGTGGTGCGAGTCCTGAGGCTCTTGTACCTTCTACCTGATGGCAGCAGTGAGAAGAGAGCACGGCCTGGGTGGTGGGGGTCCCTGATGATGGACTCTGCTTTCCTGCGGCAGTGTTTCAAGTAGATGCGCTCAATGGTTGGGAGGACTTTTCCCGTGATGGACTGGGGCATATCCATTTCTTTCTGTCGGGTTTCCGTTTCCGAACCAGGCTGTGATGCAGCCAGTCAATACACTGTCCACCATAGAAGTTTGTCAAAGTTTTAGATGCCACTTTTTAAAATGGAGAGAAAATTCAAAAATCAGAGATGCAGAGAGGCTTGTGCAGGATTCCCTAAAGGTTAATTTGCAGGTCGAGTTGATGGTGAGGAAGGCCAATCTGGGCCGTACCCTCCAAATATCCGGACCTGCCTCTCAGTTTTTTTGCACTACCTTACTTTCCCTTTTCTATTTTCTATTTATGATCTATAATTTAAATTTGTAATATTTACTACCGATTTGTACTCCAGGGAGCGCGAAGCGCAGAATAAAATATCGCTGTGATGATTGTACGCTCTAGTATCAATTTTTTGATACTTGATACAATAAAGTATAAAGTATAAATTCGATATTAGCATTCATTTCAAGAGGGCTAGAGCATAAAAGCAAGGATGTAATGTTGAGACTTTATAATGCACTGGTGAAGCCTCACTCGGTATAATGTGAGCAGTTCTGCCCCCTCGAAGATGTCTTGGATACTGCAGAGGCTAGTTCCCATGATGGAGCTGACTAAACTTTACAGTCTCAATGGTTTAGGCATAAGATAGATGGGCCGAAGGGCTTGCTTCTGTGCTGTACTTCCCTATGACTCGAAACCCCAGAGTACACTCCCCCCTCCCCAGACTTTCTTCGCGCTACTTCGATTGTATTTTCCACTCAAAGCCCTTAAAACTGGAATGCGAATGAAGACAAAGGGGAACTCTGGTTGGCTTAACTCTGACATTTTGAAAAGCAAACAGGTGGTGAGTTCTTTATCCAGTCGGATACTCAGGGGTTAAGTCGAGGGCCCACCTTTTGTGGCGGATAAGCGGACCGGGACTGCCTGAACACAAGGCACGCAGCTGTTCACTGTCTGAACTCAACACTGGCTGCATTAATGGAACAGCAAAAAAAAACCACACACACACACACACACATACAGAGGGCAGATTTCCACCACCCCCCCCACCCTCGTTTACAAAAACCTTCGACCTGGAACGTTACGAGTTGGAATACCATTGTCAGTTTAACGCTGCATTTCACGGCGTAAATCGACCCGAGGCTCCCCGATTCGGACCAGTTCCCCGTGAAAATCACACACTTTGCATCAGGAAAATTGCAACGAGGTCTGTGGAGGGTTAAAATCGTCCTCGCAGCTCTCCGCAAGACTGATAAGCATTCAGATGTCATAGCCGCAGAGATAAATCTACTCGAAAAGCCGTCAAAAGGTTGCAAGCAGGTAATTTGCCACCGGTCCGCGGTGCCTTTCTCTCTGCAGTCATTGTGGCGCACGGATATAGAATTTTAAACCCAGATGATTAAAGTCAGAACAAACTCAAAAGAGAGTTAAAAGATGGAGCGGAACAACTTATTTTTTTTCCTTCCGAAACGATTCAACTACCCTGAGTGGGATTTGTTGAATTTCACTGTGAGAGGCTTAGGTTAAAAAAAAAGCAGCAATTTCCAAACTTGCAATATCTCAGAGATGAAAAAGGAGTCACCCACAAAGAGAAGAAAAGAGCTGATCTCCTATATTCACTAGTTAATGCTCACCGACAAGATTTGTAATAAGGTGATTACGTTTTGCATTCTCAAAGCACTTTACTTCAATACATGCCCTTTCTAGCAAGGATCAATCTTCCTTCCCGCTCAGTACTGCCAGGCATGGTCTCTTTCTCTGGCTCCAAACAATGTCCGCTCAGTGGCCAATTGATTAAATACCTCCTGTACCTAACAAAGTGGGCACTGAAGGTCCCGGCGTCAGACACAGAAGCAGAAGTAGGCCATTCAGCCCGTCGAGTCTGCTCCGCCATTCCATCATGGCCGATCCCGGATCCCACTCAACCCCGTACAATAAGGCCCGTGGCCTCTGCTTGAGCCGACATGAGGGTGGAGGAGCACCGCCTTATCTTCCGTCTGGGTAGCCTCCAACCTTTTGGCATGAATATCAATTTCTCCTTCTGGTAAAAAAAAATTTCCTCCCCCTCCCCTCTGCCTCTATTTCCCACCCTGGCCTTTTAACTCTCCTCATCAGCCTATCACTTCTGCTTGGATCCCTGTCTCCCATGGTCCACTCTATTCTCCTATCAGATTCCTTCTTCTCCAGTCCTTGACCTTTCCCTCCCACTTGGCTTCACCTATCACCTTCCAGCTATCATCTTGTCCTCCCACCCCCAGCCTTTTTATTGCCCCTCCCTTCTCAGTCCCGATGAAGGGTCTCAACCAATTCATCATGGCTGATCCCGGATCCCACTCAACCCCATACACCTGCCTTCTCGCCCTATCCTTTGATTCCTGACCAGCCAGGAATCTTGCAACTTCGGCCTTAAATATACCCATGGACTTGGCCTCCACCGCAGTCTGTGGCAGAGCATTCCACAGATTCACTACTCACTGGCTAAAAACTTCCTGTTCTAAAAGGTTGCCCCTCAATTTTGAGGCTGTGCCCTCTAGTTCTGGTACCCCTCGCCATAGGAAATATCCTCTCCACATCTACCTCCATTGTCCACCTCCCGTTTGCCAGGCAAGAAGCTGATTGTATGGTCAGATCAATAAACAGCTCGAACCAATCCGGCCATTCTCCTCTGACCTCTCTCGTTAACGAGGCGTTTGCGCCCACAGGACTGCTGCTCGCAGGATCTTTCTGTTTCTCGCACCCTTCTCTGTAAACCCTAGAGGCTGCTGTGTGTGGAAGTACCAGGAGATCAGGACTTCCTAAGATACTCAAACCACCCCATCTGGCACCAACAGTCATTCCCCGGTCAAAGTCACTTAGACCACATTTCTTCCCCTATTCTGATGTTTGGTCAGGTTAATTACTGAACCTCTTGTCCACGTCTGCATGCTTTTATGCAGGGAGTTGCTGCCACATGATTGGCTGATCGGATATTTACATAAACGAGCAGGTGTACAGGCCCGCTGATTGTACATTAATGCTGTGACGACCTGGTGAACCTGCGTCCGATGCATCAACACAGATCTCCATATGAATAAACCACACATCTCCTGCGGCCACGATTAAAGAATGATCCCGACGTGTTAAGCAACGGGGAATTTCGATAAGATGCATTTTCCAGTTTGTTTAGAGAGGGTACAGAGGAGATTGGCCAGGATGTTGCCTGGATTAGAGGGCATGTCTGAGGAGGAGGGGTAGAGTGAGCTAAAGCTTTTCCCTCTGGAGCGAAGGAGGATGATGGATGACTTGACAGAGGTAAGAAGTTGATAGGAGGCAAAGATCGAGTGGACAGCAGGGGACTTTTTCCCAGGGAAGCCATGGCTGACACCAGAGGATATAATTTTAAGGTGAGTGAGGAACGTACAGGGGGGAACGACAGAGGGAGGTGTTTTATACAGAGCACACATAACCCTGTGTGGCGCGTGGCCAAGTGGCTAGGGTGTTGGACTAGCAATCTGAAGGTCATGGGTTCGAGTCTCGGCCGGGGCAGCGTGTGTGTCCTTGAGCAAGGCACTTGACCACACAATGCTCCAGTCCACCCAGCTGAGAATGGGTACCAGCAAAATTCTGGGGGTCAACCTCGCGATAGACTGGTGTCCTATCCAGGGAGGAGTCTCGTACTCTCAGTCGCTTCATGCCAAGGAAACCGGCATAAGCACTGGCCTGATGGGCCACAAGGCTCGTGACAGACTTTACTCTTTAACACATAACCCTGCCGGGGGTGCTGGTAGAGGCAGTCACATGAGGGGCGTTTAGAAAGATGGAGGAAAATTGACCTTAGAGTGACGTCTTCCCGGATATCCCCAAACTTCAAATCAGCCACCATCCCTGCATCAAAGAACTCTGGAGCTAAGTGACTACCGCCCAGTGGCACTGACGCAGATCGTCATGAAATGATTTCAACAGCACGTATCACAAACTCCACTCCTGCCACGCTGGACGTTTATCAATGTGCTTACTGACAGAACCACTCTTGGACAGACGCCATAGTACCTGGCCCTGACACGCCTCGAAAACAAGGGCCCTTATGTCAGAATGTTGTTCCTGGATTTTATTTTGGCATGCAACGCTATCGTCCCACAGACCGTGGTGAACAAACTCCTGCTCCTCGGTCTAAATGCGCCACTGTGCATCCGGGCGTTGGACTTCCTGACCGTCAGATCTCAGATGGTCAGGATGCACAATCGCTCCTCCCTCCCTATTGTTCACAACGCGGGCAATCCCCCCCCCACCCCGCCCCCAGGGCTGTGCGCTGGGCCCACTGCCGTACGCTCTGCTCACACGCGTAACTGCACGGCCAAACACCCAAGCAATCGGGTTATCAAGATCGCCGATGGCCCGACGGCAGCGGGGCTCGTCGCCCACGACGACGAGACGGCCGACAGAGAGGAGGTGGAAGAGCTCGGGGCCTGGTGCCTGGCAAAGAGCCTCTTCCTTAATGTCAACACGACAAAGGAGATGGCTATCGGCTTCAGGACAACTGGCACACCCCTCTTTAAATCGGAGGCACAGCCGTGGAGAGTGCGAGCGGTTTCAAACCCCTGGGAGACCACATCTCACGCACCCTCTCACGGTGCCAGACCTCGTTCTCGACGGTCCAGAAAGCTCACCGACATCTCTACTTTCAGAGGAGGCTGAAGGGAGCCGGACCATGCCCATCGATGCTCATGTCCTTCTGCAGATGGGCAGAGGACAGTGTCCTATCCAGCAGCATCAGTGGAAACCGCAGTGCGGCGAACAGGAATGCTCAAAACTGCCCTGTCGCCTGCCTACCCACCCATCAAGGTGCTGGGAAAGGGCCAGTAAAATCATGAAGGATCCCAC
This sequence comes from Mobula hypostoma, assembly GCF_963921235.1. Classification (NCBI taxonomy): domain Eukaryota; kingdom Metazoa; phylum Chordata; class Chondrichthyes; order Myliobatiformes; family Myliobatidae; genus Mobula; species Mobula hypostoma. Next base: position 9,005,970 of record NC_086126.1, on the reverse strand, counting down.
TCACCCTGCTCACGGACTGTTTGTCCCACTCCAATTAGGGAGGAGGCTATGTAGCGTCCACACCAGGACCAGTAGACTCAAAAACAGTTCCTTTCCCCAAGCAGTGAGGCTGATCAACACCTCCACCCACTAACCCACCCCTCCACACCCCCAAACCACCACTACTTTATCATTTCCTGTCAGAGTCGCCTTATGTACAGACACTCCTGTGCCCAGAGTCACTTTATGGACATACAATAGTCATAGTCATACTTTATTGATCCCGGGGGAAATTGGTTTTCATTACAGTTGCACCATAAATAATTAAATAGTAATAAAACCATAAATAGTTAAATAGTAATATGTAAATTATGCCAGGAAATAAGTCCAGGACCAGCCTATCGGCTCGGGGTGTCTGACCCTCCAAGGGAGGAGTTGTAAAGTTTGATGGCCACAGGCAGGAATGACTTCCTATGACGCTCTGTGCTGCATCTCGGTGGAATGAGTCTCTGGCTGAACGTACTCCTGTGCCCACCCAGTACATTATGTAGTGGATGGGAGCCATTGTCCAAGATGGCATGCAACTTGGACAGCATCCTCTTTTCAGACACCACCGTCAGAGAGTCTAGTTCCGTCCCCACAACATCACTGGCCTTACGAATGAGTTTGTTGATTCTGTTGGTGTCTGCTGCCCCAGCACACAACAGCAAACATGATAGCACCGGCCACCACAGACTCGTAGAACATCCTCAGCATCATCCGGCAGATGTTAAAGGACCTCAGTCTCCTCAGGAAACAACCAATCCGTGTGTATAAGCTATCCTATGTAGTACATATATCTCATTTTGTACTACCTACATGTTCATTTTCTTGCAGGGATTCACAGTAGAACTGTGAAGAGAGACCCAGGTGAGGAAGGATAGGACCCAAGGACTGGCGTATCCGAGACTAGAGTCGAGACTGAAAGGAAGACAGGGTTCTAAACTCGATGCTAGACGAGAATCCAAAGTACAGCTGACGATGGAGCCCCAAACCTCCCGTTCAGGAGCTCTTTAAATATTAAAATCCTGGCGCCAAAACATGGCCGTCAATTAGCGGGGTATGCAGGAGCCTTTAAAGGGGTGCGCCGGCTATCCGTATTCTGGAGAGTCGGAGCATCTAAGCCCTGGAAGCTGGCACGGTCGGGTGCTTATTGTAACAAAAAAAAAAGGCGCCTTGCGAGACCATGGATCTGCGCCTGGAAAGTCTTCACTCTCCAGGGCGCAGGCCTGGGCAAGGCTGTATGGAAGACCGGCAGTTGCCCAGGCTGCAAGTCTCCCCTCTCCATGACACCGATGTTGTCCAAGGGAAGGGCATTAGGATCCATACGACTTGGCACCAGTGTTGTCGCAGAGCAATGTGTGGTTAAGTGCCTTGCTCAAGGACACAACACGTTCCCTCGGCTGGGGCTCGAACTAGCGACCTTCAGGTTGGCAGTCGAACACCTTAACCACTTGGCCACGTGCCCACATGTAATAAGAACACAGAAATACACTAGAGTCAGTGAAAAACTACACAAAAACTGACAAAAAATGCACAAAAGAAGAGAAACTCCATGGAAAAATGTAAGTAAAATAAATAATACTGAGAACGTGAGTTGTTGAGAGTGAGTCCATAGGTTGTGGAATCAGTTCAGAGTTGGGGTGAGTGAAATTATCCACGCTGGTTCAGGAGCCTGATGGTTGAGGGGTAATAATTGTTCCTGAACCTGGTGATGTGGGACCTGAGGCTCCTGTACCTCCTTCCCGATGACAGCGGTGAGAAGAGGACATGGTAGGGGTCCCTGATGATGGACGCTGCTTTCTCGTGGCAGTGCTCCTTGAAGATGTGCTCAGTGCGGGGCGAGACTTTGCCTGTGGTGGACTGGGTCGTATCAACCACTCTTTTGCGGACTTGTTCCGATCTTGGGCGTTGTTCAAAGTTCAAAAACATCAAAGTACATTGATTATTCAGGTATGTAAAGTTATACAACCTTGTTTTGCAACCATAGATTCGACAGTACAGCAGATACGGCAATTGCACTCCTGAATATGCACATGTTTAGCTAATTACTATTTTATTGCTACGGTATATAACTCCATTCTTTTCGTCGTAGCACTTGTCGGGACTTGAGCAAAGCACAGCAACATTTCGCTGCCTGCTTGCATTTGGCCCTGCCTGAGAAATTGGACTGCCGGGTCAACTGACTCTGAAGACTACCGGTATTCATTTTATATTTACTTATTCCTTCCAGCCGCAGTGTTGGCTTCATTTTCCATTTGAGAATTTTAGCTCACGGCCATGTTTGGCCTAGCGTTTATTGTTTTCTTTTCCCTCTAGCTCCGTTCACATTCAAGTCTGTGAACTATCGACCCGCTTCAGTGTTGCTCGCTCTGCACTTGGGCCATATCTGAACACAGCGGCGCCTTGAGATTTGTGTGCTCACAGACAGCCATGAAGCAAGAAACCGGCAAGGACCCAATTTGAAAAAAGACCAACACCCAATGCGCAGAGAGGGAGAAAAAAAAACAAATCATGCAAACAATAAAAGCAAGCAAACAGCATAAAACAAAATGGAGTCCGTAGCCAGAGTGGGCCCATAGCCTTGGTTTCTGTTCAGCACAAAGCGGGGTAAATCACTGCGAAGCTCACGGACACAAAGCGCGTAGCAGCCAGACCAGTCTCACAGCCTCAAGGGCTGCGGAGAGAGAAGTAAACGTCGCAGAAGGGGCGGGGGGGGGGGTGCAGAATCAGCCCCCAGTCCTCACCTCCGGTCCTGACGCCCTGCCTTCCCGGTCTACCTAAGTCACCCAAACGCCAGGCCGTGCCCCGGCACTAGGACCCGGGTCTCACCGCAGCGCTACGCTCCGGCCCTGCCCGTAACCGACCTTCCCGAATCGGCTCGGTGCTCGAATCGATCCAACCTCCCTCCCGGTTTAGGTGTTTCTATACCAGGCTGTGATGCAACCAGTCAGAATGCTCTCCGCTGTGTGTATCTATTGAAGCTTATAGAGAAAGGAAATGTGCCTTCTCGCGGGATTTTAGCTATATACCATGTCTCTCTGAGGCTTTAAGAAAAGAGCCTGAAGTGAAGGAGAAGCCTGTCAGACATTTAGCATCACAAAGAACTCTTCAGTCTTTCCTACTCCCATTCACCCAATTTCCCTCGGGATCAATAAAGTATGTCTGTCTATCTATCTATCTATCTATCTATTCAAATCTTCCCCTTGACTTAAAATAAAAGAGTCATTTCCTGCACAAGATTACAAAAGGATATCTTATATCCGCTGCTACTGGCAAGATGTAGATTGATTTGTCACATGTACGTCGAAACCTACAGTGAAATGCGTCACCTGCCCGAGGGTCTGCTGGGTTGGCGCCGCCCGCAAGTGTTGGCACACATTCCAAGGCCTGCGTTGCTGTTCCTCGAACGCGGAGCGGGGATTTGGACTCCCGCCTGACCGCTAGAACCCCCCCCGCATCCCTGTCCCTAACCCCCTTCCCAGCAAGCTCCCAACATACTGATGTGCCTGTAAAGAAGGCAAGACAGCAGCTATATTTCATTTGGAGTTTGAGGAGAGTTGGTGTGTCACCTAAGGCACTCGCAAATTTCTACGGACGTTATCTTGGAGAGAATTCTAACTAGCTGCAACACCGTCTTGTATGGGGGCTGAGGGGGGCTACTGCACAGGATCGAAATAAGCTGCAGAGAGTTGTAAACTCAGTCAGCTCCATCATGGGCACTAGTCTCAGTAGTATCCAGGGCATCTTCAAGGAGCGATGCCTCGAAAAGGTGGCGTCCATCATTAAGGACCCCCATCACCCAGGACATGCCCTCTCCTCATTGCTACCATCAGGGAGGAGGTACAGGAGCCTGAAGACACACACTCAACGATTCAGGAACAGCTTCTTCCCCTCTGTCATCTGATTTCTGAATGGACACTGAACCCTGAACACTACCTCACTACTTTTTTATTTCTGTTTTTGCACTGGTGATTTAACTATTTAACATATGCAAAATAGTTAAAGTTATATAACTTATATATATCTAGCAGCAGTGTTAGGGTCATGGCTAGAGATAACGGGGGCTTTGGAATGTGCGTCGTCCAATGAGGGGAGTTTTTTCTCTTGTTGTGTGCCTGAGACCCGAGGTGATCTGGGTCTTTTGTTCAGCGGAAGACGGAGAGGGAAGGTGTCAGAGAGGAGAGGTCGTTGACAGCAGGAAGGAGTGGACTTGGAGTGGGGTCGGGAGTCGACGATGCCAGGGGGAAATTAATGGATGACCAACGGAGTGGAAACCGTGAGCTCCAGCGTGCGCATTTGACCGTCGCATTAAAACGGGCCCTTTTCTTTTCGTTTCTCTTTACTAACCCTCTAGCCAAATTAAGAATTATAAAGCTAAATTATTTAATTGCATATGGTACACTGTTATATCGTGGTACTGATTTGTAACGGGGGAACAGATCACACAGCATCCACACAAACAAGAGGTTTTGTACCTCAGATTCCACTTGTTTGGCAGGGCCAGAGACTGTCTTCCCTAGACTAATGCCACCGGCCGAAACTGAGGGATACATTTACACACACACACACACACACACACACACACACACACAACCATACTTACTGAAATTCATTTTTTTCTGTATAAATTATGTCTTGCATCCTACTGCTGCCGCAAGGTTAGCAAATTTCACGACACGTGCCGGTGATATCAAACCTGATTCTCATTCTGATTAAACCTCATTCTGATTCTTTGCCCCAAAACCATCTTTGCGAACCGAAAAAGAAAAGCAAGCAATAAATAAAGAATTAAAAACACAACTAAATCTCAGCCATGACTTCATAGTGGTCATAGCTTGCCGGCATCTCGACGCCACCAAGGCAATTAATTGTCGAGGAGATCATTAGTAGACTTAAGCCCAGATCCAGGTCTCACCATTGCCCACTGCTGACAAACACGCCACTGAAGTCTAATGCTTTTAGTTAATTTTCTTAAGTGCTTGGTAACCATTAACACAAACTCCCAATTAATCATGCGGAATAACCTGCTTAATAAAACACGAGAGTCGTGCACCTGCTCAATTTATGTGCTGTTTGCTGGTTTATCCCTCAAAGCAACGCCTTGGAGCCAACGTTGCTGTGTCAGACACACAGGATTGAAGCTCCTCTCGCAGTTCCCCCTGCACCTCCGGGTATCAGAAAGTAGTCGCGTAACCGGTGGTTGTCCAAGGCAAGTGAGGGAGGGGTGGCACATGTCACTGGACAACAAAGGTTTTGCTTCCTGAATGCTCTTGGGTGTATCTTTTGGGCTGCTGATCATGAAAATCACCACGAAATGTTCCTATTGTACACCAATTTTTAAAAAATCGTCTGTATTTTGTTATTTCAATTCATAATTCAAGTCAGAATAACTGACGTCAAGATTCAGAAAGGCATTTTTGTTGGTCCACAACTCAATCAGGTCACCAATGGCAGGCGATTCGAGGAACCGAAGAAAATTGCATGGAAGGCAATTTTTGTTTTTCCACAAATCAAACAGGTCAACGACTTCAGGCGATTCGAAGAACTTCTAGTGGGACCGGAGAAAATCGCATGGAAGGCATTCAAGGATGTTGTTGAAAGTTGTCTTGGCAGCTACAGAGAACCGAACTACGTGCGGCTGGTTGACAACTTGCTTCAAGCACACAGAACCATGAAACCTGTTGCTGAAGAACACATACAAAACACTGGAGGAACTCAGCAGGCCAGGCAGTATCTATGGAAGAAAGTATAATGGACGTTTTGGGTGAAGATTCATTTTCTGCATTCCCATTTAGACTTCTTCGCTGCCAACCTTGGCGCTGTCAGTGACGAGCACGGTGGAAGACTTCACCAGGACATTGCAGTCACGGAGAAACGGTATCAGGGCAACTGGAATCCATCAATGCTGGCTGATTATTGTTGGGCACTTAAACAAGAAGCCTCAGACACTGAGGACAAACATATTAGATTAGATTAGATTATGAGGACACGCAGTCCTCTTTTATTGTCATTTAGTAATGCATGCATTAAGAAATGATACAAAATTCCTCCGGTGTGATATCACAGAAACACAGGACAGACCAAGACTGAAAAACTGACAGAAAACACATAATTATAACATATAGTTACAACAGTGCAAGCAATACCATAACTTGATGAAGAACAGGCCATGGGCGTGATAAAAAAAAATTCGAAGTCTCTCAAAAGTCCCATATCTCACGCAGGCAGGAGAAGGAAGAAAACTCTCCCTGCCATGCCCGACCACAGTCCGACTCTGAGTCGTTCGAAAACTTTGAGCCTCCGACCAGCCCTCCGACACCGAGCACCATCTTTGCCGAGCGCTTCGACTCCAGCCCCAGCCGCCACCAGCAGGCAAAGCCGAGGATTTGGGGCCTTCTCTCCGGAGATTCTCGATCGCGCAGTAGCAGCGGCAGCGAACCGGGCATTTCAGAAGTTTCTCCAGATGCTCCTCCGTGCTTCTCACATCCGTCTCCATCAAATCAGAATTGTGCACGGCATCCTACTTACAAATACAACATCATTTCACTGGAGAGGCTGCGTGCACTGCGTCGCGCCGCCATCTTCTCCCTCCCACCTCATATAGTTGCTTAGTTGAGCTATTGCATGGCGTCAGCGCTGTTAAGCAATTATACGGATTATAATCAATAAAAGTTAATTTCCTGTTTTTCCACACCCCCACGTGATACAGGTAGTCTGAAATTATTCTTGTGTCCGACTTCAAGCAATCTATCAGAATCACAAGAACTTTCTTGAGGAAGCAAAACTTTCGAAAAACTTTGTTGTCCAGAGCATTCAAAAAGAAGCTTACTTTGTAATTGCCTTGGCACAGTGATATGCATCATTTTAACTCGTTATGCAGACTAATGCAGATGTACGAGGAGCGTTTGAGGGCACTGTGCCTGCACTCGCTTGAGTTTCTAAATTCCTCATTGTAGCTTATGGCTTCTTATGCCTTAAGTCTTCACAAGTTTTTAGATCTTGCACAGCTGCAAGACAATAGATTTCATGGCATACGTCAGTGATGACAATCCTGATTCTGATTATACGCTCTTCGAAGAGGACCACGACCTTGTCGTAGGGTTTGGAGGCTCGCGTGCCTCAATGACCTGGAGAGCTACGTTGGCTGGAGTCAGGGGGTTTATGCTTTGGCTCTTGGTAGGGTCACCCATGCCAAACGGGTCAAAGTTCAGAGGCCAGACCAAGAGTGGTCCACTGGTCCTCCACGTTCGAGGGTTCAGCTCAGGGCGAACAACCCTGACTGTTACAGAAACAGCAGTGAAGAATCCTTCTCCATCTGAGTGTGACGGTATTCCTGAGTCTCCATCAATGGTTCGATTTAATATCAGAAAATGTATACAGTGTACAACCTGAAATTCCTACTCGTCACAGGCATCCACGAAACAGAAAAAACCCAAAGAATTAGGAGTTCAGAAGCCTGACGGCCTGAGGGAAGAAATTGTTTCCCATCCTGACTGTTTTTGTCTTTATGCATCGGAGTCTCCTGCCTGATGGTAGAAAGTCAAAGAGGATGCTGGATGGATGGTTGGGATCCTTGATAATACTAAGGGCCCTGCGTATGCAGCGCTCCTGATAAATGTCCCCAGTGGACGGTAGGGAGACCCCTATGATCCTCTTGGCCATTCTCACAGTCCTTTGTAGGGGCTTCCGGTCCGATGCTCGGCTGCTCCCATACCAGATGGAGATGCAATTTGCCAGGACGCTCTCAATATGCTCCTGTAAAGCACAGTTAAGATGGGGGCGGGGGTGCGGCCTCTTTTTTTTGTCATCAAAATAGCCCAGGAATATTCAGTTCAGTTCAACCTGGCACTGTGTCGTTCATTGACTGCAGACCGCAGAGCCATTCTGCCCGGAACAAAATCACACAAAAAGGAGTGACCAGAAGCCAAGAACACATCATAATGTGAAGTACACAGCGGGCAAGAGGGAGGGAGAGACCGATCGAATGCAGGCACTTTCCTCCGCAGCATTGAACAAGGGTGTGAAAGGGACCGGTCTCTCGCAGGCAGGCGGCACTGAGCACCCGCCCGCTTTCCGGCCTGGTCCTTGTTGGGTCTCGATCTTCGTCGACACTTTAATTGGTGAGATGGGCGAGAAGTGGGGTCGGTCAAGCTACTTAGACGGAGCATGTTTTCTCGTCTGGTGAACAGTCTTCATTCGGAAACTTAGGTGGGTATTTGATGGTTGGCATATTCAGGCCAGTTCTTGATCCGACTGACCTTGTGACATGCTACTTTATCTGCTGAGGATTTCTGGAATTCCTCCGAGTGCTCTGGTCTCATCCCATGTTCCAATGGCGTTCAGGTTAGGGTTAATAAATTGAGAAAAGGCGGGAGAAGAAGATGGTGACGCAATGCAGTGCACGCAGCCTCTCCGGTGAAATGATATCGTATTTGTAAGTAGGATGCCGTGCACAATTCTGATTTGATGGAGGCAGATGTGAGAAGCATGGAGGAACACCTGGAGAAACTTCTGAAATGCCCGGTTCGCTGCCGCTGCTACTGTGCGATCGAGAATCTCCAGAGGGAAGACCCCAAAATCCTCGGCTTTGCTTGCTGCTGGCGGCCGGGGCCGGGGTCAAAGCTCTCGGCAGAGATGGTGCCCGGTGCTCGGTGTCGGAGGGCTGGTCGGAGGCTCGAAGTTTTCGGACGACTCAGAGTTGGACTGTGGTGGGGCACGGCAGGGAGAGTTTTCTTCCTTCTCCCATCTGCGTGAGATGTGGGACTTTCGAGAGACTTTGTACTTTTTTACTGTGCCCATGGCCTGTTCTTCATCAGGTTATGGTCTTGTTGCACTGTTGTAACTATATGTTATAATTATGTGGTTTTTGTAAATTTTTCAGTCTTGGTCTGTCCTGTGTTTCTGTGATATCACACCGGAAGGATATTGTATCATTTCTTAATGCATACTAAATGACAATAAAAGAGGACTGCATGTCCTCATAATCTAATCTAAATCTAAATCTAAATTGTGGGTATGCTCTGTTGCGTCCGGCGGTGTGGAGGTACATCACTACCAAGGAGGGTGTAAGGCACTCCTTCCCTTCGCTAGCCCGCAGGTCACCCTTGGGGAAGGTGCATCACCTGCTCAGACCGCCCCCACCCACCCCCCCACCCCCGATCAGGGTCACGTGAACCCATGGGAGCAGGTGGCGGATGGTTGTCCGAGCAGACGGTGCGTATCACAAGTCCGGGAGCCCATGGAGGAGTTGGTACTGCCCTCCAACGTTCGCTCGACAGAAGAGAAGCCGTATTGTGGTCGACTGCAGATTTCTGCCGCATTTACGGACTCAGGATCTGGACTATTTCTTTTGTGTGGCAGTACTTTACTGGTAACTTGCATGTGCTTGCTACCTTATATGTGCTACGTGTGCTTTGTGCTGTGTGTGACTGTTGGTATTGTGTTTTGCCCCTTGGCCCCGGAGTAATGCCAGCAAGCATCACCTACTTCTTCCTGCCCTCCACCAACCTTCTCACCAGGAGTAACGTTGCCTTGTTTGACTGTATTCATGGGCATTCATATACAGTTGAATGCCAATTAAACTTGAATTGAATTGAATTAAATCGAAACACACAGTGAACTATATTAGATTAGATTCAACGTTATTGTCATTGTGCCGAGTACAGATACAAAGCCAATGAAGTGCATTTACCATCTGACCAGAAATGCAAAGAATAGTGTTATTTACAAAATAACTGCGAATAAAAAAAGTGCTACAGCACACAAATGTAAAAGTACTGAGACAGTACAATACGTATCCATGGCATTAAATCAAATCAGCAAGGGTAGTGCTGGACGCAGCCCGCGAGTATTGCCACGCAGTCAATTGGGCACATGGCCGAGTGGTTAAGGCGTTCGTCTAGTTATCTCAGGTCGCTAGTTCGAGCCTCAGCTGTGGCGGCGTTTTTGTGCCCTTGAGCAAGGCACTTAATCACACATTGCTCTAGTGTCTGTGTGAGGAGTGGTGCCCCACACAGACTTCCAAACTGCGCCTTGTAAGGCATGAAAATACCCGATGCAGGCCTCTCATGGTCTGAGTCGAAGTTCCCCCTTCCCAATATAGCACGCCCACAACTCAATAATGCTAACCGTACGTCTCTAAAATGGGAGAGGAAACCAGGGCAGTCAAAGGTAAACCCACATGGTCGTGGGCAGACAGCCGCAGGAATCGAACCCCCGTCACGGCCACTGGCGCTGTAAAGCGATTGCACTAACCACTGCACTCTATATCACTCCCCCTCCCACCTCAACACCGCAATAAATGCCTTCCCAGAGATTCTCACATCGTGAAAAATGAACAAATTTTAAAAAACGTACTTAGAATCAGCGCACTGGTGGAGGCACGGTGGCGTAGTGGTCAGCACAACGCTTTAGAGTGCCGGTGACCCGGGTTCAATTCCCACTGCTGCCCATAAGGAGTTTGTACGTTCCCCCCCTGACCGCGTGGGTTTCCTCCAGGTGCTCATGTTTCTTCCCACAGTCCAATGACATACCGGTTGGCAGGTTAATTGGTCATTGTAAATTGTCCTGTGATTAGGATCAATTAAATTGCGGGTTGTTGGGTGGTGTGGCTTGAAGGACCAAAAGGGAGATAGATAGATAGACGGATAAATAGATAGATAGATAGACAGATAAAGAGATAGATAAATAGATAGATAGATAAAAGAGATAGATAAATAGATAGCTAGACAGATAAAGAGATAGATAAATAGGTAGGTAGATAGATAGATAGATCGGAATCAGAATCAGGTTTATTATCGCTGGCAACGTGTCTTGAAATTTGTTAACTTAGCAGCAGTAGTTTGATGCAATCCATAATATAGAAGAAAAAAAAATAAAAATGTAAATCGATTATAGTGTATGTATATTGAATAGGTTAAAAATGTGCAAAAACAAATAATATATATTTAAAAAGTGAGGTAGCGTTCAAGGGATCAATGCTCATTCAGAAATCGGATTCAGAAAGGGAGATGAGGCTGAGTACAGGGCTACGGTAGGAAACTTTGTCACATGGTGTGAGCAGAATTATCTGCAGCTTAATGTGAAAAAGACTATGGAGCTGGTGGTAGATCCGCGGAGAGCTAAGGTACCAGTGACCCCTGTTTCCATCCAGGGGGTCAGTGTGGACATGGTGGAGGATTAAAAATACCTGGGGATACCAATTGACAATAAACTGGACTGGTCAAAGAACACTGAGGCTGTCTACAAGAAGGGTCAGAGCCATCTCTATTTCCTGAGGAGACTGAGGTTCTCTAACATCTGCTGGACGATGCTGAGGATGTTCTACGAGTCTGTGGTGGCCAGTGCTATCATGTTTGCTGTTGTGTGCTGGGGCAGCAGGCTGAGGGTAGCAGACACTGACAGAATCAACAAACTCATTCATAAGGCCAATGATGTTGTGGGGATGGAACTGGACTCTCTGACGGTGGTGTCTGAAAAGAGGATGCTGTCCAAGTTGCATGCCATCTTGGACAATGTCTCCCATCCACTACATAATGTACTGGTTGGGCACAGGAGTACATTCAGCCAGAGACTCATTCCACCGAGATGCAGCACGGAGCGTCATAGGAAGTCATTCCTGCCTGTGGCCATCACACTTTACAACTCCTCCCTTGGCTGGTCCTGGACTTATTTCATAATTTACTAGCATAATTTACATATGACTATTTAACTATTTATTACTATTTTTCTATTACTATTCTATTACTATTTATTATTTCCATGACTATTACTATTTACTAATAGTAATATTACTATTATTATTTCTATTACTATTTATTATTTATGGTGCAACTGTAACGAAAACAAATTTCCCCCGGGATCAATAAAGTATGACTATGACTATGGATGGCAGAGGGGAAGAAGCTGTTCCTGAATCGTTGAGTGTGTACCTTCAGGCTTCTGTACCTCCTACCTGATGGTAACAGTGAGAAAAGGGCAGGTCCTGGGGGGCTGCCTTAATGACTATCGCCCTGTAGCGCTCGCATCGACAGTGATGAAATGCTTTGAGAGGTTGGTTATGACTGGATTGAACTCCTGCCTCAGCAAGGACCTGGATCCATTGCAATTTGCCTATCACCTCAACAGGTCAATGGCAGTTGCAATCTCAATGGCTCTCCACACGGCTTTAGACCACCTAGACAACACAAACACCTACGTTAGGATGCTGTTCATCGACTATAGCTCAGCATTTAATATCATCATTCCCACAATCCTGATTGAGAAGTTGCAGAACCTGGGCCTCTGTAACTGGATCCTCGACTTCCTAACTGGATGACCACAATCTGTACGGATTGGTGATAACATATCCTCCTCGCTGACGATCAACACTGGCACACCTCAGGGGCGTGTGCTTAGCCCACTGCTCTACTCTCTATATACACATGACTGTGTGGCTAGGCATCGCTCAAATACCATTTATAAATTGCTAATGATACAACCACTGTCAGCAGAATCTCAGGTGGTGACGAGAGGGTGTACAGGAGTGAGATATGCCAACTAGTGGAGTGGTGTCACAGCAACAACCTGGCACTCAACGCCAGTAAGACGAAAGAGCTGATTGTGGACTTCAGGAAGGGTAAGACGAAGAAGCACATACCAGTCCTCAGTTTCAAGTTCCTGGGTGTCAAGATCTGTGAGGATCTAACCTGGTCCCAACATATCAATGTAGTTATAAAGAAAGCAAGACAGAAGCTATAGCTCATTTGGAGTTTGAAGAGATTTGGCATGTCAACAAATACACTCAAAAACTTCTGTAGTTGTACCATGGAGAGCATTCTGACAGGCTGCATCACTGTCTGGTATGGAGGGGCTACTGCACAGGACCGAAAGAAGCTGCAGAGGGTTGTAAATCTAGTCGGCTCCATCTTGGGCACTAGCCTACAAAGTACCCAGGACATCTTTAGGGAGCGGTGTCTCAGAAAGGCAGATTCTATTATTAAGGACCTCCAGCACCCAGGGCATGCCCTTTTCGCACTGTTACCATCAGGTAGGAGGTACAGAAGCCTGAAGGCACACACTCAGCGATTCAGGAACAGCTTCTTCCCATCTGCCGTCCAATTCCTAAATGGACATTGAATCTTTGGACACTACCTCACTTTTTAAAAATATATAGTATTTCTTATTTTGCACTATTTTTAATCTATTCAATATACGCACACTGTAATTGATTTACTTACTTATTATTATTATTTTTTAATTTTATTTATTTTTCTCTTCTAGACTATGTATTGCATTGAACTGCTGCTGCTAAGTTAACAAATTTCACATCCAATGCTGGTGATAATAAACCTGATTCTGATTCTGGGGGTCTTTAATAATGGACGCTGCCTTTCTGAGACACCGCTCCCTGAAGATGTCCTGGGTATTTTGTAGGCTAGTGCCCAAGATGGAGCTGACTAGATTTACAACCTTCTGCAGCTTCTTTCAGTCCTGTGCAGTAGCCCCTCCATACCAGACAGTGCTGCAGCCTGTCAGAATGCTCTCCACAGTACAACTATAGATGTTTCTGAGCGAAGGGAGAAGGGAGGGACATAACGTTCAAAAGCAAACACGGTTAAAGAGAAGGAGACTTGTCAGACACACAATAAATGGAGCCCATTGGCAAGATAATGAAAACTTTGCACTCCCCCTCCGCGAATTCAGTCCAGATTTTTTGAAGTAATTAGCGTCAAGCTGTTGGTTAGATTGCTGCACCTTCTCAAGGTCCCCTTGCTGTCATTCTGACATGCTCCCTATCAGCTGGTAATGATAGCAGTCTACGCCGTTCAGGCAGCACGGAAGACCGTGCGGGTAGCCCAGCCCTATCACAGTCCGCTCAGCCTGGCCTTTTTGCAGCGCGGGTCTCCGCGCCAGCCTGGTGGCTTCAAACCGCGCGCTCCGGCCTCCCAGAGCCAGCACGAGCACAGCAACACTTCGGTAATTAGCTCGCCCATCTGTTCGATAAGAAAACGGGAGAAGTGCCGGCTGCAGGGTAACGACTGAGGCTTCAATGTCGTTCCCGGTGGGCCAGATACAAGAGGGATCACAGCCCTGGCCCGCAGCTTTGCCAACAGGAATCTCAAGCTATCAACGCAGCACCAGGCCGGTTGGGGTGGCGCAGCTTATAAAAGCAAAGTCTCCTTTCTTACCGGCACCGTAACAAATTGAACTTCGAGAATCTGGTTCGTGGGAGTTCGCATCCAGCCTCTGCCCCGCTTTCCTGGGAGCTTTGCTCTCTAAATGGCGCACGGTGGCGTGTACCCCGCCTGGTAGGATAAAATGCTGGCGGAACCCTGAGGGTCAGGCAGCGTCATGTGGAAACAAAGAGTCAACGTTTCGGGCCGAGGCCCCTGCTTCAGGACTGAGGAGGAAGGAACCCGTTCGGACAAGTCGGTCCATGCAATCCGCTTGTGCCAAGATGAGGTCACGCTCAGGGTGGAGGAGCAACACTCTTATATACTGTCTCCAACCTGATGGCATTAATATCGATTATTCTTTTACGTAAACAAACTAACACCACCACCCCCTGCCCCTTTCCTTTAATCCCCACTCTGACCTTTTTACTTCTTCTCACCTGCCTGTCACCTCCCCCTGGTGCCCCTCCTCCTTCCCTTTCTCCATTGGTCCACTCTCCTCTCCTATCAGATTCCTTCCTCTCCAGCCCTTGACCTTTCCCACCCACCCGGCTTCACCAATCACCTTCCAGCTACCCCCCCCCCCACCACCACCTTCCCCTCTGCTCCACACCTTTTTCATTTTGGCATGTTTCCCCTTCGTTCTCGGTCCAGGAAGAGGGTCTCGGCCTGAAACGTCGACTATCTATTCATTTCCATAGATGCTGCCTGCCCCTGTTGAGTTCCTCCAGCATTTTGTGCGCGTCGCTCTGGGTTTCCGGCCTCTGCAAGAACACCAGCACGCAGAAACGGAAAAGCCTCCAGAAGGTAGTGGCTACAGCCCAGACCGTCGCAGGAAACGGCCTCCCTACCACCGAGCCCATCTGCAAGAACCACTACCACAGGAAAGCAACGTCCATCGTCAAGGACCCCCACCACCCAGGCCGTGCGCTCTTCTCACTGCTGCCATCGGGAAGGAGCCTCAAGTCCCACACCCCCGGGTCCAGGAACAGTTATTACCCTACAATCCTGGACCAACGTGAATAACTTCACTCACCTCAACTCTGAACTGACTCCATTAAATATGGAGCAACACTTTCAACTCAACCTATCGACTCTACAACTCATGTTCTCACCAATATTTATGTATGCATGTATCTATCTTCCTCTCCCCGTCTATCAATCTATCAGTCATCTGCCTATCTATCTATCTGTCTACTTCTCTCTTTCTCTCTGTCTACCTATCCATCTATCTATCTCTCTTCCTCTTTCTGTCTATCTGTTTATCTGCCTATCTATCTATCTATCTATCTGTCTCTCTCTATCTATCTGTCTATCTGTCTCTCTCTCGCTATCTATCTATCTGTCTCTCTCTATCTATCTATCTATCTGTCTCTCTCTATCTATCTGTCTATCTGTCTGGCTCTCTCTAACTATCTGTCTATCTGTCTGTCTCTCTCTCTCTCTCTCTCCTCTCTCTCTCTCTCTTTATATATATATATATATATACGATGCAGGTGGATGCTTTCCTGGTATCATGGATTCTTGATTACCTGACTGGCAGACCACAGTACGTATGCTTGCAACACTGTGTGTCCGACAGAGTGATCAGCAGCACTGGGGCTCCACAGGGGACTGTCTTGTCTCCCTTTCTTTTCACCATTTACACCTCAGACTTCAACTACTGCACAGAGTCTTGTCATCTTCAGAAGTCTTCGGATGACTCTGCCATAGTTGGATGCATCAGCAAGGGAGATGAGGCTGAGTACAGGGCTACGGTAGGAAACTTTGTCACATGGTGTGAGCAGAATTATCTGCAGCTTAATGTGAAAAAGACTAAGGAGCTGGTGGTAGACCTGAAGAGATCTAAGGTACAAGTGAGCCCTGTTTCTATCCAGGGGGTCAGTGTGGACATGGTGGAGGATTACAAATACCTAGGGATACCAATTGACAATAAACTGGACTGGTCAAAGAACACTGAGGCTGTCTACAAGAAGGGTCAGAGCCATCTCTATTTCCTGAGGAGACTGAGGTCCTCTAACATCTGCCGGACGATGCTGAGGATGTTCTACGAGTCTGTGGTGGCCAGTGCGATCATGTTTGCTGTTGTGTGCTGGGGCAGCAGGCTGAGGGTAGCAGACACCAACAGAATCAACAAACTCATTCGTAAGGCCAGTGATGTTGTGGGGATGGAACTGGACTCTCTGACAGTGGTATCTGAAAAGAGGATGCTGTCCAAGTTGCATGCCATCTTGGACAATGTCTCCCATCCACTACATAATGTACTGGTTGGGCACGGGAGTACATTCAGCCAGAGACTCATTCCACCGAGATGCAGCACAGAGCGTCATAGGAAGTCATTCCTGCCTGTGGCCATCAAACTTTACAACTCCTCCCTTGGAGGGTCAGACACCCTGAGCCAATAGGCTGGTCCTGGACTTATTTCCTGCATAACTAATTTACATATTACTATTTAACTATTTATGGTTTCATTACTATCTATTATTTATGGTGCAACTGTAATGAAAACCAATTTCCCCCGGGATCAATAAAGTATGACTATGACTATGACTATAACTATGCATTGATCTATTTATTTTCATTTGCAGTTTGTCATCTTTTGCATATTTGCTGTTTGTGGGTAGTTTTTCATTCATCTATTGTGTTTCTCTGTTCTACTGTGAATGCCTGCAAGGAAATGAATCTCGAGGTAGTATATGGTGACCTATACAGATGTACTTTGATAATAAATTTACTTTGAACTTGGTTAAGATTACAATTCTACTCACAGGCGTGCAGATCATGAACACAGGTGCTGGAAATCCGGAGCAACACACACAATGCGCTGGAGGAGCTCAGCAGGCCAGGCAGCATCTGAGAATGGGAATGAACAGTTGACGTTTCGGGCAGAGACCCCTCTACTGCCACGGTGGGGCCAGACTCAGAGTGGAACAGCCGCACCTTATATTCCGTCTGGGTAACTTCCAACCTGAAGGCGTGAACATTGATTTCACGAACTTTCGATAATTGCCCCCTCTTCACCATTCTCCATTCTTACTTCCCTCTCACACCTTCTCTTTTTACCCGCCCATCGCCTCCCTCGGGTGCTCCACCCCCTTCCCTTTCTTCCCTGGTCTTCTACACTCTACTATCAGATTCCCCCTCGTCCAGCCCTTTTATCTCTTCCACCAATCAACTTCCCGGCTCTTGACTTCACCCCCTCCCCTCTCCTGGTTCCACCTATCACCTGCCTCCTTGTACTTCTTCCTCTGCTCCCCCTACCTTCTTCCCTTGACTTCTTCGCCTCTCCTCTCCAGTCCCAATGCAAGGTCTCAGCCCAAAATGTCGGCTGTTTATTCCTCTCCATAGATGCTGCCTGACCTGCTGAGCATCGATACAGATTATGAACTTCTTCTGACATTGGTAATGGCTGCTAAGCAACGAGACTATTCAGAAAGGCAGGCAGTGTCGAGAGCAGGTTCTATCCGGTGCTGTACTTTTAGCACAGTTATTGGCACAGAAACACGATGTATAGATCCAGAAGGGATCGAGAAGCAGTCATACTTCTGGGTGATTACAGCGTTCTAAATTTACCAGTGATGGTTTGTAGGTTCCCTGAGCAGTTCTGTCGCTTATGTGAACGTGACTCAAAGATTGAACCTGAGGCAGTCGATGACATTATAGTTCACCTCAACCATGATAGAAACATAGAAACATAGAAAATAGGTGCAGGAGTAGGCCATTCGGCCCTTCGAGTCTGCACCGCCATTCAGTACGATCATGGCTGATCATCCAACTCAGAACCCTGTACATGCCTTCTCTCCATATCCCCTGATCACTTTAGCCACAAGGGCCATATCTAACTCCCTCTTAAATATCACCAATGAACTGGCCTCAACTGTTTCCTGTGGCAGAGAATTCCACAGATTCACCACTCTCTGTGTGAAGAAGTTTTTCCTAATCTCGGTCCTAAAAGGCTTCCCCTTTATCCTCAAACTGTGACCCCTCGTTCTGGACTTCCCCAACATCAGGAACAATCTTTCTGCATCTAGCCTGTCCAATCCCTTTAGGATTTTATACGTTTCAATAAGATCCCCCCTCAATCTTCTAAATTCCAACGAGTATAAGCCTAGCCGATCCAGTCTTTCATCATATGAAAGTCCTGCCATCCCAGGAATCAATCTGGTGAACCTTCTTTGTACTCCCTCTATGGCAAGAATGTCTTTCCTCAGATTAGGGGACCAAAACTGCACACAATACTCCAGGTGTGGTCTCACCAAGGCCTTGTACAACTGCAGTAGAACCTCCCTGCTCCTGTACTCCAATCCTCTTGCTATGAATGCCAGCATACCATTCCCCTTTTTCACCGTCTGCTGTACCTGCATGCCCACTTTCAATGACTGGTGTATAATGACACCCAGGTCTCGTTGCACCTCCCCTTTTCCTAATCAGCTACCATTCAGATAATAATCTGTTTTCCTGCTTTTGCCACCAAAGTGGATAACCTCACATTTATCCACATTAAATTGCATCTGCCATGATGGTGTGTGGAAGCTGCAGCAAGGCAAGGGTTAAGTGTGCCGAGAGACCTTCGTGACGATGGATAGGTGCTGGGGTATCTGAGACCAGGATCGAGGCACGACATGAGACTGAAACTAGAACCGAGCACAAAACAAGACGCCAGGCAATAACCCGCACGAGTTCACGGGTGAGCACTGAACCTCCGTTCAGGTGCTCCTTAACCACTGAAATCCTGGCGCCAAAAACGTGGCAGGCCCTGGATCCTTAAAGGGGCCGCGCTGGCTTTCCATACTCCGGAGAGCTGGAGCGTCAACATTCCGGGATCCGGCGCAGTTGGGTGCGTATCGCAATGTCCAGGCCAGGGTAGTTTACAGACATGGAGCAGTGAACCCCGGCAAGTGTGGCCTTTGAAGAGAGATTCTTTAAGAGTGGTAACAGGAGGCGGGCCAGAGACCTTTGGCATACCGAGACAAGTAAAGGATGCAAATGAAAGACTCTAGGGTGACATCTACTGTTGGTCAGTTACTTTATGGATTCTGAAGTACTATTGGTCTTTAACAAAGGGATTCTATTGGTTATTAATATGCATATTACCTAGGAGAGCCTCAGCAAGCCAGGCAGCATCTTTGGAAAAGAGTAAACAGTTGACGTTTTGAACTGAGACCCTCAATCAATACCGGAAAGGGAGGGGAGGAGTCCTTTTCAGTCCTGATGAAGAGTCTCAGCCCGAAACTTCGACTGTTTACTCTTTCCCATAGTCGCTGCCTGGCCTGCTGAGTTCGTCCGGCACTTTTGTGTGTGTTGTTCTGGATTTCCACTGTCTGCAGGTTTTCTCGTGTCCGTGTCTTATCTCAGTGTGACTGGTGATTGACCAAACTAATAAGAAATTTGAACATAGCCGTACGCAGGGTCAGTATCTGCACCCAGCTAATCAATTTCTGTATAAGAATGGCATTTCTTTGTTCGGACTTCAGAAGAGTGTGGTGACCGAGGGCCACGCTGTGCTCCTTGCGCACAAGTAAATAAGGTATGATTGGGAAGCGAGCACATTGTCACGTGAACAAAGTCTTTGCAGAGACATACTGCAGCTGGTAGATCTGCAGTAGATTATGAGAACACTCAGTCCTCTTTTATTGTCATTTAGAAATGCATACATGCATTAAGAAAGGATACAGTGTTTCTCTGGAGTGATATCACAGAAAACAGGACAAACCAAAGACTAACACTGACAGAACCACATAATTATAACATATAGTTACAGCAGTGCAAAGCAATACCATAATTTGATGAAGAACAGACCATGGGCACAGTAAAAAAAAGTCTCAAAGTCCCGAGTCGATCGACTGCCGAGAGTTCCCGATAGCAGGCGGCAAAAGGGAGAAACTCCCTGCCATAAACCTCCAGGCACCGACAACTTGTCGATACCTTGGAAGCAGCCGACCACAGCCGACACTGAGTCTGTCCGTCCGAAAACTTCGAGCTTCCGACCAGCCCCTCCAATACAGCCTCCTGAGCGCCATCCTCTGCCGAGCGCCTTCAACCTTTCCCCAGCCGCTGAAACACGCAAAGCTAAGGATTTCAGGGCTTTCAGCTCCAGAGATTCTGGTTACCACACAGTAGCAGCGGCAGCGAAGCGGGCATTTCAGAAGTTTCTGCAGATGTTCCTCCGTACTCTCACGTCTGTCTCCATCAAATCAGAATTGTGCATGGTCCCCTACTTGACAGATAACAGATATCATCACCGAAGTGGCCGCGCGCGCTGCCGTTGCGCCGCCATCTTCTACCCTCCCCCTTTTATTCGACAAAGTGAGACACAGCAGACATTGTATTGAGACCCTTTCAGAGGAAGAGGCCTGTTCGTCCCAATATTGCATGATATTTTATATGCTAAAGATCAAAGGACAATTCTATGTTTACAAAGCATCTACAATGCTTCCTTTGAATTACATATAGTTTTCACACCTCCTCCTTCAGTCACCCAAATGAATGTTAAATCAGCATTGTCTGGTTTTCCAATTAACTGCATTTTACAGCTCTGAGCAAACCATTGTCCAGAGCTGTATTTTAAATTTAATCTACAGTCCATATTCAGATCTGAATATTGGTTGCTGAAGTTAATAGTTAATTCTTTGCTATATGTCCTAACCTCGAAAATACCCTAACGGAGTGTGAGTCTTCAGTCTAGTTAATCAGCAACAACAGACTCAGGAGGCTATATACTAGGCCTTCTGGAATGAACAGCTGAATTTCTACTTTGATTATTTCCCAGATACATCTTATAGGAAGCATAAACTCAGTAAACACTTTATTAGGTTCCACCTGCACCTAATAAGTTGGCCACTGAGTGTATGTTTGTGATCTTCTGCTGCTGTAGCCCATCCACTTCAAGGTTCGACGTGTTGTGCGTTCAGAGATGCTCTTCTGCACCCCACTGTTGTAACGGGTGGTTATTTGAGTTACTGTCGCCTTCCTGTCAGCTTGAACCGGTCTGACCATTCTCCTTTGACCGCTCTCACTAATAAGACATCTTTTTTCACCTCATAATTGCCACTCAATGAATGTTTTTTTGTTTTCTGCACCATTCTCTGTAAACTCTCTAGATCGGGGTCCCCAACTTGGGGGCCACGGGACCCATCAGTTAATGTTAGGGGTCAGCGGCATAACAAAGTTCCAGAGACTGTTACCCATAAAAATCCCAAGACACTAGCAGTTTTTAAGATCCTCAAATCACCCTATCTGGCACCAATAATCAATCCATATTGTCCACATGTCTTGCCCATTCTGATGTCTGGTCTGAACAACCTGACCTCTGTTGACCATGTCTTGCGCATTAAGTAGCTGCTGCATGATTGGCTGATTAGATATTTGCATTAACAAGCGGGTGTATAGGTGCACCCAATAAAGTGGACACTGAGTGCATATCAAGACAGTAATGATGTATGCCTATTTTCCAAATCTCCTGCTCAGAGGTGAGGTGGTCAGCCGGGGGGTAGGGGGGAGAGGGGTTAAGAAACTCATTCAAAAAAGTTGCAGCGTATGCAGGATTGGTCTCTGGCCGGGAAGAGATTTGAAGTGAGTGCTGTGAAAGTTGATAAGACATGGGTTGGAGGACAACTCTGGGGTAAGTTATGCTGAAGGTCAGAACCATCAATATGTTGGCCCGTTGTGTGCTTTAAAGTCAGTATGAGAGCGTGTTATGTGATGCGAGGACGGACTTGAGCCCAAAAGCTTTCAATTAGCTGACAATCAGAATGGCGAGAAAAATAAGACAGGGCAGGAACTGCAGAGGCTTAACTCTCTGCCTGCCATCCATAACTCTGGTGATCAGGAGGAGGAGAAGATGGCGGCGCGATGCAGCGCGCAGCGGCCACTCCTGTGAATGATATCTGTTATCTGTCAAGTAGGGTGCCGTGCACAATCCTGATCTGATGGAGACAGACGTGAGAGCACGGAGGAACATCTGGAGAAACTTCTGAAATGCCTTTTTCACTGCCGCTGTTACTGTGTGATCCAGAATCTCCGGAGGGGAAGGCCCCGTGTCCTCGGCTTTGCCTGTTGCTTGGCGGCCAGGGTAGCGTTGAAGCGCTCGGCAGAGATGGTGTTCGGTCGTCGGTGTTGAAGGGCTGGTCAGAGGCTCGAAGATTTTGGACAGACTCAGGGTCGGCTGTGGTCGGGTGCTTCCAATGCATCGACAGTTATTGGTGCCTGAAGGTTTATGGCAGAGAGAGTTTCTCCCTTCTGCCGCCTGCTATTGGGGACTATCGGGAGTCGATCAGAACTTTGAGACTTTTTTTTTTACTGTTCCCATGGTCTGCTCTTTATCAAATTATGGTATTGCTTTGCACTGCTGTAACTATATGTTATAATTATGTGGTCTTGTCAGTGTTGGTCTTTGGTTTATCCTGTTTTTTTGTGATATCACTCTGGAGGAACATTGTATCATTTCTTAATGCATGCATGCATTTCTAAATGACAATAAATGAGGACTGAGTGTCCTCATAATCTAAAAATACGCTTCTGTACTGGTTTCATAGATTATTGATGCAAAATCAATGTACGTCTTATGAGTGCTGTTACTGTGAATGAAGTTACTAGAGAGACACTCCATTCAACAAAACGATCAGCAGTCACCATATTTGAGACATTCTTGGAAGAAGAAGCCTGTCTGACCCAGTATTACATGACATTTTTATATGCTAAAGATGAAAGGTGATAGGACTATTCTATCGTTACAATGTACCTACAATGCTTCCTTTGGATTACATATAATTTCCAATACCTCCAGACACCCAAAATGAATGTTAATCCCCATTGACTCTTGGCTGCATTCATGCATATGCAGACATTGCAGGTCAAGTGAAGTGTTTCTTTGCGATTGACCCCAGCCTGCAGCTCCAGGAAGACCATTGCCGTAAGCTGCGTTTTAAATGGCGGGAGGAGAGAGAGCAGCGCGCCGTGCGTGCGCAGCTCTCCAGTGAAAAATGATATCGTATCCGTTAAATAGGGGCCGTGAACAATTCTGATTTGATGGAGACAGACGTGAAAGCACAGAGGAACATCTGGAGAAATCTCTGAAACGCTCGTTCGCTGCTGTCGTTACTGCGCGGTCGGGAATCTTCCGGAGGGAAGGCCTCAAAATCCCCGGCATTGCCTGCTGTTGGCAACCGAGGTTGAGGTCGAATCATTCGGACAGAGATGGTGCTCGGTACTCAATGTCGGAGAGCTGATTCGGAGGCTCAAAGTTTTCGGATGACTCAGAGACGGATTGTGGTCGGCATGGCAGGGAGAATTTTTCTTCCTTCTCCCGTCTGCGTGAGATGTGGGACATTTGAGAGACCTTGAACTTTTTACTGTGCTCATGGACTTCTTCATCAAGTTATGGTATTGTTGCACTGTTGTAACTAAATGTTATAATTATGTGGTTTTGTCAGTTTTTTCAGTCTTGGTCTGTCCTGTGTTTTGTGATATCACACCGGAGGAAATAATTGTATCATTTCTTAATGCATGCATTACTAAATGACAATAAAAGAGGACTGCGTGTCTTCATAATCTAAAAATTCAATCTGAATTCAATTCGAATCTGAAGACTGGTTGCTATTGAAATTAATATTTGCAATATATCCTAACTCCAGAATACGCCCCAAATAAAGAGGATAGGTTGAGCGGGCTAGGACTTTTCTCTTTGGGGCAAAGGAGGATGAGAGGTGACATGACAGAGGTATATAAGGAGATAAGAAGTAAACAGCCAGGGACTTTCTCCCCAGAGTGCAAATGGCTGACACAAGTAGCCGTAATTTTAAGACAGAGAAGGAAAACCCTGATCTCAAACCTCCACCATCTTGCGGCTATTCCCGCTCATGGGGAAAGCTTCAGGAGTAAACCCTGGGGGAAAAGTCGGGAGCTGGAGTCCCTAAGGCAGACACTGACCGGCAACTCCTGGAGCCAGACTGTATCGGTCTCTGCCGTTCCCTTTGGGTTCATCAGATGCGTGGAGAGGGGGAGCTTCCTCTCCATATCGTACTGCCCACTGGCTTGCGTATCTTGACAGTTAGGATGGTACATCCATGGTCGATCCTGACCGATGGAGGCCTCAGCTCAGTAATTTTAAGAGGATATCAGAGGATAGTATTTTTACATAGCGAGTGTGGGTACATGGTGGTAGAAGCAGAATCATTAGGGGCAGTTAAGAAACTTTTGGACATGCACCTGGGTGACAGTAAATTGGGGGAGAGAAGATTATATTGATCGTAGAGTAGATTGAAAGGTGGGCATAACACTGTGGGCCAAAGGTGAAGCACTGACCTGTGGTGTTCTATGTCCTATGTTAAAAGTGAGTTACGATCTCGGATTTATGGCCTGTTAAACTTGCATTGAGAAGCATTTTGGGTTTAGATAGCAGGTTTATGAGAGTGGATGTCTACGCCACTCTGAGCTACCTGCCAGCCTAGTCGTCATATGGGAGCCCAAGCACGGGAGGATGAACCCTGGGCGCCCTCCCAAGACTATGGTCAACACACTCCTAGAAGACAGCAGTGCGGCTAATGCAGATGAACTGAACACACTGATGAGGGAGAGGGAGAAGTGGAGAGTCCGTCATCGTGCCCGACGCCGGTCCCCTAGGCCTGAGTTGACATAGTAGTAGTAGTTGTATGCCTAACCTCAGCTCAGCCTTGAGCTGATCCCACAACCTGTGGACTCACTTTCAGGGACTCCACAACTCATATCTTCAATATTATCAGAATCCGAATCCGGTTTAATATCACCGGCATACGTCGTGAAATCTGTCGTCTTTGACATCAGCTCCTTCCCCTTCTCCTATGGTCCACTCTCCTCTCCCATCAGATTCCTTCCTCTCCAGCCCTTGACCTTTCCCACCCACCTGGCTTCACCCATCACCTTCCAGCTAGCCTCCTTCCCCTCCCTCCCCACCATCTTCCCCCCTTCCTTCTCAGCCCTGAAGAAGGGTCTCGGCCCAAAACGTTGACTCTCTATTCATTTCCATAGATGCTGCCTGACCTGCTGAGCTCCTCCAGCGTTTTGTGTGTGTGGTCGCTCTGACCTAAAAACCTTGCTTGCGAGCTCGACCCTCTTCCCCCAGACCCAGACCCACGCCATGAGACTCTTTCGGTTTTATTTCTTATTCCTGAAGCTTTCTGTCAATGTACGAGTGAGAAGTGTCTATCACGGATAAAAGCAGAGTATGTCTCAGTTGGTTAAAAGGACGATAGGATTGATGACGGGGAATTGCTGGCAAGTTTTAGCCACACACATTGTCGCAAGGTGTGTTTTAGTTACAGAAATGTACAATGGAGAATTGATGGCATTTGAACACGCGTGTCACCCGGTTCGGACACGGCCCAAGTGCGGAGTGAGAGATACTGAAGCAGGTCGATAGTTCACAGGCTTTAACGCGAGCAGTGCTAAAGGGAAGAGAAAACAATAAACACTAGGCCAAACAGGGCCGTTGACTAAAACTCTCAAATGGAAAACGAAGCCAACATGGCAGCTGAAAAGAACAACTAAGAATAAAACAAACACCGCTCGTCTTCAGAGTCAGTAGGCTCGACAGTCCAATTTCTCAGGCAGGGCGGAATGCAGACAGCAAAGCCTCGGTATATCCTAGGTTCAAGTCTTGACAAAAACTACGGCGGAATGAATGGAGTTAAATACTACCCCAACGAAGTAATAATTAGCTGGCATGTGCATATTCACGAGCGCAATTGCGGAATCTGATGCGCTGCCGAATTCGTGGTTGTGACAACATGGGTACTGTCCGAGGTCTTCAAACCCCTTTGCTTACGCTCGCAAATGACATCAGGGAAGGTAGCCACGAGAGTGAAATAAATCACAGCAATAAGTAGCACTGTGCTCGACTGCATCCGTTTTTTTAAATCGACGTACGGCGCAGCGTAGGCCCTTCCGGCCCTATGAGCCGTGCCATCCAGTGATCCCCCGATGTAACCCGAGCCTAGTCACAGGACAGTTTACAATGACCATCCGGTACGTCTCTGGACTGTGAGAGGAGACCACAGCACCCGGAGGAAACCCACGCGGTCACAGGGAGAGAACGTACAAAGTCCTCACGGGCAGCAGCGGGAATCGAACCTGGGTCTCTGGTGCTGTAAAGCGTCGTGCTGACCGCTACACTACCTTGTTTCTAGAAATGTAGAGTTGTATAACCCTGAGCCCTAAATCCTTCACGAGGAAAGGTAACCAAAATAAATATGATCAATGTCTCGTTGAGGGGGGTCTTACTCCAACATGTCATTTATGGATGGGGAAGAACATGGTAATCTTCGTCTCTGAGAAAACACTGTTTACTCTTAGTTTAGAGTTATCCATTGAGCACTGTTAAGCGGCTTGTTTTCTGACTTTTTGGGAGTAAGGGTTTGGTCGTGCCTGATCAAGAAGTTCCCATTTTCCAGAATTCTCAACGTTACAAAGTTTTTTTCTCCCCCCTGAACAGCAGTTCAGTGGGCGAGAATGCCTTGTTAACGAGAGCGGTCAGAGGAGAAGGGGTAGCCTTGTTCAAGCTGACAGCAAGGTTCGAAGGTTCATTTTATTATCAAAGTAAGTACACAGAATCCACCTCTGAGATTCGCCTTCTCCAGATAGCCATGAAATTCAGAAAACCCTCGGAAAGGGTTTTAAGGTGTAAGGTGTAAGAAAGGGAAAGGTGTAAGAAAGGGACAGCAAACCCCCCCCCAACCCCTCCCTCGCACAAAAACTAGCCGATAACCCACCAGAGAAAATGTCGAACCCCCTAAAACGTCAAACCTTCAACCCCCTCCTTCGCACACAAAACACTAACAGACCGCAAGATCATCAGACCTCAAATCCCCAATCCCTCCCCCACCTAAAAAGCAACAGATCTCCCGCCCGCCAAACGGCAACAGGGAAGAAAGCAGAAAAACTGAAGGAGGCCATATAAACTAAGTCCAGCCAATATCCACATCTCAGAATTTTGAAAACGTCCTCCATCAGCTTCGAGGAAGGCAACAGTAACGTGAATAAGAGCCCGTCACAACGGCGGTGCGTGGAAGAGCGTCTCTGGACGCGCAACCCCTCCCCCCGGGCCTTGGAAGTGGATGGACTGCCGCAGCAGGCGACCGCGGGCGCGCGCTCAGTGGGAGCGGCCACCTCACAAAAAAAGCCGCCGCCGCCGGGCGCGAAGTCCCACCGCAGACGTGCCTCAGTCCCACGTCCCTTCCGGGCGACGCAGTGCACCGGCCGCAGGGGGACCTTGTGGCCGTCAGCCTGAAGAAAAGGAGCCAAAAAAAACCCACAAAACAGCAGAATAGGTCTTCGTTGTAAGGGAAATTGATCCCACTTCAGACTGGAGATCACTCTTCATCAAATAGCTCCATTCTTCTGGGTATCTGTACTCCGGCATTAGATTCTGACCTGCCACTACCTGCCACTAATCCTCGTTATTTTATTCTGTACCTGAAGGGCCCATACTTTTTGATTAGATTCCACCTTACAACTCGGTACCCAGGATCTATTGCTCTATATATGAAACATCAGTATCTCTTGATTAGATTCCAGCCCAAGACTTACCTCTGGCTATCTGTTATTCGAAATATGAGGCACTCATCCACATTGATTAGATTCTGCTCCATAATTCACTCTCTGGTATCTGGTATTCTGTGTATAAAGTGGTGGTACCTCTTGATTAGATTCGAGGCTATAAGTCACTCCCAACTATCTGTTATCCCATATACAAAGCTCCTGCACCTCTTGATGAGATACCACCCTATAATTCATACTTTATGCAAAAGATTTGAACTCGTTGATTAGATTCTGCCTTGTATTTGTTATTCTGTACATAACCTTTCGGGTAGATATCAGTCTGAATATAACCAGCCACACCCCTCGTTTAAAAAACCATGAGCTGATGATTTGAAGACCCGTCACTCCTTTGTGCAGGCGAGTGACTACTTCAGCGAAAGAGTGGTCTCAGCATTCGTCATCGCTGAGTGAAGTTGTTCGTGCAAGGCTGCGGAAGCAACTGGAATCTTTTTTTCTTCTGCTCTGGCTTTACTAAACATCCCATAAATACGGTGAGCGCTCGCTACTGCCCGGAAGATTTATAAACTCCGGAAGCGCGAGGAAGCCTGCAGGTGCTGGAAATCCGAAGCAGCGCTTGCACAAAATGCCCGGCAGGTCGGGCAGCCTCGATGGAAAAGAGCCGACGAGACGGCGTTACGGGCCGAGGACCCTTCTTCGGGACTGAGAGGGGGAGATGCCGAGTGAAAAGGTGGTGGGGGTGGGGAGGGGAAGGAGGATGGCTGGAAGGTGATTGGTGAGGACAGGTGTGTGGGAAAGGCCAAGGGCTGGAGGGGAAGGAATCTGATAGGAGAGGAGAGAGAACCATAGGACAAAAGTGAAGGAGGAGGGGGCCCAGGGGGAAGCGATAAAACACAGAACATAGCATATTCCAGGCCCTTCGGCCCACAATGTCGTGCCGACCACGGTCTTTCCATAACCGTGATTGTTCTTGGCAAATTCTTCTGCAGAAGTGGTTTGCCATTGCCGTCTGCTGGGCAGTGTCTTTACAAGACACGTGACCCCTACTCCCCCAGCCATTATCGATACTCTTCCGAGATTGCCTGCCTGGTCGCATAACCAGGACTTGTGATCTGCACCGGCTGCTCATATGACCACCCACCACCTGCTCCTGTGGGTTCACGTGACCCTAGTCGGGGGTGCCATACCTTGCCCAAGGGTGACCCGCAGGCTCGTGGAGGGAAGAGGAACCTTCCATCTCCTTTGGTAGAGACATATCTCCACCCCACCGCCCTTATATATATTACTCACTTTGCACCGCATGCTGTCAGAGCAGTGCTGCCAGGATAATCAAGGACATGACCCCCCCCCCCAGCCAACACACTTTTCGTCCGCTCAGGAGTTTGAAGGCTCGTACAGCCAGATTTGGGAACAGCTTCTTTCCAACTGTGATAAGACTGCTGAACGGATCCTGACCCGGATCTGGGCCGTACCCTCCAAATATCCGGACCTGCCTCTCGGTTTTTTTGCACTACCTTACTTTCCATTTTTCTATTTTCTATTTATGATCGATAATTTAAATGTTTAATATTTACTATCAATTTGTAATCCAGGGAGCAGGAAGCGCAGAATCAAATATCGCTGTGCTGATTGTACGTTCTAGTATCAATTGTTTGGCGACTATAAAGTATATTATCTATGCCTTTCTACTCATGGAGGTATCTCCTCCTGGCTTACTTTGTTTAGGCCCTCATAGGTCTTCCAAAAGAACAATCTCTGTCTTAGCCAATCTTCTCTCAAGCTATAATTTTCTATTATCACTACATTCTTGTGCATTCAGCGGCCACTTTATTAGCTACCTAATAAAATGGCCACTGAGTGTGTGTCCGTGGTCTTCTGCTGCTGTAGCCCGTCCAATTCAACGAAGAGCATTCGGAGATGCTCTTCTGCACACCGCTGTTGTAACGGGTGGTTATTTGAGTTACCATCGCCTTCCTGTCGGCGTGAACCGGTCTGGCCACTCTCCCCTGACCACTCTCTCATTAACAAGGCGTTTTCGCCCACAGAACTGCTGCTCACCGGATGCTTTTTGTTTCTCGCACCATTCTCTGACAATCCCGGGAGATCAGCAGTTTCTGAGGTACTCAGTCCACCCTGTCTGGCACCAAAAACCAATCTCAAAGTTCAAAGTTCAAAGTAAAATATATTATCAAAGCCACCAACAACAACCCTGAGATTTTTTTCCCTGCGGGCATACTCAGCAAATCTATAGAATAGTAACTGTAAACTGTAAACAAACTGTGCAAATGCAGATAATAGGTAAATAGCAATAAATAACAAGCATGCAATAACAAGATAAAAGAGCCTTAACTGAGTGTAGTTATCCCCTTTTGTTCAGGAGCCTGGTGGCTGAGGGATAGTAACTGTTCTTGAACCTGGTGGTGCGAGTCCTGAGGCTCTGTGATGGTCAGAGACATTTAGATCATATTTATTCCCCCGTTCCAATTTTTGGTCTGAACAACAACTGAACCTCTTGACCGTGCCTGCGTGCTTTGATGCGTTGAGCTGCTGCCATGTGATTGGTTGATCAGATCATTTACATTAATGAGTAGGTGTCCCTAATAAAGTGGCCACTGAGTCCTCCTTATTTACCCCAGTTTCGGTCCTCTCTGTCTCAACGGTACAAACTCTGACTTAGCCAATCCTCCCTCAAAGCTACAACTTTTCACTACTGTAACGTACTCCTGGGTCTTCTTTGTACCCTCTCCAGTGCCCTCTCGTCAAGGGGACGCCTGGGCTGTTATCCAATGAACAAGTTCACAAGTTGAACAAGTCCCAGTAGAGCCTCTGCACTCATCCATGTTGCATCTCTGCTAATGAAGAAAAATGTGGCGTGTGGCCAAGTGGTTAGGGCGTAGGACTGGCGATCTGAAGGTTATGAGCTCGAGCCTCAGATGAGAAACCCACCTGTTATTTATTTATATACAAACATTCTTTCTCTCACTCTCTCCTTTTTCTCCCTCTGTCCCCCTCACTATACCCCTTGTCCATCCTCTGAGTTTTCCCCTCCCTCCCCCTTGTCTTTCTCCCCGGGCCTCCTGTCCCATGATCCTCTCATATCCCTTTTGCCAATCACCTGTCCAGCTCGTGGCTCCATCTCTCCCCCTCCTGTCTTCTCCTATCATTTCGGATCTCCCCCTCCCCCTCCCACCTTCAAATCTCTTACTAGCTCTTCTTTCAGTTAGTCCTGACGAAGGGTCTCAGCCCGAAACGTCGACTGTACCTCTTCCTAAAGATGTTGCCTGGCCTGCTGCGTTCACCAGCAACTTTGATGTGAGTTGCTTGAAATTCCAGCATCTGCAGAATTCCTCATACGAGGCAACGTGTTATGTCCTTGAGCAAGTCACTTAACCACACAATGCTCCAGTCCACCGGGCTGAAAATGGGTACTGGCAAAATGCTGGGGGTTAACCTTGCGATAGACTGGCGTCCTATCCGGGAGGGGGCGGTGGGGAGAGTCTTGTACTCTCAGTCGCTTCACGCCACGGAAACCAGCACAAGCACCGGCCTGATGAGCCTATAACGCTCAGGACCGACTCTAACTAACTTAACTAACAAAGAAAAGGGTCCGGTGTACATTTTTAACCACCTTATTGAGCTGTCAAAGCTCAAAGTAAGTTTATTATTGAGTACATATCCAACCCTGAGATGCATTGCCTTGAGGGCATACTCAGTAAATCAATGGAACTGTAACTACATAGGCACTGTATGTCTCCATATCCTACCCTGAGATTTATTTTCTTGCGAGCATCCTCCACAAATCCAAAATAGAGTGATAACCATAACAGGGTGCAGAGGAGATTCACAAGGACGTTGCCTGGATTGGGGAGCGTGCCTTACAAGAAAAGGTTGAGTGAACTCGGCCTTTTCTCCTTGGAGCGACGGAGGAGAAGATGATGAGGGGCATTGATCGTGTGGATAGCCAGGGCTGAAATGGCTAACACGAGGGAGAATAGTTTTAAGGTGCTTGGAAGTAGGTACAAGAGGTAAGTTTTTCACACAGAGAGTGGTGGGTGCGTGGAATGGGCTGCCGGCGACGGTGGTGGAGATGGATACAATAGGGTCTTTTAAGAGACTCTTAGATAGGCACATGGAGCTTAGAAAAATAGAGGGCTATGTGGTAGGGTAATTCTAGGCAGCTTCTAGAGTAGGTTACATGGTTGGCACTGTAAGGTGCTGTAGATTTCGATGTTCTATGTTCACTCAGAGTCACCCCCAACACAAGCTGTCCAGGAGAGTCAGAGATGGAAACAAGCCCCATGGCCCACTCACCCATTCTGACTAAGTGCCCAAGTATAATCTTCCTTTAACAATTCCACGTTGGCCTTTCCTTGTTAATTTGTTTCTTTCTAACTGAACTTAATATCATTCCTTAGAATGCATTCCAGTAATATTGCTCCCTAGAATCAAAGATTCAAAGTACATTTATTCAAATTCTAAGTGCATTTGTTATCAAAGAATGCATAAATGACACAACCTTGAGATTTTGTTTGCTTGCAGGCAGCCGCAAAGCAAGGAACCCAATCAGAAGAAAGGATAAAGACTAACCCCTAATGTGCATGGAAAATGAGGTAAAAAAAAATCAAATCACACAAACAATAAAAACAAGCAACAATGACACCAGCATTCCGATCCAAATTGAGTCCTTAGATCCAAATCCCCTGAGCAGCCCGGGGTAGGCCCAAAGCCTCGGTATTCACAGTTCATCATATTAGCGTGGCAAATCACCACAAAGTTTGTGGACATGAAGCACGGCAGCCGGAGTAATATTCGTAATATTGTGTAGTATTGTCGGAATATTAGCAATATCGTAGTAATATTGTAGCATCGTAGTAATATTAGTAATACTGTAGTAATATTAGTAATATTGTAGTAATAATCATAGTAATATTCCAGTAATATTGTTCCTTATAATGTACCCAACAGTGAAGTTAAGCCAACTGGCTAGTACTAATTCAGCTTCATGCCACACTGTCCGCGATCCACAAATCTCCTGATACTGTCCTGAATTTGGTTAGTTTTCAAACGTTATAGCCAGAGCCTCTGCAATTCCCACCCTCACTTTTTTTTTAATGCTCGGGCTCAATGTTCCCTCTAATTTTTTTTCACAGCTGTGTAGGAATTTTTACACGGCTGTGCGGCACATTTTTTCCCTAATATAAGTATACTATAAATGGCCTGGATGGTGAGGATCTCAATGCTGCTTTCCTACGACAGTGTTTCATGTGGATGTGTTCAACAGTGGGGAGGGCTTTACCTGTGATGTACTGGGCCGAATCCACTACCTTTTGTAGGATTTTCCATTCAAAGGCATGGATGTTTCCACACCAGGCCGTGATGTAGCCAATCAATATACTCTCTACTACACATGTATAGAAGTTTGTCAAAGTTCTAGTAAAGGCATCCGCTAGTCTTGCGAGACCATGGATCTGTGCCTGGAAAGTCTTCACTCTCCAGGGCGCAGGCCTGGGCAAGGTTGTATGGAAGACCAGCAGTTGCCCATGCTGCAAGTCTCCCCTCTCCACGACACCAATGTTGTCTAAGGGAAGGGCATTAGGACCCATACAGCTTGGCACCAGTGTCGTCGCAGAGCAATGTGTGATTAAGTGCCTTGCTCAAGGACACAACACGTTGCCTCGGCTGGGGCTTGAACTCACGACCTTCAGGTCACTACTCCAATGCCTTAACCACTTGGCCACGTGCCCACCAAAGTTCTAGATAACATGCTAAATCTCTGCAAACTCCTAAGGAAGGAATAAATACTATAAATATTTAGAATGAAAACTGAAAAATCACATATTTTTGATTTTATTTATTAATTGATGGATATAATGAACTACTGTACAACAAAGGAAAGCTTTCACGTTTCATATGCTTTTTCTTGTCTGTCTTTATTCCAGCTGCGTGGCAAAAAGACTATGTGCATAGGAACATTTCCATTACTGGTGCAATTGTTCAAACGTACATTTATTATCGAAGTATGTTAACAGCATACAACTCGGAGATTCCTCTTCTCCAGCCAGCCATGAAACAGAGAAGTCCATAGAGGCCATTCAAAGAAAAACACCAACCCTCCCCCACCCACCAAGCACAAAAAAAACAAATCATGCAAAAGGGTAACACAAAAATCGAAACCACTCCCCCCCCCATGCCGAGAAAAAGAAAGGGGAAAAGGCAACAAAAACATCAAAGCCCAAACCTTCCCCTGCCAAACAAACCGCACTAATGGAAACATGGAAAAATGGGCAAAAGCACAGGATATAAAAATATACAACTGAAGGGGTCCAACTTGAACTACAGTCCACAGTCCAAGTCAAAAATGGCAGAACTTTGGTAACATCCAGCACCTGTGCAGCTTAGAGTTAACAGTGCTCATAATATATAACCATATAACAATTACAGCACGGAAACAGGCCATCTCAGCCCTTCTAGTCCGTGCCGAACTCTTACTCTCACCTAGTCCCACCGACCCCCACTCAGCCCATAACCCTCCATTCCTTTCCTGTCCATATATCTATCCAATTTAACTTTAAATGACAACATCGATCCTGCCTCAACCACTTCTGCTGGAAGCTCGTTCCACACAGCTACCACTCTCTGAGTAAAGAAGTTCCCCCTCATGTTACCCCTAAACTTTTGTCCTTTAACTCTCAACTCACGTCCTCTTGTTTGAATCTTCCCCACTGGGAGTGAATCTGGGCTTGGTGTTATATGCAAAGATGATATATCCTTAAAACTCTGTCTTTTATGAGGCTTATTCCATCCAAACATTTACTATCAACCTTACATATTAACTGTAACATCATTGCAACCACCCTTCCATATGAAAAAAAAAGCCATAATGTGTTAATTACGAACCTAACACATATAATTAAGGACAGAGAAAGCTTGAATTCTTCTGCACTAAACAACAAGAAGCTGCACTTTTGAAGACTCCGGCCTTCCTACCATGTTTGGAAATAAAAAAAAAATAGATTCCAATTTCCCTTGAAGCTTCATTGTGCTCCAAATACAAAAATAGATTTAGACCTCAATAGTCTGAACAAATACGCACCGTTGCTCTGTGCTCGAGGAGGGTAAGGGCTCGGTACTCCGCTGGGAGCAGACTGTTTCCATTCCACCACGCCTCTTGCAGTCACTAATTGGCAGGATGAATTCTCAGCAGCTTTGACCTCCACCCCCCCACCCAGAAAGAAAACTGCCCTCAAAGACCAGGCAATTACTGCAGAGTGAACTTCTCCTTCCTCCAGTGTTGGTTGCTAGGAGCAGAGAGGTCAAAGGGATCCCTCACCTCCATCATCAGTGACATCATCGGGCTGGCTGAATGGCCAATGAAATCTGGCTGAGTGGTGTCATAACGACAACCTCTCGCTCCGTGTCAGCAAAACCAAGGAACTGCTTATAAACCTGCAGAACGGGAAAGCAGAGGTCTTCGCGCCAGTCAGAGATGGGGAGGGTTAGCAATTTTAAATTCCTGGGAGTCACTATTTTGGAGTTCCTGCCCTGATCCCAGCATGCAAGTGCAATAAAGAGTTTGCAGAAATTTGGCACGATATCTAAAAGTTTGACAAACTTCTAATAGATGTGTAGTGGAGGGTTTTTGACTGGCTGCATCATGACATGGTATGGAAACACCGATGCCTTTGAATGGAAAATCCCACAGAAGGTAGTGGATTCAGCCCAGTATATCATGGGTAAAGCCCTCCCAACCATTGAGCGTTCTGTCGTAGGAAAGCAGCATCCATCATCAGAGATCCCCACCACCCAGGCCATGCCCTTTTCTCAATGCTGCCATCAGGTAGAAGGTACAAGAGCCTCAGGACTCGCACCACCAGGTTCAAGAGCCGTTACTACCCTTCAATCATCAGGCTCTTGAACAAATGGGGATAACTACACTCACTTGCCCATCCATTAAGATGTTCCCACAACCAATGATCTCACTTTAAGGACTCTTTATCTCATGTTCTCGTTATTTATTGCTATTTATTTATATTTGCCTTTGCGCAGTTTTTTGTCTTCTGCACTCTGGTTCACTGATCCTGTTTACAGTTGCTATTCTGTAGATTTGCTGAGCAAGCCTGCTGGGAGATGATTCTCAGGGTTGTATGTAGCGACATATATGCGGTCTGATAGTAAAACTTACTTTGAACTTTGAAGGGTTCTTGCTGGCAGGAAATTAAGAAGGAAGTGTTCAGTTGCATGTAAATCTTTGAAAAAACATTAAGAAACAACTTAAAGCAATAAAATAAACATTTTGAAATCTGCTGTGTTTTGTAAGTTCATCAGAGTGAATGACGCTACTGAAAAAAGTATACTTGAAGCAGGGAATTTACTGGGGCTTAAAATGTCCTTAAGACAATTAAAGGACATCACAGTCTCGGGGTATATTACAGAGAAGTTAAAGATATTTTTTTCTAGGCAGATGGTGATGGACTTTGGGAAGACTGAGCCTGCACTGCACTGCTCCCTGTTATTACTGATGGTGAGGATGTGGATATGGTGAGGTGCACCTCAAGTACCTGGGGGTGCACCTGGATGACAGTCTTGAGTGGAGCAGCGGTACAGAGGCTGTGTACAAGACGGGCCAGAGTCACCTCTACTTCCTGAGGAGACTGAGGTCCTTTGTAGTGTAAGACCATAAGATCATGAGACACAGGAGCAGAATTGAGTCGTTGAGTCTGCTCCACCGTTCGTTCCATCATGGCTGATCCCGGATCCCACTCAACCCCATACACCTGCCTTCTCGCCATATTCTTTGACACCCTGACCAATCAGGAAATGATCAACTTCTGCCTTAAATATGCCCACGGACTAGGCCTCCACTGCAGCCTGTGATGGAGCATTCCACAGATTCACTACTCTCTGGTTAAAAATATTCCTCCTTACCTCTGTTCTAAAAGGTGCCCCTCAGTTTTGAGGCTGTGCCCTCTAGTTCTGGACACCCCCCACCACAGGAAACATCCTCTCCACATCCACCCTATCTGGTCCTTTCAACATTCAGTAGGTTTCGAGGAGATCCCCCTGCATTCTTCTAAGTTCCAGTGATTACAGGCCAAAGGCGGCCAAACACTCCTCATATATTAACCCCTTCATTCCCGGAACCTTCGTATCCGGGCCTCTCCTTCACATGTTCTACTGGTCTTTTGTCGCCAGTATAATCTTCCACCGATGGTGTGCTGGGGCAATGGCATCAACACGGGTGATGCCAGCAGGCTCAATAAACTGATTATAAAGGCCGGCTCTGTCATAGGTGTCAAACAGGACACACTGGAGGCTGCGGTAGAACGAAGGACCCGACGGAAAATCCTGGCGATTCTGGACAATGTTTCTCACCCTCTGCATGAGGAGAACAGAGGAACACTTTCAGTAACAGACTAAGACAACTGCACTGCTCCAAAGAGCGCTATATGAGGTCATTCTTACCCTCGGCCATTAGGCTCGATAATGAGTCAACCTGCAGCGGGGGGAAGTGATGATCCCCTCCTATTAGACTGTTTGAGGTAACTTACTTTTCATTCTTTCTACTTCTCTTCTATTATTTGTGCATCTGTTCACTTGTAATGCCACTGTGACATTGTAATTTCCTTTGGGATCAATAAAGTATCTACCTATCTACCTGTCCTCAAATATAATGGACAAGGCATTTGTAATATTGTGTTCGGATCTGGTTCCCTTAATGTTAGGAAGCCAAGCCAAAACCAAAACAATTGTTGCCAGAACAATTTTAGCCAGAGAGTGGTGAATCTGTGGAATTCGTTGCCACAGGCAGCTGTGGAGGCCAAGTCTTTATGTATATTTAAGGCAGAAGTTGATAGACTTGTGATTGGTCAGGGTGTGAAGGGATACGGGGAGAAGGGCAGGAGCTTCGGGCTGAGAGGCAAATGGATTAGCCATGATGAAATGGGGGAGCAGACTCGATGGGCCAAATGGCCTAATTCTGCTCCTATATCTTATGCTCTTATGAAGAGCTTGGAAACTCTGCAACAACTGTGTAATCTGATTCATCAAAGACTTCTTTTAGAAAAGCTGCCAGTCTTATTCAGTCCACGTCTGCTCAGGCTTACTTGACGTTATTAACTACTTTTTGATGGGGATGATCTGTCAAATTCACTCGGGTCAAGGGGCCATTGGGGAGTGTGGGGAATTGACAGCCGTGCCTACATTTTACCATTAAGTAAAAGGAAGATTTGGTCCTACTGAAACACAGACAGACATAGGGGTGGCACGGTGGTGTAGTGGTCAGCACAATGGTTTACAGTACAGGAGACCGGGGTTCAATTCCCACCACCGGTTGTTAGGTTAATTGGTCATCGTCAGTCCACCACCCAGAACATGCCCTCTTCTCATTGCTACCATCAGGAAGGAGGTACAGGAGCCTGAAGACACAGACTCAATGATTCAGGACCAGCTACTTCACCTCTGCCATCCGATTTCTGGACGGACTTTGAGCCCACGAACACTAACTCACTAAAAAGAGAAAATCTGCAGATGCTGGAAATTAGAGCAGCACACACAGAATGCTGAAGGAACTCAGCAGGCCCGGCAGCACCTAAGGAAAGAAGTACGGAGGAAGGGTTTTGGCCCGAAACATCGACTGTACTTTTTTTTCCCCAGAGATGCTGCCTGGCCTGCTGAGTTCCACCAGCATTTTGTATGTGTTGCTCGAACACTACCTCACTACTTTTTCTGGCTCTGTTCTTGCACGACTTAATTTAACTAATTTAACTATTTAAATTAAGCTAATTAAACTAATTAAATTAATTTAACTATTTAAGCTCTTATCATAATTCACAGTTTTTTCTCTATTATCATGTTCTGCATTGTACCGCTGTTGCAAAGCTAACAAACTTCACGACACAATCCGATGATATTAAACCTGATTCTGATAGGGTCAAGGGGTTGCTGGGCGGCGTCACCCGAAGGGCCGCAAGGCCTGTCCCGCGCTAATTCTCAATAAATAAATAAATAAATGTGTTCGCGACAGACACACTCACAGGCTATGCTCCCGCTAAGCTGTGCGTGCGCACACACGTTTTCCAACCAGCGCACAAAGGAAACTAATGTGTGCACTAAAGGTTACCTAAAATAATGTAGTAATTAATAATTATACTTATTGAAAATAATCTTTTAGCTAAATGTTTCTGTTAACTAGTTAGTCGGGAGGAGGAGGAGAAGATGGCGGCGCGACGGCAGCGCGCAGCGGACACTCCTGTGAATGATATCTGTTATCTGTCAAGTAGGGTGCCGTGCACAATCCTGATTTGATGGAGACGGACGTGAGAGCACGGAGGAACATCTGGAGAAACTTCTGAAATGCCCGCTTCGCTGCCGCTGCTACTGTGTGATCCAGAAACTCCGGAGGAGAAGGCCCCGAGTCCTCGGCTTTGCTTGACGCTCGGCGGCTGGGGCGGGGTCGAAGCGCTCGGCAGAGATGGTGCTGGGTGTCGAAGGGCTGGTCGGAGGCTCGAAGTTTTCGGACGGACTCAGGGTCGGCTGTGGGCGGGTGCTTCCAATGCATCGGCAGTTGTCGGTGCCTGGAGGTTTATGGCAGGGAGAGATTCTCCCTTCCACCGCCTGCTATCGGAAGTCGATTGGAACTTTGAGACTTTTTTTTTACCGTTCCCATGGTCTGCTCTTTATCAAATTATGGTATTGTTTTGCACTGCTATATGTTATAATTATGTGGTCTTGTCAGTGTTAGTCTTTGGTTTGTCCTGTTTTTTTTTGTGATATCACTCTGGAGGAACATTGTATCATTTCTTAATGCACGCATGCATTTCTAAGTGACAATAAACGAAGACTCAGTGTCCTCATAATCTAATAATCTAATCTAAGTACCACAATGCACATCACTATATGTATGTTATTTTGTTGTTATTCTGTGCAGTTTTATGTCAAATATTTTGTAAACCTACATAAACTGTGCCATAAGTGCATTCAGTGTGCACATACTTTTGTCACAGGAAAAAAAATTGCACAACATAAGATCTTTGCGCACACTGACTACTAAAAATTAGAGGGAGCACTGTGAAAATGGGGGAAAGGAATCGATTAGCCCAAAAACCAAAAATACCGTCCTCAGAGCACATTATCACCCCCTTGGAAATGCAGAACACTGAAGGATAAACGTTCTCAAATGGGGATACAAAATATATAATCCAACTGGGAGTTCGGTGCTAAGAAAGGAAACAAAAATCAAATTCTCCACAGATAGAAAACTCCCCTTCAATTAAAGAACCTGAAGCACGTTTACCGAATTACAATTCCCTCTGGGAATGCAATCATTTGCCAGCCTAGATTATCAGGCATTGTATGTTGTATAGTGAAAGGCAGCAATTTTCTCTGCGACAGAAATAAGAAAAAAAAATGTAACAATGCAGTTAGACGAAACGAAATTGCCTTTTGCTTCCCTTTCAGAAGCCCGTTGCAAGCGACAATGCGCCAAATATGTCCAATTTCCATCCGTGAACCGCGGGCAGGCACTTGCCCTCGTGTCACGATTGGCTTCGGCGTACCTGAACTAGGGAGACCGGTGGGACTGATTTCCAGTCAGGGAGCCGCTCCCGACCAGGATCGGAGAGGGAAGACTTGCAGCTCACCCAAGCCCACCTCACTCTTGTAGCTGGATTAATGGGGGACGGAATTGGAAAGAAATGTCGTTAGCTAAAAATCTGCCACAGTTGCTGTCCGTGCCCCTGGGATAAAGAGGAGGAATATTAATTAAGCTACCAGGCCTTGATTACAGTCCAAAGTTCAAAGTAAGTTTTATTATCAAAGTACATACATGTCAACGCATACAACCCTGAGATTCATTTTCCTGCGGGCATACTCAGCAAATCTATAGAATAGTAACTGTAAACAGGATCAGTGAAAGATCAACCAGAGTGCAGAAGACGACAAACTCTGCAAATGCAGATATAAATAAATAGCAATAAATAACGAGAGCATGAGATAAAGAGTCCTTAAAGTGAGACCATTGGTTGTGGGAACATCTCAAAGGATGGGCAAGTGAGTGTAGTTATCCCCTTTTGTTCAAGAGCCTGATGGTTGAGGGGTAGGAACTGTTCCTGAACCTGGTGGTGCGAGTCCTGAGGCTCCTGTACCTTCTGGCAGCAGTGAGAAGACAGCACGGCCTGGGTGGTGGGGGTCTCTGACGATGGATGCTGCTTTCCTACGAGAGCGTTTCATGTCGATGTGCTCAGTCATTGGGAGGGCTTTTGGCGTGATGGACTGGCTGTGTCCGCTAACCTTTTCCATTCAATGACACCGGCGTTTCCACACCAGGTCGTGTTGCAGTCAGTCAATACACTCTCCACTACACATCCATAGAGGTCTGTCAAAGTCTTTGATGTCGTGCTGAATCTCCGCAAACTCCAAAGGAATTTAAACACCCAGGAATTTAAAGTCTCTGCCCCTCTCCGTCTCCGATTCTCCACTGAGGACCGACGTCTAGTTGCGTCAGAGACATCTTTCCCCCAACTCTTATAAATCGAACGCCCCTCTGCTTGGAGGATACCAAGCCACACTTAACTAACGTCCCTCATGCCTGGTACCAGTCTGGCACGTCCAAAAATTTCTGAAGTCATTCTCTCGTAGTGCAGGGAAAGCTATGCACTCCGGATGACTGCACTCCCTCTGAGTGTCCATGGGGGAAGTGCTACAGGTAGCTGAGGAAAGCACGGGATCAAATATGGCATGGGCTATTAAAT
The DNA here is from genome assembly GCF_963921235.1 of Mobula hypostoma. Taxonomy (NCBI): domain Eukaryota; kingdom Metazoa; phylum Chordata; class Chondrichthyes; order Myliobatiformes; family Myliobatidae; genus Mobula; species Mobula hypostoma. The sequence continues at coordinate 8,964,518 of NC_086126.1, read as the reverse complement.
ACCCCACTAAAACAGGGTTCCCCAACCTTTATGCACAGTGGACCGGTTTAATATTGACAATATTCTTGCGGACCGGCCGACCGGGGGGGGGGGGGGGGTGTTCAAGTAGGGTTTAACTCACCTCAACATGTCTTTTACAGTTAGAGTTGCCAACTTTCTCATTCCCAAATAAGAAACAAAAGTAGCAGTCAAATACGGGACACTTGCGTTTACCCCGAGAAAGACTACCACGACCATGAAGCCTTGCGCGGGCACCTGTGTGTGTATGCGTTACGTGCGCATATGTGACGTGCCAATTTTTTTTCCCACAAATTGGTTTGGGTTAATCTTCCCAACTACACTGTACATACACTATTTCTACTTTATATTGGCTTTGTATTTATCATATCATTCCTGCTTTTACTATATGTTAGAGTTACTTTCGGTTTTATGTGTTATTTGGTATGATTTGGTAGATTATTTTTTGGGTCTCGGAACACTCAAAACTTTCTCCCATCTAAATTAATGGTAATTGCTTCTTCGCTTTACGCCATTTTGACACAAAAGGTTTCGTAGGAATGCTCTACCTTAGCGGGGGAAATACGGGACAAGGGCGGTCCCGTATGGGACAAACCAATTTAGCCCAATATACAGGATGTCCCGGCAAATACGGGACAGTTGGCAACCCTGTGTTCAAGTTCAACAGTGCGTGACGGGGAATGAAGAAAGGTGCAGCTGACTCATATCGTTTCCTCACGGCCCGGTAGCACATGCTTTGCGGCCCGGTGCCGGTCCACGGCCCGGTGGTTGGGGACCGCTGCACCAAAACATTCAATAACGACTCACCAGCTTTGCTTTCCCTGTCATTGAGGCACACGTACAGAAAGGTGTCGGAGAAAGGTTGACTCTGTGGTGAAGAAGGCATATGGTGCATTGGCGAGCTCATCCACCGTGGGACTGAGATCAAGAGCCGAGAGGTAATGTTGCAGCTATATAGGACCCCGGTCAGACCCCACTTGGAGTACTGTGCTCAGTTCTGGTCGCCTCACTACAGGAAGGATGTGGAAACCATGGAAAAGGTGCAGAGGAGATTTACAAGGATGTTGCCTGGATTGGGGAGCATGCCTTATGAGAATAGGTTGAATGAACTCGGCCTTTTCTCCTTGGAGCAACGGAGGATGACAGGTGACCTGATAGAGGTGTATAAGATAATGAGAGGCATTGATCATGTGGATAGTCAGAGGCTTTTTCCCAGGGCTGAAATGGCTAATACGAGAGGGCACAGATTTAAGCTGCTTAGGAGTAGGTACAAAGGAGATGTCACGGTTAATTTTTTTTATGCAGAGAGTGGTGAGTGGGTGGAATGGGCTGCTGGCAACGGTGGTGGAGGCGGATATGATAGGGTCTTTGAAGAGCCTCTTAGATAGGTACATGGAGCTTAGAAAAATAGAGGGCTATGCGGTAGGGAAATTCTACGCAGTCTTTCGAGTGGGCTACATGGTTGGCACAACATTGTGGGCCAAAAGGCCAATAACGTGCTGTAATTTTTCTATAGTTCTAATATCAAGAAGGATCTCACCCACTCTGCTCATGGACCTTTTGCCCCTCTCCCATCAGGGGAGATTAGCAGGCCTGTGGTGTAGTGGCATCAACACCGGACTTGGAGGCAAATGGTCCTGGGTTCGAATCCGGCCGCCTCCTCGCAGGGCTGGGTTGAGCGCCGAGCTAGCAACTAGGCCTCGTAAATGCTACGGAAATGGGAAAAAACGCTGCCTGAAGGAACAACAACAACAACATCAGGGAAGAGTGCCATGTAACACCCTAGCTAGGACCGCTAGAGTTACTTCCCCCCAAGCCATCAGGACGATCAACACCTCCACCCATTAACTCACCTCTCCACACCACACCACCACCACTACATTACACACTGCAGGAGCTATATATGTGTATCTATTTTCTGTCTGTTTGGGTTGCACCTTGTGTTGCGTGTTTTATTATTGGTTACGGTTGTTTGTCCAGAGGGTTTGGGCGTGGTAGAAGCAAATGAGTACAGTCACATATTTGCCCTGCGCGCCGTTAGTTTAGTTAGAGATAGACGGAGCGGGGGATAAGCATTTTTCCTTGACCACTAAATTCGCTTATTAGGCTTGCGCCGCTAATTCCGCAAACGTCGTTAATATCGTTAATTTTCCTATTTCTATTTTTGGAGCTATCACATATTATTGGTGGTACCTTACTTTGAAGGTCCCACAACCAAGTACCTCACTTTCAAGGACTTTTTAATCTCACAATCTCACTCTCTCATTATTTATTGCTGCTTGTTTATAGTTGACAAACTTCTATAGATGTGTAGCGGAGAGTGTATTGTCTGGCTGGTATGGGAACACCGATGCCTTTGAAGCAAAACTCCAACCAAATGTGGCGGATTTGGCCCAGTGCATCATGGGCCGAGACCTCCCAACCATTAAGCACATCTACATTTTGTAGGAAAGCAGCACCCATCATCAGAGATCCCCACCACCCAGGCCGTGCTTTCTTCTCACTGCTGCAGTCAGGTAGAAGGTACGAGAGCTTCAGGACTCGCACCACCAGGTTCAAGAACAGTTACTACCCCTCAACCATCAGGCTCTTGAACAAACTACACTCATTTGCCCCATTCTTTGGGATGTTCCCACAACCAGTGATCTCACTTTAAGGCTCTTTACCTCATGTTCTCATTATTTAATGCCATTTATTTATATCTGCATTTGCACAGCCTGTTGCCTTCTGCACTCTGGTTGATCTTTCATTGATCCTGTTTACAATTACTATTCTATAGATTTGCTGAGGAAATGGGTGGCCACTGGGAGGCCACACTCATGGTGGAGGAGCAACACCTTATACATACGTCTGGGTAGCCTCCAACCTGGTGGCATGAATCTCGAATTCTCCTTCCGGTTAACAAGACTCACCTTCCTCAATTCCCCTCCATGACCTTTTACCTCTTCTCACCTGCCTATCAGCTCCCCTTTGGTGCCCCTCCTCTTTTCCCTTTCTCCTATGATCCACTCTCCCCTCAGATTCCTTCCACTCCAGCCCTTGACCTTCCCCACCCACCCGGCTTCACCCATCTCCATTTGCCTTCCCCTCCCCCGCGCCTTTTAATTCTGGCATCTTCCACCACCACCCCTCCCCACTTTCCTCCTCAGTCCTGAGGAAGCAGCTCGGCCCGAAATGTCGACCGTTTATTAGTTTCCATAGTTGCGGCCCGACCTGCTGAGTTACACCAGTATTTTGCGTGAGTTACTGCAGATTCCCAGCGTCTGCAGACTCCCTCGTGTTTGTCATTGTGTATTCTGGTCAATGCTATCAAAGAGCGTTAAAATCAGCTAAACAGCGCAGAAAGCAACAACGTTATGCTTTTAACTGTTATTTATGGGCCCATCAAAAAATTTATGAGCATCAATCCCCTCATATTTGTTTTTGCTGACAACATTTGTCAGGCTCTGAATTTATGGAGAGTGGCAAAGTCGGCCAGGACAGGGAAGTGAAGCCTTTTTCAAGTAGGCCCCGCGTGATTGATTAGGTCGGGCAAGCAGACAGCTGAGAGCCTGAAAGCGAAACAGCGCAGTTTCTCATGAAGGAATGATAATATTGGTACTCATTAACACCGCATAATTCGTCTTTGTCAGAGAGAAGTTGGCTGCAAGGAGCGAGATTCTTCCTCATGGTTCCATGCTGTAATTAAAAGCAAGGGGTAGTATTGGGCCCTTTTAGACATAGAGGCAGGACCTTGGAAACGGAAGTTGTCCTCCACTTTACTTCTCCGCACTGTGCTCAAAATTAATTTCACGCCAGAGTAACATGCGCATGCCTCTCCACCGGCAAGCAGATTTGGGGCTGGGACCATTAAGTAAAGAAAATGACCCGTGTTTTTAGTACTCTGGTGCGCAGGCACAGAGGGAGTTGCACTCCCAGTAAATATATTAGTCATCAGTATGCAGCCCCTGCAAAGCGCCAGATGAGTTGGCAGGGGGGCCATACTCTGGTTGAGTGATAAGTTCCTGTATCGAATAGGGGCTCGCTTGCTGGGTGAAATATTTGCTGAACCGGAAGTCCGTAGCGCACTTGAAACCTCCAGGAGGACCACGACCTTGTCGTTGGGTTTGGGGGCTCGCGTGCCTCAGTGACCCGCAGAGCGACGTCGGCTGGAGTCGGGGCTTTGTGCTTTGGCTCTTGGTCGGGGTCACCCATGCCAAACAGGGTCGAAGGGTAGAGGTCAGACTCAGAGTGGTCCACCGGTCCTCCAGGTTTGGCGGGGGTTCAGCTCAGGGCCAACAACCCTGACCAGTCAAACAAAACTGTTACGGAAACAGCAGCGAGGGATCCTTCTACACCCGTTGTTGTCCCTCTCCGCGTCTCGCGGCGCATCAGGCGGCAACCTTGCACGCGGTTCTGTAGCATTTGCCTGTTTTTTTTACGAGGCCTAGTCATGAGCTCAACGCTCAACCCATCATGGACAGAAAGCGCGCAAGGAGCCGCCCGGATTCGAACCGGGGACCAGTCGCCTCGAAGTCTGGTGCTGATGTCACCGGCTGGCTAAGTACATATCTACATCTGAGCTCAATGGTGTTCCTAAGTCCCCACCTGGGACTTGAACTGAATTGACTTTATAACTTACATCCTTCACATACATCAGGAGTACAAATCTTTACGTTACATCTCCGTCTAAATGTGCAATATAGAATTTATAGTAATATATAATAAATAGTATGTACAACAGGATAGTCAATATAACATAGAAATACAGTTGTGTCAGCATGAATTAATCAGTCTGATGGCCTGCTGGAAGAAGCTGTCCCGGAGCCTGCTGGTCCTGGCTTTTATGCTGCGGTACCGTTTCCCGGATGGTAGCAGCTGGAACAGTTTGTGGTTGGGGTAACTCAGGTCCCCAATGATCCTTCGGGCCCTTTTTACACACCTGTCCTTGTAAATGTCCTGAGAAGTGTGAAGTTCACATCTACAGATGCGCTGGGCTGTCCGCACCACTCTCTGCAGAGTCCTGCGATTGAGGGGAGTACAGTTCCCATACCAGGCAGTGATGCAGCCAGTCAGGATGCTCTCAATTGTGCCCCTGTAGAAAGTTTTTAGGATTTGGGGGCCCACACCAAACTTCTTCAACTGTCTGAGGTGAAAGGGGCACTGTTGTGCATTTGGACTTGCTGTGAACTTGCGTGACTGACGGTAGTGAAAACCGCGAGGAAGCTACTGACGTGATGAAGGAAGCCCTGGTTACCGTCGGAGGTGGAGGACCTTCATCGCTGCCCGAAACGCCAGCGGCGTAACAGGCCGTAAGTAAGTACACAGCACACTTGAAAGAAGAAATGCGAGATCCCGTGATTCAGGTTCAGATTCAGAAGAGTGGCAGGCAGTCAGTTCAGTCGCCCCCACCGCATACCCAACGATCAGAAGACACGCAACCAGATCTTGAGAAGCAGTACCCTCCAAGTGTTCTACGATTCAGATTTAAATTTATTATTGACATAAGTAAAGATTTATTATCAAAGTAGGCATGCGGTATACAGCCCTGAGACTCATCTTCTCCACGGACAGCCACGAAACACAGAAACACTGTGGAACCCATTCAGAGAAAACATCGCCCAACGCGCGGAAAAAAAAGAGCGAATCACGCAAATGGCAAAAAAGAAACAAGTGAGAACCACAGGATATTAACCATCAAACCACAGAGTCATTGAAACAGCCCAGGAATGTGCAGTTTAGTGCAGTTCAGTTTGGCAATGTGTCATTCGTTGACTGCAGGCCGCAGAGCCGATCTGCCCCGATCAAAATCGCCCAAGGTAGCAATAAAAAAAAAGGAGCGACCAGAAACCAGAAGCACATCATAACGGGAATTACAGAGTCCAGTCTGCAAACTGCTTCGATTAAACCTTGCCCAAGACCCAGGACTCCGGCGCCGTCGAATGCAAGGGAGAGAGACTGACCAAACACGGGCACCTTCCTCTGGGAGCAGCAAGCAAGAGAGAGTGAGAGCGAGGTCCTGCTCCTCCCTCCCGCACCCACGCACGTACGCAGTCCTCCAACTCCAGGACGGTCGGCCTTCTTCGGCCTCCAGTCTCCGGCGGACTCGAGAATTCGCAGACGCTGATTCTTCATCTTCCACGGTTGGCCCGCAGAGAAGTCGGGGCTCTGGACTTTTGGACTTCCGATTGGTGGGAGGGGGGGCAAAATAGCTAACTTCTTTGTCCATAATTTCAGAGCAATTGCACAGCGATTACACTGACTACCGATTGGGCTACGTAAGAACATAAGAAATAGGAGCAGGAGTCGGCCATCTGGCCCGTCGAGCCTGCTCCACCATTCAATAAGATCATGGCTGATCTGACCATAGATTCATCTCCACCTACCTGCCTTTTCCCCATAACCCTCAATTCCCCTACTCTGCAAAAATCTATCCAACCTTGTCCTGACGAAGGGTCTCGGCCTGAAATGTCGACTGTAGCTCTTCCTAGAGATGCTGCCTGGCCTGCTGCGTTCACCAGCAACTTTGATGTGTGTTGCTTGTCTTAAATATATTTACTGAGGTAGCCTCCACTGCTTCATTGGGCAGAGAATTCCACAGATTCACCACTCTCTGGGAAAAGCAGTTCCTCCTCATCTCCGTCCTAAATCTACTCCCCTGAATCTCGAGGCTATGTCCCCTAGTTCTAGTCTCACCTACCAGTGGAAACAACTTTCCTGCCTCTGCCTTATCTATCCGTTTCATAATTTTATATGTTTCTGTGAACATATAGCAACACACGGGTCGTGCGTTTGAGTTACACTACGGAGACCTGTAGTGGGGTGTCCAGGGAGGGGTAGCACCTCTGGTGAAGGGGCTTGACGTCTCCACTGTGGGGCAACTCACTCACCTTTGGGCCCCACCGGACACGCGGCTCTCACCCGTGGCTCCAAGCAGCTGTTCGCACGTGACGGCGGCCGTGCCCCGCTACGCCGCTTCGACAGGCCGGCTCGACCAGCTGCGGGTGGCCGGTGGGCCTCCTATCCTGGGGGGGGGGGGGTTAAGAGCGCGCCTGTCCCAGCATGCAAAGTGTCCTCCGTCAAAATGGGTGGGCGACGTCTACGGTGAGACCCAACGGCTCGGAAGGAGGTTCTGCAACGCTCTGTGGAGAGCGAAGGGTGCGGCGAGGCACAGGAGGCGGCACGGACATCCACTGCAACCGAGGAAGACCCCAGTTTGTGACGCTTGCTCGTACCACTGGACCCGGACTTCTGAGGTCGAGAGAGGGGAACTGCCCCAGTGCGACGGCTTCTCCGCTTTAAGAAAGCTCTCCTGCACAGGTCTCCCGTTGTCGTTGGACACGGCGGACAACCACCAATGCAGAGGTCTGCGCACTGAAGCTCAGCTGGCATTCCTGCTGCAAAGTTGCTGGAGGACGACATCTTTTGGATAAGACGTCAAACTTCCTCTGCCTCCTCAGCTGAACACAAGCTCGACGGCGAGAAGAGCAAGCGAGCCCTTTCGAGCGCCTCAGACAACACTGTGAAGCAAAAAATTAACGATTTGGTTTGTGAGGGCGGACGTGTCCCCTCAGCAGATGCTTCAGTCTGAAAAGACAAAGGCTTCTTGGAGAGTTAAGTGAAAGGTGAGAGCTGCCAAAAAAAAAGATTAGCTATTCAAACACAGCCAACTGCAAATCACAGAGTTGTAGAAAAGTACAGCACAAGAACAGGCCCTTCGGCCCATCTAGCCCACGCTGAATGATTTAAGCTGCCTACTCCCACCGGCCTGCACTGAGGTCAAAGCCCTCCATACCCCAGCCGTCCATGTACCTATCCAAACTTCGCTTAAATGTTGAAACCAACCTCGCACGGACCAATTGAGTGAAGAAGTTTCCCCTCGCCTTCCGCTGGCACAGGTGGGGGGAGGGGGAGGGTCAAAGCTTCTGCTGCTATTTGCGCTTGGGAGGGGTGAGGGGGGCTCTGGGGTTCTTCGGTGTCAGTGATCTTCGTGCTGATTTGCCCCGCTAATATGATAAACTGAGACAGAGGCTTTGGGCCTACTCTGGGCTGCTCCGGCGATCCAGATCTACGGACTGAATCAGGTTCAGAATGCTGTTTTATATATTTTTTTGCCAGATTTGTGTTTTATTTTTCTTTCTCTGCGCATCGGGGTTGGTCTTTCTTTGTTTAATTTGGTTCTTTCGGTTTCCTTGCCTTGTGGCTGCCTGTAAGCAGGCAAATCTCAAGGTTGTATAATTTATACATACGTTGACAATCAATGTACTTTTAATCTTTGAATCTTTAATATGTCTGTCATTCATTCTTTGGGGTTTCCTGTTTCGCGGATGTCTGTGAAGAGTAAGAATTTCAGGCTGTCTACTGTATACATTCTCTGATATTGAATTGAACCATTTGAACATTTCACCCTTAACTCATGACCTCTGGTTGTAGTCCCACACTTTTTTTTTTAGGCATCCGTTAGTCTCATGAGACCATGGATTTGTGCCTTGGAAGGTTTCCAGGGCGTGGGCCTAGGCAAGGTTGTACGGAAGACCGGCAGTTGCCCATGCTGCAAGTCTCCCCTCTCCACGACACCAATGTTGTCCAAGGGAAGGGCATTAGGACCCATACAGCTTGGCACCGGTGTCGTCGCAGAGCAATGTGTGGTTAAGTACCTTGCTCAAGGACACAACACGCTGCCTCAGCCAAGGCTTGAACTAGCCACCTTCAAATCACTAGACGAACACCTTAACCACTTGGCCACGCGCCAACATTAGTCCCATACTACCTCACTGGAAAAACAACAGCTGGTATTTACCTTATGCATACCCTTCAAAATTTTGTATACCTCTATCAAATCTCCTACGTTCTGTATAACTCAGGCCCTTCAGACCCGGCAACATCCTTGTAAATTTTCTCTGTACTCTTTCAACCTTATTTACATTGTTCCTGTAGGTAGGTGACCAAAACTGCAGACAATACTCCAAATTAGGCCTCACCAACGTCCTATACAACTTCAACATAACATCCCATCTCTTGTACTCAATACTTTGAATACTTTTGAACATAGAACATAGAAATCTACAGCACATTACAGGTCCTTCGGCCCACAATGTTGTACTGACCATGTAACTTACTCTAGAAGCTGCCTTTCAAATCTCTTACTAGCTCTTCTTTCAGTTAGTCCTGATGAAGGGTCTCGGCTTGAAACGTCGACTGCACCCCTTCCTATAGATGCTGCCTGGCCTGCTGCGCTCACCAGCAACTTTTATGTGTGTTGCTAGGATTTTGCTACCGCATATCCCTCTATTTCTCTAAGCTCCATGTACTTACCTAAGAGTCTCTTAAAAGACCCTATTGTATCTGTCTCTACCACCATCGCCGGAAGCCCATTCCACACACTCACCATTCTCTGTGTGAAAAACTTACCCCGACATCCCCTCTGTACCTGCTTCCAAGCACCTTAAAACTGTGCCCCCTCGTGTCAGCCATTTCAGCCCTGGGGAAAAGCCTTTGGCTATCCACATGATCAATGCCTCTCATCATCTTATACACCTCTATCAGGTCACCTCTCATCCTCCGTCGCTCCAAGGAGAAAAGGCCACACTCACTCGACCTATTCTCATAAAGTACGCCCCCTCCCATCCAGGCAACGTCTTTGTAAATCTCCTCTGCACTCTCTCTATAGTATCCACATCCTTCCTGTAGTGAGGTGACCAGAACTGAGCACAGTACTCCAAGTGGGGTCTGACCAGGGTCTTATAGAGCTGTAACGTTACCACACTGCTCTTGAACTTTATTGGAGAAAAAAATCAGCCTAGATCTTTGATGGGGGAGCACTCAGAAATGTTCTATCTCTGCTCAACTTCTGATCCTTAGGATTCTTCTGGGGGTCAGGATTGACGAGCAGTCTTAATTCCAAGATTTCAGTTTATTTTAGAACATACAAACACTAAGCAAACTAATTAAAGAGCTGAGAAATGATGCTAAGAGGTATATGGAAAACAAAGGATAGAAAAGAAGCCAAGATGGAACCACTGAAAAATCTATTGTTTTTATAGATAAGGAAAATCCCTTAGATGGGAATGAATTAGTTAATAGTCTACATATTTAAAACAATTACATCATGCGGGTAACTTAGCCAATGAAAACTAAATTAAAGGCATCCGTTAGTCTTGCGAGACCATGGATCTGCACCTGGAAAATCTTCACTCTGCAGGGCGCAGGCCCGGGCAAGGTTGTATGGAAGACCAGCAGTGAAAACTAGGGAAGGTGATAAACCGTTAGTCTAGCTGCTATACCGCTTTCTGCCAGAGAGTGTGAAAAACACATGGGTTCGTTAAAGAGTACAAATCCTATAAAAAAAAGTCTTATTTGAAAACTGGTTTCTAACAGAAGCAATATGATTTATTTCTGTTGCTGTCCACCGTGTTATATTTTTGGGTATCAGGCGGAAATCGAAGGCAACTTTGCTTGTCTGTTCCTGTGAAACCCATCAAGCATCAACTTGAGTAGAGTTTCGTGATCAAGCATTGGACTGACCACCGGGATACACTTTATTAGTTTTTTAAAATTTTGGGATACTGCTCAGTAACAGGCTCTTCTGGCCCAATTACCCTCATGTGAGCAATTAACCTACTAACCTGTATGCCCGTGGACTGTGGGAGGAAACCGGAGCAACTGGAGGAAACCCACGCGGCCATAGGCAGACTCCTTACAAACGGAGTCGAGCCGGGTTGCTGGCTCTGAGATAGCCATACAATAACCACTACACTTCAGTGTGTCAAAGCTGATCCCACCCTGTATTTGAAGATGGGGGGGGCCTGGCGAACACCAAAGTGGCCACTAATGTCGATCATTTACTTAATTTTTATCGAACGAATCAGAAGCAGGTTTAATATCATCGGCATATGTCGTGAAACTTGTTAACTTTGTGGCAGCAGTACAATGCAAAACATAATAACAGAGAGAAAAAGTGAATTATAGTAAGACTATATATACCACACTATTTTTTTAATTTCTATTTTTGTACTACTTATTTAATTTAACTATTTAATATATATATAATAATAATAAAGGCATCCGTTAGTCTTGTGAGACCATGGATCTGCGCCTGGAAAGTCTTCACTCTCCAGGGCGCGGGCCTGGGCAAGGTTGTATGGAAGACCAGCAGCTGCCCATGCAGCAAGTCTCCCCTCTCCACGACACCGATGTTGTCCAAGGGAAGGACATTTTAGGATCCATACAGCTTGGCACCGGTGTCGTCGCAGAGCAATGTGTGATTAAGTGCCTTGCTCAAGGACACAGCACGCTCCCTTAGTTAAATTAAATAAGTAGTACAAAAATAGAAATAAAAAAATAGTGAGGTAGTATTCATGGGTTCAGTGTCCATTTAGAATTCAGACGGCAGAGGGGAAGAAACTGTTCCTGAATCATTGAGTGTGTGCCTTCAGGCTCCTGTACCTCCTTCCTGATGGTAGCAATGACAAGAGGGCATGTCCTGGGTGATGGGGGTCCTTAATGATGGACGCCATTTTCCTGAGGCACTGCTCCTTGAAGATGTCCTGGATACTACGGAGGCTGGTGCCCGTGATGGAGCTGACTGAGTTTACAACTCTCTGCAGCCTGCTTCGATCCTGTGCAGTAGCCCTCCACCCCCCAAACCACCTTCAATCAAAAATACTGCTCTGTCTCACTTTTCATTCGCTATCTGTGCTTGGGGGTAGCGAGTCTCTGTGCTTCTTCCAGATCCAGCTGAACACAGTCACTTTATCCATTCTGCCCAATTAGCAATTTAACCAAAACTATGCAGAACGTAGCGAGAGGCGTCCATTCTTTTTCTCTGTTGTAGGAACGAATTCATTCGAGTTGCAAAGAAATAAAAATCTCTTATCCATTCACCTAATTGCCGTAGTGTCTGGAAAATATCATTCAGCTCCTGAGAGTAAATTGCAAAAAAAAAAAAAAAATGATACCACCTCCTCGGAGAACATCTATCCTAAATTGCTTTGTCAACCCTCACAGTAGGTGTGCTCAGTCTATGTCCCCAGAACATACCATCTGCAGAACCTCTCCAGGCTTGTAAAATGCATTCATTTAAGCAAGAGAAATGGCAGATTCACAGGTAACTTGTTCATCCAGAGTGAATCAAAAAAACCCAGTTACTTCCAGCACCTATATTGCATGAGGAGTCTGAGAAGATGTGGTATGCCACCCAAAACATTCGAAAACCCCTACAGATGTACCATGGGGAGCATTCTAACTGACTGCATCACCGTCTGGTATGTGGGGTGTGGACTACTGTACAGGATCAAAGTAAGCTGCAGAGAGTTGTAAAATTACTCAGCTCCATCATGGGCACCAGCCTCCTTAGTAATCCAGGACATCTTCAAGGAGCAATGCCTCAGAAAGGCGGCGTCCATCATTAAGGACCCCCACCACCCAGGACATGCCCTCTTCTCATTGCTACCGTCAGGCGGGAGGTACAGGAGCCTGAAGGCACACACTCAATGATTCAGGAACAGCTTCTTCCCCTCTGCCATCCGATTTCTGAATGGACAGTGAACCCATGAACACTTTTTAATTTCTATTTTTGCACTACTTATTTTCTATAACTATTTTATATATATATTTAACATAATTCACAGTTTTTTTTCTCTGTTATTATGTATTGCATTGTACTGTTAACAAATTTCACACCATATGCCGGTGATATTAAACCTGATTCTGATTAATGTCTTTGATTGTACTTCTGACATGTTCCATCTTCTAATAATTTTTTTTTGAATCGCTAATGAAATTTGCAAAGGATTCTTGATGTTGTTGTCTAGGGTGGCATGGTGGCGTAGCGCTTTATGGAGCCAGGGACCGGAAGATCGGGGTTCAACTCCCACTGCTGTCTGTAAATTTATTTACGTGCTTAGCGATATAACGCAGAGTCGATCTTTTCTGTCCCCCAAGCCACGCTGTTCCCAGCAACCCTACAGCCCCAATGAACCCTAATATTTTACACTAACTAATTAACCTACCCAGTACATCTTTGGACTGCAGGAGGAAACCAGGGCACCCAGGGAAAATCCCACGCATCTCACAGGGGGACCTACAGAGGCTCCTTACAGAATGACGTCGGAAATGAACTCCGAACTCCGGAACGCCCCAAGCTGTAAAAGCATCGCGCTAACCGCCACGCTACCACTAGGAGCCCGCATGGCGCATGCGCACGGTCTCCTCCTGCTCCAGTCCCCACTCCCCCTCACATTCCAAAAAGGCATACAGGTTTAGCGGTTAGTAAGTTACAGGCATGCTAAATTGGCGCCAGACGTGAGGCGACTGCCTGGAGCATGTCTTCGGGCAGTGTAGGTCGCTCATGTATGTGGCGTATTTCACCATATGAAATACAGGGGAGGAGAAGATGGCAGTGTGACACAGCGCACAGTGGACACTCCGGTGAATGATATCTGTATTTGTCAAGTAGGGTGCCGTGCACAATCCTGATTTGATGGAGACAGATGTGAGAGCACGAAGGAACATCTGGAGAAAATTCTGAAATGACTTCTTCGCTGCCGCTGCTACTGTGTGATCCGGAATCTCCGGAGAGGAAGACCCCAAATCCTTGGCTTTGCTTGTTGCTTGGCAGCTAGGGTGGGGTTGAAGCGCTCGGCAGAGGATGGTGCTCGGGTGGCTGTATCGGAGGGCTGGTCGGAGGCTCGGAGTTTTTGGACGGACTCAGAGTCGGCTGTGGTCGGGTGCTTCCAATGCATCGGCAGTTGTTGGTGCCTGGAGGTTTATGGCAGGGAGAGTTTCTCCCTTTTGCCGCCTGCTATCGGGACTATCGGGAGTCGATCGGAACTTTGACACTTTTTTTTAACCGTTCCCATGGTCTGCTCTTTATCAAATTATAAGTATTGCTTTGCATTGCTGTAACTATATGTTATAATTATGTGGTCTTGTCAGTGTTAGTCTTTGGTTTGTTCTGTTGTTTTTTGTGATATCACTCTGGAGGAACATTGTATCATTTCTTAGTGCCTGAATTTCTAAATGACAATAAACGAGGACTGAGTGTCCTCATAATCTAATCTAATTTAATCTAATGTTTTGATGTTTCGACATACGTGTGACAAATAAAGCTAATCTTTATAGAGAAAAATAATCCCTTCAAAGGATGAGAATACAGCTTGAGGGAGTGAGAAACCAGCTCAGGTGGGCCATGTTGTGACTCTGATCAAAGTCACCAGAGGGCCAGTGAGGCTGGTGAAATAGAAGTCTTTCTTCAGCACAGCTGGCAGGCAATCTTCTCGAGACACTCTCAGTGGAGTTTCACAAACACAAAAATACATCTCATTTTTATACCCTTAAGATCAAAGAACAACAGGTGATTCAATGTAATTTCATGGTTACAAACATGAAATCGTTTACTTCAATAGCTAGGGTTGACAATGCTTCCTCTGATTTATATATCTGCTCTGGGAGACACCTCTGAATGTTTCAATACCCCTGCTGGGACAAACTGATGACGCAGGTATTCTAAAAGCTTCTGAAGAGAGAGAGCGAGTCAGACTCTCAGAGTATACAATAGAACAGCTATTGATTGGTACTAAACTGTGACTATGTTTGATGTGCTAAGTGACAACATCAGTCTAGTCTGCCAGCTTGCACTCAAGTCACAATGGCACAAATACCTTAGCCCACGTTGCACAGGATCGAAATAAGCTGCAGGGAGCAGTAAATTCAGTCAGCTCCATCATGGGCACTAGCTTCCCCAGGGCATCTTCAAGGAACGGTGCCTTAAAAAGGTGGTGTCCATTGTTAAGGACCCCCATCACCCAGGACATGCCCTCTTCTCATTGCTACCATCAGGAAGGAGGTACAGGAGCCTGAAGGCACACACTCAGAGATTCAGGAACAGTCTCTTCCCCTCTGCTATCTGATTTCTGAATGGACATCAAACCCATAAACACTACCTCACTACTTTTTTAATTCCTATTTTTGTACTACTTATTTAATTTACCTTTTTAAACATATATATGTATATATACTTATGGTAGCAACAAATTGACTTATGGCAGTGCTATTAAACCTGAATCTTTTTCTGGTTTGGTGCAAGCCAGCGTCTTTCCCCAGGAAGTGGTGAATCTGTGGAATTCGTTGCCACAGGTTGCTGTGGAGGCCAAGTCATTAAGACAGAGGTTGATAGACGAACACGCACAATGCGCTGGAGGAACTCAGCAGGTCAGTCAGCATCAGTTGAAAAGATTAGTCGATGTTTTGGGCTGAAACCCTTTGTCAGGACTGAAGGAAGAAATTATTTTGTGTTTGAGGTTGATAGATTCTGGGTTGGTCAGGGCATGAAGGGTTATGGGGAGAAGGCAGGAGACTGGGGCTGAGAGAGAAAATGGATCAGTCATGATGAAATGGCAGAGAAGATTCGATGGGCCAAATGGCCTAATTCTGTTCCTATTTCTTATGATCTAATTAACACAACCCCATTGTCTTAATGTTTGGCCGATGCATCTGCAAATGTCTCATTGTTATCGTTCTGCAAACCATATCTCTTACTCTGTGGGCAGCCTGTGCTCCAAAGACAGTGCAAAGGCCTGATTTTAACATCAATTTACTGCTTGCAATTTACAATAAAAACAGAAGACCGATTCTTGTTTGAGTTAATATCTGCTATATTCACATAACTCCCGAAAACTCTCCAACAGGTCAAATGGCCTCCTTTTAAGATTAATTGAAAAGGGGAGAATTAAAGCGTTGTTGATTCATATCACACTGGACAACAAATTCTTTCAAAAGTGTTGCTTCCTCAGATTTTTTTTTGATAGACTGAACACAAATATAATTTCAGATGTCTTGTATCACATGGGATTTTGGAGACCCAAAAAATTAACTTTTATTGAATATAATACATTTAATTGCATAACAGTGCTGACTCTTTGTACAACTAAGCTAAAAATGTTTTGTTGATGATTTTCATTTGTACTCAGTGTCTGAGGCTTCTTGCTTAAGTGTCCAACAATAATCAAATGGATTCCAGTTGCCCTGATACCGTTTCTCCATGACCACAATATCCTGGTGAAACCTTTCCCCGTGCTCGTCACTGACAGCACCAAGATTGGCAGGGAAAAGGTCTAAATGGGAAGGCAGAAAATGAATCTTCAGTGACATGTTGTACTTCATAGTTTTATATGCTTGAAGCATGTTGTCAACCAGCTGCACGTAGCTTGGTGCTCTGTAGTTGCCAAGAAAACTTTCAACAACATCCTTGAATGCCTTCCATGCGATTTTCTCTGGTCCCACTAGAAGTTCTTTGAATTACCTGTCATTGATGACCTGTTTGATTTGTGGACCAACAAAAATGCCTTCTTTAATCTTGGTATCAGTTATTCTGACTTGAATTATGAATTGGTTGGCGTCTGTCTTGAAGGACAATGGGTCCACAAGCTTGGGTGGAAGGCGTGGAGATCCTGAGATGCCCAGTCATCAAGATCCACCTTTCGGCCTCACCGGTGGATTCCAAAGGAAAGTTTATGAAGCAATACGTCTGTCACCAGCTCAGCTGCAGGAGCTGCCGGAAGGATGTTCAGTGATGTCCGGCCGCCTCAGGGGCTCCACTCCGGATTTGCTGTCTGGATTTTACTCCCGTAGCCTTCATCTCTCCCGAGGCAGTGGGGTTATTTACCTGTTGCTGGAGATCTGGTTCACAAGACCCGGACGTGTCCACACAACCCGTGGGCCTGCATGCTACGCGTGCAGGGGCCGGACCTCCTCCCCGTCCTCTGTAGCTCAGCCCGAGTCCGAGAGGAGTTCAGTTTCCGTGTGTCGCCGGCGAGGAGGCACGACGTGAGGCTTGCTGTAGGAGAGGCTGTGTACTGGCAGGGAGAGACTGACACATTCAGCTCTCCTGTTCCCGAGACTGCTCGCCAGCGGTGGGAGCTGAAAGTGAGAGCGACAGGCACGACCCCACTACACGACCACACTAGACACGTCACAACAACTATGTAAAGGGTTTCTTCTTTTATGCCACTGCGTAGTCTAATTAAAATGGCTTCTTTGTTATGTTATAATTGAAGTGGCTTCTTTGTTATGTTAACTGCTGAGAAAGTCCTCCCGCTAGCAATTGGGATAGATGTTATTCTTTCTGTGTATTTGTAAGTTAGTGTGATGCACGGGTTTTTGTGCAGAAGGCGGGAGAGAGAAACAGAGGATGGACCAGGTGCTGTGAGTCTGCTAACGAGGTTGGACCCCGAGCAGGAGTCCGAGATCCAGGGTGTTCGGCGAGGAGAGGAGACCGAGACGGACTCGTGTGGAGCGTCTGGTCGGCCACCGGTGGTGGTCCCAGGTGGCAGGTCGAGGTGATCCGAGAGGTCGCAGGGTGAAGAAGGAGGGTCCTGAGCTCCAACTGTTTGTGCACGAAGAGATTGAACTTTGATAAGTGTGGGGCCTTTTATCTTCCTTTTATATTTTATTCTCTATTAATTATATAGTTCCAATTATATCTATAAACTGTAAGTCATTTAATTGTATCTGATGTATTGTCTGTTGTTTGGGCGGGGTGGGGTACATCACACAGCATCCACACAAACTATTACCCAGTTTGGCGGGGCCGAGGGCTGTTTCCCTAGACGACAGAGAGCCGAGCGACCCTGAGGCTGACGGGGGTGGGGGGGTGCGGCTACAACTGTTTTGACACAATTATGAACTGAAATAACAAATATTGGCGACTGTTTAAAAAATGATGCACAACACGGAAATTCCACGGTGAGTTTCATGATCAGCAGCCCAAAATCCATACGATACACCCAAAAATACTCAGGAAGCAAAACCTTTGTTGTACTGTATAATTGTCCAAGAAAACCAGTGGGAAAATAATAACTCTATATAAAAAGGTCATGCGAATGTGCGCTCTGGAACACAGTGACAATCACATATACTATGCCTGCACTGCAGAGGGTTGGCATACACTTAACTAGAGAGGTGGTAGAGGGCAGAGGTCGAATACTGTAGCAACAAAGTGCATCATGGTTAGAAACACACAGGAAATGGCAGAAGCCGGGAAGCACTTTTTGGAGAGAAGAATTACGGGGTGAAATGCAGACTGTAGACTTCCCGGTGCGAAGTGGTGGAATAAATCAGGATGCAGTTTCACAACCAGGACTTGTCCGCCACTAAGACCTGCCCTAAGACAAGGGGCTGATGGCTGGTTGGGACGCAGAGCTGGTGAGGATACGCAGCTCTGACTGAGGGCTGGGTAAAGACTCGTGCAGGATTATTGCATTGCACCGATTTACAAGGTTAAGTCGAGGCATTGTTCAGTAAAGCGGACTGACAGCTCTGGGCACAAATTTGATGTGAGTGACATCGCAAGACATGAAATCTATTTGCTTTGAAACTCTTGGCAAAGACACGCATTGCCTGTGACGATTCTTGTTTGGACAAGGGCTTT
The DNA here is from genome assembly GCF_963921235.1 of Mobula hypostoma. Lineage (NCBI taxonomy): Eukaryota > Metazoa > Chordata > Chondrichthyes > Myliobatiformes > Myliobatidae > Mobula > Mobula hypostoma. Next base: position 8,946,094 of record NC_086126.1, on the reverse strand, counting down.
CATAAAGGAGAAACGGAGGCGGGTGGGTCAAGCAACTTTCCAATCGACAACTGTCACTTTCCAATTCTCCGTCACCTCACCCAAGCAGTGCAGATGCAGAAACCGAGGGATCAGCCCAGGACCAGTGCTCAAGAACGAGGGCGAAAGAAAACCTGGCATGTCCCCTTTCATCCTTAAAGTAGCATAGTGGTTTAGCCCAACGCTTTACCGCACAGGCGACCTGGGTTCAATTCCCACTGCTGCCTGTAAGGAGTTTGTACGTTCCCCCCTGGGAAAATGATTCCAGGATTGAACGGCCTGTCGTATGAAAAGAGTTTGATGGCTGTGGCCTGTATTCACTGGAATTCAGAAGAATGAGGGGTGGCCTCATTGAAACCCATCGAATAGTGAAAGGCCTTGATAGAGCGGCCGTGGAGAGGATGTTTCCGATGGTGGGAGAGTCTAGGACCAGAGGACACTGACTCAGAAGAGAGGGTTAGACAATAGACAATAGACAATAGGTGCAGGAGTAGGCCATTCAGCCCATCGAGCCAGCACCATCATTCACTGTGATCATGGCTGATCATCCACAATCAGTATCCAGTTCCTGGCTTCCCCCTATATCTCTTCGCTCCGCTATCTTTAAGAGTTCTATCTAACTCTTTTTTGAAGGAATCCAGAGAATTAGCCTCCACTGCCTTCTGAGGCAGAGCATTCCACAGAACCACAACCCTCTGTGTGAAAAAAATTTTTCCTCAACTCCGTTCTAAATGGTCTACCCCTTATTCTTAAACTGTGGCCTCTGGTTCTGGACTCCCCCAACATCGGGAACATGTTTCCTGCCTCTAGTGTGTCCAATCCCTTAATAATCTTATATGTTTCAATCAGATCCCCCCTCATCCTTCTAAATTCCAGCGTATACAACCCCAGTTGCTCCAATCTTTCAACATATGACAGTCCCACCATCTTGGGATGTCCTTTTAGAGATGAAGAGGAATTTCTTCAGCCAGAGATTGGTGGAACTTATTGCCACAGGCAGCTGTGGAGGCCAAGTATTTATGTATATTTAAGGCAGAGGTTGAAAGATTCTTGATTGGTCAGGTCACAAAGGGATACGGGGAGAAGGCAGGAGATTGGGGCTGAGAGGGAAAATGGATCAGCCACGATGAAATAGCAGAGCAGACTTGATGGGCCAAATGGCCTAATTCTGTTCCTAAATCTTATAGTCTTATGGCCTTATTATGATGATCATGTGGGGTTCCTCCGGACACCCGTTGGTAAGTTAATAGTCTTGGCTAATGGTCCCATGATTAAATCGGGGAATGCTGGGCAGCGTGCTTCAAAGAGCTGGAGAAGCCTATTCCCTGCTCTCTCAATAAAAAATAAATATACTTTTTTAATTGATATATCTCAGAAAACATCCCATCTGGATGCACCACGGCTTGGTAAAACGGGCACGTCTGCAGATGCTGGCAAGTCCATTTTCGACACACCCAAAATGCTGGAGGAACTCAGCGGGTCAGGCAGCCCTTCAGGAAATGAGCAGGGAGTCAACGTTTTGGGCCGAGACGCAGCGTCGTCCGTCCGCTCATTCCCGCAGTGGCTGCCTGGCCTGCTGAGCTCCTCCAGCATTTTGCGTGTGTTGCTTTGGCACGGCGACTGCTCTGCCCGTGACTGCGAGAAAATGCACAGAGTCGTGGTCACAGAAGCCAGCCTCCCCTCTGTGGACTCTTGTCGACGCTTCTCATTGCCTTGGTAAAGCACCCAACGTAATCAAAGACCCCGCCCACCCCAGACACTCTCCTCTTACCCCCCTCCCATAAGACCATAAGATATAGGAGCAGAAGTAGGCCATTTGGCCCATCGAGTCTGCTCCTCCATTCAATCATGGGCTGATCCAATTCTTCCAGTCATCGCCACTCCCCTGCCTTCTCTCCATACCCTTTGATGCCCCGGCTAATCAAGATCCTTTCTATCTCTGCCTTAAATACACCCAATGTCTTGGCCTCCACAGCCGCTCGTGGCAACAAATTCCAAAGATTTACCACCCTCTGACTAAAGTAATTTCTCTGCATCTCAGTTCTAAATGGAGGTCCTACAGTCCTGAGGTCGTGCCCTCTTGTCCTAGAATCCCCTACTACGGGAAATAACTTTGGCATATGGAATCTGTTCAGGCCTGTTAACATTTGGAATGTTTCTATGAGATCCCCCCTCATTCTCCTGAACTCCAGGGAATACAGCCCAAGAGTTGCCAGACGTTCCTCATACAGTAACCCTTTCATTCCTAGAATCATTCTTGTGAATCTTCTCCGAACCCTCTCTAATGTCAATATATCCTTTCTAAAACAAAGAGCCCAAAACTGCACACAATACTCCAAGTGTGGTCTCACGAGTGCCTTATAGAGCCTCAACATCACATCCGGGCTCTTATCTAGAAATGAATTTCAAAATTGCAATCGCCTTCTTCACCGCTGACTCAACCCGGAGGTTAACCTTTAGGGTATCTTGCGCAAGGGCTCCCAAGTTCCTTTGCATCTCTGCATTTTGAATTCCCTCCCCACCTAAATAATAGTCTGCCCGTTTACTTCTTCCACCAAAGTGTATGACCATACACTTTCCAACATTGTATTTCATCTGCTACTTCTTTGCCTCTTCTCCTGAACTATCTGAGTCTCTCTACAAGCTCTCTTTTTCCTCAGCACTACCTGTTCCTCCACCTGTCTTTGTGTCATCTTTGCATCCTATTGGGCAGAAGATACAAAAGTCCGAAAGAACAAATCATCAGGCTCAAGGACAGATTTGTTACAAAGCTATTTAATTTTCCCTTGCACAAAAAGACGGAATTTTGACCAAAATTTCTCGCTTGCCGTGACCTTGTAGTTTATTGTCCACCAGCAGGGCACTTTCTTAGTAACTGTGACAACTTGTTCTCCATTTTGTTATTGATTTCCCTTGAACACCGTCAATGCACTGTGTAACGAATTGATCTGCATGAATCACATGCAACCTGTTACCATTTCAGAGGACCTGTTCTGGGCTCAGCACGCGGGTGCAATTACAGGGAAATCATAGCAGTGTTTCTACCGTCCTGAGTGTTTATGGAGATTGGTCAGGACATCTAAAACTTTGACCAACTTCTATAGGAGTGTATTTACTGGCTGCATCACAGCCTGATATGGAAACGCCAATGCTTTTGAACGGAAGATCCTGTAAAAGGTGGTGGACACAGCCAGTCCATCACGGGTAAAGCCCTCCCAACCACTGAGCACATCTGCATGAAACATAGTTGCAGGGAAACGGCATCCATCAGAGACCCTCACAGCCCAAGCCATGCTCTTTTCTTACCGCTCACGTCAGGTAGAAGGTACAAGAGCCTCAGGACTTGCACCACCAGGTTCAGGTATAGTTACTGCCCCTCAACCATCAGGCTCTTGAACCAAAGCGGATAACTTCACTTGCCCCATCACTGGAACGTTCCCACGACCAACAGGCTCACTTTCAAGGGCTCTCTGTCTCATATTCTCGATAGTTATTGCTTATTTATCTATCACTACTATTTCTTTCCTTTTGAATTTACACAGTTTATTATCTTCTACACTCTGGTTGGACTCCCTAGTTGGTGCGGTCTCTCACTGATCCTGTTATAGTTACCATTCTATAGATTTATTGAGTATAAATCTCAGGGTTATATATGGTGACACAAATGTACTTTGATAATAAATTTACTTTGAACTTGTATCTCTGTACATGTGACAATATTAAGCCAATTGCTAATTTCATAACTGTGGTTCCATTTCTCAGAATCAGATAAAGATTATTTTTTTTGCCGCAAGCACACTGAAACATACAGCAAACTGCATCGTTTAGTGTTAGTGACCAACGCAGTCCAAAGAGCGGGCTGGGAGCAGCGCAGAAGCGTCACCGCGCTTCCCGCACCAACGCAGCCTGCCCACAGTGCGCTAACCCGAACCGCACGTCTTTGGAAGGTGGGAGGAAACCGAAGCACTTGGAGGAAACCCAAGCGGTCACGGGGGAGGACGTAGAGATTCCTTACGGACAGCGGCGGGATTGCTAACTCGGTGAGAAGATTGCGCTAACCGCTCTATCAGAAAACCAGAACTAGAAAATGGGGGAGATGTCCCTGCAAGACCTAAAACTACAGGTCAATTGGGACACATTAGGACTGGTACATCTTGGCCCAATTAAGAGGCTGTCCCAATTTGCCGAAGTTTAATGGAAATAGCTAAAAAGGTATTAAATAAGAGAAACCGAGCAACAACAGATAGACCGTGGAGAGCATTCTAACTGGTTGCATGACAGTCTGGAATGGAGGGAGAGTCACTGCACAGGTCTGGAAAAAGCTGCGGGGAGCTGTAAACTCAACCAGCTCCATCACGGGCGCCAGCCTTCCCAGCGTCGAGGACACCTTCAAAGAGCAATGCCTCAAAAAGGTGGAATTCATCATTAAGGACCCCCACCAGCCAGGTCATGCCCTCTTCTCATTATTACCATCAGGGAGGAGGTACAGGAGCCTGAAGACTCACACTCAACCATTCAGGAACAGCTTCTTCCCCTCTGCCATCCGATTTCTAAATGGACATTGAACCCATGAACACCACCTCGCTACCTTTCCCTCTCTTTTGGCACTACTTATTTATTTCTGAAAAAAAAATATTCAGCTTATTGTAATTTATAGTTTTTAATTATGTATGGCAATGTTCTGTGGGCACAAGCCAATTTTACGACGTGATATTAAACCCGATTCTTGTTCTGATTTCGAACAGGCCCTCCTGCCCCACCCAGCAACACGCCTATTTAACACTAACCAAGTCACAGGACGTCAGATGAGAGGCACCCTCTACGTGGCCGTACACCTACGCCCAGCCGCCTGAAGTCAAGGAAGAGCTTCGTGAACAGTGTTGTTCCGTTGTAATCAACCCTATCTGAAGCCCGCAGTCTCAAACAACGCCCGACGATGGAAAATATGCCGGATGAAAGCCTTCCCCCAGGAGCTAACTGCAACTGGGCAACCTGGGAGTGCCTTGACAGACTTCGGACTGGTGTATGTCAAAGGTGTCACTAAGCAGATGGGGAAATATGTCTCCCATCCACTACATAATGTACTGGTTGGGCACAGGAGTACATTCAGCCAGAGACTCATTCCACCGAGATGCAACACAGAGCGTCATAGGAAGTCATTCCTGCCTGTGGCCATCAAACTTTACAACTCCTCCCTTGGAGGGTCAGGCACCCTGAGCTGATAGGCTGGTCCTGTTCTTATTTCCTGGCATAATTTACATATTATTATTTAATTATCTATGGTTTAATTACTATTTAATTATTTATGGAGCAACTGTAACGAAAACCAATTTCCCCCGGGATCAATAAAGTATGACTATGACTATGACTATATACAACCAGCCCAACAAGTTGTGAATGTGGAACCGAGCCACAGACTGTGCAATATCTCCTGCAATGAGGAGGTACCATTGCAGATCTCGCCGAATTCCACAACAAGGCGCAAAAATGTGTCCAGTTCCGGCTAGGCCATGTATAGACTGTTCGTGGACACGATAAGAAGAAGACAGGACAGTCTACGACGACTAGTAACCGATCTTTGGACTGCGGCGGGAGACCGGAGTGCCTGGATTCCTTGAAAGTGAGTCCGTAGGTTGTGGAATCAGCTCAGAGTTGAGGTGAGCGAGGTTATCCGCGCTGGTTCCGGAGCCTGAAGGTCCCTGAACCCGGCGGTGTGGGGTCCGGAGCTCCCGTACCTCCTGCCTGTTAGTGATAGCGGGAGGAGAGCACGGCCTGGAGGAATTGGGTCCTTGATGATGGACGTTGCTTTCTTGTGAAAGCGCTCCTTGTAAGTGTGCTGTCTACGGCACGCTCGTAGCATCATTAAAGACCCTTCCCATCCCGGACACTGTCTGTTCAATCTACGCCATCTGGTAGGCGGTGCAGAAACATCTCAGCTGAGATAGACCGAGAAACAGCCTCCTCCCAAGGGCTGTTGTGCAGCTGAATAACGCCACTCCCCAGCTTGCCAATGGCTTTCGAGTGTCATGGACTATCAAAGCCACTTGTTGCATGTAAATACGGGATTTTTAAAAAATTAAACCTTACCAGCCACATTGTAAATATCTGTTTTGCACGGACAGGAGTAGCACCACAATCTTGTCGTCTTGAGCAGTGGTCCCCAACCACCGGGCCGCAAAGCATGTGCTACCGGGCCGTGAGGAAACGACATGAGTCAGCTGCACCTTTCCTCATTCCCTGTCACACACTGTTGAACTTGAACACGGGGTTGCCGACTGTCCCATATTTGCCGGGACATCCCGTATATTGGGCTAAATTGGTTTGTCCCATACGGGACCGCCCTTGTCCCGTACTTCCCCCTCTAAGGTAGAACGTTCCTATGAAACTGTTCGTGCCGAAATGGCGTGAAGCGAAGAAGCAATTACCATTAATTTATATGGGAAAAATTTTTGAGCGTTCCCGGACCCAAAAAATAACCTACGAAATAACACATAAAATCGAAAATAAATAACACTAACATATAGTAAAAGCGGGAATGATATGATAAATACACAGCTTATACAAAGTAGAAATAATGTACAGTATAGTCGGGAAGATTAAGGCAAAACCGATTTGTGGGAAAAAAATTGGCACGTACGCGTCTGCGCACATCACGCATGTGCACGTCACGCGTGCACACACAGGTGCCCGCGCAAGGCTTCATGGTCATGGTAGTCTTTCCTGGGGTAAATACAAGTGTCCTGGGACTTGACTGCTACTTTTGTCCCTTATGTGGGAGGTGAGTTTAACTCTACTTGAACACCAACCCCACCCCCTACCCGGTCGACCGGTCCGCAAGGATATTGTCAATATCAAATCGGTCCACCCTCTTCTCCTATCAGATTCCTTCATCTCCGGCCCTTGACCTTTCCCACCCACCTGGCTTCACCAATCACCTTCCAGCTAGCCTCCTCCCCCCCACTCACATGCCGCCTTTTCATTCTGAAATCTTCCCCCTTCCTTCTCATCCCTGAAGAAGGGTCTCTCCCCAAAACATCGACTGTTTATTCATTTCCACAGATGCTACCTGACCTGCTGAGTTCCTCCAGCATTTTTGCGTGTTTCGCTTCGGATTTCCAGTACCTGCCTTGTTGTTTCCACACCAGGCCGTGATGCAGCCTTGGTAGAAACCAATTCAAACACACACACACACACATACGATCGCTGGAGGAACTCAGCAGGCCAGGCAGCGTCTGTGGAGAGAAGAAAAAGGTCAACATTTCAGGCTGAGAGTTGGGTGGGGGGGGGGAGACGCCAGAATAAAAAGGTGGGGGGGGGCAGGGGAAGGAGGCTAGCTGGAAGGTGATAGGTGGAGCCAGGTGGGTGGGAAAGGTCAAAGGCTGGAGAGGAAGGAATCTGATTGGAGGAGAGGGGAACATAGGAGAACGGGAAGGAGGAGGGGACCCAGGGGGAGGTAATGGGCAGGTGAGAAGAGAAGTAAGGTCAGAGTGGGAAATAGAGGAAGAGGGGAGGAGAGAAGTTTGTTTACTGGAAGGAGGAATCAATATTCATGCCGTCAGGCTGGAGGGTACCAATTAATTAGGAAAAAAGGCCTAAACCTGACACGCTTCACATACCATGGTCCATTTTTGCAGCAGGAGGCAGGATTATGTCTTCAGGAAGTTAATAAAGTGGCATTTCTTTATTTATTTTTTTGCTCTGTAATAAAATTTATCAGCCTATTTAAATCTTTACCATCTATTTCTCCTCAGTGCCAATAGCATAAAATCACTTAAAATTAATACGCGTTTCAGATTATTATGGGTCTTTCAAATGCTAATCACCTCCAGCATCATCAGTCAGAGGATTAATGAATGGTTTCATGACTACTCCCTCGGTAACCTGCTGGACTGCAATGGGGCGAAGGATTTTTTTTGGTTGGAGAGAGAGAGAAAATCACAATCCATAGCTCAGAGGTTCATTAAGAGAGAGTCTGTCACTGGAGGTGGGTCGCCTTTCTTAAAAAAATGAGTTGTGCTGACTGCTGTGTCTTCAAGCCCTGACATTGCAGCTGAACTTTATGTACTAATCGGGTGCTCCAGTGTTGGGAAGCTCTGTTATCAAAGTTCAAAAGTACATTGACAAGACCATAAGACACAGGAGCAGAATTAGGCGTTTGGGCCCATCGAGTCTGTTCTGCCGTTTCAATCATGGCTGATCCATTTCCCCTCTCAGCCCCAGTCACCCCCTATCCCTTCGTGCCCTGACCAATCTAGAAACTATCAACCTCTGCCTTAAATCTACCTAAAGACTCGGCCTCCACAGTCGCCCGTGGCAACAAGTTCCTCAGATTCACCACTCTCTGGTTTAAGAAGTTCCTCCTCATCTTCGATCTGAAAGGACATGTCCTCTGGTCTGAGGTTCCCCCATCATAGGGGAACATCCTTTCCACATCCACTCTGCTGAGGCCTTTCACCATTCGATAGGTTTCAATGAGGTCATCCCTCGTTCCTCAGAATTCCATTGAGGTCCAGCGCCAGCAAATGCTCTTCACATGACAAGCTTTTCAATCCTGGAATCATTTCCGTTCACCTCCTTTGAACCCTCTCCAGCTTCAGCACATTCTTTCTAAGATATGTGGCCTAAAATTTCTCACAGTACTCCAAGTGAGGCCTTGCCAGTGCCTTATAGAGCCTCAGCATTACATCTATCAAAATATGAATACATTGTGCAACCTTGAGATTCTGCTCTCAAAACATATCCCTCGTATGAGATTCCTCTGTTCAAATTGTCGAAGATTGCAGAGAGACATTGATAGGATGCAGAAGTGGGCTGAGAAGTGGCAGATGGAGTTTAACCCGGAGAAGTGTGAGGTGGTACACTTTGGAAGGACAAACTCCAATTTAAAAGTAAATGGCAGGATACTTGGTAGTGTGGAGGAGCAGAGGGATCTGGGGGTACATGTCCACAGATCCCTGAAAATGCCTCACAGGTGGATTGGGTAGTTAAGAAAGCTTTTGGGGTGTTAGCTTTCATAAGTCAAGGGATAGAGTTTAAGAGTCACAATGTAATGATGCAGCTCTATAAAACTCTGGATAGGCCACACTTGGAGTACTGTGTCCAGTTCTGGTCGCCTCACTATAGGAAGGATGTGGAAGCATTGGAAAGGGTACAGAGGAGATTTACCAGGATGCTGCCTGGTTTAGAGAGTATGCATTATGATCAGAGATTAAGGGAGTGAGGGCTTTACTCTTTGGAGAGAAGGAGGATGAGAGGAGACATGATAGAGGTGTACAAGATAATAGGAGGAATAGATAGAGTGCACAGCCAGCACCTCTTCCCCAGGGCACCACTGCTCAGTACAAGAGGACACGGCTTTAAGGTAAGGCATGGGAAGTTCAAGGGGGATATTAGAGGAAGGTTTTTTACTCAGAGAGTGGTTGGTGCGTGGAATGCACTGCCTGAGTCAGTGGTGGAGGCAGATACACTAGTGAAGTTTAAGAGACTACTAGACAGGTATATGGAGGAATTTAAGATGGGGGGTTACATGGGGGGCAGGGTTTGAGGGTCGGCACAACATTGTGGGCTGAAGGACCTGTAATGTACTGTACAATTCTATGTTCTATGTTCTATGTTCTATTATAGTCTCCCCAGGTAGATACATAGTGATTAGGGAAGTGATTTTGAGAGCAGACTCAACTGTGAGTTACTGGGCATGCTTAGAGTCTGTTTCAAAATGGATTAAAGTGATTGTGACATGTCAATGTAGAACTTCTTTCAATGAGCCAGTGAGCGTTGTTTGGCTATAGAATGAACTACTGGATCTCCATTCACGTAATCTTAGATTCCCTCGCACTGTTGCTCGGTAACCACTCTGTGCTTTGTGTAACTAACGGTATTTCTGTGGATGCTTACTGCACCTCCCTCAGGGCATATGAGGGCGGATCTCATTGAAACCTTTCCAATGTTGAAAGGCCAGGACAGAGTAGACGAGGAAAGGATGTTTCCCATGGTGGGGGAGTCTAGGACAAGAGGGCACAGCCTCAGAATAGGAGGTGGAGGGGTACCCTTTCAAAACAGAGATGTGGAGAAATTTCTTTAGCCAGAGGGTACTGGATTTGTGTCACGTGCATTTGTGGAGGCCAGGTCGTTGGGTATATTTAAGGCAGAGATTGATAGGTTCTTGATTGGACGTGGCATCAAAGGTTATGGAGAGAAGGCTGGAAACTGAGGTTGAGGAGGAGATTAAAAAAAAGGATCAGCCATGATTGAATGGTGGAGCAGACTCGATGGGCCAGATAGTCTAATTCTGCTCCAATGTCTTATGGTCTTATATCTCAGTAAACTTCTCACCCCAGTAAATAACAGTTTCTCTACTTGTAAGGGGTTTCTTTTTTTATGTCACTGTGCAGTCTAAATAAAATGGCTTCTTTGTTATGTTATAATCGAAAGGGCTTCTTTGTTATGGTAACTGCTGAGAAAATCCTCCTGTTAGCAGTTTCTTTGGATCACATTACTGATAAGAAGATGTTATGAACCAATTGGGGTAGTTGTTATGCTTTTGGTGTATCTGTAAGATACTGTATGCGCGGGGTTTTGGGGCAGAAGGCGGGAGAGAGAAACAGAGGATAGACCAGGTGCTGTGAATCCGCTAATGGGGTCGGACCCCAAGCGGGGCGTTCGGCGAGGAGAGGAGGTGGAGATGGACTCGTGTGGAGCATCTGGTCGACCAGCGTTGTTGGCCCCAGGTGGCCGGTCGAGGTGATCAGAGGGGTCGCAGGGTGAAGAAGAAGGGTCCTGAGCTCCAACTGTTTGTGCACGAAGAGATTGAACTTTGATAACTGTGGTGCCTTTTATTTTCCTTTTATATTTTGTTCTCTATTAATTATATAGTTCCAGTAATATCTATAAACTGTAAGTCATTTAATCGTATCTGGTGTATTGTCTGTTATTTGGGTGGGGTGGGGTACATCACACAGCATCCACACAAACTGATTACCCAGTTTGGCGGGGCCGAGGGCTGTTTCCCTAGACGACAGCGAGCCGAGCGACCCTGAGGCTGGCCGGGGGGGTGCGGGGGGGCTACATACTCCTTCACACTCTCACTCTAGAACTCCTCTCCCTCCAGTGCTTCACCTTACTGACTGCATTTCTCCTGACATTAATCCAGCTCCCTTGCATCGTTGAAGTTCAAGTTTATTGTCACTCAACCGTACACATGTATACGGGCAAACGAAACGTTGCTCCTCTGGAGCCAAGGTACAAAACGCAGTACTAAAGGTCACACACAGCATATGTACGTAGTTGCAGTCCAGCACAAAATAGTGGCCACTTTATTAGACACCTCCTAGAGAGTGTGTTCATGGTCTTCTGCTGCTGTAGCCCGTCCACTTCAAGGTTCGATATGTCCTGCGTTCAGAGATACCCTTCTGCACACCACTGTTGTAACACGTGGTTATCTGAGTTACTGTCGCCTTCCTGTCAGCTTGAACCAGTCTGGCCATTCTCCTCTGACCTCTCTCATTAACAGGGCGTTTTCACCCACAGAACTGCTGCTCGCTGGATGCTTTTTAAAAAATGATTTCCGCACCATTCTCAGTAAACTTTAGAGGCTGCTGCGCGTGAAAATCCCAGGAGATCAGCAGTTTCTGAAATACTCAAATCACCCCATCTGGCGCCAACAACCACTCCACGGTCAAAGCCACCTTGATCACATTTCTTCCCCCCACTCTGATGTTCGGTCCGAACAACAATTGGACCTCTTGACCGTGTCGGCATGCTTTTACGCACTGAGTTGCTGAGTATTAATTTGCACGATCAAGTCAGAGTACAGACGTACCCAGTAAAGTGGGCGTCTGGTATCGGTACAAGTCCCTGAGCAACCCGGCCTGGAGATTGACAGGCTGACGTAAAAGGCGAGGTGCATGGTTCTGTAAGACGGTATAATGTTACTGACACTGATATAATAAACCAAGCAGTCGTATAAAATGGGTGAAGCTGCAGCAATAAAAGATGAGAGGTGACCAGCGGTGGATCAGAGCGTGTCTGTGAGACGGGGAGTTGGAGGGTGGGGCAGGGCATTCAGACAGGGTGATAGTGTGCTGGGTGACAGCTGGGTGCTCGATAACCACCTCCCAGCACCCCTCTATTGGATTAATTAATTTATTTATTGAGATCCAGCATGGAATAAGCCCTTCCAGCCCTTCGAGCTGTGTTGCCCAGCAATTTAACCCTCGCCCAATCCCCCGATCCTGGCCTAGTCACGGGACGATTTACAACGACCAATTAACCTACCGACCGGTCGGTCTTTGGACTGTGGGAGGAAACCCACGCCGTCCAAACAGGCAGCAGCAAGGATGTGGGAGCGCAGAGGAGATTTACGAGGATGTTGCCTGGATTGGTGAGAATAGGTTGAGTGAACTCGGAGCCTTGGAGCGACGGAGGATGAGAGGTGACCTGACAGAGGTGTACAAGATGGTGTGGGTGGAGAATTGGTTAGCAGACAGGAAGCAAAGAGTGGGAATAAACGGGACCTTTTCACAATGGCAGGTGGTGACTAGTGGGGTACCGCAAGGCTCAGTGCTGGGACCCCAGTTGTTTACAATATATATTAATGACTTGGATGAGGGAATTAAATGCAGCATCTCCAAGTTTGCGGATGACACAAAGCTGGGTGGCAGTGTTAGCAGTGAGGAGGATGCTAAGAGGATGCAGGGTGACTTGGATAGGTTGGGTGAGTGGGCAAACTCATGGCAGATGCAATTTAATGTGGATAAATGTGAAGTTATCCACTTTGGTGGCAAAAATAGGAAAACAGATTATTATCTGAATGGTGGCCGATTAGGAAAAGGGGAGGTGCAACGAGACCTGGGTGTCATTATACACCAGTCATTGAAAGTGGGCATGCAGGTACAGCAGGCGGTGAAAAAGGCGAACGGTATGCTGGCATTTATAGCGAGAGGATTCGAGTACAGGAGCAGGGAGGTACTACTGCAGTTGTACAAGGCCTTGGTGAGACCACACCTGGAGTATTGTGTGCAGTTTTGGTCCCCTAATCTGAGGAAAGACATCTTTGCCATAGAGGGAGTACAAAGAAGGTTCACCAGATTGATTCCTGGGATGGCAGGTCTTTCATATGAAGAAAGACTGGATGAACTGGGCTTGTACTCGTTGGAATTTAGAAGATTGAGGGGGGATCTGATTGAAACGTATAAGATCCTAAAGAGATTGGACAGGCTAGATGCGGGAAGATTGTTCCCGATGTTGGGGAGGTCTAGAACGAGGGGTCACAGTTTGAGGATAGAGGGGAAGCCTTTTAGGACCGAGGTTAGGAAAAACTTCTTCACACAGAGAGTGGTGAATCTGTGGAATTCTCTGCCACAGCAAACTGTTGAGGCCAGTTCATTAGCTATGTTTAAAAGGAAGTTAGATATGGCCCTTGTGGCTACAGGGGTCAGGGGGTATGGAGGGAAGGCTGGGTTCTGAGTTGGATGATCAGCCATGATCATAATAAATGGCGGTGCAGGCTCGAAGGGCCGAATGGCCTACTCCTGCACCTATTTTCTATGTTTCTATGTTTCTAAGATGATGAGAGGCATTGATCGTGTGGATAGCCAGAGGCTTTTCCCCAGGGCTGAAATGGCTGACATGAGGGGACATAGTTTTAAGGTGCTTGGAAATAGGTACAGAGGGGATGTCAGGGGTAAGTTTGTCACACTGAGAGTGGTGGGTGTGTGAAATGCACTGCCGGCAATGGTGATGGAAGCGGATACGATAGGGTCTTTTAAGAGCCTCTTAGAGAGGTACGTGGAGCTTAGAAAAATAGAGGGCTATGCGCTAGGGAAATTCTAGGCAGTTTCTAGAGTAGGTTACATGGTTAGCACAACAATGTGGGCCGAAGGGCCTGTAATGTGCTGTCAATTTCTATGTTCAAACCCATAGCAGTCACGGGGAGAACTCCTTGCAGGCAGTGGTGGGAATTGAACGTGGGTCGCTCGTACTGTAAAGCGACTGTGTTAACCACCACGCCACCCCAAAGGCTGCATCTCAACCGATGTCAATGCATAACTTGGCAATCTTTCTCCCACGGGCTCGGCCTCACTGACTGCATCGGGTCTAGTGTTAATCCGATACTCTGGGCTCATTAACTTCCTCTGCTTGGTTTTCCCAGAGCTTTCATCTTCACTCGCCGTTGGGAAAATATCTGCAGAATAGGAGCAATAAAATTTACGAGGATGTTAAAACTTAATAATAACCCTTTACAATCCTTCAGGGTTTGATCTCTGGCTCAGCTGTTACGTTCGTTTTAATCTCCCTGCTTTGGGGACAGATAGTCACAGGATAGTCATTACCTTGTTAGAAAGGGCTGTTTACAGAGTCCGGGACAGATGCTGATGGGCAGAATACATGGCCCGCAGGGTGGAAAATTGAGGTGAAGGGCAAAACAAATTAAGGTCATGACGTTGCTGCTTTAAATGGGATCATCCTGACTCACATCTGGAGCTTGGTACCAGGGCTGCTGGTGCGCGTTTAACAGCGGCTGAAAGCAGAGTTGGGTTTAATATCGCCGGCATGCGTGTGAAATTTGTTTTAATGTTTCAACGCGTACTAATAAAAACTATAACTTACAATAGGGTACAATTACAACAGGATATAAAATTAAATTATAGTGCACAAAGAGGGGGAAGAAAAGCAGTGAGGTGGTGTTCATGGGTTCGATGTCCATTCAGAAATCAGACAGCAGAGGGGAAGAAGCTGTTCCTGAATCGTTGAGTGTGTGCCTTCAGGCTCCTGTACCTCCTCCCTGATGGTAGCAATGAGAAGAGGGCATGTCCTGGGTGATGGGGGTCCTTAATGACAGACGCTGCCTTTCTGAGGCATCGCTCCTTGAAGATGTCCTGGATACTACGGAGGCTGGTGCCCATGATGGAGCTGACTGAGTTTACAACTCCCTGCAGCTTGCTTCGATCCTGCGCAGTGGCCCCTCCATACCATGCAGTGTTGCAGCCTGTTAGAACGCTCTTCATGTTAAATATGTAGAAATCTGCAAGGGTCTTTGTTCACACGTCAATTCCCCTCAAACTCCTAAGGAAATATAGCCGATGTTGTGCCTTTTTTTTCCACAATATTTAATTTATGCTCTTTATTTATGCGTCATTCATCTGTAGATTTTAACTTTACTTTCCTAGGTTATTGGATGTTGTATGTGTGTTAAGGAAAAAAAAGAAATAATGTACGAGATCATGAAAAGGCAACGTAACTTCATTGGACATGTGATTAGGAAAAAGGAGTTAGAGTGCACGGTAATTATGGGAATGATTGAAGGGAAGAAAGCAAGAGGAAGGCAAAGACAAATGATGATGGAGACAGCAGCCAGAGAACTGGAAATGAATACCAATGAATTGATCCACTTGACCCGAAACAGGAGTGTGTGGGCCATGGCAGTCAAAGCTCAAACTGGGCACGGCACCTGATGATGACGATGATGATGTGTGTTAGGCGTACTACCGTGCTTTACGCCCTGGTCTGGAGAAACATCGTCTCATTTGACGGTAGACATATATATCGTTAAATGACAGTGAACTTGACTTGAGCTGACTTGAGTTCACAACTTTCTACAGGCCCACCCCTGTACCAGACGGTGACACAGCCAGTCAGAATGCTAAATACGTAGAAATTTGCAAGTCAATTGGCCGCATATCAGCTCCCCTCAAACCCCAAATGAAATGTAGCCGCTGCCGTGCCCTCGTTGCAACTTCATCGATACGTTGGACCCAGGCCAGACCTTCAGAGATGTTGACCCCTGGGAACTTGAAACTGTGCCCTCACCCAGTCTGAGATCCAGTAGTTGGAGTTACGGCCAAACGTGGATCAATACTCTGTTCTAGCTGGCTGGTGGTGTAGCGACATCAGCACCGGACTTGGAGGCAAGTGGTCCCGGGTTCGAATCTGGCCTGCTCCTTCAACGCTTTCCATCCATGTTGGGTTGAGTGTTGAGCTCGTTAAAAAAAAAAACAGCCAAGGCCGGCTGGTGGTGCAACGACATCGGCGCCGGACCCGGGAGCGGAGGTTCCCGGGTTCGAAACGAGTCGGGTCCGCTCCCGAGTACGCTTTCCATCCGTTCTGGGTTGAGTGTCGAGATCGCAACTCGACCTGGTAAAATAAAGGGGAAATATGGCGAAAATGTCTGCGTGAGGAGTGGCTCGCCACACAGTCTCTCTCTCTCGCTCCGCGCCTTGTGAAAAAGCCACGAAAAAGACATCATCACGGACGCACGCACACGCACAGACGCGGAGACTCGCACGCACGCAGGCACACGCAAAAAAAAACAGCCAAATGCTACAAAAATAGGAAAAAAATGCTGCCCGATGCAAAAAGAAACAACAAACAATGATATTCTATTCTACTTCCTTACTCTCCTGCAAGCGCCTGCAAGAAAATGGACACAGACGTATTTTGACAATAATTTCACTTTGACTTTGGTGTGGATAGGCTGAGTCAAAGCAGAACCCCTGCTGCTGTGATAGTCTTGTGCAGCCTATCACATTATAGAACTTAGAAAAGTACAGCACAGTTCAGGCCTTTCGGCCCAAGATGTTGTGCCTACCTCTTAACCTACTCCAAGATTGATCTAACCCTTCCCTCTCAGATAGACCTCCATTTTTCTTTGATCCATCTGCCTTAGAGACTCTTAAATGCCTTGGTACATCTCCTAAATCTCAAAATGCATGGGACAAATAAGGAGTGGACGGGGTGGAGATTCACCTCGACCAGAGGAGGTGTGAGGTGCTCCTTCCCTCCGCTAGCCTGCAGGTCCCCCTTGGGCAAGGTGTAGCACCTGCTTAGTCCCTCGATTAGGGTCACGTGACGCCAGGAGATCAGGTGCTGGATGGTCGTACGAGCAGCCGGTGCACATCACAAGTCCTGGTTACGCGACCACTGACGCCAGATAGAGAATCTCCGAAGGGTATTGATAATGGAGGTGGTTTGCCATTGCCATCTTCTGGGCAGTGTCTTCACCTGATGGGTGACCCCCACCCAGCCATTATCAATACTCTTCAGAGATTGTCTAGCCTGGCGCCAGTGGTCGCATAACCAGGACTTGTGATCTGCACCGGCTGTTCGTTCGACCATCCACCGCCTGCTCCCAGGGCTTCGTGTGACCCTGATCAAAGAGCTAAGCAGGTGCTACACCTTGCCCAAGGGTGACCTGCAGGCTAGCGGAGGGAAGGGGTGCCTTCCGCCTCCTTTGGTAGGGACGCATCTCCACACCGCCACCTCCTTTGGTAGAGCCTTATCCCTCCTTCGCCTCGCTTTGCATTGGTTAAGTTTTCCTATAAACATAGCGCTATATCTTAGACAAATCTCAAGTGGTCATCACTACAGCCATATCGTCATGGTGAAAAGAAGCTGACTGGCTTCACAGGGGTTGCTTTGGTATACGCTGCAGAATCTTTGGATGGCGGGAACGCGAGGTTGGAAAGTCTTTTGTTGTCCCTCGAAAAGCTCCAGGCTGACCAACCGTGTCAGTGCTGACCTGTCAAAACCGAATTTGCACATTTCGGACGGGTAGCAGTGTGACCTACTTGTACTGATTATGATGTTCTCCTGTGGGGCTGGCGGATTCCCTTGATGGAGAACGCCCGATGCGCGGGCAGCCACCACGCGGGTCCTTGACAGGTTGGGGGTCAGGGTCCAGTGGCGAGACGACTGGGGACCCTCCACTGCTGCAGCCTTCCTCCGCCTTCACTGCCGCGGTGATGTGTCATCGACTCCCACCAGTTCCAGCGTTGAGGTCTTGGTGGGGTCGCTCATTGTCTTTGTCCCCCTTGACCTTACCACCATGGGAGGTCCTACCAGGAGCCAGGCGCAGGACACCATTGCTCTTGGGATCTCAGGAACTCATGAGCCTCTCCACCTCAATGAGATGACGATGCTCGGCGAAGAGATGCTACAGTAATGTTACAGCGGAATCCTTTCCTCTCTGCAGGATGGTTTCTTAAGCACATACACTGAAAAGTTTCATGAACTGAATGGAACTATCCTTGTTATAAAGTGCTCAACATTGTATCTGCATTACAACGTGTATCAATTCCTTTGCTATATTAGATACCTTATAAAACTTAATAGTATAAAACTTAAGTGAAAATCAAAGTACATTATTATCAAAGTATGTAAACAGTATACAAACAAAGCAAACCATGGAACCTGTTCGAAGAAAAACATCAACCTCCTCAAGGCAAAAAAAAAACAAATCACGCAAATGACAAAAAGGTAAAATGGAAGAGAAACACAGAATATAAAACACAAAATTGAAAGACTCGAGGCATATTCAGTTCAGCTCAGTTCAATCTAGCACTGTGTCGTTCGTTATCTGCAGGCCACCCTGATCAAAAACGCCCAAAATAGCAACGAGAAAGAGGAGCGACCAGAAACCAGAAACACATCATAACGTGAAGTACACAGACCAATCCAGACACCGCGTCGATTAAACTTTCCCCCAGACCCAGAACTGCAGCACAAAATGAGTGTACGGTTCATGGAGTGTGGCTATTTACCTACAAAGTTAGAAAGAACATATTTAAAAAGTACAGGAAGTAGAGAATATCACACTAGCATGTATGAGAGGGTAATTCACATCAAGGTTGTAGGGGAAGAATAGAGAGCTTTATTTCAATATTAAAGATGTTTATTGTCATTTCCAGTACACAAGTGTGAAGGAGAACAAAATAATTGTTACACCCTATCCTTGTACTATGCAGGGGATACGTTCCTTGAAGTCGACGCATAATGTGAAATCGCATAACTAGAATAATTATTTAAATGGAGAAAATAGGGATGAGTTTCAGAGGGCTTCCTAAATTATGTTTTATTTGTAATTTATTCATATTTTCATACCAATACAACACAAAAGCAGTACCACAAGACAACATTTGTATTATATTTCATCAATTTAAGGTAATATTCAATGTAAAAAATCATAGAAAGGTAACATCCTACAGTACTCACCAACAGTGGCAGGCGTGTTCGCTTCAGGAGACGAGTGGTTGTTGTGGTGTCGGGCAGCTTTACATGGATAAGGTAGATGGTTCTGGTCATCAGAATCATATCAAGCACAGCAAGGAGTGAAGGAAGACTCACAGAACTCTTAGAACTGCCGGCAGCAGAAGATGACACCGATTTGAAGAAAGTGGTGAGGATTGTTGGCTTGGCAGCATTTTGTTTTTCAGCATAAATTTGCTTGTAGGGAAAAAGGGTTGACAGCAGGGTATGACTGAAGTGCTGACTCCATTCTAAACTTGGGTCCATGTCCATCGCCATTTGTGCCGAGTGTTCCGACTTCCACCATTCCCTCACCATTGGTAAACTGCCGGGATTTTCAAAATCGTCTGTTGCTTGCAGCATCTGAGAGATAGTTCGCCATAAAAAAATACGTAGGCATTGAATGTGGATCACACCTTGGTTGAGTGGTTGAATCAGCGATGTTGTGTTAGGCGGCAGGAAACGCACTGTTATGTTAGGATGAAAGCTGCCCAAATGTTTAGGATGGGCTGGCGCATTGTCAAGCAACAAAAGAACTTTAAAGGCAAGATTCTGTTCTCAGCAGTAGCGTCCCAGAGCTGTGTTACTTTCAGCTGATGCTGCGCTGTTTATAATTTCCAACTTTTTTTCAAGTGTTAAAGTGGTTCTCTGCCGCTCGGCTGATGGCCCAGGACATGACATCGGACGCTTAGGAGGCATAATTAAATATTTCAAGCACAAAATCACTGCACCGGAGGTAAAACCAACAGAAGTTTAAGGGCGCAAGATCGCGCATCCACACCTTGCCAAAACCAATGCGAGACTAGCGGGAGTAAGATTGTGAAGCACGCGCACCTGACTTCTATTGGCGGGAAAGCAGTGCTCCTCATCCCAACAGTGAGACTGTGAGGCGTGCACACATGACTTGTATTGGCGGGAAAGCAGTGCTCCTCGCATAACTGTGAGTTTTGGACTCATATTGGTATAAACGTTGGTAGAAATAGGTTCCTCACATAACTGTTAATTTGCATTGTCTGAAGAGGCATATAACGAGGGACGCAGCACAAAAAAAGCATAAGATAAGGAACACAATAATAAAATAACTCATTAAATATAAATACATGAGTTAGCTTGCATACATAGATTGATCGTACACATGTAAAAATCTTAGGTGCAGGAATGTCTGTATATAAGGTGACTCTGATAGGAGATGATAAAGTCTGTGATGGTGGTGATCTTGTACAAGTACCTGGGGGTGCACCTGGATGACAGACTCGAGTGGAGCACCAACACAGGGGCTGTGTACAAGGGCCAGAGTCGTCTCTACTTCCTGAGGAGACTGAGGTCCTTTGGAGTATGCAGGCCTCTCCTTCACATGTTCTACCAGTCTGTTGTTACCTGTACAATCTTCTATGCGGTGGTGTGCTGGGGCAATGGCATCAACACGGGTGATGCCAACAGGCTCAATAAACTGATTAGAAAGGCTGGCTCTGTTATAGGAGTCAAACTGGACACACTGGAGGCTGTGGTAGAACAAAGGACCCTACGGAAAATCCTGGCAATTCTGGACAATGTTTCTCACCCTCTGCATGCCACCTTGGCTGAACAGAGGAGCACTTTTAGTAACAGACTGAGACAACTGCCCTGCTCCAAAGAGCGCGATATGAGGTAATTCTTACCCTCAGTCATTAGGCTCTATAATGAGTCAACCCACAGTCGGGGAAGTGATGACTCCCCCTCCCCTCCTGTTAGACTGTTTGAGGTAACTTTTTTTTTTATTCTTTCTTACTTCTCTTCTAATATTTGTATTTCTGTGCACTTGTAAAGCTGCTGTGACACTGTCATTTCCTTTGGGATCAATAAAGTATCTATCTATTAGTAGGGCGGATCCCACCCACCCTGCTGATGGACTGTTTGTCCCACTCCCATTAGGGAAGAGGGTACCCAGCCTCCACACCAGGACCACTAGACTGGAATACAGTTACTTCCCTAAGAAGTAAGACTGCTCAACACCTCCGCCCATTGACCCACCCCTCCAATGACCACAACATCCACATCTATCAAAGGCATCTGTTAGTCTTGCGAGACCATGGACCTGCACCTGGAAAGTCTTCACTCTCCAGAGTGCAGGCCTGGGCAAGGTTGTATGGAAGACCAGCAGTTGTCCATGCTGCAAGTCTCCCCTCTCCACGACACCAATGTAGTCCAAGGGAGGGGCATTAGGACCCATACAGCTTGGCACCAATGTCGTCGCAAAGCACTGTGCGGTTAAGTGCCTTGCTCAAGGACACAACACGCTGCCTCGGCTGAGGATCGAACTCACGACCTTCAGATCACTAGTCCAATGCCTTAACCACTTGGCCACGTGCCCACATCCACATCTATCAGTGTCACTTGATACATATATTCAGTCTATTACATATACATTGTGTTTTATAGGATCCAAAGGTTGAAAGGCTCATTTATTATCAAAGCACATATCCATATACAACTCTGACATCTGTCTTCTCCAAATAGCCGCGGAACATAAGAAAGAACGTGAAAGTTGGTCAGAAGAAAACATCAAACTCCCTCCCCTCGCAAAACAAAATGGAAAAGGAACGGGTGATTTGAAAAAAACACAGAATATCAAAACCATAAGCCTGAAAAAGTCCACAGTCCGTAAACACAATAGTCCAATCTATAAACACTGAACCACGATACCATTCTACGATATCACCGGCGTTCATCAAAAGACGGACATCACGTGACGCAGTGAGGTATACCTGCCTGCCAGAGCAAACTGCAT
This sequence comes from Mobula hypostoma, assembly GCF_963921235.1. NCBI lineage: Eukaryota > Metazoa > Chordata > Chondrichthyes > Myliobatiformes > Myliobatidae > Mobula > Mobula hypostoma. The sequence continues at coordinate 8,924,289 of NC_086126.1, read as the reverse complement.
AGTGATAGGTCACTCACAGACTTCTTCTTCAGTAGCAATCAAAATAAATTGCTTTTATATTTATAATACATAATTAATATCATGATTCCTCAGGTAGTGGAGCAGTTCATACCCTAATAATGCAGCACCTGGACAATATCCAGGCTCGGGCTGAGAAGTAACATTCAAGCCACGCAAGTGTCAGGCAATGACCATCTCCAACAAGAGAGGCTTTAACCATCGTCTCTTCACATTCAGCGGCATCACCATCACTGAATCCCCTGCTATCAACATCCTGGGGGTTACCACTGACAGCAAACTGAACTGGTCTAGAAATATAAACACCATGACTACCAGAGCAGGTCAAAGGCCAGGAATCCTGCGGCGTGTAACTCGCCTCCTGACTCCCCAGAGCCTGTCCACCATCTACAAGGCTGAGGTCAGGAGTGTAATGGAATACTCACCACTCGCCTGGGTGAGTGAAGCTCCATCATCACTCGGGAAGCTTGACACCATCCAGTACCAGGCAGCCCACTCGATTGGTACCCCTTCCACAAGCATCAAATCCTTCCACCATCCACGGACAGTTGCAGCAGTGTGTACTATCTACAAGATGCACTGCAACAACACACCAACGTTCCTAAGGCAGCACCTTCCAGACCCACCGCCACTACCATCTAGAAGGACAAGAACAGCAGATACCTGGGAATACCACCACTTGGAATTCCCCCTCCAAGTCACTCACCATCCTGACTTGGAAACATCTCGCCGTTCCTTCATTGTCGCTGGGTCAAAATCATGGAATCCCCTCCCTAACAGCACCGTGGGTGTCCCTACACCTCAGGGACTGCAGCGGTTCAAGAAGGCAGCTCATCACCCACCTTCTCAAGGGCAACTAGGGATGGGTGATAAATGCTGGCTTAGCTGGTGATGCCGACAGCCTGTAAATGAATAAATTTTTTTAAAAAGCTCCCAGAGACAGCGAGGTGATAAATGTTCTGGTAAATGGGGTCAAGTGACTTAAATAAATCAGAAAACTGGAGGTCAGAAATAAAAACAGAATTTGAAACCCTGAAATCCCGACTGTTTCCACAGATGCTTCCTGACCTGCTGAGCTCCTCCCGTGTTTTGTGGTGTTGCATGGAAAACGATCAGCAGGTCAGGCAGCCTCTGTGGAGAAAGACGTGTGGAATTAGCGTTTCTGGCTGAAGGCACCTTATCGGATGGTCTGATGATGTCGCTCGAGAGGCATTTTGTTCTCCTTTACACTTGGGTCCTGAAGCATGTCGATCAACTATCCGGACATCTTGTATTTAATGCCATATTAAGCCCAATTGTTCAATTAGAATGCTTCTTTTGGCTGACCTCAAGGACGGTAAGACTGGGTTCTTGAAAATGGATCCAGCCAACATGATGCATTAAGACTTTGAGGGGGTTGTTAAAATGGAGGAGATTTGTTATGGCAACAATCTGGCTCCTGCTAACCCCACACTTTGCCGGACAAAGTAGCACACACAGAGAATGCTGGAGGAACTGGCCAGCTGCATCTGTGGAAAAGAGTGAACAGTCGACGTTTCAGGTCGAGACCCTTCATCAGGACTGGAAAGGAAGGGGGACGAAGTCAGAATAAGAAAGTCGGGGGGTTGGCGAGGGGGTAAGTACAAGGTGGCAGGTTATAGGTGGAACCGGGAGAGGGGGGCGGGGGTGAAGTAAGGAGCTGAGAAGTTGATTGGCGGAAGAGATAAAAGGCTGGAGAAGGGGGAATCTGATAGGAGAGGACAGAAGATCGAGAAAGAAAGGGAAGGGGGAGGAGCACCAGAGGGAGGTGATGGGCAAGTAAGGAGAGAAGGTAAGAGAGGGAAAGAGGAATGGGGAATGGTGAAGGAGTTGGTGGGGGGAAACGACCAGAAGTTCGAGAAATCGTTGTTCATGCCGCTCAGATTGGAGGCTGCCCAGGCGGAATATAAGGTGTTGCTCCTCCACTCTGAGGCGGGCCTGTAGAGGAGGCCAGGGACTTGCAGGCTGGAATGGGAGTGGGATGCAGGATTGAAATGGGCGGCCGCAGGGAGACCCTGCTTCTTCTGGCGGACAGAGCGAACCGTTTGCCGTGCGAGGCGCGTCGAGTCGGCAGCACCTCTTCGAGCACTCAGTGATTAACCTCGGCGGAGCCCCTGTATAAGCCGCAGTCCCTCCTCCCCCCCCCACCACCATTGCTCCTCATTAAGCTATCGGAGAGGGAGGAATGCTTGTTTGGCCACCGTCTGCCCCAAATGCATTCCTCGTGATTTAGTGCTGGTAAGTGCTCGGCCACTTGGTAGCTTATCTAATCAGATATATGTAGGGAAAAGGCTCTCTGTTAAAATGTAAATGCTTCATTCAGGAAGACAGGAGTGCAAATCCAGCCATCGATCGGCTTCCATTAAAAATAATGTACTTTACAAATGGCTCACTGTACATAAAGCTGTCAATGGCGTCAATTCCAGCCAGCGGGATTAGTTGTGCTTGATTAATGTAAACTACTTACAGCACACCCCTCAGCTCCTTCCCCCTTCAAATCAATCGGACTAAAAGCAGTTTACAGCACACTTAAGGGTACTTCATCGAGAAAGCTGCAACTCTCAAGGAGCGTTGGCCCGCCTGTGCCCCAGCGAGATTTCTGACTCTTCCTCTGATGGTTTAGATAAGAGGCCCTGTTTTTTTTATCTTGTTCAGTGGTAAAGAGAGCCGAGCCGACAAATGCTGGGTAACCTTGTTATCCAGAAGTAATGAAAGTCTTAATCACCAAGGAGCATTTTATCTTCTTATCTGCCCCGTGCAGCGGGCCCAGCTAAGCTCTTCCTTTCCAAGGGAGCGCTGACTGATGAAACGTTAAATCAAGGCCTCTCACATCCAAGTGCTCTGGAAGAAGAGCTCTCTTAATGTTCTGGCAATCGTGTATCCTTCAATCGACATCGTCAGACTACCTGATAAAGTGTCTTGGATGTGACATGTTATTTCCACACATCTTTCTCCACAGAGGCTACCTGGCCTGTTAGAACTATGGTCTATTCCGGAGTTGGCCAGCAGGAGGAGACATAGTCTCCTCACCGCCCATCCTAACTGAATTTTACAAGTTGCATCTCCATCTGGTATGGGATCAGCCGAGCATCGGACTGGAAGTCCCTACAAAGGACTGTGAGAACAGCTGAGAGGATCATAGGGGTCTCCCTACCGTCCATCGGGGGCATTTATCAGGACCGCTGCATACGCAGGGCCCTTGGTATTATCGAGGATCCCACCCATCCATCCAGCATCCTCTTTGACTTTCTACCATCAGGCAGGAGACTCCGATGCATAAAGACAAGAACAGTCGGGATGGGAAACAATTTCTTCACTCGGGCTGTCAGGCTTCTGAACTCCCTGCCGCATCACATTCACCAATACCTTTGAGCGAAAAATCCTGCAAAAGGTAGTGAATTTGGCCCAATACATCACGGGTAAAACCCCCCCAACCACTGAGCACATCTACATGAAACATTGCCGTAGAAAAGCAGCCTCCATCATCAGAGATCCCCACCACCCAGGCCACGATCTTTTCTCGCTGCTGCCATCAGGTAGAAGGTACAAAAGCCTCAGGACTCGCACCAACAGGTTCAAGAACGGTTACTACCCCTCAACCATCAGGCTCTTGGACAAAAGGGGGTAACTACACTCATTCTACTTCTGGCGTTCCCACAACCGATGGTCTCACTTTCAGGACTCTTTACCTTGTTGTTTCATGCTCTCGTTATTTATTGCTATTTATTTATATTTGCATTTGCACAGTTTGTTGTTCATTGATCCAGTTTACAGTTACTGTTCTATAGATTTGCTAAGTATGCTGCAGGAAAATGAACCTCAGGGCTGTATGTGGTGACATGTATGTTCTCTAATAACAAATTCTACTTTTAACTTTGAGCTTCAAAGTGTCACCGGTTAATCTGTTCTGCACCTGACAATATTTAATTTATCCACTTTGTTTATTTATGCATAATCCACCTGCAGATTTCACCCTTACTTTCATGTTAATGTGTCTCTTGTGTACTACTGCACTTTACACACCTGCCCAGAGAAACATTATCTCATGTGACAGTATACAGGTATAAAGTTAAATGACAATAAATTTGGCTTGAAATTACATGGGTATCCATAAATACGGCCAAATGAAACAACTTTCTTCCAGGGCCAAGGTACAAAACACAAAACCAACAGTCACACACAGCACAAAGCACACATAGCATATTAGATATAAGATAGTCATACAAAAAATCTACAAACGTTCGTATATAGAGTACTTAGACACACACACATACATACTGTGTATGTATATATATATATATATATATATATATATATATATATATTTAGGGCACCTAAATGTTTGCACTGTGCTGTAGAAATTTATATATTGCACTGTACTGCTGCCGCAGAAAGAACCCAAATTTCATGTCATAATCATAGAGTCATAGAAGAGCATAGAAACAGGCCTTTTGGTCCATCTAGTCTGTGTTGACTAGCATTCTAGCTGCCTACTCCCATCGACCTGCACCGGGACAATAGCCATCCACATCCTTACCATCCATGTACCTATCCAAACTTCTCTTATACGCTGCAATGTGAGTGATGATAAACCTCCTCCCTCACTACTATTCAGGGCCCCAAGCAGTCCTTCCAGGTGAGGCGACACTTCACCTGTGAGTCTGCTGGGGTCACCTGCTGTACTTGGTGCTCTTGGTAGACTGGAGACCATTTCGCCGAACACCTGTGGTCTGTCCGCCAGGAAAAGTGGCCACCCATTTTAATTCCACTTCCCGTTCCCGCTCCAACATGTCAGTCCCTGGCCTCCTCTACTGTCCCCATGAGGCTACACTCAGTTTTGAGGAGCAACACCTTATATTCTGTCTGGGTAGCCTCCAACCTGATGGCACGAACATGGATTTCTCGAACTTCCGGTAATCCCCCCCCCCCCATCACTCCCATTCCCATTTCCTGCCCATCACCTCCTTCTGGTGCTCCTCCCCCTTTCTTCCATGGTCTTCTGTCCTCTCCTATCAGGCTTCCCACTTCTCCAGCCCTGTATCTCTTTCACCAATCGACTTCCCAGCTCCTTACTTCACCCCCTCCCACTTTCCCAGTTCCACCTATCACCTTGTGGTTCTTCCTCCCCTCCCCCCCACCACTTTTTTACGCTGACTCATCTTTTTTTCCAGTCCCGATGAAAGGTCTCAGCCCGAAATGTTGACTGTACTCTTTTCCATAGATTCTGCCTGGCCTGCTGAATCCCTCCGGCATTCTGTGGGTGTTGTGAATATAAACCTGATTCTGATTTGGGGCTCAGTTGTCGACTGAGAATGGGAAGGGGGTCGGGAGAGGGGGATCATGGTTGGGAAAAGGGGAAGGGAGAGGGGAGGGAGCGAAAAACACCAGAGGTACCAATTGGAATCAAATGACCTTGCCTGGTCTCAGGGCTGGGTGGGTCTGCACCCGTTCCACACCCCCACCTCTGACACTCCTTCTCTGCCACCTGTCCCACACCTCTCCCATGGTGCTCCACCCTCGCCATTCCCAACATCCTTTGCTCATCGCAGGTTAACAGACTCGCTTTCTGCTTTACGTTGGCAAATGCAGTCCTGTGCAAAAGTCTTAGATGGCCTAGCTAAGATCTTTGCACAGTGCTGTATATCACCCAAGTCTCTGAGTGACATGTCCTGTTCTCAGCAGGCCGCAGATGAATGTATGCGTGCATGCTCCCAATCCAGCATGCGTTCCGCCAGGCAAATACTGGACGGCAGCACTGATGGGAGGGGCCAGCCTCTAACCCAGCAAGGACACTACGCTACACCACCTCTGGCGTCACCTCTCCTGGACTGCTGCAACAGGTAAGCCCGCGGCTTGAGGCCAGGCAGCTCCCCCTGCCATCTGTCTCCCCAATAAAGGAGGAAAACGGACTTGGAGCATTTCACATTAGCAATGTCCAACAGGGATCTTGTAATCGCAGAAGAAATGTCCGGGACGATGTTAGACCGCTCACCATTTTCTTGCACCAAATCTGTAGCGGGCAGTAGCATGATCCCCACACAAGTCCAGCTCATCCGTCAACGAAGAGCTCACTGACGTACTTACTGTACGTGCAGCATTGTCTTGTGATCGTTAAAAAAAAAGATGTTTAGAAAAGACAAGAGCACCTTTGGTTGGCCTCCGAGAGGCCACCGGGTCCAAACACACTTATCCCTTCCTCCAGCATTTTGTGTGTTGCTCAAGACTTCCAGCATCTGCAGAATCTCTTGAGGTTGTGACCTGCAGTGACTCATCATCTTTGATCTTATTATTGATCAGCTCCCTGCCGTAATATTATGTAACCAGGTGACCATTGAATATAGGTCCATGCACTTGTCCCTTCATTTCCTCAAAAAAAAAGTATTTCATCCAGTTATGGAAACTAAAATCTCCAAAGTTCAAAGTAAATCAAAGTATATAGCGCGCGCAGCTCTCCGGTGAAATTATACCGTATTTGTAAGTAGGATGCCATGCACAATTCTGATTTGATGGAGACAGATGTGAGAAGGCGCGGAGGAACATCTGGAGAAATTTCTGAAATGCCCGGTTCGCTGCCGCTGTTACCGTGCGATCGAGAATCTCCGGAGGGAAGGCCCTAAAATCCCCGGCTTTGCCTGCTGCTGGTGACCGAGGCTGAGGTCGAAGCGTTCGGCAGAGATAGTGCTTGGTACTCGGTGTCGGAGGGCTGATCGGAGGCTCGAAGTTTTCGGACGACTCAGAGTCGGACTGTGGTCGGGCATGGCAGGGAGAGTTTTCTTCCTTCTACCGTCTGCGTGAGATGTGGGACTTTCGAGAGACTTTGAACTTTTTTACTGTGCTCACGGCCTGATATTCATCAAGTTATGGTATTGTTGCACTGTTGTAACTATATGTTATAATTATGTGGTTTTTGTTAGATTTTCAGTCTTGGTCTGTCCTGTGTTTCTGTGATATCACACCGGAGGAATATTGTATCATTTCTTAATGCATGCATTACTAAATGACAATAAAAGAGGACTGCGTGTCCTCATAATCTAATCTAATCTAATATGTCACCAAATACTACCCTGAAGTTCACTTTCCTGAAACTTTAACAAAATTCAAAGTAAATTTATTATCGAAGTACATATACATTTCATTGGACACTACCTTGAGATTCACTTTCTTCAAAGTATATTTACTATCAAAGCATGTTTGCTTTATGCAACCATAAGATTTGTCTCCTTACAGGCAACCAAAAAACAAGAAACCCAAAAGAACCCATTAAAAAAGTCCAACAAACTCCGCATGCACAGAGAGAGAGAAAAAAAATACAAATGGTGCAAACAGTAAAGGAAAGCAAACAGCATTCAGAACCAAAGTGAGTCCAGAGACGCGAAGCAGGAGAAGTCAGAGCAGGCCACAGCCTGAGCCTCAGTTCAGTGCAGAGCTGAGTAAACATCAAGGGGCCCAGAGCAGGCCCCCAGCCTCGGCCTCAGTTCCGCGGAGAGCGGAGCAAATGTCGTGGAGCAGCTAGCAGAACCGGCCCGACCCCTGCCTCCAGTCCCGAAACCCAGCCTTTTCAATCTATCCGGCCCAACGCTTGAATCACAGGCGTTCGCAGTAGAACAAAGAAATACAATAGAATCAATGAAAAAAATTACACACAAAGACTGATAAGCAACCAATGTACAAAGTAAAACCAAATAATAAATAAATAATATTGAGAACTTGAGTTGGAGAATCTTTGAATGTGTGTCCGCAGATTGTGGAATCATGAGTGAGCGAGGACTCGGTGGTCAGAATTGACCATGGATATTGACTCTAGATTTGCAGGCCTGGGTAGAAAGATATGGAGAGCAAGCTGTTTCTTACGTAGCAAGCGCTCCCCCCCGCCCTCTCCACGCATCTGATAAACCCAAAGGAACGGCAGAGACCGATTCTGTTTGGTCCCAGCAGCATTGAGCTCAACGTAGGAATGCCTTAGGGACTCCAGCTCCAGATTTTTCCCTCGGGATTGCACGGCAGCGGAGGATTCAGGTTGGAGTTTTCCTTCTCGAAGATAAGCTGCCAACCACGGCTGACGATCCCTATCCACCCGAAGCGACTGGTTTTAAGGCACCAGTGACCTGCCTTTGCCCCTTCTCCTGTCAGTAGAAACGGTTCCGCTGGTCTTAGTAGCTAAGCCACACGTGAAGGCCGGGAGCTGGACTTGGTTGTCAGAGGCTATTTGAGACGCACGCCATTGGGAGCATTTAATAGGTAGTGGGAGCTTGCCCACATTACCACCCCCCCTCGGCTTGTGGAATCAGTTCAGAGTTCATTCCAAGCTACTTATGTTCTGCATAGGTTCTTGTAAGCGATTCTGGTGACAGAACCCCTTATCTAAGGCATGTGGACACAAGACAAATCGTAAATGAATATCACATCGCGAATGACCTCACCTGGTCCCTCAACATCACCTCCCTGAACAAAAAGGCACATCAGTGCCTCCACTTCCTGAGGAAATTGAGGCAAGCGAGGCTCCCCCCCATCCCATCATCTTGAGGAGCAACACTGAGAGCGTCCTGACAAGTTACATCTCCATCTGGTCTGGAAGCAGCCGAGCGTCGGACCGGAAGCCCCTACAAAGGACTGTGAGAGCGGCCGAGAGGATCATAGGGGTCTCCCTACCGTCCATCGGGGACATTTATCAGGAGCGCTGCCTACGCAGGGCCCTTAGTATTATCAAGGATCCCACCCGTCCATCCAGCATCCTCTTTGACTTTCTACCATCAGGCAGGAGACTCCGACGCATAAAAACAAGAACGGCCAGGATGGGAAACAGTTTCTTCCCTCAGGCCGTCAGGCTTCTGAACTCCCTGCCGCATCGCATTCGAAGTGTCACCGGTTAATCTGTTCTGTACCTGACAGTATTTAATTTATGCACTTTGTATATTTATGCATAATTCTTTTGTAGATTTTAACATTTCTTTCCTAAGTTATTGTGTGTTATGTGTGGTACTATGCTCTACACCCTGGTTCGGAGAAACGTTGTCTCATTTGACGGTATACATGTATATAGATAAACGACAATAAACTTGATTAGGCTTGATAAAACCGAGAGCCTGAGTTGTAGGGTCCTGTAAAGTGAATCTATAGATTATGTTGAGGGTTGAGGGTGCCCCGGTTGGGTAGCGGTTAGCAGGGCGCTATTCCAGCTCGGGCGTCGGAGTTCAGAGTTCAATCCCGGCGCCTTCTGTGAGGAGTTTGTCACCGCGCGGGTTTCCTCCGGGTGCTCTGGTTTCCTCTGATGGTCCGAAGACCTACGGGCTGGTAGGTTAACTGGCCATTGTAAATTGACCCAGCGAGTAAGCTCAGGTTAAATAAGCAGGTTGGTGGGCAGCGCCGCTCGAAAGGCCAGAAGGGCCTGTTCTGCGAAGTATCTTCAAAACTTTAAGTAAATAAATGCATAAATCAGCTCCCCCGTTGTGGCGCGTGAGGATGTCTCTGGCGAACAGGCTCACAGTGACGGATACAACAGGCAGCAAGATTTCACAGTTTGCGCATATGGGGAATCCAGTGCAACACAGACAAAATGCTGGAAGAACCCAACAAGTCAGGCAGCACCTGTGGAAAAGAGTAAACAGTCGACGTTTCGGGCCGAGACCCTTCATCAGAACTGGGGGTGGGGGGGGAGGGAGAGGAAGCTGCCTGAATTAAAAAGTGGGGGGAGGGGAATGAGGCTAGCTGGGAGGCAATAGGTGCACAGATGCTTCCTAAGCTGCTGAGTCTGCCCAGCATTTTGTGGGTGTTGCAAAGGGACGTTAAAACCGTTGTCCCTCTATTGCAGCAATGGCTACTTCACAGACTATGAAGTACTTTTGTTTTGAAAGGCACTGCGTAATACAAACTCTTCGAGCTTTCAGTATTATAAACTGCCCATATCTCAATGAAATCATTAAGATAAATGGGTGCTTCTGAATCAATGGACAAATTTCTCCTTGACAGATGAACTATCATTTCTTGAAAGCGTTGAATTTTGACAGCTATAAGAGACACGTACAGTTCCTTGGCACAAAACAGAAGACCGCTGTCTCCAAGCAGTCAAGGACTGATCAGGCATCATGTTTCCTCCACTACACACATATCTCAAGTGTTAGAGCACATTCTGGATTAACTAAAATATTAACTTCAGCAGCTAAACTTCGGCCACCTACCTTCAGAGACTGTCTACAAGAAGGGTCAGAGCCGTCTCTATTTCCTGAGGAGACTGAGGTCCTTTAACATCTGCCGGACAATGCTGAGGATGTTCTACGAGTCTGTGGTGGCCAGTGCTATCATGTTTGCTGTTGTGTGCTGGGGCAGCAGGCTGAGGGTAGCAGACACCAACAGAATCAACAAACTCATTCGTAAGGCCAGTGATGTTGTGGGGATGGAACTGGACTCTCTGACGGTGGTGTCTGAAAAGAGGATGCTGTCCAAGTTGCATGCCATCTTGGACAATGTCTCCCATCCACTACATAATGTACTGGTTGGGCACAGGAGTACATTCAGCCAGAGACTCGTTCCACCGATATGCAACACAGAGCGTCATAGGAAGTCATTCCTGCCCGTGGCCATCAAACTTTACAACTCCTCCCTTGGAGGGTCAGACACCCTGAGACAATAGGCTGGTCCTGGGCTTATTTTCTGGCATAATTTACATATTATTATTTAATTATTTATGGTTTTATATTGCTATATTTATACTCTATTCTTGGTTGGTGCAACTGTAACAAAACCCAGTTTCCCTCGGGATCAATAAAGTATGTCTGTCTGTCTGTTCAGATCTGAATATAAGGCTCAATATTAGGTATGTGTGTACAATACATCTCTGATATCTGTCTTCTCCAGATAGCCATGAAATACAGAAAACCACCAGGGTCATTGAAAAGCCATCGCTCCCCCCGTGACGTGAAAAAGAAAAAGAAAGAAAACTTGTAAACCCCAAACCTCCCACCCCTTGCACAAAAAAACTAATAGATTGTCCCCACCCCAAAAAACCCACAAACTTCCTCCTTCCCAAAAAAGCAATGATAACATTAAATCCCCAGTCCCCCCTCAGAGAATAAACAGCAATGATAACAGCAAATCCCCAGCCTCCTCCCTCACAGAGAAAACAGCGACAACAGCATCAAAACCCCTAATCTCTCTCTCACCCACAAAAAACTACCAGATCGCTCTAACAGAAAAAACTAACAAACACCAACATCAGACCCCGAACTCCAACCTCTCTCTCGCATAAAGAGCAACCCACTGCCAATCGGCAACAAGAAAGAAAGCTCTGAAGGAGATCAATAGAAAATGCAGTTCAATAATCACATCAATCTCAGAATATCAAAAACATCCTTCTGCCAGCTTTCGAGGAGAGCAGCCGCACAAACTCAGCCCTTCTGTGAAGAGCAGACCGCCATGCTGGGTCTGAACACAAACGCTGCCGGCCCGGCTACCGACCCCGTGGCCTCCGTTGAGAGCGACCGTTGACCTCTTCCGTATTCACTTCGATGCTTCAATCTTTTTCGACGCTTCGAAATGGAGTCACTCATGACCCTGTGCACCGCGCCCCTCCCCCCCCAGCCTTCGCCACGAGTCAGCTTGTGTTTTCGGTCCTCTTTGGGTCACCATCTCCGGTCTTCTCCATGAGGTAGTTCTCCAGACACAGCGGAGCGCTGGATCATTCGATCGAGTTCCAAACTGTCACGGTCTCCAACAATTTCCACTACACAATCAAGGAAACAAGAAACAAGCATAAGACATAGAGAAAATGAAATAATTGAAGAGATTATGGAAGATGACGCCTAAGGAATCGTTGTTCGCTGGCACCTCCTTGACCGGAATATAGACTGTAGATTAAATTTTAAATGCAGCTCTGAACAATGGGATCCAAAGAACCGTGAACCATAGTTAATCGGAAGACCAGACAATGCTGACTTAACATTGATTTGGGTGTCGGTAGTGAAGAGGGAGGTTTTGACAGTTATATGTAATCCAAAGGAAGCATTGTAGATACATTGTAAATATAGAATTGTCCCTTGACCTTTAGCACATAAAAATGTCGTGTAATATTGGATCAGAGGAGCCTCTTCCTCCAGAGAGTGTCTCAATATGGCGCCTGCTGCGTCTCGTTTCGTCGTATAGAAGCCCACTCCGTATCCACCAGCTGCTCCTCTCCGGTAACTTTGTTCACATTACAATGTCAGGGCAAAGATGACCTGTTCCGATTGCCGCCGCGAGCAGGCTGCGCAGGCACAGGAAGGAACGGGCGAGATCGTAACCTTCACCTTGGCCGTTCCATAAGACGAGGCAGGCAGCAAGTAGAGTGGGCAGACGAGACACAGGGAAGGGAAGGAACATATATATCACAATGGATGCATCTTTGAGGCAGTTAATGGATAATTTTCAGCATCCCAGTGGACTATTATGCACATAAAGCCGGGTTACTATGACTGTAAGGTTCCTGTGAGAGTTATTTATATGTGTACAAGATACGGGTAGAGATTTTTAAATTTATAAAATTCCATTCGATGAACCTAACAGCTGGGTCTTCTCTCATTCTGATTTTGAACTTATCATTAGATTATATCATTAAATGCCTCGAGTTTTCTTTCGCTTGGTTGGTGTTTATTCCTGAAAGTCTCATTTAATTTACAACATGGTGATTCAATGACTGCACCACGGCCCTGCAGGAATGCTCATTAATACAGGAGCACAGCGTTCTGCCTTACTGCACGGATGATTAAAATTCAGGCCGCGCGGCGGTGTGGCGCAAAAGGCTGACAACGAACTGTGACGGCAGATGACTGCCAGTATCTGCTCTCGGATTTCTGCACCGGGCACGGGGAGCCTGGCAAGTGTGTGGCAGCATCTTGCATGTAGAAAGCACGTTTGCCGCAGCAAAACGTCCAGTCGCTCGGCATTCAGGATGAAGTGGTAAATTGGATTGGACGTGGGAGAAGCCAGAGAGCGGTAGTAGATGGTTGCCTCTCTGATTGGCGGCCTGTGACTAGAGGGGGTGCCGCAGGGATCGGTGCTGGGTCCGTTGTTGTTTGTCTGGATGATAAAGTGGTTAACTGGATCGGCAAATATGTGGGTGACACCAAGATTAGGGGTACAGTGGACAGCGAGGAAGGCTATCATGGCATCAACATCAGCTGGAAAAATGGGCTGAAAGGTGGCAGGTGGAATTTAATGCAGACAAGTGCGAGGCGTTCCACTTCAGTAGGATCAACTAGGACTTACACAGTGAACGGGAGGGCATTGAGGGGTGTGGTAGAACAAAGGGATCTGGGAATACAGGCCCATAATATGTAGAAAATGCCGTCACAGGTAGACAGGGTCGTAAAGAAAACTCTTGGCACATTGACCTTCAAAAATCAAAGTATTGAGTACAGGATGTTATGTTGAAGTTGAATAGGACATTGGTGAGGCCGAATTTGGAGTGTTGTGTGCAGTTTTGGCCACCTACCGACAGGAACGATGTAAATAAGGTTGAAAGAGTGCAAAGATTTAAAGATGCTGACCCATCTGGATTGCCTGCTCCCATCGATCTACACCGGGACCTTAGCCCTCCAAACCCCTACCATCCGCGTACCTGTCCAAACTTCTCTTAAACGTTGAAATTGAGCTCGCATGCACCACTTGCACTGCCCTCTGGGACCCTCTGAGAGAAGAGGTATACCCTCATGTTCCCCTTAAACGTTTCACCTTTCACCCTTAACCCATGACATCTAGTTGTAGTCCCACCCAACCTCAGGGGGTGGGACTACAAAGGAGATGCTTGCACTTACCCTATCTATACCCCTCATAATTTTGGATACCCCTGTCAAATCTCCTCTCAATCTTCTACGTTCAATTCCAAGTGATCTTTAAATCTTTGCAAGCTCGCGGTATGTGAGGTGTTCAAGATTCAAGGTTCAAAGGAAATTTATTACCAAAGTATACAATAGGGTCTTTTAAGAGCGTCCTAGTTAGGTACATGGAGCTTAGAAAAATGGAGGGCTATGGGTAACCCTAGGTAATTTCTAAAGTCAGTACATGTTCAGCACAGCTTTGTGGGCCGAAGGGCCTGTATTGTGCTGTAGGTTTTCTATGTTTCTAAGTATATATGTAGTATACAAGACCCTATTTGGAGTACTGTGCTCAGTTCTGGTCACCTCACTACAGGAAGGATGTGCATACTATAGAGAGTGCAGAGGAGATTTACAAGGACGTTGCCTGGATTGGAGGGCGTACCTTATGAGAACAGGTTGAGTGAACTCGGCCTTTTCTCCTTGCAGCGACAGAGGATGAGAGGTGACCTGACAGAGGTGTATAAGATGATGAGAGGCATTGATCGTGTGGATAGTCAGAGGCTTTTTCCCGGGGCTGAAATGGCTAACACGAGAGGGCATAGTTTTAAGGTGCTTGGAAGTAGGTACAGAGGGGATGTCAGGGGTAAGTTTTTCACACAGAGAGTGGTGGGTGCGTGGAATGCACTGCCCGCAATGGTGATAGAGATGGATACAATAGGGATGGATACAATAGACTCTTAGATAGGTACATAGAGCTTAGAAAAATAGAAATCTATGGGTAACCCTAGGTAATTCTAAAGTAAGTACACGTTCAGCACATCAGAAGGGCCAGTAATGTGTTGTAGATTTTCTATGTTTCTATGTTCTATGTAACCCTAAGATTCATCTTCCCTACAAACACCAACCTACTGTACCCTCTACCATGCCGACTGTCCTGTTTATTATTTATTATTATTTATTGTAATGCCTGCACTGTTTTGTGCACTTTATGCAGTCCTGGATAGGTCTGTAGCCTAGTGTAGTTTTTGTGTTTTTTCTTACGTAGTTCAGTGTAGTTTTTGTATTGTTTCATGTAGCACCATGGTCCTGGAAAACGTTGTCTCATTTTTACTATGTTCTGTGCCAGTAGTTATGGTTGAAATGACCATAAAAGTGACTTGACTTGACTTGACTTGAAACGGCCACAAGACAAAGAAATACCATGGAAGCTTGTTCAAAAAAAAACATCAAACCCTCCCTTCCGCCCGCAAAAAAAAGAAACAAATCACACAAACGGCAACAACAACAAAAAAAAAAGGAGCAAAGAAACACAGAATAAAGAATACGGAAGCAAAAGAGTCCAGGCATAATTCAGCTCAGCTCGGTGTTCGTTACCTGCAGGCTGCCACGACTCAAAATTGCCCGAAATAGCAATGGGGAAACAAGTAACCAGGAACCAAAAAACACGTCATAACGTGACGTGAAAAACCTATAAGGAACTATATTAATGAAGTGGCAACATGATGCAGCGGGGGGTCAAGGTGACCTAGTGTACCAGTTGCAAAGTAGTTAGAGTGCAAATGGTGTAGATAATAAAGAAAGCTTCGAGGACGTTATCATTAACTTCCAGGGAAATTGCGGTCATTTTTCACTTATTCAAGGTATATTTCTGGCCACACACTTGCACGGGTCAGAGTGCTGGTGCAGGACAGGGGGGCGGTCGTCCCTCCACGCCACGAGCCTCCGGAAGATCCTCCTTGCATCTTCTGGCCGAGAAGGATCTCCAATCGCGCCCGACTCCTTCCGTGTCGTCGAGAGGGCGTGGCCGCAGTCACCGTGGGGAAACTCCGGAGATGGCTCGGGCACGCGATGAGAAGAGGTGAACACCATCGTCAAGGCAGCACTTCACTGGCCTCCTGAAAGGGTGGGGGAAACATGGGAGACCAAAGACAACTTGGCGCCGTACCATGGAGGCAGAAGTGAGGACCCTGATCTACACCAGAGGCACAATAGAGAAGATGGCCAAGGACAGAGAGAGAAGGAGGACCTTCACTGCTGTCCTATGTGACAGCAGTGTAACGGGTAGTTGGCAAGTATACATTGTACTCCACATGAGACCACTATGTATAATATTCAGTACTAATGCACTGTAAATAGTTCAGAGACGGTTTATTAGAACTGGAAGAGGCGGGCTGCCGTAATTGACGCTGTTCCTAGAATCAGAATCAGGTTTAATATTGCTGTCATATGTCGTGAAATTTGTCATCTTTACAACGCAATACCATAAGGCCATTAGATATAGGAGCAGAAGTAGGCCGTTTGGCCCATCGAGTCTACTCTGCCATTCAATCGTGGGCTGATCCAATTCTTCCAATCATCGCCACTCCCCTGCCTTCTCCCCATACCCTTTGATGCCCCGGCTAATCAAGAACCTATCTATCTCTGCCTTGAGTGCACCCAGTGACTTGGCCTCCACAGCCGCTCGTGGCAACAGATTTACCACCCTCCGACTAAAGTAATTTCTCTGCATCTCAGTTCTAAAAAGACGTCCTTCAATCCTGAAGTTGTGCCCTCTTGTCCTAGAATCCCCTACCATGGAAAATAACTTTGCATATCTAATCTGTTCAGGCCTTTTAACATTCGGAATGTTTCTATGAGATCCCACCTCATGCTCCTGAACTCCAGGGAATACAGCCCAAGAGCTGCCAGAGGTTCCTCGGACGGTAACCCTTTCATTCCTGGAATCATTCTTGTGAATCTTCTCTGAACCCTCTCCAATGTCAGTATATCCTTTCTCAAATAAGGAGCCCCAAACTGCACACAATACTCCAAGTGTGGTCTCACGAGTGCCTTATAGGGTTTAATTGTTGCAGTTTGTGGATTGGAGTCTGTAGTTCACGTTATGATGTGTTTCTGGTTTCTGGTCTCTCCTTATTTTTTGTCACTACTTTGAGAGATTTTGAATCAGGGCGGCCTGCAGACGATGGACACTGAGCTGAACTGAACAGGCCTGGACTCTTTCGATTTTACGTTTTATATTCTGTGTTTCTTGGACTTCTTTCTTGCTGTTTGCGCAATTTGTTTTTTTTTTGTGCGTGTGGGGTGGGTTTGATGTTACTCTTTGAACGGGTTCCATGCTTTTTCTTTGTCTTGTGGCTGTCTGCGGGGAAGACGAATCTCAAGGCCACATACTGCACGCACGCTTTAAAAAAAATATTCTTTGAGTCTTGGATCTTGGGCATGGAATGTTGAAGATTGAGAGGAGATTTGACAGAGGTATACAAAATTATGAGGGGTATAGATAGGGGAAAATGCAAGCAGGCTTCTTCCACTGAGGTTGGGTGGGACTACAGCCAGAGGTCATGGGTTAAGGGTGAAAGGTGAAAAGTTTAAGGGGAACATGAGGGGAAAATAGTGCTTACAACTTAATTCTAACCTAACTGTGGTCAAAGTGATAGCAGTTAAAGAGCTAAAGATAAAGGAGTCAGACTGGGAAACAGGTCATTTCATTGGCTTATGCCCTGCCTAATCAGTCGAAGAAAATGGCTTCTCAAACTGCGGGCCGGCATCAGAAATATTACATTTATGAGGTAGATAATAAGGTTTAAATGTGTTGCAATTAGAAATAAAAGGAGCAGATCAAAGGCTAAGATGCCTCAGGTAATTAGGAGATTCATGCAAAAAAAAAAGAGAGATGCACATAATAACTTGTTTTAATTCGTTCACAGGACATGGGTGGCACGAGCAAGGCCAGCATTTTCTTGAACCCTCCTACAGAGGAGCCAATTAAATTATCTCTGTTGGAGGCTCAGGAATGAGATACAGGACAGACCAGGTAAGGATGGCAAATTACTTTCCCTGAGGATATTAGTGAATCAGATGGCTTTAAAAAAAAAACTACAATTGTTGGTCTCAACGGTCACTATTAGTAATGCTCATCTTTTTATTTCAGATTTACTTGACAGCTGCCACAACTGGATTTGAACTGCCGACCTCCAAATAAGTCCTGGTCACCTCCCTACAGGAAAGATGTAAGCAAGGTTGAAAGAGCACATTTACAAGGATGTTGCCAGTTCTGAAGTTCCTGAGTTATAGGGAAAGGTTGAATAGGTTAGGACTTCATTCCTTGGAACGTAGAAGAATGAGGGGAGATTAGATAGACATATACAGAATTATGAGGGTTATACAGATAGGGTAAATACAAGTAGGATTTCTCCACTGAGGTTGGGTGGGTCTACAATCAGAGGTCATGGGTTAAGGGTGAGAAGTGGGAAGTTTAAGGGGAACATGAGGGGAAACTTCTTCACTCAGAGGGTGGTGAGAGTGTGGAACGAGCTGCCAGTGCAATTGGTGCACGCGAGCACAATTTTGATGTCCAAGCAAAATTTGGATAGGTACATGGATGGCAGGGGAAAGGAGGGCTATGGTCCCAGTACAGGTCGATGGGAGTAGACAGTTTACATGGTTCAGCACGAACTAGATGGACCAGACGGCCTGTTTCTGTTCTATACTTCTTCAAGACTCCATGACTGTGTCGTGGTGTATTAAATTTTTATAAAAATATTAGATGAAAGTCTAAACATTTCCAAATGACTCTTTGTGAGTTTACAGCATGTCAGGTGTCTGTACAAGTTAAACACTGTGGGTTTGATCGATTTTCGCTGTTAGTGGCTGGATTCTTTCTGGCCTCAAGGCACCAGTGACATGAGAACAAAAGATCAAAGAGTGTCTCTGTGTGTCTCGCAATGCTTCTGGATCGAACCCCCCATTTATTGAGGGACCACTCGCTCAGTTCTTGGGACTTCATCTAGACTGAGGGCTCGCAATCGATCGGTGCCTAGGACCCTTTTACGAGTCAGAATTTGGAGCTCCCCCTGACAATAGCGACAACCTAGCTCCCACGACGACAGCAACAACTGAGTGGAGACTGTGAATCGTAAGCCCTGAAATCTTTGCAACTTACTACGTAATATCTAGTGTGGTTTATTTGTGCTTTCAATTTTATAATAGTAAATCAGAATCAGGTTTAATATCACCGGCACAAAATTCGTTAACTTTGCGGCAGCAGTAGAATGCAAAGCATGATAAATATAGGGAAAAAAAACTGTGGGTTGCAATATGTATATTAAGATAGTTAAATTCAATCAGTAGCGCAAAAACGGAAATTTAAAATGTGGTGAGGTAGTGTTCATGGGTTCAATGTCCATTCAGAAATCGGACGGCAGAGGGGAAAAAGCTGTTCCTGAATCGTTGAGGCTCCTGTACCTCCTTCCTGATGGTAGCAATGAGAACAAGCTATGTCCTGGGTGGTGGGGGTCGTTAATAATGGACTCCACCTTTCTGAAGCACCGTTCCTTGAAAATGTCCTGGACAGTACGGAGGCTGGTGCCCATGATGGAGCTGACTGAGTTTACAACTCTCTGCAGCTTACTTCGATCCTGTGTCGTAGACACCCTCCACCCCATACCAGACGGTGATTCAGCCAGCCAGAATGCTGCCTGTAGAAATCTTCGAGCGCTTACGTTACTTTGTCGGGCTTATTTCCATATCTCCTGGACACTCGAATTGTCTGGGTCTTTTGGGTCTGATCAGCTCCACCCGTTACAATGGACTCAATGATCAATGCCTTTGGATTTCAGCCCAAGAACTTGGCCACTGCCACTGGTCAGAGGGAGCACAAGGGCAAAGCAGGGGTTGGCAAATATTAAACATGGAAGTAAGATAAGAGTCGAAGTCTGAGGGAAGCACTGAATTTGGAATAGAAGAGAATTTAGAATTTATTTAAATCTTACATCCATCCCACAACATGAGGGAGTAAAAATCTTTGCATTATGACTCGGTTGCAGTGTACGGACCTGTGAATTTATAAGTCTAATAGCTTGTAGAAAAGCCTGTTGGTCCTGGCTTTAATGCTGCGGTACTGTTTGCCAGGTGGAAGCAGCAGAAATAGTTTCTGGTTGGGGTGACTGGTCTCCCTGATGACCTTCCAGGCCTTCTTTCCGCGCCTGCTGCTGTAACTGTCCTCAGCGGGAGGAAGTTCACGTCCGCAGATGCGCTGGGCTCGTCCGTACCACTCTCCGCAGTGGCCAGCGATCGAGGTCGGTGCAGTTCCCGTACCGGGCCGCGATACAGCCAGTCAGGATGCTGTTACATAAACAGCAGCAATAGACCGCAAACTGAGTCGGGGTTTAATTTTAAACCACTATATTTATTCGTATCTACTCAAAATATAAAAAATTAAACAAACTACTCTTCTAAACAGAAGTCAGCAGTGTTATGCATTCGTGGCTCCCAAACAGTCAAGATTAGGACCGGTTCTTAAAGTTTAAAGATGGCAAGCTTAAAAGCTTCAGCTATCTACGGAATAGGAGAGAGAAGGAACTTCTAAATCCATATTCAAATGCAACGAGGAGGCGATCACGAAGAGTTCCACAGGTTCCACACTGGGAAAACGAAGTAACAGTTACAGAAGATCTCAGCCGTCGAGTTGTATTCCGAAATCCACGTAGAGATATTACACAGGCGACAGTGTGGAGGAGGAGAAGATGGCGGCGCGACGCAGCGCACAGCGGCCACTCCGGTGGTGATGTCCGTTACTTGTCAAGTAGGGTGCCGTGCACAATCCGGATTTCATGGAGACGGACGTGAGAGCACGGAGGAACATCTGGTGAAACTTCTGAAATGCCCGCTTCGCTGCCGCTGCTACTGAGTGGTCCAGAATCTCCGGAGGGGAAGGCCCCGAGTCCTCGGCTTTGTTTGTTGCTTGGCGGCCGGGGCGGGGTCGAAGTGCTTGGCAGAGATGGTGCTGGGTGCTCGGTGTCGGAGGCTCGAAGTTTTCGGACGGACTCAGGGTTGGCTGTGGTCGGGTGCTTCCAATGCATCAGCAGTTGTCGGTGCCTGGGGGTTTATGGCAGGGAGAGTTTCTCCCTTTTGCCGCCTGCTATCGGGACTATCGGGAGTCGATCAGAACTTTGAGACTTTTTTTTTTACCATGCCCATGGTCTGCTCTTTATCAAATTATGGTATTGTTTTGCACTGCTGTAACTATATGTTATAATTATGTGGTCTTGTCAGTGTTAGTCTTTGGTTTGTTCTGTTGTTTTTTGTGATATCACTCTGGAGGAACATTTCTTAATGCATGCATTTCTAAATGACAATAAACGAGGACTGAGTGTCCTCCGAATCTAATCTAATTAAATAATCTAATCTAAACATATCCCATATGCACTGTATGCTGCTCATTCACCCAATCCTTTGGGCATGGGGAAGTGTCAGACTTCACCCATTACTGTAGCGATCTCCGGCTCGCAGTCCGAAGTCTTAGCACTCTCCCTCTCTCTCGGAGTATCCCAGCAGTCTGTCCACATTTTGTTATACTGGCGTCATGCTCCCGCCTCGTCCAGGCGCTTAAAGTGACGTCCACAGTAAACAAAACCCATGGTACGTAACAATGCTCTCAGTGATGACGCCCCTGTGGAAGGCCTTGAGGATTTGGAGGGGGCCTGTGCCGAACGTCTTCAGTTGCCTGAGGTGGAAGAGACGCTGTTGTGCTTTTGTTTTTGCCACAAACTCTGTGCTTACAGTCCAGGTGAGGAAATAGAAGCGTGCATAAGCAGGACACTAGAAAATGCCAGAAGATTCTGGGCAGTAGCAATCACAGCACAGCGGGATGCATTGGTGGAGAGAGCTGGAAATATTAACCATAATAACTCAGAAATCTTTTGAAGGTGGAAGCTGCCCCAGAGGATTAAATGGTGATGAATAGAACATCAGAATCAGCTTTATCATCACTCTCATACATTGAGAAATTCCTTGCCTTGGGGCAGCAGTATAGTGCAAAATGTATTTAAAAAATCACTGTGTTACAGTAAGATCTGTATTAAAAATAAATTGTGCAAAAATAATTCATGGGGGGGAGTGATAGGCGGGTGAGGAGAGGTGAAAGGTGGTGATAGGCGGGTGAGGAGAGGTGAAAGGTGGTGATAGGCGGGTGAGGAGAGGTGAAAGGTGGTGATGGGCGGGTGAGGAGAGGTGAAAGGTGGTGATGGGCGGGTGAGGAGAGGTGAAAGGTGGTGATAGGCGGGTGAGGAGAGGTGAAAGGTGGTGATAGGCGGGTGAGGAGAGGTGAAAGGTGGTGATAGGCGGGTGAGGAGAGGTGAAAGGTGGTCAGGGTGGGGAATGGAAGGAGGGGGGAGGGGGAGGGAATTTTTTTTTTAACCGGAAGGAGAAATGACATCGGTGCCATCGCGTTGGAGGCTGCCCAGACGGGGTGAAAGATGTTGCCCCTCCACCCCTGAGGGTGGCCTCATCGTGGCACAAGCGGAGGCCACGCCAGAACGGGAACAGGAATGGGAATTATAGTGTCTGGCCACTGGGAAGGAGAGGGTTGCGAAACAAAAAAAAACGAATTTACAAGCAGTTCTTGCCGTTACAATCTCAGTTTAACTTTCAATCCACACCCTTGTGTATGGACCGAATTGCGTATGCGGTATAAAAATACCAGAACTAATACGGTAATGGCAATCCTGAAGGAACACAATACAAACAACATTAGAATCCCACCCACCCTGCATCTTATACATAACAGCGAAAAACGTAAGCGAATACACCTCATCTAAGACGTACACACGTGCTGAACTTCCGAACAGAGACTAAACATTCACGTTACGCGGTTACATGCCCAATCAGTCCCGATTCAATAAAGTTAGAGAAAAGGTACACTTTGCACAACTTTTACAAGGTATTCCCTGGTAGTTAAATTACAGGGAGCCTGACCTACTTGGACAGTGAGGAACTTTGCCCAAGCCAGTGTTGAGATATTCACTCAAGAAAATCTAAATCATCCACGTGTAAAACATGTCAAACTATCGATATTCTCAATTCGCCAGCAAGAATAAATGAATTCACATAGATGTTGTCAATTAATGCTCACCTTTCCTCACCATGTCCAGCACACTCTGGGAGGAACCAGATTCCAACGCCCCACCAGCGTCTTCAGCAGAAAGCAAAATGGTCTCCCCACTATCCCGCGCATGCGAAATGACATCACCGTCTCCCTTAAAGGCACAGACAACTATTCTAGCATTACCCGGATGGATGCCTAAGAACACTTTTAACGATACTGAATAAGATCCGACGGTCACCTGGTTACATTTGTCAATGATTCGGTTGATGGAAATGATGGCTTTGTTGCAAAGATTGCAGACAATATGAAAATAGGAGGAGGGGCAGGTAGTTCTGAGGAAGTAGAGAGGCTACAGAAGGACTTGGACTGATTAGGAGGGTGGGCAAAGAAGTGGCAGATGGAGTACAGTGCCGGGAAGTGTATGGTCATGCACTTTAGTAGAAGAAATGAAAGGGTTGACTATTTTCTAAATGGAGAGAAAGTACAAAAAACTGATGCGCAAAGGGACTTGGGAATCCTTGTGCAGGAATCCCTAAAGGTTAATTTGCAGGTTCAGTCTGTGGTGAGGAAGGTAAATGTGATGTTAGCATCAATTTCAAGAGGACTAGGATATAAGAGCAAGAATGTAATGTTATTATAAACACAGGTGAGGCCTCACTTGGAGAATTGTGAGCAGGATGGGCCCCTTATCGAGGAAAGGATGTGCTGAAACTGGAGAGGGTTCAGGAGAAGGTTCAAAGGAGGTTCACGAAAATGATTCCAGGATTGAGGGGCTTGTCATATGGAGAGCATCTGATGGCTTTGGGCCTGTATTCACTTGAATTCGGAAGAATGAGGGATGACCTCATTGAAACCTATCGAGTGGATATGATGTTTCCTGTAGGGAGGTGAGTCTAAGACCAGAGGACACAGCCTCAGAATCGAGGGGCATCCTTTTAGAACGGAGATGAGGAGGAATTTCTTTAGCCAGAGAGTGGTGAATCTGTGGAATTCATTGCCACAGGCAGCTGTGGAGGCCAAGTATTTATGTATATTTAAGGCAGAGGCTGATAGATTCTTAATTGGTCAGGGCAGGAAGGGGTACAGGGAGAAGGCAGGAGATTGGGGCTGAGAGGAAAAATGAATCAGCCATGATTAAATGGCGGAGCAGACTCGATTCTGCTCCTATGTTTTATGGTCTTAAGTTTTGCTGTGAGCTTTTGGCAGCTTTCCTGCAAAACACGGAGTATTCTCATCAAAGTTGCTGGTGAACGCAGCAGGCCAGGCAGCATCTCTAGGAAGAGGTACAGTCGACGTTTCAGGCTGAGACCCTTCGTCAGGACCCATCAGAAGGGTCTCGGCCTGAAACGTCGACTGTACCTCTTTCTAGAGATGCTGCCTGGCCTGCTGTGTTCACCAGCAACTTTGATGTGTGTTGCTTGAAATTCCAGCATCTGCAGAATTCCTGTTGTTCACAGAGTATTCTGTTAGCTTAGCTTCATAGACTAGCGTTTTGGATTCTGCTGAGATAAGGAGTCATTTGCTCAGCTTAGGAACGTTATGTCAGCCAATCAGGTTGGTCTTAGTAATATTCTGTGGCCTTCTGCCCAGTGGGATGCCATGGAGCCCTCCAAAGAGCGGGGCGGGATCAGGTTTCTGAGGGAGAGTGGGGCGGCTTTGGGCCTTCTGTTGGCAGAAGGGGTGGAAGAGAGTGCAAGGGAAGATGCTCACTCGAGGGAGAGACCCCGTTGTAAGAGGCTTTGTACAGGGGAATGGTTCCAAGAAGAAAGTGCCAACACTCCTGAGTTATTCAGCTCAGTTAAGATGGTCTTCGAGGTAAGTTGGAACTGTGGCTGGCGTCTTTTCTGCTGAATATGGGTTCAGCAAGTGAGTCGTCAAATTAAAGCACCCCGATTACTCCAGAAATGAGCTCCAACGTTCATGTGCACATTTTGACTGGTTTAACTGTACTGGTCCCCTCTTTTCTCCCCCTATCAAATGTTTATTAAAGTTGAAATATCTGTAAATATACTTCCACTTTAATTTTATGCCGGTGTACGGGCTGTTATTTCCTGGTGAATGATAACTTTGCATGGGGCAGTATTTTACACAGCATTCACCGAAGCTTCCGTTTCCTCATCGGAACATTCCAACTTTCCCGGTTGGTTTGATCCTAGGCGTGCACTGCTTATTGAAGGTGGCCTTCTCACCGTTACCCATGCGATGCAGAGTCACGTGGCCGTTGGCCAGAATTAGTCCACGAACCTGGTTTACTGCCAGACAAGGTGAGGGGGTTACACTTGCTTTTTCGAGGTAGCTGGCAATTTTGCATTTCCTTACATTTGCAAGGATGTTCCCAAAGGTAGAAATGTGGGGGTGGGTGATAACCTCACTTGTGGAGATGTACGGACATCTCTGATCCTTACATGCAAGAAATCAGCAGCCAAGAACATTACTGCATCACAACACGCAAGGGTAGGCTTGAAAAACAAGGCAAAAATACGCAGAGGATACTCCTTTCCAGTGTTCTTCTCAAGGTGCCCAACTGAAAGTCCTGCTAACTTAGGCTGTTGTAACAGTGCCTTTGGCTAGAGGCTCGAGATAACTTAATAACGCTGGACAACAAAGATTTAGTTTCCTGAATATTTCCGGATATACCTTATGGATTTTGGGCTACTGATCATGAAAATCACCTTGAAGTTTCTCTATCACACACCAGTTTTTTAAAAAAAAATCACCTATATTTGTTATTTCAACTCATAATTCAAGTCAGAATAACTGATGCCAAGACTAAGGAAGGCATTTTTGTTGGTCCACAAATCAAACGGGTCATCGATGGCAGGCAATTCAAAGAACTTCTAGTGGGACTGGAGAAAATCAGGTGGAAAGTATTCAAGGATGTTGTTGAAAATTTTCTTGGCAGCTACAGAGCACCGAACTATGTGCAGCTGGTTGACAACATGCTTCAAGCAGACAAAACCATGAAGTGTAACATGTCACTAAAGATTCATTCTCTGCCTTCCCATTTAAGCTTCTTCCCTGCCAATCTTGGCACTGTCAGTGACGAGCACGGTGAAAGGTTTCACCAGGACATTGCGGTCATGGAGAAACGTTATCAGGGCAACTGCAATCCATCAATGCTGATTATTGTTGGACACTTAAGCGAGAGCCTCAGGCACTGAGTACAAATGAAAATCATCAACACAACATTCTTAGCTTAGTTGAACTATTGCAAAGGGTCAGCATTGTTATTAAATAAATTATAATACAATAAAAGTTAATTTTATTTCTCCAAATTCCTACGTGTGATACAAGAAATTATATTTGTGTTCAGTTTCAAGCAGTCTTTCACAAGCAAAATAAGATTTCTGAGAAAGCAACACTTTCAAAAAAAAAATTACCGTCCGGTGTGATTTGTGAGCTTTATCAATGGTGTTTAATATACATTCACCTGGTCGGGCTTAAGGTTTACACCATTATTGTATACTGGTGATTTTTCACCCATGTCGAGCACAAAATTAACACACATATATAGCTGGGTGCAATCTCCTTGGGGCAACTTTGCTTTTACACTCCTGTGATGCTGCTGTAAGCTGAAAGACGCGTCACATTTTAAGATCTTTTACCCAGTCCCATTCTCAGTCAATATTGAACAGAAACAATTCACTATAGTGAACACGACAAAGTCTGAAATCCAGAGTAATGCATACAAAATGCTGGAGGAACCCAACAGGTCAGGCAGCATCTACAGAAACGAATAGAATAGATAGTCGACGTTTCGGGCCGAGACCCTTCAGGACTGAAAAGGAAGGAGAAAGATGCCAGACTAAAAAGACCATAAGCCCATAAGATATAGGAGCAGGATTAGGCCAATTGGTCCATCGAGTCTGCTCCGCCATTTCATCATGGTTGATCCAATTTTCCTCTCAACCCCAATATCCTGCTCTCTCCCTGTATCCCTTCATGCCCTGACCAATCAAGAATCTATCAACCTCTGCCTTAAATATAGATGTCTTGGCCTGCACAGTTGCTTGTGGCAACAAATTCCACAGATTCACCATCCTTTGGCTAAAGAAATTCCTCCTCATCTCCATTCTAAGGACCCCCTGCTATTCTGACGCTTTGCCCTCTGGTCCTAGACTCTCCCACCACAGGAAATGTCCTCTCCACACCCACTCTATCAGGGCCTTCCAACATTCGATAGGTTTCAATGAGGTCACCCCTCATTCTTTGGAATTCTGGTGAGTACAGGCCCTGAGCCAGCAAACGGTCTTCATATTGACAAGCCTTTCAATCCTGGAATCATTTTCATGCACACATGCCCACACTTGCGCATGAACACACACACACACACACACACACACACACACACACACACAGTCACACCAGTGACCACATTATCAGGTACACCTGCTCGTTTATACAACTATCTGATCAGCCAATCGTGTGGCAGGAACTCAGTGCATAAAAGCATGCAGACATGGTCAAGAGGTTCAGTTGTTGTTCAGGCCAAACACCAGAATGGGGAAGAAATGTGACCTAAGTCACTTTGACCACAGAATGATTGTTGGTGACAGACGGGGTGGTTTGATTATCTCAGAGACTGCTGATATCTTGGGATTTCCATGCAACAGTCTCGAGAGCTAACAGAGAATGATGACAAAACAAAAAGAATCCAGTGTGCAGCAGTACTCTGGGTGCAATCACCTTGTTAATGAGAGAAGTGATAGGCAAATGACTGGAATGGTTAAAGCTGACAGGAAAGCGACAGTAACTCAAATAACCGCGTTACAACAGTGATGTGCAGAACAGCATCCCTGAACGCACAACATATCGAACCTTGAAGTGGTCTTCTCATATGTGTGTTTAGTGAGCAGCATGACCAACTCTCTCTAGTCTCTACCCATGACGTCCGAGAGGGCCACAAATTCGACTGGGCACCAGTGAAAGCAAACACGCGGCGTTCAAGAGAACTCCTAGAAGCGTGGATTTCCGCGAGCAACTCTATAAAGAGACACGTCGACCTCGATCCCATTTATAAGCCAACGTGGAAAAATTCCAGACCACAGCTCACAGAATACGCCATGCAACCAATCAACAACGAGGCCCCACCCCTCCCCACGCCACAGTTAAATTTCCGCAATGTCAACCAATCAACTGATTGATAAATATATAAAGGCCAAGCATCTGGGAACACACCACAAGTGAACAGTGCTTTGATGATGTCTTCTTGTATAGTAACGAAACGTTTGCAAATCGATTGCCCGGGGCAGAGAACAACCCAATCCAATACTGGGAAGGGGACAGGACGGGCGAAGCAACACACACAAAATGCCGGAGGAACTCAGCAGGTCGGCAGCAGCATTTACGGAAGAGAGCGCAGTCGACGTTTCGGGCTGCTGGAGAGTCTCGGCCCGAAAAAAAAAGTTGACTGTACTCTTTTCCCTAGCTGCTGCCTGGCCTGCTGAGTTCCTCCAGCATTTTGTGTGTGTGTGTGTGTTGCTTTGGATTTCCAGCATCTGCAGATTTCCTCTTGCCTAGGGAGAGGTGAATCATAGCTGGGAAAAGGGGAAGGGAGAGGATAAGGAGCAGGAAGCACCGGAGGGATCCCAAAATCAGAATCAGAATCAGATTTATTATCACTAGCATATGTCGTGAAATTAGTTGTCTTTAGGGCAGCGGTACAATGCAATACATAATAATAGAAAGATAAATAGATAGATAGATCACTGATCCCAAAGTGTCACAGTAGCATTACAAGTGCACAGATATAGAAATATAGAAACATAGAAAACCTACAGCACAATACAGGCCCTTCAGCCCACAACGCTGTGCCAAAAAGTTACCTACTTTAGAATATGGCACTTTGATAATAAATTTGATTTGAACTGTAAACTGAGATCCGTCTCTCTCTCCCTCTCGCTTGATACTGCCGGAGAATGGTGCTGGAGTCCTGGGGCTTGAGCAAGATTTAATCGACGCAGTTTGTGGATGAGATGCTGTCGTTCATGTCAGGATGTGTTTCTGGACTCTAGTTGCTCCTGTTTTCGTTACCGTTTCGTGCAATTTTGATTGGGGCAGACTGGCTTTGCGGCCTGCAGTCAACGAATGATACGGCGCTAAACTGACCTGAACTGAACTGAACAGTCCTGGCAACACACATCAAAGTTGCTGGTGAACGCAGCAGGCCAAGCAGCATCTATAGGAAGAGGTGCAGTCGACGTTTCAGGCCGAGACCCTTCGTCAGGACTAACTGAAGGAAGAGTGAGTAAGGGATTTGAAAGCTGGAGGGGGAGGGGGAGATCCAAAATGATAGGAGAAGACAGGAGGGGGAGGGATAGAGCCGAGAGCTGGACAGGTGATAGGCAAAAGGGGATACGAGAGGATCATGGGACAGGAGGTCCGGGAAGAAAGACCGGGGGGGGGGGACCCAGAGGATGGGCAAGAGGTATATTCAGAGGGACAGAGGGAGAAAAAGGAGAGTGAGAGAAAGAATGTGTGCATAAAAATGAGTAACAGATGGGGTACGAGGGGGAGGTGGGGCCTAGCGGAAGTTAGAGAAGTCAGTGTTCATGCCATCAGGTTGGAGGCTACCCAGACGGAATATAAGGTGTTGTTCCTCCAACCTGAGTGTGGCTTCATCTTTACAGTAGAGGAGGCCGTGGATAGACATGTCAGAATGGGAATGGGATGTGGAATTAAAACGTGTGGCCACTGGGAGATCCTGCTTTCTCTGGCGGACAGAGCGTAGATGTTCAGCAAAGCGGTCTCCCAGTCTGCGTCGGGTCTCACCAATATATAAAAGGCCACATCGGGAGCACCGGACGCAGTATATCACCCCAGTCGACTCACAGGTGAAGTGATGCCTCACCTGGAAGGACTGTTTGGGGCCCTGAATGGTGGTAAGGGAGGAAGTGTAAGGGCATGTGTAGCACTTGTTCCGCTTACACGGATAAGTGCCAGGAGGGAGATCAGTGGGGAGGGATGGGGGGGACGAATGGACAAGGGAGTTGTGTAGGGAGCGATCCCTGCGGAATGCAGAGAGAGGGGGGGAGGGAAAGATGTGCTTAGTGGTGGGATCCCGTTGGAGGGGCTGTTTCGATGACTTTGTGGTTTGATGTTTTATATTATATGTTTCTCGCTCGTTTTTTTTCTCTATTTGCGCGATTTATTCTTTTTCTATTAGCATGCTGGGGGTTTGATGCTTTTCTTTGAAGGGGTTCCATGGTTTTCTTCAACATGAAAAAAATGTGCAGATGCTGGACTTCCAAAGTAATGCACACAAAATGCTAGAGGAACTCAGCAGGCCAGGCAGCATCTGTGGAGAGGAATAAACAGTCGACGTTTCGAGCCAAGACTCTTTAGTTTGCTTTGTGGATATCTCTAGGAGGACAAATCTCAGGGTTGTATACTGCATACATACTTTGGTGATAAAAATGCTTAGAGTCTTTGAACTGTGAACTTTGAAGACACGGAGTATAGCATATGTAGAATCTAGAGTAACAAACAACCTGCCAGAGGAAATAATTTATTGTTTAGACCCAGAATGTCAATGATTCCTTTTCCTCTCAGATGCTGGGTGACCTGCCAAGTTCCTCCGGCAGATTGTTTGGTATAATGACTCTTCCTCAGATGAGGACATTTTAAGGCAGGTCTTAGAGCAGGAAAGAGGCTGCTTGCTCCAAGGTCTTAAGGGTGGGTGTTCAATATCATGAGGACTTTTGACAGAGTAATTCAGGAGAAACTACTTCCACTCAATAGTCATAGGAATATCTGACAATAAGACCTGGAGGGAAGCTGAGTGACTTTATTTTAAGAAGTTGTTCCAGTCTGGAAGGAACGGGTTGAAAAATCTTTGGAAGGACACTCAAAGGAAACTTTCAGAAGGGCTGAGAAAGGAAAGGCTATGGGGCTATGGGAAAATGTGAGACGCAGGGGTAAATGGTGGATCTATCAGTGATATTGTAGGCATAAAGAGGAGGCAGGGTGGAAACCTCCTCCGGAATCTCCGGAGGAGAAGGCCCCGAATCCTCGGCTTTGCTTGTTTCAGCGGCCGGGGCAAGGTCGAATGTGCTCGGCAGAGGATGGCGCTCGGGAGGCTGTATCGGAGGGGCTGGTCGGAGGCTCGAATTTTTCGGACGGACAGACTCAGTGTCGGCTGTGGTTGGGTGCTTCCAATGCATTGGCAGTTGTCGGTGCCTGGAGGTTTATGGCAGGGAGTTTCTCCCTTTGCCGCCTGCTATCGGGGACTCGGGAGTCGATCGGGACTTTGAGACTTTTTTTTACCGTGCCCATGGTCTGCTCTTCATCAAATTATGGTATTGCTTTGCACTACTGTAACTATATGTTATAATTATGTGGTTCTGTCAGTGTTAGTCTTTGGTTTGTCCTGTTTTTCTGTGATATCACTCTGGAGGAATATTGTATCATTTCTTAATGCATGCATGCATTTCTAAATGACAATAAAAGAGGACTGAGTGTTCTCATAATCTAATCTAATCTGTCTCTACCAAAGGCGCTCCTTCCCTCTGCTAACCTACAGATCACCGTTGGGCAAGGTGTAGCATCTGTCTAGCCTTCCCCCCCACCCCGAACAGGGTCACGTGAAACCATGGGAGCAGGTGTTGTATGGTCGAATGAGCAGCCCATGCATATCTCAAGTCCTGGTTATGCGTCTACTGATGCCAGGCATATCAGCTCTGAAGAGTATTAATGATGGCTGAGGTGGAGGGAGGGGGGATCATCTGTCTTGTAAAGTCACTGCCCAGAAGAAGACGATGGCAAACCACTTCTGTGGAAATAATTTGCCAGGAACAGTTATGGTCATGGAAAGATAATAATCGCCTACATTGTCCGACGTGATACCTGACGAACAAGCAAATAGGTGTAAAGTCCTCCTTTCGTGCTGCTAGACCTTATGTTTAATCCAGTGGATACAAACATTAGCTACTGGCGACTCAACAATTTGTTAGGAACTGGGTGCTCCACATGGGAGAATCTGGAGCAGGGCAGGAGGAAAAATTCAAAATATCATTTAGACCATACAACCATAAGATACAGGAACAGAATTAGGCCATTTGGCCCATCAGGCCTGCTCCAACATTCCTTCACGATTTATTATCCCTCTCATTCTCCTGCCTTTGTAACCTTTGATGCCCTTACTAATCAAGAAACTATCAATCTCCACTTCAAATGTACTCAATGTCTTGGCCTCTATAGCCGTCTGTGGCAATAAATTCCACAGATTTCACCACCCTCTGGCTAAAGAAATTCTTCTTCATCTCTTTTTTTTTGAGATTTGAGGAGTTTAGTTTGATTTGGTATGTCACCAAAAACACTTGAAAATGATGTACCGTGGACAGCGTTCTAACTGGCTACATCACCTTCCGGTACGGTGGGGGAGATGTGCAGGGGGAGGGCTTCTGTACAGGATCGAAGTAAGCTGCAGAGAGTTGTAAACTCAGTTAACTCCATCATGGGCACCAGCCTCCGTAGCGTCCAGGACATCTTCAAGGAGCGGTGCCTCAGAAAGGCGGTGTCCATCATTAACGACGGCCATCGCCCAGGACATGCCCTCTTGTCATTGCTACCATCAGGGAGGAGGTACAGGAGCGTGAAGGCACACACTCAACGATTCAGGAACAGTTTCTTCCCCTCTGCCACCCAAAGAATGGACATTGAACCCATGAACACAATCTCGCTGCTTTTTAATTTCTATTTTAGCACTACTTTATTTTCTTTCTTTTCCAATATTTTTATTAGTTTCTACATAGAAGAATACAGAGTACAAGAAAGTATATAATAAAGGTCAAAAAGATTTTAAAAACTACCAATTACACTATATCTATTCATAATAACAATCTCATTGCCCTGTATTCATGTAAGTTAATCAATAGTTATATTGAATTCTACAAATTTATTACAGAAAAAAAGAGTCTAACCACTACTTAAACTGAAGCTACACACATCAAAGTTGCTGGTGAACGCAGCAGGCCAGGCAGCATCTCTAGGAAGAGGCGCAGTCGACGTTTCAGGCCGAGACCTGAAGCTGTTTATTCAGGAGTGAAAAAGGTAAAATACCTTCTCATATAATAAAAAATTAATAACAGCCAACATCTGAATTTAAACAATGAATTGAAGGTTTTGAAAATAATTCAGAAAAGGTCCCCACAATGTTTGAAAGTCTTGACGAGATTCAGAAATTGAACAACGAATCTTCTCTAAATCTAAGCATGACATAACGTCACAGAACCATTGAGCATGAGTAGGAGGAAAAACATTTAAACAAAAGCGCCCTCGAATAAAAACAATTCTTTAATTTAACTATCTATATACCTGCTGTAATTCACAGTTTTTAAAAAAAATTTATGAATTGCATTGCACTGCTGCTACAAAGATAACAAATTTTCACAACATATGCTGGTGATATTAAATCTGAATCTGATTCTAAAGGATGCCCTTGTATTCTGAGGTTGTGTCCTGTGGTCCAAGACCTCACACCCAGCACTATAGAAAACATCCTCTCCACGTCTATTCTAATCTCAGCCTTCCGATATTCAATAGGTTTCAATGAGATAGTCCCTCATTCTTCTAATCTCCAGTGGCTACAGACCCGGAGTCACCAAACATTCCTCATTCATTTCCCGGATCATTCCCGTAAATCTATTTAAAGGTCTTCTAATATACAGTAACAAACTCCAACAAATTCAGAATGGATCAAATGATAAGCACATTCATTACTACAAGGGAAATTCTACCTCTGTACGTTAAGTCATTCGAAGGCAGCTTCAATCTTACAGCTCGCAATCAACCATTTTTATATGTTTACAATGTCCGCTAGTTCACCAACATCGTGTATTTGAGGTTGTTCCTTCCCATAATTATGTTCCTTCCTTATGTGCATCCATCACAATTGTCTCCAATCAGTCCACTTATATTTTGAGTCTTCTTCCCCCCCCCCAATGACAGCTGTGTCCTGTTAGTCAAGACATTCCTTGCCATAAATACAACCCCTGCTATAAAACACACACACACACACACACACACACACACACACTTCTTGTAAGCTTCCATCCAAACCAGCAAAGCACTCTGGGATCATACAGGTTCCATTTTGTCACATTAAATTTTAAGAAGTAATTACACTTTACACAGAAGTTGGGGTCACAGGTAGATTTCCACAGTATAAAATGAAAAAAGAAAAATACACAAATGTTAAAAAAAAGTCATGACAGTTGCAGAAACATCAATTTTCTGGTAAAATATTTCTGATGTCAGGAAATCTAAACAGAAGCAACACACACAAAATACATGAGGAACTCAGCAGGCCAGGAAGCATCTTTGGAAAAGAGTAAACAGTCGAAGTTTCAGGCCAAAACCCTTGTTCAGGACTGTATCTAAACAGAATGTACTGTTTTAAACATCAAACTGCCTTCTCTTTTGCAGAACCCAGCTGCTGCCAGGAGATGGTTTTCACTCTTAAAGTAAAATTAAGTTATTAAACATATGTTTTCTATTCTTGGTTCAGGGGACAAAATTCTATTGTTTCCTCAATATAAACAGGAAACCTTATAAGCAGTCTAGACAATGTCCACAGCTGCTTGTAAAGCTGTCCAAAGAAATGAATGTTTTTGTAGTTTTGCTGGAAGGAGAAATTTGCACAGTGACTTCTATATCCTCAGGAAATTACAAGTTGTAGGCACAACTGTGATGCAGAAAATGTGAAGCTAACTTGCACGCAGTGAGTTCCCACCAACAGAAAAGTGCTAATCCCTAGCACACCTGCTTTAGTTTAGGGGCGAGCCTTTGAAATAGAATTCTGAGGTCTTTTACGTTTACCCAAAAGGGCCTCCACTTGCAATGGCAGGGTTCTCCAGAAACACAGATGTGCCACTTGACAAGAAGTTTGTGGAGAGGCGAAGGGAACTCCAGCTCATTGAAGGCAGCAGAGGACGTGCTGGAACCATTACTGGAACATATACTCAGTGGCCTCTTTATTAGGTACACCTGCTCGTTAATGCAAATATCTAATCAGCCTATCACGAGGCAGCAACTCGATGCATAAAAGCATGCGGGCGTTGTCAAGAGGTTCAGTTGCTGTTCCGACCCGGTGCCGGAACGGGGAAAAGAAATGTGACCTGAGTGACTTTGGCCGTGGAATTTGGACTGTTGGTGCCAGACGGGGTGGTTTGCGTATCTCAGAAACTGCCGGTCTCCTGGGATTTTCACGAAAGACAGTCTGAGTTCACAGAGAATGGTGCGAAAAGCAAAAAAAAAAACGTCCAGCGAGTGGCTTGTTTGTGGGCGAAAACATCTTGTTAATGAGAGCAGTCAGAGGAGAAACACCAGACTGTTTCAAGCATACAGGAAGGTGACAGTAACTCTCAGATACTTTATCTCATGGTCTTGATATTTATTGCTTATTTATTTATTATTATTATCATTGTTCATCATTAATTTTTCTATTTGCACAGTTTTTTGCCTTTTGCACACAGGTTGAAAGCCCAGCTTGGTGCAGTCTTTCATTAATTCTGTTATGGTTATTATTCTCGGGATTTATTGAGTCCTTAAACTAAGTCTCAGTCTGCAAGAAACTGAACCTCAACATGGTAAATGGAGACATATATGTACTTTGATAATAAATTTACTTTGAACTTTGAACTAACCACGCGTTCCTTCAAAATGTGATCTAAGAAAGGTGGGAGGAGAGAGAGCAGCGTGTCGCGCGTGCGCAGCCCTCCGGTGAAAAATGATATCGTATCCGTTAAATAGGGGCCGTGGGCAATTCTGATTTGATGGAGACAGCCATGAAAGCACAGGAGAACATCTGGAGAAATTTCTGAAACGCCAGTCCGCTGCTGTTGTTACTGCGCGGTCGGGAATCTTTCGGAGGGTAGGCCTCAAACTCCCCGGCTTTGCCTGCCGTTGGCGACCGAGATTGAGGTCAAATCGTTCAGACAGAGATGGCGCTCAGTACTCTGTGTCGGAGAGCTGATCGGAGGCTCGAAGTTTTCGGACGACTCAGAGTCGGACTGTGTTCGGGCATGGCAGGGAGAGTTTTTCTTCCTTCTCCCGTCTACGTGAGATGTGGGACATTTGAGAGACTTTGAACTTTTTACTGTGCTCATGGACTTCTTCATCAAGTTACGGTATTGTTGCACTGTTGTAACTATATGTTATAATTATGTGGTTTTTGTCAGTTTTTCAGTCTTGATCTGTCTTGTGTTTCTGTGATATCACACCGGAGGAATATTGTATCATTTCTTAATGCATGCATTACTAAATAACAATAAAAGACGACTGCGAGTCTTCATAATCTAAAAGTGATTTTAACCGTGGAATGACTGTTAGCCTTTTGGGTCTTTTGGAGCTGAAAATCTATTGATGCTTTTTTTTCCCAGTCATTTTCCTCAGAGGCTGACCTCTCACTTCAAGATTCTGATCCCTGGTTCTACACTCCTTCGTCAAGGGAAACTATTCCTATCATCATCTCGTTATGCTCTGAAAAAGTTTTTCAGATTTTAATGAGATCATCTAGGTTCACTTAACCTGTATAAATCCCCCTGAAATGTTTCCACATACTGATTATACCTCACACAGCTTTCCCAGCTTTGCACCATCAGCAAAGTTTACATGAAATTCGAACCGAAACTTCAGAAATTAAAGCAGATAACTCCGCTGGCCAGATCTGACGAAGGGCCTCATACAGGGGCTATTGACTGTTTCTCCTTCCGCAGATGCTGCCGGCCCTGCTGAGAGTTCCTACAGTTTCTTCTTCAGGAGTCAGAGAGTCATAGAAAAATGCAGCATAGAAACAGGGCCATGTAAACTGCCTGCTCCAATCAAAATGCACCGGGCCCATAGTCCTACAGTACCCTTACAATCCCTTCCATGTACCTAGGGGGAGAAGATGGCGGCGTGACGCAGCGCGCGTGGCCACTCCGAGTTGATATCGTATTTGTGAAGTAGGATGCTGTGCACAATTCTGATTTGACGGAGACAGCTGTGAGAAGCATGGAGAAACATCAGGAGAAACTTCTGAAATGCCCGGTTCACTGCCGCTGCTACTGTGCGATCGAGAATCTCCGGAGGGGAAGGCCCCAAATCCTCGGCTTTGCCTGTTGCCTGTTGCCGGGGCCGGGGTCGAAGTGCTCGGCAGAGGTGGTGCTCGGTGTCGGAGACCTGGTCGGAGGCTCGAAGCTTTTGGACAGACTTGGAATCGGTCTGTGGTTGGTGCTTCCAGGATGCCGCATTGGCAAGTTTGCGGCACTGGAAGCTCATGGCAGGAAGATTTTGCTTCCTTCAATCGTCTGCGTGAGATGATGGAACTTTCGAGAGACTTTGAGACTTTTTTTTATGTGCCCATGGTCTGTTCTTCTATCAAATTACGGTATTGCTTGCACTGTTGTAACTATATGTTATAATTATGTGGTTTTTGTCAGTTTTTTTAGTCTTGGTTTGTCTTGTGTTTCTGTAATATCATTCTGGAGGAACAAATTGTACCATTTCTTAATGCATGCATTACTAAATAACAATAAAAGAGGACTGCGTGTCCTGATAATCTAATCTAATCTATCCAAACTTCTCTTAAAGGTTGAAATCGAGCTCGCACGCACCACTTGCGCTGGCAGCTCGTTCCACACTCTCACCACCCTCAGAGTGAAGAAGTTTCCCCTTCATGTTCCCCTTAAACATTTCACCTTTCACCCTTAAACTATGACCTCTGGTTGTCATCCCACCCAACCTCCGATTGGAGTCCCACACAGCCAATGATCTCACTTTAAGGACTCATGTGACGTATACGTAGTTTGGAACCAGGTGCTGATGAAGAGTCTTGGCCTGAAACTTCAACTGTTTACTCCAGCATTTAGTGTGTATGTTGCCCTGGATTTCCAGCATCTGCAGAATCTCTTGTGTTTATGGTTGGTGTCCTTCTTCAATTTCCATGTCTCAGAATGCTTCAATGCCCATGAAACGTAGTGGATTCGGCCCAGTACATCACGGTAAAGACCTCCCCACCACTGAGCACATCGACATGAAACGCTCTCGTAGGAAAGCAGCATCCATCATCAGAGACCCCCACCAACCAGGCCATGCTCTTTTCTCACTGCTGCCATCTGGTAGAAGGTACACGAGCCTCAGGACTCGCACAACCAGGTTCGGGAACAGTTACTACCCTTCAACTATCAGGCTCCTGAACAAAAGGGGATAACTACACTCACTTGCTCATCCATTGAGATGTTCCCACAACCAATGATCTCACTTTAAGGACTCTTTATCTCATGCTCTCGTTATTTATTGCTGTTTATTTATATTTGCATTTACACAGTTTGTTGTCTTCTGCACTCTGTTAATCTTTCACTGATCCTGTTTACAGTTACTATTCTATAGATTTGTTGAGAATGCCCACAGGAGAATGAATCTCAGGGTTGTATATGGTGACATGTATATACTTTGGGACGGGGACCTGATGAAGGGTCTCAGCCCAAAACGTTGATTGTTCACTCTTTTCAATAGATGCTGCCTGACCTGCTGAGTTCCTCCAGCATTTTGTGTGTGTTGCTTTGGATTTCCAGCATCTGCAGATTTATATATATACACACACACACACACACAAAATATGCCAGTGATACTAAGCCTGATTCTGATTCTGACTTGAGGGCCGCCCCCAGAAGACCCTCGGTTGTTGACAGATTTAACTGTACGTTTTGATGTAGATATGATAAATAAATCTGAATCTGAAATCTGAAATCATCCATTGGGAAGAATCAACTTGCACTTATAACACAAAGTTCAAGGTTCAAGGGAAATTTTATTATCAAAGTATATATATATGTCACCATATACAACCCTGAGATTCATTTTCCTGCGGGCCTCCTCAGCGAATCTATAGAATAGTAACTGTAAACAGGATCAGTGAAAGATCAACCAGAGTGCAGAAGACAACAAACTGTGCAAATGCAAATATAAATAAATAGCAAGAACATGAGATAAAGGGTCTTTAAAGTGAGATGATTGATTGTGGGAACATTTCAATTCCCTTTTGTTCAAGAACCTGATAGTTGAGGAGTAGTAACTGTTCTTGAACCTGGTGGTGCGAATCCTTTCCCCTATGATCCACTCTCTTCTCCAATCAGATTCCTTCTTCTCCAACCCTTGACCTTTCCCACCCACCTGGCTTCACCTAACTCCTGCCAGCTATCCTCCTTCCCCTCCTCCCTCCTTTTTATTCCGGCATCCTCCCCCCTTCCTTCTCAGTCCCAAAGGAGGGTCTCATTCCGAAACGTCAACTGTTTATTCATTTCCACAGACGCTGCCTGACCTGCTGAGTTCCTCCAGCATTTTGTGTGTGTCACTTTGGACTTGCAGCAGAATTTCTCATGTTTACGATTTGCCCACAACGTTCAGCAAGTAGGTGCTCGTGATGTCTGTCTTTCCAAACCTTGAAACAGAGATGCTAAGGGCAACTGGTAACTCTAGACTAACAGTCAGTGCTGAAGTGTGCAAATTTCACATACACCTTCAGTATGAAAATTGTGGCAAAGGTATGTCACAAAAGAGAGGACTCAAAACCAGAATCAGGTTTAACATCAGCGGCATATGCTGTGAAAGTTGTTAACAGCGGTACAATGCAATTCATGACAATATAGAAAATAACTGCGAATTACTGTAAGTATATATTTATAACTAAATCGTTAAATTAAATAAGTATTGCAAAAATAGAAATAAAAAAGTAGTGAGGTAGTGTTCATGGGTTCAATATTGATTCAGAAATCGGATGGCAGAGGGGAAGAAGCTGTTCCTGAATCATTGAGTGTGTGCCTTCAGGCTCCTGTACCTCCTCCCTGTTGGTGACAATGAGAAGAGGGCATGTCCTGGGTGATGGGGGTCCGTAATGATGGACGATACATTTTCAAGGCATCGCTCTTTGAAAATGTCCTGGATACTACAGAGGCTGGTGCCCAGGATGGAGCTAATCGAGTTTACAACTTTCTGCAGCTTATTTCGATCCTGTGCAGTAGACCCCAACCCCATACCAGATGGCGATGCAGCCAATTAGAATGCCCTCCACGGTACATCTGTAGAAATTTGCGAGTGTTTTAGGTGACATACCAAATTCCCAGTGAAATATAGCCACTGTTGTGCCTTCTTTATAGTTGCATCGATATGCTGCGACCAAGTTAGATCCTCAGAGGTACTGACACCCAGGAACTTGAAATTCTTCACTTTCTCCAATTTTGATCCCTCTGTCAGGATTGGTATGTGTTCCTTCGTCTTACCCTTCCTGAAGTCCACAATCTTTGGTCTTACTGACGTTGAGTGCAAGGTTGTTGCTGTGGCACCACTCAACGAGCTGGTACATCTCGCTCCTGTATGCCCCCTTGTCATCAACTGAGATTCTGCCAACAATGGTTGTATCGGGGGAAGGGAGGAGAAGATGGCAGTGCAACGCAGTCCTTCCGAATGATATTGTATGTGTTAACTAGGGGGTTGTGCACAATCCTGATTTGATGGAGACAGCCGTGAGAAGCACGGAGGAACATCTGGAGAAACTTCTGAAATGCCCGCTTCGCTGCCGCTGCTACTGTGCGATCGAGAATCTCCGGAGGGGAAGACTCCAACTCCTCGGCTTTGCCTATTGCCTGTTGCCGGGGCCGGGGTCGAAGCGCTCGGCAGAGATGGTGCTCGGTGCTCGGTGTCGGAGAGCTGGTCGGAGGCTCGGAGTTTTTCGGACGGACTCGGAGTCGGACTGTGGTCGGATGCTTCCGGGATGCTGCATCGGCAAGTTTGCGGCGCTGGAGGTTCACCGTCTGCGTGAGATGATGGGACTTTCGAGGGACTCTGAGACTTTTTACGGTGCCCATGGTCTGGTCTTTATCAAATTATGGTATTGCTTTGCACTGTTGTAACTATATGTTATAATTATGTGATTTTTGTCAGTTTTTCAGTCAGTTTGTCACGTGTTTCTGTGATATCATTCTGGAGAAACATTGTATCATTTCCTAATGCATGCATTACTAAATGACAATAAAAGAGGACTGTGTGTCCTCATAATCTAATCTAATCTAATCTAATCTTCAGTAAATTTATAGATGGCCTTTGAGCTGTGCCTACCCACACAATTCACGGGTGTCGAGAGAGAGTACAGCAGTGGGCTAAGCATACGTCCCTGAGGTGCACCAGTGTTGACTGTCAGTGGAAAAAGGATGGGAGTGAGACTGAAAGAAGTTACTGGCTTTATGCTTTCTTTCTACACTGCTGTGTTATTATCAAATTAGCAACTTTTTTTTCTGGTAGTACTGTACTTCTGCTCTGGAGCAGAGAGACATCGATTCAAATCCTACTTAAAAGACTTCAGCATCAAAATCTATTCAGTCCATCGCTTTATCTGAGGTTCTGCCAACATTGGTTGCTAACTCAGTGCCAACTCAGGGGAAAAAAAAACCAAATGAATCTCACAGAGAAGGTGAAAATTTACTCTATTTTTCATAGATTGCTGGTTGTAAAGGTTTTCTCAGGATTTAGTTGCCAACTTTAGGTTCAGCCTGCAGATTTGCCATGATTAACCAACTCTGAGAATTTTTAAGCCGCCCTTAAATATTGTTACAAAATCCCAGCATGAAACTGATTGATTTCAGTTTGAAATCATATCCTCAATCGCCCAGGCACCGTCTTGTAGCACACGACAATAATTCAGGGAAAAGACACTTCGCGGGGAGAGGATTTGAGATGGTCTAAAAGGTCAGGGTGACTGAGCCTGAGCAAATTATTTGAGTTCTGATGGAAACAGCAGCAGTGATGGGGGGAGGTGGGGGATAAGAAAGCAAGTATTAATCTCCAAGCAGCTGCCAGCCCAAACTTGGTGGCACGTTTGGAGATTACAGCTTGGCTGGAGGAAAAAATAGCAAGGAAATGATGTCATTCTGACAAGTCGGTGGAAGGCCTCCTCTCGTGTCGAGACGAGGCCACACTCGAGGTGGAGGAGCAACACCTTATATTCCGTTTGGGTAGCCTCCAACCTGATGGCATGTATATTGATTACTCTTTCTGGTAAGCAAATATGTCTGCCCCCATTCCTCCTGCTCTAACCTTTTACCTCTTCCTACCTGCCTATCACCTCCCCCTTTCTCCTGTGGTCCTCTCTCCTCTCCTGTCAGATTCCTTTTTCTTCAGCCCTTGACCTTTCCCACCCACCTGGCTCCACCAATCAACTTCCAGCCAGCCTCGTTCCCCATCTTTTTATTCTGGTGCCCTCCCCCTTCCTTTCCGGTCCTGAAGAAGGGTCTCAGCCCGAAACGGTGACTGTTTATTCATTTCCATAGATGCTGCTGGACCTGTTGAGTTTCTCCAGCATATTGTCTATTTTGCTAAGAATATGATTAAGGCCTGTCTGGTACTAAGTCGCATGTATACTGGACTTAATCTCAGGAGTATACACCCAGTGGCTACTTTATTAGGTATACCTATACACTTGCTCGTTAATGCAAATATCTAATCAGCCAATCATGTGGCAGCAACTCAATGCATAAAAGTATGACAACATGGTCTAGAGGTTCAGTTGTTGTTCAGACCTAACATGAGAATGGGGAAGAAAGATGATTTAAGTGACTTTGGAATGATTGTTGGTGCCAGACAGGGTGGTTTGAGTATCTCAGAAACTGCTGATCTCCTGAGATTTTCATGCACGTCAGTCTCTAGAGTTTACAGAGAATGGTGTGAAAAACCAAAAAAAAACATCTAGTGAGTGGCAGTTCTGTGGGCAAAAACGCCTTGTTAATGAGAGAGGTGAGAGGAGAATGGCCAGACTGGTTCAGGCTGACAGGAAGGTGACAGTAACTCAAATAACCACACGTTACAACAGTGGTGTGCAGAAGAGCATCTCTGAATGCACAACACATCGAACCTTGAAGTGGATGGGCTACAGCAGCAGAGAACCACGAGCATAGTCAGGAGGTACCTAATGAAATGGCCAGTGAGTATATAATCTTGGCTGCAGGAAGTCTCAGCAAGTCTGTAGAGGGCCCAGAGACTCTATCGGATTGTCTACATGAGCTGGGTGATTGAATCTGATCAGAACTCTCTACATGCATGAAAGACTTCAGAAATTTCC
Organism: Mobula hypostoma; assembly: GCF_963921235.1. NCBI lineage: Eukaryota > Metazoa > Chordata > Chondrichthyes > Myliobatiformes > Myliobatidae > Mobula > Mobula hypostoma. The sequence goes on along the minus strand of NC_086126.1, from coordinate 8,881,493 downwards.
CGATCCTTATTCACAAGGAGCTTGCTAGCCAATCAAAATACAATGGATAATAGATGCACTTAAAAAAAAATAGTTTATGAACCTCAATAGAGTCAGATGCTGAGGAAGGATTTAACTGGAGGCTAATGCCTGTACCTCCTCCAAGAGGACCACAACCTTGTTGTAGGGTTTGGAGGCTTGCGTGACTCAATGACCTGGACAGCTGTGTTGGCTGGAGTCGGGGCTTTGTGCTTTGGCTCTTGGTAAGGGTCACCCATGGCCAAACAGGTCAAAGGGTAGAGGCCAGGCTAAGAGTGGTCCACTGGTCCTCCAGGTTTGGGGCTAACAACCCTAACGGGTCAAACAAAACTGTTACGGAAATAGCAATGAAGAATCCTTTTATATCTGAGTGTGGCGGTATTCCTGAGACTCCACCCGGGACTTGCGTGACTGACAGTCATGAAAACCGAGAGGAAGCTACTGACACGATGAAGGAAGCCCTGAACCCCACCAGAGATGACCTTCATCGCTGCATAACAGCGTAACGGGTAACAGGGTGCAAAAGGCCCGACCCTGCATAATTTGAAGGGACATCACCCCACCTATCCATAGGCAGGCCGTCCTAAACGTTTCTAAAGCTAAGTTTACATTTTATATTAACATCATCAGACCAGCTCCTCAACATGGCCCGAAACGAAAAGAAATATCAACCTGCAGATGCTAGAAAGCTAAAATAATACAGAAACTCAAACTCTCAGCAGCTCAGACACTGTCCGTGGAAAGTGAAGCAATTTATGCTTTAGGTCCGAGGCTCTTCACCTGAACTGAGAAAAAGAGAACTTGAAAGCTTTCAGTGACACGGAACTGTGTGGAATGGATAGAACAAAGAAAATATTTCTGTCACAAAGTGACCAAATGCCCTTGAAGTACAAAGTACGTTACAAAGTAAATTTTATTGTCAAAGTACGTAAATGTCTCCGTATGCAAATAGTCCAAATGGTTCAATTTAATATCAGAGAATGTAGACAGTATACAACCTGAAATTCTTACTCTTCACAGACAAGAAAACCCACAGAATGAATGATAGAAACGTCAGAACCCCAAAACACCCCTCCACCCGCGTACAAGCAACAGTAGAAATATCAACCACGCACCCCCCACTGTGCAAGCAACAGCAAACGCCCCAAAGAAACCTTGATCTAGAGTCCATGAAAATCTACAGTCCACAACCCAGCACATTGGTATCTCAGACAGGCTCTCTCTGTCTCCACTGAGGGAGAGAGAGGTCGCTCCAGTAACAATGGGAGACCAGCAGCTCGGTGTTCCGATGTCGCAGTCTTCTCCAAGCACACCTCTCCCCATCCCGCCATCCCCGACTTGGGAACGACAGGCTCTCACCCTCCATTGACAGAGAGAGGGAAAGAGGGAAAGAGAGAGAGAGGGAAAGGGAAAAAGAGAGAGGGAAAGACAGAGAGAGGGAGAGAGGAGAGAGAGGGAAAGAGAGAGAGAGAGATATTTATATATATACTAGTTGGTAGGTTAATTAATCATTGTAAATTGTCCTGTGATTAGGCTAGAGTGGGGGGAGGGCCCTAAATAGAGAGAGAGAGAGAGAGATAGAGAGAAAGAGAATTTGAGAGAGAGAGGGAAAGAGAGAGAGAGAGAGAAAAAGATAGGGGGGGAGAGAGAGAGGGAAAGATTTATATATATACTAGTTGGTAGGTTAATTGGTCATTGTAAATTGTCCCGTGATTAGGCTCAGGTGTGGGGAGGACCCTAAATAGAGAGAGAGAGAGAGAGTGAGAGAGAGAGAGAGAGATAGCGAGAAAGAGAATTCGAGAGAGAGAGAGATAGAGAGAAAGAGAATTCGAGAGAGAGAGAGAGAGAGAGAGAGCGAGAAAGAGAATTCGAGAGAGAGAGAGATAGAGAGAAAGAGAATTTGAGAGAGAGAGAGAGAGAATTCGAGTAGAGGTCACTTCTTCCTACAGTAATGCACACCGCCTCACAACACGCTGGAGGAACTCAGCAGGTCGGGCAGCATCCGTGGAAAAGATCGGTCGACGTTGCGGGCCGGAACCCTTTGTCAGATTTCCCCACCCTTTCACCTGCTGAGTTCCTCCAGCGTGTTGTGAGTGTTGCTTTGACCCCAGCATCTGCAGAGTATTTCGTGTTGACAATGCACACCGCCTGCTGCCCCTACGTTTCAGTCTCCCAAGCGTGAAGATTCATTTTCTTGAGGGCATACCCAACAAATCTGTAGAGTTGTAACTATTATTTTATTCTGAAACAGTAAGACCCAGGGTCTTAATCAATAATCAGTAAGGGTCAATAATCAGCCCCTTGGCCTTGCTGACATTGAGAGGGAGGTTGCTGTTGGGGCGCCCCTCAGCCAGATTTTCAATCTCCCTCCTGTGTGCTGATTCGTCACCACCTTTGATTCGGCCGATGACAGTGGCGTCGTCAGTAAATATGAATCCAGCATTGGAGCTGGGCGTAGCCACACAGTCACAGTGTAAAGCGGATAGAGCAGGGGACTGCGCACACAGCCGTGTGGTGCACCTGTGTTGATGGAGACCGTGGAGGAACTGGCTGGGTCTTTTGAAAGATTCTTAAATAGGTACATGGAGCTTAGAAAAATAGAGGGCTATGCAGTAGGGGAATTTCTAGGCAGTTTCTGGAGTAGGTTACTTGGTCGGCACAAATTGTGGGCTGAAGGGCCTGTAATGTGCTGTAGATTTCTATGTTCTATGCTCTATTAACCCAAAACTTGGCCCAACAATCCCCTGGGAGCTGGTTCTACTGACTGCCCCTCTCAGTATGGACTGGGGTGTGGGCTGACTCGCTCAGACCTGCTCAGAGCACCCACCATTTGGCATGCTTCGGACAAACGGGTGCTAACTAGCAACGTTAACCAGTCACACCGGAAGCTGCAAGATCTGGGGAGCAAGCGAGTGCACTGGCCACTTCCTTCTTTCTACAGCGTGGAATCGGCCCTCCCCGTCTTTCGAGCCAGCATTTCCCCCGATTTAACCCCAGCCTAATCACAGGACAGTTTACGACACCCAATTAACCTGCCAACCCATACATCTTCGGACTGTGGGAGGAAACCGGAGCACCCGGAGGAAACCCACGCGGCCATGGGGAGAACGTACAAACTCCCGACAGGCAGTGGCGGGAATCGAACCCGGGTCGGCGGTACTGTGAAGCGTTGTGCTAACCACTACGCCACAGGGCCGCCAATTCTGCATTGTGAGATTGTATAATTCTAAAGTTTATCATTCAAAGCAAATTTATTGTGAAAGTACTACAGTATATGTCACCATATACAGCCCTGAGATTCATTTTCTTGTGGGCATTCACAGTAAATACAAAGAAACACAATAGAATCAATTAAAGACCACACCATATAATCATATAACAATTACAGCATGGAAACAGGCCATCTCGGCCCTTCTAGTCCATGCCGAAATCTTACCCTATCCTAGTCCCACCGACCTGCACTCAACCCATAACCCTCCATTCCTTTCCTGTCTATATATCTATCCAATTTAACTTTAAACGACAACATCGAACCTTCCTCAACCACTTCTGCTGGAAGCTCATTCCACACAGCTACCACTCTCTGAGTAAAGAAGTTCCCCCTCATGTTACCCCTAAACTTTTGTCCTTTAACTCTCAACCCATGTCCTCTTGTTTGAATCTTCCCCACTCTCAATGGGAAAAGTCTAATCATGACAACTCTATCTATCCCCCTCATAATTTTAAACACCTCTATCAAGTCCCCCCTCAACCTTCTGTGCTCCGAAGAATAAAGACCTAACTTGTTCAACCTTTCTCTGTAACTTAGGAGATGAAACCCAGGCCACATTTTAGTAAACCTCCTCTGTACTCTCTCAATTTTATTGACATCTTTCCTATAATTCGGAGACCAGAACGGTACACAATACTCCAGATTTGGCCTTACCAATGCCTTATACAAATTCAACATTACATCCCAACTCCTATACTCAATGCTTTGATTAATAAAGGCCAGCAAACCAAAAGCTTTCTTCACCACCCTATCCACATGAGATTCCATCATCAGGGAACACACATGAGAAAGATGGACAACTAACAAAATGTGCAAAAGTAAAAATTGTGCAACTACAAAAGGAAAAATACAAAACTATAATAAATAAATAATAAGTACTAAGAACATATTTAAATATGTTCTCAAGTTGTAGAGTCCTTAAAAGTGAGTCCATAGTTTGTGGAATCAGTGCGTCAAGTTATCCACGCTGGTTCAGGAGTCTGTTGGCTCATAACTCTTAGTTGAGATTTGGGGTTAACATATGAGGAACATTTGACCACTCTTAGACTGTATTGCTTGGAGTTTAGAAGAATGAGGGAGGAACTCATAGAAACATTTCGAATATTGAAAGGCGTGGACAGAGTGGATGTGGCAAAATTGTTTCCCATGGTGGGGGAGTCTAGTACGAGAGGGCGTGACTTAAGGATTGAAGGGCGCCCATTCAGAATAGAGATGCGAAGAAATTTTTTTAGCCAGAGGGTGGTGAATCTATGGAATTTGCTGCCACGGTCAGCAGTGGAGGCCAAGTTATTGGGTGTATTTAAGGCAGAGATTGATAGGTATCTGAGTAGCCAGGGCATCAAAGGTTATGGTGAGAAGGCGGGGGAGTGGGACTAAATGGGAGAATGGATCAGCTCATGATAAAATGGCAGAGCAGACTTGATGGGCTGAATGGCTGACTTCTGTTCCTTTGTCTTATGGTCTTAAGTTATCCACACCAGTGCAGGAGCTTGTCGCTGGCAATGCTTAGGTGAGACTTGAGGTGAGTGAAGTTATCCACACAGTTCAGGAGCCTGAAGACTCTTAGAATTCTGAATAATTGTTTTTTTTTTAAGAGGCCAAGGTTAAGCAACCCAGATTAGAGGGTAATTTCATCTTGCACTTCCTCTAAAAATTTTTCAGTTGTTGAGAACTTGAGGCCCAAGCCACAGAGTCTGAAATATGATGGAAAAGGTTAAAAAATAATTCCACGATTCCCTGAGGAAACTCTGAGGAAACGGCCTCAGCGAGTGCTCTTTGCTCTAATTCTTCTGGCTCTGTGGTCCGCAAACCAAACGTGCAGGAGGTTCCCAACTGCTTCTCAGACCACCCGAAACACTTCCCACCGACTGAAGTATATGATACTTCCTCTGGCGTGCAGATGAAAACCAGATGCAGCTGGCCTCTAACACGTCTGTCCTGCACCTAGTCCGACGGCTTCTCTGAGAATGATTGGCTTCTCGTCTCTCAAGGCAATCTGTCCGTAAGAGCGGCGCAGTTTGTTTCACAAAACCACAGCATCCTAACAGATGAAGACTGCCTTTCGGCCCATCTGCCATCCCATCGTGCTCTTCACACTGTTTCCAATGCTTGTGCCTGGCCTGCTCCACCTATGGTATCAACAAAGGTTCGGACGCGTCTCCTGATGTCAGTACAAGTTAATGAACCCCATAACGTTTGCTCTTCTCCCACCGCACAGTATTCCAAAGGATCAAAGGAATCGAAGGACACTTATTTTCAAAGTATGTATAAATTATGCAACCTGAGATTTGTTTGCTTACAGGCAGCCACGATGCAAGACACCAGAAAGAATCGTATGGTCTAACCCAATTTAAAAAAAATAAAGACCAACCCCCGATGTGCAGAGAAAGAGAAAAAAAAACAAATCACGCAAACAACAGAAGCAAGTTGAGTCCATAGATCCGAATTCATGGAGTAGGCCCAAAGCCTCGGTCTCAGTTCATCATATTAGTGAGGCAAATCATCGTGAAGCTCTCAGGCACAGAGCACAGCATCCGGGGCAGTCTCACAGCCTCAGCACGAAGTTCGGTTTGACCCTTGTCTCCAGTCCCGACATCCTGACTTTCCAGTCTATCTGGGCCAGTGTCGAAATTACCAAACACTGGATTGTGCCTCGCATTTGGACTGGGGCCATGCTCTGGGCCTAGACCTCGCCGCCTAGCCTGAAGCCATTCTCGACCTCTCCGAGTCAGCTCGGCGCTTCGAGTGATCCAACCTCGCACCCGGGTCATTTGGACAGACATCGAAACTCCTCCTCTCCGAATCGCTCACACAAACTCCATGTATGAACATGTTACGCTTTGGCTTTGCAATGCACCAGCACAGCTGGTCCCTGCGATCAGCTTCGCCTGTTATTTGTGATGTCTTCAGTCGAGTTTCTTGCCTTTCAAACTACCAGTAAGCTGTTACTTGTCTTCAGTAGCGCCATCTTAATGGAATGTTTTTTTCTCAGATTCTACCTCACAGACCCAGAACAAGAACATCTGACTGAGGTTTTGCCCAATAGCAAAGGGCCCAAGAGGACTGGAGACCAGGTTCTACCTCACAGACCCAGGACAAGGACTTCTGACAGAGATTTAGTCCAATAGCAAAGGGTCCAAGAGGACTGGAGACCAGGTTCTACCTCACAGACCCAGGACAAGGACTTCTGACAGAGGTTTAGTCCAATAGCAAAGGGTCCAAGAGGACTGGAGACCAGGTTCTACCTCACAGACCCAGGACAAGAACTTCTGATTGAGGTTTAGTCCAATAGCAAAGGGTCCAAGAGGACTGGAGACCAGGTTCTACCTCACAGACCCAGGACAAGAACTTCTGATTGAGGTTTTGTCCAATAGCAAAGGGTCCAAGTGGACTGGAGACCAGGTTCTACCTCACAGACCCAGGACAAGGACTTCTGACAGAGGTTTAGTCCAATAGCAAAGGGTCCAAGAGGACTGGAGACCAGGTTATACCTCACAGACCCAGGACAAGGACTTCTGACAGAGGTTTAGTCCAATAGCAAAGGGTCCAAGAGGACTGGAGACCAGGTTCTACCTCACAGACCCAGGACAAGAACTTCTGATTGAGGTTTTGTCCAATAGCAAAGGGTCCAAGTGGACTGGAGACCAGGTTCTACCTCACAGACCCAGGACAAGGACTTCTGACAGAGGTTTAGTCCAATAGCAAAGGGTCCAAGAGGACTGGTGGTATTGACTCAGGACAAGTACCTCTGACTTGCTTTGTTTGGTGGCTGCCTGTAAGGAGACGAATCTCAAGGCAAGGCAAGTTTATTTGTATAGCACTCTTCAAACACAAGGGAGTTCAAAGTGCTTTAAGTAGACCAAGGTATAAAAATCAAACATCAAATTTTAGACAATATAAAAAAGAATAAAACCACACAATAAAATAGATATGATAAATAGAAGTTCAAGTGCAGGAGATTCTAATTAAAAGCTACAGCGAAAAGAAGTTTTAAGCCTCGATTTAAAAGGGCTTAAAGTCAGGGCAGACGTCAGATCCCCCAGAAGGTTATTCCAGATATGTGGAGGACAGGAACTGAAAGCTGCTTCACCATGCTTAGTTTGGACCCTGGGGACAGGAAGTAGACCTGCCCCAGATGACCTGAGAGCACGGGAAGGTTCACAATGCAACAGGAGGTCGGAGATCAAGGTTGTACAATGGGTACGTACTTTGATAATAAATATACTTTGAAATCTCCACACAATTGCTGCTTTGTCATTTCTCACACTTGGCTGTCCACTAAATTACCGGTTCCTCCTGTTTAATCTCTTCCTTCGCTCCAGTCCTGTCCAAAACTTTCTATTCTGGCAGAAGGACCAGAGAGGAACCACAGATTCGGTTACCAGTCTAAATAATGGTGAGGTTAAATGCAGATAAGGCTGAGTAAAGGGGAAACTTGCAGCCGAGGGGCAATTGTGCGTCCAATCATGAAGGGGCTCGGCCCGGAACGTCAACTGTTCATTCCCCTCCACAGATGCTGCCTGACTTGCTGAGTTCCTGCAGCATTTTGTGTGTGTTGCTCATGAAACAAAGTTTAAAAAAGTTCAAACTTCTCCATTCCAGTCCGAGCACACCCTTCGCATACTGTAGCCAAAACGTCTCCCTCACTCAAGTTCTCATTTCATCGTGGCTGATCCATTTTCCCTCTCAGCCCTAATCTCCTGCCTTCTCCCCGTATCCCTTCGTGCCCTGACCAATCAGGCATGTGTGCTGCTTTGGACTGCCAGCATCTGCAGACTTTCTCATGTTTATAACATGCAAAATTGATGCTTTATGAAATAAAAATGAGTCCCAGATTTTCTCCTTAGTCTGATACGTTGGTCTAGCATTTCGCCTTTGATGTCAAGCTTTGTTGCTGCTCTGTATTGTCTAGACACATTGACTGTCGAGTCCACTAGGAGGTTTCAGTTATTATAACATTGTTAGCCTAACGAAGTTTGCTCCTTCCTTCACTTTGTACTTGCCTGGATCGAATTCCACTATGACGAAATTCACTCCCTTCACAATGTTTGCTTTGCTCGTTCCCCAACTTTGAAATTTCCTCCTTCGATGTCACATTGCTTCATTTTGCAACATCTGTAAATTTCATCAAACTGACGGAGAAACTCTCCTCGGGCTACCAGCTGGGTACAGGTATCGATTTTAACTCATCACTGGTCGCCCCCCTATTGGTTCTTCTTCAGCCAATCAGGTTTCCACAGTCCCACCTCGTTTACGTTCGAATTCCGGTTCTTACTTAGAGCGAGACTTTTGTCTCTGTTAAGCTGATGACAGGGGTATCAATACCAGTGGACTAGACTTGCCTGGGCATCATATAACCATAACCATATAACAATTACAGCACGGAAACAGGCCATCTCGGCCCTTTTAGTCTGTGCCGAACTCTTACCCTCACCTATTCCCACCGACCTGCACTCAACCCATAACCCTCCATTCCTTTCCTGTCCATATATCTATCCAATTTAACTTTAAACGACAACATCGAACCTGCCTCAACCACTTCTGCTGGAAGCTCGTTCCACACAGCTACCACTCTCTGAGTAAAGAAGTTCCCCCTCATGTTACCCCTAAACTTTAGTCCTTCAACTCTCAACTCATGTCCTCTTGTTTGAATCTTCCCCACTCTCAATGGAAAAAGCCTATCCACGTCAACTCTGTCTATCGCCCTCATAATTTTAAACACCTCTATCAAGTCCCCCCTCAACCTTCTATGCACCAAAGAATAATGACCTAACTTGTTCAACCTTTCTCTGTAACTTAGGAGATGAAACCCAAGCAACATTTTAGTAAACCTCCTCTGTACTCTCTCAATTTTATTGATATCTTTCCTATAATTCGGTGACCAGAACTGTACACAATACTCCAAATTTGGCCTTACCAATGCCCTATACAATTTCAACATCACATCCCAACTCCTATACTCAATGCTCTGATTACTAAAGACCAGCATACCAAAAGCTTTCTTCATCACCCTATCCACATGAGATTCCACTTTCAGGGAACTATGCACCGTTATTCCTAGATCCCTCTGTTCTACAGCATTCTTCAATGCCCTACCATTTACCATGTATGTCCTATTTTGATTAGTCCTACCAAAATGTAGCACCTCACATTTTTCATCATCCCTGATGAAGACGGCAAAGTTTGTCATTGAAACGTTGGTTAAAATCGATACCTGTACCCGGCTGGTAACCCAAGAAGAGTTTAATTATCGTATACTCCAGGAAAGCACCAGCTTGTTTTTTTTTTGGTTAAATTGCTTTGAATTTTAGAACCCAGGTCACTGCTGTAGTTTAGAAACACTGATCTACAACTTAATCAATGGTTCCATATAATGTCAGAGGAAGTATACAGCATACAACCTGAAATTCTTATTCTTCACAGACATCCATGAAATGGAAAAAGCACCCCAAAGAATGAATGACAGAAAACGTTAGAACCCCAAAGCCCCCTTTCCCCTCCCACACACAAGCAGCAACAAAGCATCAATCCTCCCCCTCCCCCCACTTTCTCCAGCGAAAGTATCAGCCCCCACTCCCCTCCGCCGACACCCAGCAAACAACAGCAAAGCCCCCAGAGACCATCAAAAACTACTGTCCATCCCAACACTTCTTCATCTCAGACAGGCTCTCTCTCTCACTAATGAGAGAGAGACACACACAGAAAATGTCGGAGGAACTCAGCAGGCCCAGGCAGCATCTAGGAAAAGCGTACAGTGGATGTTTCCGGCCGAAACCCTTCGGGAGGACCCTCTGGCCCGAAACGTGGACTGTACTCTTTTCCATAGACGCTGCCTGGCTTGCTGAGTTCCCCCAGAATTCTGTGTGTATTGCTTGGATTTCCCACAGCTGCAGATTTTCTCTTGTGAAGGGGAGAGAGACATCACTCCGGCCACGGTGAGAGGGGAGGCCAACAGTTCCCTCTTTCGACATTGCGGTCTGCAGCGTCGCTTATTCGAGTTCGCCTGACTCGACAACCAGCAATCTCTCTCTGTCGCCGTAGAAAGAGAAAGGGAGGGAGATCACTTGAGTACAGATGCCCCCGACAGCCACGCCTGTTGTCTCAATGTTTCGATCTCCCGTGGTGCTTCAGTCAGTGGGTAAGTTAAACCAGTTTCCGTGGTTACCATCTTGATCAATGCCTTCATCTACGCCAGCGAAAGCAGCGAGTTGGCTGTTGGCCGTGTGCCCAGGGACCCAAGTTCTTTGGGCACAGAGCTCGGAAAAAGCAGCACGACAGACTTTAAAGACCATAAATCGGCAAGTCACTTTGTTATGCGTCCCCTCTCGCTGTGAAACGGGGACATGTCTTTTTCCCTTACTAGGGAGAGAGAGAGCCTGTGGTATGTTGAACTACCGGGTGAACGAGTAGTCATTGGGGTACTGCCAGTCTGAGTCTTTACTGATGCTTTGCTGCACGCTCGAGTGCTCAGTGGAGGGTGTGGATGCTTTTCTTGCTGGTGGGAGAGGGGGATCATTGCTTTACTGCCGCTTACATGCTGGGGGGGTGGGCTTTGGGGTTCTAACATTGAACCCTCATTCATTCTTTGGGGACACTCCTCTGCTTTTGTGGATGTTTGCGAAGAAAAAGAATTTCAGGATGTATATTGTATACGTTTCTCTGACATTAAATGCACCTATCGAGACATATTGAACCTTGTGAAAGCAAAATGTCCCCTGGAGTTCCTGTCTTTGGACTTCTTGTGGGACAAAAGATTGGGGGTTAACCCTGACCTGACGCTCTATCTGCGTGGAGTTTGCACGTTTTCCCCCACAGTATCTCTGTTTGCTTGTTTATTGAGATACTCTCCAAGAGGACCACAATCTTGCACTCAAGAGATTCCGCAGATGCTGGAAAGCCGGAGGAACAGGGGCAAAATGTCGGAGGGACATTCAGCAGGTCAGGCAGCTTCTATGGAAATGAAAGGAAGGTACTGGCTTTACGGTTTCCTTCTGCGCAGAGTTATTGTTGTCGAGCTAGCAGTCTTGCTTTTATGGTAGTACCATACTTTCGCTCCAGAGCACAGAGACGTTGATTCAACTCCTGCTTCAAAGACTTCAGCATCAAAGTCTACGTTAGCTCATCGCCGTCATGTTTCGAATCGGATATTAAACTGATGGGCAAACATAGAACAGAGGACAGTACAGCACAGGAAAGGGCCATTCGGCCCACGATGTTATGCTGTACCAGCTAAAATGCAAATCAAAGACACCCATTCACTAATCCCTCCTACCTACACCATGTCCCTATCCCTCCATCTTCCTCACATCCGTGTGCCTATCCAAACGTCTCTTAAAAGCCTCTAATGTATTTGCCTCTTCCAGCAGGCCAGGCAGCACATTCCAGGAATCCATCACTCTCTGAGTAAAAAACTTACCCCATGAACCTACCCCCTCTCACCTTCAATGCACGCCCTCCGGTATTAGACAATCCAACCCTGGGAAACAGATACTCCCTGTCCACTCTATCTATGCCTCTCATCATCTTGTAATCCTCTATCAGATCTCCCCTCGGCCTCCAGCGCTCCAGAGAAAACAACCCAAGTTTATCCAGCCTCCCATGATAGGACCTTAAACTTTATACTTTATTGTCACCAAACAATTGATACTAGAACGCACAATCATCGCAGCGATATTTGATTCTGCACTTCCCGCTCCCTGGAATACAAATCGATAGTAAATATTAAAAATTTAAATTATAAATCATAAATTGAAAGTAGAAAAAGGAAAGTAATGTAGTGCAAAAAAACCGAGAGGCAGGTCCGGATATTTGGAGGGTACGGCCCAGATCCGGGTCAGGATCCGTTCAGCAGTCTTATCACAGTCGGAAAGAAGCTGTCCCCAAATCTGGCCGTACGAGTCTTCAAGCTCCTGAACCTTCTCCCGGAGGGAAGAGGGACGAAAAGTGTGTTGGCTGGGTGGGTCGTGTCCTTGATTATCCCAGCAGCACTGCTCCAACAGCGTGCGGTGTAAAGTGAGTCCAAGGACTGGAGATTGGTTTGTATGATGTGCTGTGCTGTGTTCGCGATGATTGAACATGCCCTGTAAACCAGGCCACATCCTGGTAAACCTCTTCTGCACCCTCTCCAAAGCCTCAACATCCTTCCTACAGTGGGGGGCGACCAGAACTGGACGCAATACTCCAGATGTGGCCCAACCGGAGTTTTATAAATGTGCAGCATAACCTCCTGACTTTTGAATTCAAACATACCTCGAGAATTAGGCTTCAGAGAGCCCCACGGTGTGTTTTTTTTTGGAAGCAGCATGACGTAACTTCCTGGCATCAACCTGGGACAACCTTAAACCTGCCAGCAAACACTAGCATGTCGGTTATTTCACCGCAATTAGTGAGAAGCCATTGTGATCACATTATCTGCTTTACTTCCTGAGCTACAACACTGGCTCCACTTCAGAAGCAATTCATTCACTTAACAATACAGCGGGGTGCCCTGAAACTTAAGGAGGCTGTGACCAACCACCAGGTTCTCAAAAGCCACCGGCCTTAGCCAAGGCACTTCAATCCAATTTATGTTAATTCGACGAATAGGATCAGGAGTGAAAACAAAGCGAACTAGCCTGAACTAAATACCCAACGACACCCACAACTCAAGATCAATTCTTTCCCTGGGCTCGCTCGACAAGTAGGTTCTTGTAATCGCTCCGGCGCCCCGAAGCGATCCTCGAATCCGAGGCTGCTGCTTTGCGTTCAAGCTGTGCGCTGATCAATTCATTCCCCCCCCCCCTTTATGTTTTATACACGCTCAGCCGGAAGCGGAAGCTCAGAGGAGCCTGTCAGGAGACAGACGAAACAGGGGAGAGAGCAAGTGCTGCTCGTCAAGGCCGGTGCCTGTCCCCTGAGAGAAATGGTGCTGCTGTGCCAAATGGTTGAAGTGGAGAGGTGACAGCCATACTGTGTTGCGAGCAGGTTAGCGGAGCTGGTTCCTCTAATGGGCGACTTCATTATGGCAAAAAAAGCGCAAACTGGGAAGCACTTTCAAGAGGGGACTCCCCTGGGATGGGAAGAGAATTCTTATCTTTTCTTTCTCTCTCTCTCTCTCTCTCTCTCTCTGATTATGACTGGATTTCAAATGTTGAAGGAACACGCGGGAGGAATGCCAACAGTTCACTCTTCCAGAATCAGAATCAGGTTTAATGTCACCGGCACAGGTCATGAAATGCGTTGTCTGTGTGGAAGCAGTACAACGCAATACATGATAACGGAGGGAAAAACAACACGAATTACTGTAGGTATATATCAACTTCTCCTTCTGCTGAACAAATTCCCCCACTCTGACTTTTCACCTCTTCTCACCTGCCTATGGGTCCCCTCCTCCTTCCCTTTCTCCTAAGGTCCACTCTCCCTTAATGTGGATAAATGTGAGGTTATCCACTTTGGTGGCAAAAACAGGAAAACAGATTATTATCTGAATGGTGGCCGATTAGGAAAAGGGGAGGTGCAACGAGACCTGGGTGTCATTATACACCAGTCATTGAAAGTGGGCATGTAGGTACAGCAGGCGGCGAAAAAGGCGAATGGTATGCTGGCATTTATAGCGAGAGGATTCGAGTACAGGAGCAGGGAGGTACTACTGCAGTTGTACAAGGCCTTGGTGAGACCACACCTGGAGTACTGTGTGCAGTTTTGGTCCCCTAACCTGAGGAAACACATTCTTGCCATAGAGAGAGTACAAAGGAGGTTCACCAGATTGATTCCTGGGATGGCAGGACTTTCATATGATGAAAGACTGGATCGACTAGGCTTATACTCGTTGGAATTTAGAAGATTGAGGGGGGATATTATTGAAACGTATAGAATCCTAAAGGGATTGGACAGGCAAGATGCAGGAAGGTTGTTCCAGATGTTGGGGAAGTCCAGAACGAGGGGTCACAGTCTGAGGATAAAGGAGAAGCCTTTTAGGACCGAGATGAGGAAAAATTTCTTCACACAGAGAGTGGTGAATCTGTGGAATTCTCTGCCACAGGAAACAGTTGAGGCCAGTTCATTGGCTATATTTAAGAGGGAGTTAGATATGGTCCTTGTGGCTAAAGGGATCAGGGGCTATGGAGGGAAGGCTGGTGCAGGGTTCTGAGTTGGATGATCAGCCATGATCATACTGAATGGCGGTGCAGGCTCAAAGGGCCGAATGGCCTACTCCTGCACCTATTTTCTATGTTTCTATGTTTCTCCTGTCAGATTCCTTCCTCTCCAGCCAACCTTTCCCAATTATCACTTTCCAGCCACCTATTCTCCCCTCCCACTTCGCTCCCCCTTCCTCCTCAGTCCCGATGAAGGGTCTCGGTCTGAAATGTCGACTGTTTACCCTTTCATAGAGGAGCGAAGTTGAAGACATTAATGAATGCATTCGATCTAATATATTGGTTCAACCCTGTTTTGTTCTGGTTTTTTGGGGGGGTTTTTTTTGGTTTTTTTGTTGGGGTTTTTCTTTGTGATTTTTTTTTCTGTTTTTTCTCTCTTCATGATTAATTATATTAAGAGTTTGGAAGTTTATTACACTTATACTATTTGTAGTTTCTCTTGTATATGCTTATTATCAATGTAATTCCAATCTCTTTATATCACTATTGTTAGTATGTTTATGAACTTGAAAACTTCCGGTGAAGCAGCCTTCTGGTGAAAAATGATATCGTATCCGTTGTATAGGGGCCGTGGACAATTCTGATTTGATGGAGACAGATGTGAAAGCACAGAGGAACATCTGGAGAAATTTCTGAAACGCTCGTTCGCTGCTGTCGTTACTGCGCGGTCGGGAATCTTTTGGAGGGAAGGCCTCAAAATCCCCGGCTTTGCCTGCTGTTGGCGACCGAGATTGAGGTCGAATCGTTCGGACAGAGATGGCGCTCGGTACTCGGTGTCGGAGAGCTGATCGGAGGCTCGAAGTTTCCGGACGACTCAGAGTCGGACTGTGGTCGGGCATGGCAGGGAGAGTTTTTCTTCCTCCTCCCGTCTGCGTGAGATGCGGGACATTTGAGAGACATTGAACTTTTTACTGTGCTCATGGACTTCTTCATCAAGTTATGGTATTGTTGCACTGTTGTAACTATATGTTATAATTACGTGGTTATGTTAGTTTTTTCAGTCTTGGTCTGTCCCTGTGTTTTGTGATATCACACCGGAGGAAATATTGTATCATTTCTTAATGCATGCATTACTAAATGACAATAAAAGAGGACTGTGTGTCTTCATAATCTAATCTAATAAAAAAAACTAATAAAAAGATTGAAGAAGAAAGACTAGCAACACACATCAAAGTTGCTGGTGAACGCAGCAGGCCAGGCAGCATCTCTAGAAAGAGGTACAGTCAACGTTTCAGGCCGAGACCCTTCATCAGGACCTCTTGACCAGGAGTCCTGACGAAGGGTCTCACCCTGAAACGTCGACTGTACCTCTTCCTAGAGATGCTGCCTGGCTTGCTGCGTTCACCAGCAACTTTGATGTGTGTTGCTTGAATTTCCAGCATCTGCAGTATTCCTGTTGTTTGCGTTTTTAAAGAAGAAAGACTGTTTACTCTCTCCATAGATGCTGCCGGACCTGCTGAGTTCCTCCAGTATTTTGTGAGTGTGTGTGTGTGTTGCTTTGGATTTCCAGCAACTGCAGACCTTCTCATGTTTATTACCTGTCATATCTAGAGACTGTTGTGCATGAAAACCAGTGCAATACTGTAATAACGTGAATTGCTGTAAGTATATATATTAAATAGTTAAATTAAGTGAGGAGTGCAAAAATAGAAATAAAAAAGTAGTGAGGTAGTGTTTGTGGGTTCAATGTCCATTCAGAAATCGGATGGCAGAGGGGAAGAAGCTGTTCCTGAATCGTTGAGTGTGTGTCTTCAGGCTTCTGTACCTCCTTCCTGATGGTAGCAATGAGAAGAGGGCATGTCCTGGGTGATGGGGGACCTCAGTGATGGATGTCACCTTTCTGAGGCATCGCTCCTTGGCGATATCCTGAATACTATGGATTCTAATACTTTGCATTCCGATTTTGTTTTCTTAGACAGCGAGAGGGGAGGGAAATGATTTTCACCGACACCTTGAACATTCAACTCTCTGGCTTGATTCAACCTACTGGGTGTGATTTATTGCTGAACAGATTTAAGGAATTTTCCTGGGATTATTTGATCTGGTAATCTATAAACATAACTCGATGCGGAAAGAACAGGGTCTAACCAGTATGTATAATTCTAAGGATTCAAAGGTTTCAAAGTACACTTACTAACAACCCTGAGATTCGTTGTCCACACAGACAGCCACGAAACAAAGAAAACTATGGAACCCGTTCAAAGATAAAGCATCAACATCCCCCCACAACGCGTAAAGAAAAGCGACATAACAAAGATCAAAAACACGGAATATAAAACACCAAAACCGAAAGAGTCCAGATTCAGTTCAGCTCAGCGTTCGTTACCTGCAGGCCACCCCGATTCGAAGTCGGCCAAAATGGCAACAGAAAAAGGAGTGGCCAGATACCAGAAACACATCAAACGTGAACTACAGAGTCCAACCTGTAAACCGCAGACCCGGAACACTGGCACCGATGGAGGGAAAGAGAGAGAGCGAGACCGTCACACACAGACACCTTCCTTTGGCAGCAGCGAGCGAGAGGCTGGTTGATGGCGCAGAACAGTCGCTTGCCTTCCGCACTCGCCTCAGTGTTCTTTAATCTTCCTTAATGGTTTAATCGGCGAGACCTGTGAGAAGTCGAGCTGATCATAGCCCCGCCTCCCAAGGCTCGCCTCCCAGAACCCCCTCGAGACAGCAAAGTGCCAGTGCGCACCGCTGGCCCGAAAACGCAAAATCAATCGGTAGGTCACAGGCTGCAACAGTGCCAGAACCACATTTGAAAGAAGAAGAAGATTTAAAAGAAGTGAAAGAAGTTGTTTCGTGAGCCGTCTGGAGGATGTCGCTCGTGGTCGTGTCGTACGCTGGCGCCATCTTCTTACCCAAAGATAATCCAAGGATAATGTTGAACACAGTACAACATTAGCTTAGCTTCTGCTCCACGAGGGTGGCAATACAGCGTAAGGCTTTTACAGCACCAGCTGTACGACTGGGGTTCAATTCCCGATGCCGTCTCTGACCGCTGTTCCCCTCGTGACCGCGTGGGTATCCTGCAGCCTCTCAAAGGTACACGGGATACGGTTAATACGCGGCGGGCATGACATGTTGGGGCCGGAGGCGTGGCGGCACTTATGGGCTGTCCCCAGCACATCCCGAATGCAAACAACGCGTTTCGCTGTATGTTTCAACGTACATGTGGCAAATAAATAACCTTATCAAACATGCACTGCATTTTTTGAGAAGAATTAGGGAGCTAAGAGATATAGCTCCAAGGATGTTGGGATTGTCGTATGAGGAAAGACTGAGTAGATTAGGGCAGTATTCTCTAGAATTTGGAAGCATGAGGGGACGTCATAATGAAACTTAAAAATTCTTCAAGAGTCTAGCGCTGGGAACACACCCTTTGGAATAAGGGTCTGGGAGTTCAAGATGTGTTCTTAGAGTAAGGGGCAGCTTGTTTAGGACTGAGACAAAGAGATACGCTCAGTGGCCACTTTATTAGGTACACCCAAAATCTCGTGCAAGGGCAGAGTGACAAATGAGGGAGTACTGCAAAAAAGCGGAATAAGAAGAGAGCCTATGACATCAATCAGGAAATGACAGCAGGAATTTCCAGGGCACGTACTGAGGAAAGGGAAGCTTGAACATCTTACAGTGACTGGAATTATTGACAGAAGAAAATGTCCGCGGTCGACAGCGCACGACATTTACGAGTTACACTCAGGGACGGACAGACCAAAGTTTAGAAGAGCTTATTGGAACTTCTCAGATTAAGGGCAGATGGGAGACCATGATCACCCACGGCAGGTAACGATGATGAGGGATGTTCACCTGCTCGTTAATGCAAATATCCAATCAGCCAATCATGCGGCAGCAACTCAATGCGTAGAAGCACGCAGGCATGGTCAAGAGGTTCAGATGATGTTCAGACCGAACATCAGAATGGGGAAGAAATGTGCTCCTTGACCTTGGAATGATGGTTGGTGCCAGACGGGGTGGTCAGAGTATCTCAGAAACTGCTGATCTCCTACGATTTCATGAACGGTCTCTAGAGCTTACAGAAAATGGTGCAAAAAACAATAAAACATCCAGTGAGCGGCAGTTCTGTGGGTGAAATCGCCTCGTTGATGGGAGAACTGAGAAGAGAATGGCCAGCTGACGGGAAGTTGACAGTAACTCAAATAACCACCCGTTACAACAGCGGTGCGCAGAAGAGCATCTCTGAACGCACAACACGTCGAACCGTGAAGAAGATGAGCTACAGCGGCAGAAGACCGTGAGCACGCCTTCGGTGACCACGCCGTTCGATGCAGGAACTACCCGATAAAGTGGCCACTGACTGCAGTTCTTCACTCAGAGGATGGTACAACTTTGAAGTTTACACCCAAGAGAGCTTTGGAAGCTCAGTTGTTGAGTTCATTCACAGCAAAGACTTTTTTTTGATTCAGGAACTCAATTATATGGAGACAGTACTGGAAAATGGCTCATCACAGTTGTGATAATCAGACTCAAAATCAGGTTTAATATGTTGTGAAATTTGTTAACTTTACAGCAGCAGTACAATGCAATACATGATAAATATAGAGAAAGAAACTAAGTTACAGTGACTATATATACGACTATTAAATACTTAAGTTAAAATAGGTAGAGCAAAAAAAACATAGGAATAAAAATATGGTGAGATAGTGTTCATGGGTTCAATGTCCATTTAGAAATTGGATGGCAGAGGGGAAGAAGCTGTTCCTGAATCGTTGAGTGTGTGTCTTCAGGCTCCTGTACCTCCTCCCAGATGGTAACAGTGAGAAGAGGGCACGTCCTGGGTGGTGGGGGTCTTTAATGATGGACGCTGCTTTTCTGAGGCACCACTCCTTGAAGATGTCCTGGGTACTCCAGAGGCTAGTAACCATGATGGAGTTGACTAATTTTACAAGTTCCTGCAACTTAATTCGATCCTGTGCAGTAGCCCCCGCACCCCCATACCAGACGGTGATGCAGCCAGTCAGAATGCTCTCTACGGTACGTCTGTAGAAGTTTTCGAGTGCTTTAGTTGACAAACCAAATCTCCTCAAACTCCTAATGAAGTATAGTCGCTGCCTTGCCTTCTCTAAAGCTGCATCGATATGTTGGGACCAGGTTAGGTCCTCAGAGAAGCTGACACCCAGGAACTTGAATTTGCTCACTCTCTCCACTTCTGATCCCTCTATGAGGATTGGTTTGTGTTTGCCTTGTCTTACCCTTACTGAAGTCTACAATCAGCTCTTTGGTTTTGCCGGCATAGAGTACAATGAATGAAAGGGAAGTCTCTTCCTATTTCTAACAGTCCAAAGCTTCTAGTTGTCTGAACACTCAGTAAACAGAAATGAGAAATTACAGCTGATTGGCCAAAGAACTAAAAGCAACGTCAGGAAACACTCTAATGCAAGCTGCTAGTTTTTACATCACACTGGGCTCCTGGGTCAAGCAGACAGAATCAATAAAGACAAGAGGTTCTGCAGATGCTGGAAATCCAGAGAAAGACACACAAAACGCTGGAGGAGCTCAGCAGGTCAGCTGCTCAGGAGTGAGGGAAGATGGCGGCGCGACGCAGCGCGTGCGGCCGTTCCGAATGATATCGATTATATGTAACTAGGGGGCCGTGCACAATCCGGATTTGATGGAGACAGGCGTGAGAAGCACGGAGGAACACCTGGAGTAACTTCTTAAATGCCCGCTTCGCTGCCGCTGCTACTGTGCGATCGAGAATCTCCAGAGACGAAGGCCCCAAATCCTCGGCTTTGCATATTGCCTGTTGCCAGGGCTGGGGTCGGAACGCTCGGCAGAGATGGTGCTCGGTGCTCGGTGTTGGAGAGCTGGTCGGAGGCTCGGAGTTTTCGGACGGACTCACAGTCGGACTGTGGTCGGATGCTTCCAGTATGCTTCATCGGCAAGTTTGCGGGGCTGGAGGTTCACCGTCTGTGTGAGATGAGATGAGACTTTCGAGAGACTTTGAGACTATTACCATGCCTATGCTCTGTTCTTATCAAATTACGGTATTGTTTGCACTGTTGTAACTATATGTTATAATTATGTGGTTTTTGTTAGTTTTTGAGTCGGTGTGTCATGTGTTTCCGTGATATCATTCTGGAAAAACATTGTATCATTTCTTAATGCATGCATTACTAAATGACAATAAAAGGGGACTGCGTATCCTCATAATCTGATCTAATCTATGGGGAGGAATAAACAGTTGACGTTTTGTGCCAAGCAATATTCCCACTAAGGTGTGCACCCAGATACAAACCTTTTGCCACTGGCGCACCAAGGAATTTAAACTGCACGCAAAAGCCCATGCTCTCTTCTCGCTGCTGCCATCAGGAAGGAGATACTGGAGCCTTGGGGTCCCACACCACCAGGTTCAATAAACCCTTCAACCATCAGGCTCCTGAACCAGTGTGGATAACTTCACTCACCTCCACTCTGAACTGATTCCACAACCTATAGACTCAGTTTCAAGGGCTCTACAACTCATGTTCTCAGTATTATTTATTTGTTTGTTCGCACAGATTATCGTCTTTTGCACGTTGCTTCCTTGTCGGTCTGTGTTCAAAGTTCATTTATTATCAAAGCATGTATACATCATACAACCTTGAGGTTTGCCCCCTTATAGGCGGCCTTTGTGTGCTGCTTTTCAGTGATTCCACTGCACTTCTTCGTCCGACTGTGAAAGCCCGCAAGAAAATGGCTCTCAGGGTGGCACGGCGGCGTAGCGGTTAGCGCGATGCTTTACAGCACTGGCGACGTGGGTTCAACTCCCAGCCGCTGCCCGTAAGGGGTTTTCACGATCTCCTCATGTCCGCGTGGGTTTCCTCCCACAGTCCAAAGATGTACTGGCTGGCAGGTTAGTTAGTCATTGTAAATTGTCCCGTGGTTAGGCCAGGGTTAAATCCGTGGATCACTGGTTGGCGCGGCTCAAAAGATCAAAAGGGCCTATTCCGCACTGTATCTCACTAAATCAATAAATACAGTGACAAATTTCGAACTTTGATAATAAATTGACATTGAACTTTGAAATATCGGTTTAGAATAGAAGGGAGAGTAGCAATACAGGAGAAGATCTGCAGATGCTGGAAATCCAGAGGAACGCACGCAAAATGCTGGAGGAACTCAGCAGGCCGGGCAGCATCTGTGGAAAAGAGTGAATCAGTCCAGGCTTCGGGCCTGATGAAGGGCCTCGGCCTGAAACGTCGACTGTTTACTCTTTTCCGCAGACGCTGCCCGGCCTGCTGAGCTCCCCCGACGTTTTGTGTGTGCTGCTCTGGATCTCGAAGGGCCTCGGCCCGTAATGTCAACTGTTCATTCATTTCCATGGATGCTGTCTGGCCTGCTGAGTTCCCCCGGCATTTTGTGTGTGTGGGTGTAGCCACTAGGGTTGCCAACTGTCCCGTATCAGCCGGGACATCCCGTATATTGGGCTAAATTGGTTTGTCCCATACGGGACCCCCCTTGTCCCGTATTTCCCCCGCTAAGGTAGAGCGTTCCTGTCAAACCGTTCGTAAGCCGAAATGGCGTAAAGCACAGAAGCAATTACCATTAATTTATATGGGAAAAATTTTTGAGCATTCCCAGACCCAAAAATTAACCTACCAAATCATACCAAATAACACATAAAACCTAAAATAACACTAACATGCAGTAAAAGCAGGAATGATATGATAAATACACAGCCTATATAAAGCAGAAATAATGTATGTACAGTGTATCAGAGTCGGGAAGATTACGCCGAAACCGATTTGTAGAAAAAAATCGGCACGTAAACGCATGCGCACGTCACGAATGCGCACACAAGTGCCCGCGCCAGGCTTCATGGTCATGGTAGTCTTTCTCGGGGTAAACACAAGTATCCTTCACAGGTGGATAGGGTAGTTAAGAAAGCTTATGGGGTGTTAGCTTTCATAAGTCGAGAGATAGAGTTTAAGAGTCGTGATGTAATGATGCAGCTCTATAAAACTCAGGTTCACACTCGGAGTACTGTGTCCAGTTCTGGTCGCCTCACTATAGGAAGGATGTGGAAGCATTGGAAAGGGTACAGAGGAGATTTACCAGGATGCTGCCTGGTTTAGAAAGTATGCATTATGATCAGAGATTAAGGGAGCTAGGGCTTTATTCTTTGGAGAGAAGGAGGATGAGAGGAGACGTGATAGAAGTGTACAAGATAATAAGAGGAATAGATAGCGCCTCTTCCCCAGGGCACCACTGCTCAATACAAGAGGACATGGCTTTAAGGTAAGGGGTGGGAAGTTCAAGGGGGATATTAGAGGAAGGTTTTTTTACTCAGAGAGTGGTTGGTGCGTGGAATGCACTGCCTGAGTCAGTGGTGGAGGCAGATACACTAGTGAAGTTTAAGAGACTACCAGACGGGTATATGGAGGAATTCAAGGTGGGGGGTTATATGGGAGGCAGGGTTTGAGGGTCGGCACAACATTGTGGGCAGAAGGGCCTGTACTGTGCTGTACTATTCTATGTTCTATGTATTTGACTGCTACTTTTGTCTCTTATTTGGGAGTGAGAAAGTTGGCAACCTTAGTAGCCACAGCCTGCTTCGATGAGGTGACGTGGGAACTTATACATCAAATTGTACTCTGACAGCTGTATAGAGTTCAGTGCTGAGGGCGGCAACCAAAATTCCCTGGCCTCGGTTGCTTTGGTTACTAACTCACAGCTATAAGCAATTCATCCTTAACTGGGGGAGCCTTGGCGAAGCCGCGCGGGTCCCAGTGCAGATACGATCTAGTGCACATTCAACAAGCTGACAGGGAGGTCAGCCTAATCAGGAGAGTTGTGAAATGCATCCCACGCTTGTTCCCGTTCTCTGCCTCTTGTTTCGTCTTATCTCTGTCTGATTCTCCACTTGTTTGATTTGACATCTCTCTCTCCCGCGTAGATCAGCTACCCAGGGAACATCTCATTCCTTCGCCCTGTCTCTGTTGCTGTTTCATCTTCGACTTGCAGCAACGCTACAATCTTTAGCCTTCGGAGAACAACATAAAAAAGATCGGTGCGCCTTTGAAGTTCAAGTTTGCGCATAAGTCGGGCATGTTTATGGTACAAACCATCAAAGTCACAATAAAACAGACAGGATGTAGCTGCTTGGACGCAATCTAACATCCAATAAATCCTCGCAAACTTAAATCCTTTGTCGTTCCTGACAGAGCCACTTTAACTTGGTTCAAAGGAAAATGGCCTTCAGCTCGATCTTATGACTTACAACACTTTACACGGGGCGGTGCGCTGGCGTGGTGGGTAGCCGATGCTTTACAGTACCGGCGACCCCGGTTCAATTCCCGCTGCTGCCTGTAAGGAGTTTGTACGTCCTCCCCTGTGACCGCGCGGGTTTCTTCTGGGTGCTCCGGTTTCCTCCCACATGGGTAGGTTGGTCGGTTAATTGGTCCATAAGACATAGGAGCTGAATTAGGCCATTTGGCCCATCGAGTCTGCTCCGCCATTCAATCATGGCTGATCCTTTCTTCCCCTCCTCAGTCCCTCTCCCCGTAACCTTTGATGCTGTGTCCAATCAAGAACCGACCTAGCTCTGTCTTCGATATACACACGTTCCACAAATCCCACAAATTCACCACCCTCTGGGTAAAAAGGTTTCTCCACACCACTGCTTTAATTGGACGCCCCTCTATCCTGGGGCTGTGCCCTCTTGTCCTAGACTCCCCCACCATGGGAGACATCCTTTCCACATCCACTCTATCTAGTCCTTTCAACATACGAAAGGTTTCAATGAGATCCCACCCCTCATCCTTCTAAATTCCAGTGAGTACAGACTCAGAGCCATCAAATGTTCCTCGTATGATAACCCTTTCATTCCTGGAATCATCCTTGTGAACCTCCTCTGGACCCTCTTCAATGCCAGCACATCTTTTCTTAGATTAGGAGCCCAAAACTGTTCACAATACTCAAGGTGAGGCCTCACCAGTGACTTACAAAGCCTCAGCATCACATCCCTGCTCTTGTATTCGAGACCTCTTGAAATGAATGCTAAGATGGCATTTGCAATGTCATTGTAAATTGTCCTGTGATGAGGCTAGGGTTAAATTGGGGTTTGCTGGGCGACGCGGCTTGAAAGACTGGAAGGGCCTATTCTGTGTTGTATCTCAATAACATTTTTTCAAATTTGCCTCTCTGTGGAGGCAACAGGTATTTCAAGTCAAGAGCCAGCATCAGGGCTGTGAAGGAATAGGAAATATTGCCAGCATCACACGCAAAATGCTGGAGAAACTCAGCAGGTCAGGCAGGTCGACGTTTCGAGCCGTGACCCTTCATTGGGACTGGAAAGGAAGCTTGGTGGGGTGGTGGGGGAACAGAAGCTGGCATAAGAAGGTGGGGGCAGGGAAAGGAACTGGTTGGCAGGTGATGGGTGAAATCAGGTGAGGGGCAAGATGGGTGGGTAGATGAAGTAAGAAGATTGGAGGTGATAGCTGGAAAAAGTAAAAGAGCTGAAGAAGAAGGAATCTAATAGGAGAGGAGAGTGGACTGTGGGAGAAAGGGAAGGAAGAGAGGGACCAGAGAGACGCCATGGGCAGATGGGGAGAAGAAAGGAGTAAGAGGGGAATGGAAATAAAGAGATAAGAATTGTGGGGGAGTAGAAATTACCATAAGTTAGAGAATTTATAGTGGGCATGTGGCCAAGTGGTTAAGGCATTGAACTAGCGATCTGAAGGTCGTGAGTTCGAGCCCCAGCCGAGGCAGCGTGTTGTGTCCTTGAGCAAGGCACTTAATCAGACATTGCTCTGCGATGACACCGGTGCCAAGCTGTATGGGTCCTAATGCCCTTCCCTTGGACAACATCGGTGGCATGGAGAGGGGAGACTTGCAGCATGGGCAACTGCCGGTCTTCCATACAACCTTGCCCAGGCCTGCGCCCTGGAGAATGAAGACTTTCCAGGTGCAGATCCATGGTCTCACAAGACTAACAGATGCCTTTATTTATTAGAGAATTAATTTATTTATTTATTGAGATACCGTGTGGGATAGACCCTTCCAGCCCTTCGAGACGCGTTGCCCAGCAACCTCTGATTTAACCCTAGCCTAATCATGGGAAAATTTACAATGATCAATTAATCAACCAACCGGTACGTCTTTGGACTGTGGGAGGAAACTGGAGCACCCAGAGGAAACCCACGCGGTCACGGGAAGAACGTACAAACTCCTTACAGGCAGCGGCGGCAATTGAACCCGGGTCGCCGGTACTGTAAAGCGTTGTGCTAACCACCACGCTAGACAGTGCCAGCGTTAATGTTCACGCCATCCGGTTGGAGGCGGTGCAGAGGTGTTGCTCCTCCGACGTGAGTGTGGCCTCAAGGGGGCAGTAGAGGAAGCCAAGGACTGACATGTCAGAATGGGAATGGGAAGTAGAACTGACATGGGTGGTCAGTATGAAATCCGCCATTTTGTGGTGGATGGTGTGGAGGCGCTCGACAAAGCGGTCCCCCAATATTGCCAGCTGTTCACTGGCTTTCATGAGAGCGGATGCAAGGAGAAGCGAATTTGAAGGAAAAGAAAAACAATGAATGCGAGGCCAACAGGGCCGTTAACTGAAACTTTCAAATGGAAAGTTAACGCCAACACTGCCTCTGGAATCAATAACTCATGATAAATAGATTCCGCTCCTTGATAAAGTCAATCGAAACGGTGGTCTTCTTTCCCGGTCAAGGATGAGGGTAAGCAGAGAGCATAAATGTCGCTGCGCTTTTGGTCAAGTCTCGACAAGACTAGAATGAAAAGAAGTGAGTTAAACCTCGCCATAATGGGACGCTGGTTAGCTGGAATGAGAAAACTCATGAGCGCGATTGTCGAACCCACTGTGCAGCTCGCCTGCGCGGGCGCGTAGACTCTACAGCAGAGCCCGCGGCTGTGACCTCAGCTGTGTGGTGGGGGGGTGAGGGAATGGGAAGAAGCTGATCAATGATAGGTAGAATCAGATAGGGAGGATATGATTGGTGGATGAGATCAGGTGGGGGGGGCTTTGGGTCAGAGGTTGATAGGTGATTGGTGGAGCCAGATAAGGAAGGAGTGAGGGGCAGACAGAGTCAACGCCTCATACATTGAGGAAACAGACCATTTGGCTCACAGATCTGGACCACACCGGCCAGGAGACACCCTTCTGTATTCATCTTATCTCCCAGTATCATATAACCATATAACCTACAGCACAGAAACAGGCCATCTCAACCCTTCTAGTCCATGCTGAACTCTTACTCTCACCTAGTCCCACCGACCTGCACTTAGCCCATAATCCTCCATTTCTTTCCTGTCCATATATCTATCCAATTTAACTTTAAATGACAACATCGAACCTGCCTCAACCACTTCTGCTGGAAGCTCGTTCCACACAGCTACCACTCTCTGAGTGAAGAAGTTCCCCCTCATGTTACCCCTAAACTTTTGCCCTTTAACTCTCAACTCACGTCCTCTTGTTTGAATCTCCCCCACTCTCAATGGAAAAAGCCTATCCACGTCAACTCTATCAAACCTCCTCATAGTTTTAAACACCTCTATCAAGTCCCCCCTCAACCTTCTACGTGCCAAAGAATAAAGACCTAACTTGTTCAACCTTTCTCTGTAATTTAGGAGATGAAACCCAGGCAACATCCTAGTAAATCTCCTCTGTACTCTCTCAATTTTACTGACATCTTTCCTATAATTCGGTGACCAGAACTGTACACAATACTCCAAATTTGGCCTTACCAATGCCTTATACAATTTCAACATTACATCCCAACTCCTATACTGATGGCATGAACATTGACTTCTCTAACTTCCGCTAATGCCCCACCTCCCACTCGTACCCCATCCGTTATTTATTTATATACACACATTCTTTCTCTCTCTCTTCTTTTTCTCCCTCTGTCCCTCTGACTATACCCCTTGCCCATCCTCTGGGTTCCCCCCCTCCCCCTTTTCCTTCTCCCTGGGCCTCCTGTCCCATGATCCTCTCATATCCCTTTTACCAATCACCTGTCCAGCTCTTGGCTCCATCCCTCCCCCTCCTGTCTTCCCCTATCATTTTGGATCTCCCCCTCCCCCTCCCACTTTCAAATCTTTTACTAGCTCTTCCTTCAGTTAGTCCTGATGAAGGGTCTCGGCCCGAAACGTCGACTGTATCTCTTCCTAGAGATGCTGCCTGGCCCGCTGCGTTCCACCAGCAATTTTGATATGTGTTCCTATACTCAATGCTCTGATTTATAAAGGCCAGCACACCAAAAGCTTTCTTCACCATCCTATCCACACGAGATTCTAACTTCAGGGAACTATGCACCATTATTCCTAGATCCCTCTGTATCCTCAAGCAATTGTTTATATAGACTCTTAAATGCTGTCTGTGACCCAGCTCTCCCATGCAGTGTGTTCCAAGACGATGAAGATCCCCCTCAGATCCCATCTAAGACTTTCCCCCTTACCCTAAATCTACCATAACGCGGGAGCAGATTCATGGGTTTGGTGGGCGAGATGAGAGATGCTGACCTTGAATAAGCATGTTAGTCATTTATTTACAAACAGTAAAAGATTCAGTGAAACGTCGAAGTCCCCCGAGTTAACCAACCTTCAAAACTCAATATTTACCAAACAGAAACTCAACTGCGAGCACGAGCGGGCCTCTTAAGTCTGGAGTGTGCTCTCCCAATAGTCGCGACATTAGGATGAAATGGACCCCGGAGACAAAAGGAGAGGCCAAGTCTCCTGCGTGTACTGTTCCTACGCCCCTGAGGCGCCGGCAAGCGGAAAGCGGTCCTGGCACGCGCAAGCCGACCAATAGGAAAGAGCGACCACAGATTTTAAACCAGCCAATCAGCGACCAACAGGGCGGAAGCGGCTTTCAACCGGAAAATAAGCCAAACCCATCTGCCCACGTGACATCTATGTCTTTTACGTTTATCCGACTCTGATATGGAGGACAGTTTCCTGCCGTCTGCTCTATCTGGCTCCTCCATAACTTTCTCTTCCCCTCCCAACTAACTCCTTCCCAGGGGAGAACAGATCTAGCTCCTGGGTGGCCACATCTCAGAGGACCTCTCCTGAGCCCAACGCATTGACACAATCATGAGGAAGGCACATCACCGCTAGATTTCCCGAGGAGCTTGAGGACATTTGGCAGGTCACCAAAGACTCCGGCAAATTTCCACAGCTGGACAGCGGAGATTTTTCTGACTGGTCGCAACACCGTCTGGCACGGAGGGGTCGCTGCACAGGATCGGAAAAAGCTGCAGGAAGTTGCAAACTTAGCTGGCTCCATCGTGGGCACCAGCCTCCCCAGCATCGAGGACATCTCTGAAAGGCAATGCCTCAGGTAGAAGGCCTCAGGCATTGAGGACCCCCATCTCCCAGGACGCAGCCTCCTCTCACTGGAGTTCAATTCCCACTGCTGCTCATAAGGAGTTTGCTAGCTCCCCTCCGTGACCTCTTGGGTTTCCTCCGGAAATCATTACGGACCCCCATCACCCAGGACATGCCCTCTACTCATTGCTACCATCAGGAAGGAGGTACAGGAACCTGAAGGCACACACTCAGCGATTCAGGAACAGCTTCTTCCCCTCTGCCATCCGATTTCTGAATGGACACTGAACCCATGAACGCTACCTCACTACTTTATTCTTTGTTTTTGCACTGCTTATTTAGTTTAACTATTTGAAATAATATATATTTACTGTAATTCACAGTTTTTTCTCTATTATTATGCATTGCATTGTACTGCTGCCGCAAATCTAACAAGTTTCACGACACATTAGATTAGATTCGATTATGAGGACACGCAGTCCTCTTTTAGCAATGCATGTGTTAAGAAATGATACAATATTCCTCCGGTGTAATATCACAGAAACACAGGACAGACCAAGACTGAAAAACTAATAAAACCACATAATTATAACATATAGTTACAACAGTGCAACAATACCATAACTTGAGGCCGTCAGCACAGTAAAAAAGTTCACAGTCTCTCGAAAGTCCCACATCTCACGCAGACAGGAGAAGGAAGAAAACTCTCCCTGCCGTGCCCGACCACAGTCCGACTCTGAGTCGTCCGAAAACTTCGAACCTCCGACCAGCCCTCCGACACCGAGCACCGAGCACCATCTCTGCCGAGCGCTTCGACCCCAGCCCCGGCCGCCAGCAGCAGGCAAAGCCGGGGATTTTGGGGCCTTATCCCTCCGGAGATTCTCGATCGCACAGTAGCAGCGGCAGCGAACCGGGCATTTCAGAAGTTTCTCCAGATGTTCCTCTGTGCCTTCTCACATCTGTCTCCATCAAATCAGAGTTGTGCACGGCATCCTACTTACAAATACGATATCAATTCACCGGAGAGCTGCGCGCGCTGCGTCGCGCCGCCATCTTCTCCTCCTGCCGAAGTCACATGTGGGTGATATTGAACCTGATCCTGATTCTGAAGGTAATCTTCTTTTTGAACCGAGACACGCTGAGCGGCAAACAACCCCACTGCTGGACCGGTTAACAAACACTGCAAGCAGCGCTCAGTGTAGACCAGATTACCTCATGCGTTTCCCCCTTAAATCACTTGGGGAGTTAAATGGAGACCTTCTGAATCCGGCGCAACACAAGTGCTTTCATCTATTAACGAAAATTGCCAAACACTGTCCTGAGATGGGAACGCTAGTGCTTGAGAGTGGCAAATTAAAATTATGGCACCATAAGATCCAGTCCAAAGGAGAAATGTGGCGCTGCTATCGCATAAAATAGAAAGTGACGGACTGTTAATTGATAATCACTGAAGTTAACAGAACGGCAAAATTAAATCATCCGTGAACTGCACAGATTATTACTCAGTGATAATGGAAAAAGCTCTGCATTGATTAATCCTTATTTATTTGTATAATTAACTTTTTGGCAGAAATATTCTTTTCAAAAGGCTGACGAGCAAACTTTTGCTACAGTAGAAAAGAACAACTGGCCAGATTTATGACAAACAGCGACTGTGGAAAGTGCTGGACCGGACTCGCCTAGGGACCAGGAATAGATTAACCCAGGGTTCCGGACTGGATTTCCCCAGGGATCGGGACTGGATTCACCAGGGATCCGGACTGAATTTCCCCGGGGATCTGGACTGATGAATGGAGAGGGTGGGATGGAAATAAAATGAGAATGGAGGTTAACCCCAGAGTACCACAACATTCAGACTGGATCAACACTGACAATTGCCCCCTAGTGTATAGAATCTGTCCACGTCACACAGTGATAGATACAGGCCCTTCGGCCCATCTAGTCTGTGCCAAACTGCTGTTTTGCCTAGTCCCATCGCCCCGCACCCGGACGACAGTGGCCCATCCTTCTCCCATCCACGTGCTTATCCAACTTCCCCCATAAATGTTGCAGTCGATCCCGCGTCCACCACCAGGGCTCATTTCGCCCTCTGGGTGAAGGTGTTTCCCCTCACGCCCACCTTAAATATTTCTCAACCTACCACCTGTACTTCTAGTCTCGCCCACCTTCAGTGTTAAAAGTTTGCTCGCGTTCACCCTATCTTCAGGCCTTCTGTGTGCTCTTTCTTGCTGACGATTGGCGGGTGGACGATATGTTACTTTTTTTGGGCCGGTGGGGGGGGGGGGTTGCTGTGGATTTGTGGTCTGATATTCTTGTTGGTGATTTTCCCTATGGGCAATTTGTTACATTTTTGTGTTTGTGATGCCCTAGCTGAATTTTTTTTACTGTTATGCTGTATGTTCTTCATTTTGGCAGTTCTGTGAGAGCTGCTTGTTTTCAACTTGTTCGGGTTACTGTTGAGGGATGAGGGGAAATGTGTGCCATCCGATTAGGATGGTCGGATTAAGGGGAGGTTTCTCTGGTGAGGGACACTAAGGTTGGGCTTGGGGCTTTCCTTTCGGTTCGAGAGAGAGGAGGTCGTAGGATTCGACCTGGAGCGGGACTGCGATTCGACGAAGCCCAAGGTGAGATCGATTGAGGATTGGTGACTCTGGAGAAACCGTGAGCTCCAATTTGTGCACATTTGACTGTTTCATTAAAATAGGCCCTTTTCTCTTTTTTTTGTCCTTTTCTTTACTAACCCTTTAGTCAAATTAAGAATTATGAAGTGAAATCTTTTAATTGTATGCAGGATACTATCTGTTATTTCGTGGCACTAATTTGCAACAGGGTAACAAATCACACAGCAACTACACAAACAGTGGGTTTCGGGGATGGGCTTGAGTCTCAATCTCACACGTTTGGAGGGGCCGGAGATTGTCTTCCCTAGATGTACGCAGCTGAGGAAACCAGAGAGTTTCATGCCTGAGAGAGGGGTTGAGGGGTTGATGTTATTGTCGCTGCTTTTTTTGCATGGGAGGGGCTTGGGGTTCCGGAGTTTGATGTTTTAGCTGCTGTCTCTGGGTGGGCAATCTAGTTTTTGTGTGAGGGATGGGTTGGGGGGGGGTTGGATTTGGGGTTTGCGAGTTCTGCTTCTTTTTGTTTCATGAGCCCGGTGGGGAAGTGATGTCTTTTCTTTCAATGACTCCATCGTTTTCCTGTAATTCATGGCTATCTGGAGAAGGCGAATCTCAGAGTTGTATTCCGCGTAGTACTTTAATAATAAAATGAACCTTTGAACTTTTGACCTTTGAATCTACAACTCCTCATAATTTTGTACACCTCTAGCGAATCTCCCCTCATTCTTCCACACTCCAGGCAATAAAGTCCTAACCTATTCAAGATTTCCCTGTAACTCAAGTCCTCAAGTCTTGGAAACATCCTTGTAAATTTTCTCTGTGCTCTTTCAGGTTTATTGATATCCATCTTGTAGATAGGTGACCAGAACTGCACACAATACTCCAAATTCGGCCTCACCAACATCTTATACAACTTCAAGATAACATCCCATCTTCTGTACTCAATACTCTGACTTACGAAGGCAAATATGCCAAAAGCTTTCTTTACGACCCTATCTACCCGTGACACCTGTCTGTCTGTCTGTCTAGGTACCATATCCGATGTGGACTCTGGTGACCATGGTTTTCCATATAGATCTATCCCTCGTTCTTTGGATGACTTCCATTTCCTCGATGTGTAGCCACCTGGCTAGGCTTTTGATGTACATAAGCCGAGGTCTTCCTCTGGGTTTGCTCCCCTTGATCTTTCCAGAGAGTATGAGTTTTTCTAGTTCATCTTTCCGCATGATGTGTCCTAGGAATCTGAGTTGTCTTTCTCTTATTGTTGGTACGAGTGATCGAACTGCTTGGGCTCTTCCGAGAACTTCTTCATTTGATGTGTGTGTGGTCCGTGATATTTTTAACATTCTCCTGTAGCACCATAATTCAGCTGCTTCCTGTGACACCACATCTAAGAAATTATGGATCTGTATTCTCAAATC
Source organism: Mobula hypostoma (assembly GCF_963921235.1). NCBI lineage: Eukaryota > Metazoa > Chordata > Chondrichthyes > Myliobatiformes > Myliobatidae > Mobula > Mobula hypostoma. The sequence continues at coordinate 8,848,732 of NC_086126.1, read as the reverse complement.
CTTTTGTTCTACCACACTTCTCAGAGCCCTACAATTGACTGTGTATTCAGATCATAAGATACAGGAGCAGAATTAGGCCATTTGGCCCATCAAGTCTGTTCCACCGTTTCATCATGGCTGATCTACTTTCCCTCTCAGCCCCAGTCTCCTGCCTTCTCCCTGTATCCCTTCATGCCCTGACCAATCAAGAATCTATCAACCTCTGCCTTAAATATACATAAAAACTTGGCCTCCACAGCTGCCTGTGGTAACGGATTTCACAGATTCACCACTCTCCAGCTGGAGAAATTCCTCCTCATATCTATTCAGAAAGGATGCCCCTCTATTCTGAGGCTGTGTCCTCTGGTTGTAGACGCTCCCACCGGAGAAAACATCCTCTCCGCATCCACTCTATTGAGGCCTTTCACAATTCGATAGGTTTCAATGAGGTCACCCCTCATTGATTTAATTCCAGTGAATACAGGCCCAGAGCGACCAAACACTCTTCACATGACAAGCTATTCAATCCTGTAATCATTTTCGTTGAACCTCCTCTGAACCTTCTCCAGTTTCAGCACATCCTTTCTAAGATAAGGAGCCCAAAACTGCTCACAATACTCCAAGTGAGGCCTCACCAGTGCTTTATAAAGCCTCAACATTACACCTTTGCTTTTATGTTCTAGTCCTCTCAAAATGAATGCTAACATTGCATTTGCCTTCCTCACCACTGACCCAGCCTGCAAATTAACCATTTGGGAATCCTGCACAAGGACCCCCAAGACCCTTTGCATCTCAGTTCCTCGCCTGGTTTGTCCACCCAAAGTGCAACACCTGCATTGAATCTGCTATTTTTCAGCCCATTTTTCCAGTGGGTAGAATGTGGGGCTATTAAAATAGTTTCATTTAAATATCACAGAAATTAATACAATATACAATATGTGAAGTTATCCACTTTGGTGGCAAAAATAGGAAAACAGATTATTATCTGAATGGTGGCCGATTAGGAAAAGGGGAGGTGCAACGAGACCTGGGTGTCATTATACACCAGTCATTGAAAGTGGTCATGCAGGTACAGCAGGCGGTGAAAAAGGCGAATGGTATGCTGGCATTTATAGCGAGAGGATTCGAGTACAGGAGCAGGGAGGTACTACTGCAGTTGTACAAGGCCTTGGTGAGACCACACCTGGAGTATTGTGTGCAGTTTTGGTCCCCTAATCTGAGGAAAGACATCTTTGCCATAGAGGGAGTACAAAGAAGGTTCACCAGATTGATTCCTGGGATGGCAGGACTTTCATATGAAGAAAGACTGGATGAACTGGGCTTGTACTCGTTGGAATTTAGAAGATTGAGGGGGATCTGATTGAAACGTATAAGATCCTAAAGGGATTGGACAGGCTAGATGCAGGAAGATTGTTCCCGATGTTGGGGAAGTCCAGAACGAGGGGTCACAGTTTGAGGATAGAGGGGAAGCCTTTTAGGACCGAGATTAGGAAAAACTTCTTCACACAGAGAGTGGTGAATCTGTGGAATTCTCTGCCACAGCAAACTGTTGAGGCCAGTTCATTGGCTATGTTTAAGAGGGAGTTAGATATGGCCCTTGTGGCTACAGGGGTCAGGGGGTATGGAGGGAAGGCTGGGGCAGGGTTCTGAGTTGGATGATCAGCCATGATCATAATAAATGGCGGTGCAGGCTCGAAGGGCCGAATGGCCTACTCCTGCACCTATTTTCTATGTTTCTATGTTTCTATACCGTACACCCTGAAATTCTTGTTCTTTGCAGACATCCTCAAAAACAGAAGATTGCCCCCAAAGCTCAAATGGATTTGTATAGGATTAGTTTGATGGGTAGAATGGGCTTACTGTGCCCATTCCTACGCGGTATGACTTGATGGTTTTGCGCAGTGACCGCTGAGTTCGTGCAGGGAGCAGCAGCAAGCGTTTGAGAAGGGAGTGACCCCGGAGTTCAGGATCTGGCTGACCCCGGGGTTCAGGGTCCGGCTGGCCCCAGAGTGCAGGACCGGAGGGGATCCGGGATTCTGGCCCGACGCAACCTCCAAGTTCAGGATTGGAGCACCTCAGGTGCAGGACCAGAGTATGGGACTGCAGTGGCTTTGGAGTGACCCCAGAGGTCAGCCGCAAGCAAGTCCAGAATTCAAGCCTAGAGCGACCCGAAAGAATGGGCCCAAAATGGTCCCCCACAGTACTGGACTGAAGAAACTCAAGACTACGGGACAAAAGCGAAACTACGCGTTTGACTAGTGGACTGGAGTGAGCCCCGAACGGAGAGACCGCAGGTGATAGAAATTTTCCACTTATTCGTACTTTTTATTTGGATGTACAGCACGGTATCAGGACCTTTGGCGCGATGAGCGCGTGCTGTCCAGTTATAACCAAGTGACCAACTCATACATCTTGATTTTCAAGTTCCTAGGTGTCACCATCTCTGAGGACCCAACTTGGACCCAACATATCGACACAGCTACTAAGAAGGCAGGACAGCGGCCATATTTCATTAGGAGTTTGAGGAGATTTGGTTTGTCACCTAAAATACTCACAAACTTCTACAAATGTCTGGTGGAGAGTATCCTGTCTGGCTGCATCAACATCTGGTATTGGAGGGGAGGAGGGCTACTGCACAAGACCGAAGTAAGTTGCAGAAACTTATAAACTCAGTCAGCTCCATCATGGGCACCAGCCTCCATAGTATCTTCAAGGAACGGTGCCTCAGGAAGGCGGCGTCCATCATTAAGGACCCCCACCACCCAGGACATGCCCTCTTCTCATTGCTACCATCAGGGAGGAGGTACAGGAGCCTAAAGACACACACTCAACGATTCAGGAACAGCTTCTTCCCCTCCGCCATCCGATTTCTGAATGGACATTGAACCCATGAACACTGCCTCACTGCTTTTTTCTTTCTGGTTTTTTTTGCACTACTATTTAAATTTAACTATTCAATAGACATAAATATACTTATTGTACCTCATTTTTGTTCTCTCTGTTTATTTTTCATGCATTGCATTGTACTGCTGCCATAAAGTTAACAAATTTCACGACGTCTGCCGGTGATGTTAAACCGGATTCTGACTCTGGTTCTTTGGACGGTGGGAGGAAACCAGAGCACCCGGAGGAAACACACGCGGTGAAGGCAAGAATGTACAAACTCCCCGCAGACAATGGCGGAAGCGAAGCCGGGTCACTGGCGGTGTAACGGCGTTACGTTACCATAACGACCCTGATATCCAAGATCATTTCAAAGTCGCCATTTTAATTCGTAAGGAAGTAGCAGTTTACGCGTGGGAGGGGGTGAGCTGGGTGGGGGAGGCTTTGGGGTTCTGACATTTAACTGGCATTCATTCTTTGGGGGCACTCCTCTGTTTTCATGGATGGTTGTGAAGAAAAGGAGTTTCAGGCTGTATATTGTATACACTTCTCTGACGTTAAATGTAGTTTTAATTAGATGATTAGATTAGATTAGATTAGATTATCAGGACACGTAGTCCTCTTTTATTGTCATTTAGTAATGCATGCATTAAGAAATGACACGATATTCCTCCAGTGTGATATCACAGAAACACAGGACAGACCAAGACTGAAAAACTGACAAAAACCTATAACATATAGTTCCAACAGTGCAAGCAATACCGTAACTTGATGAAGAACAGGCCATGGGCACGGTAAAAAAAAAGTTCAAAGTCTCTCGAAAGTCCCACATCTCACGCAGACGGGAGAAGGAAGAAAACTCTCCCTGCCATGCCCGACCACAGTCCGACTCTGAGTCATCGGAAAACTTCGAGCTCCGACACTGATCATCGAGCACCATCTCTGCCGAGCGCTTCAACCCCAGCCCCGGCCGCTAGCAGCAGGCAAAGCCGAGGATTTTGGGGCCTTCCCTCCGGAGATTCTCGATCGCGCAGTAGCAGCGGCAGCGAACCGGGCATTTCAGAAGTTTCCCCAGATGTTCCTCCATGCTTCTCACGGCTGCCTCCATCAAATCAGAATTGTGCACGGCCCCTATTTAACAGATACATTTCTCTGACGTTAAATGTAGCTTTGAAACCTTTCAAACTAAGTTTCACAAGGAGTGAATAGATATAAAGCTCTGATCAGAGCACGGGGGCGGGGGGGGGGGGTGGAAGTGCTGTGAGCAGATCCGGATTTTGTTCCTCCAGACAGGATACTCTTTATACTCCAAATATCAGTAACGAAAGTGGCTGAATTAAGTACTTCTTTTTCACAACATCCTTTTATGTAGACATTGTTATTTCCTTTGCCTTCTGCCTGGATAAAATTTCCTTCTGCTGAACTAAGATCAGACGTGCCCCAGGTCAGAGCACACGCTGTTTTGATGATGGCCTCGGGACGCACACTCGGGCAGTTCACTCCCTCCGCCCTCCTCTCCGGTCGTGACTTGATGGAAACGGGAATCCAGTTTGTACTTGATACTATAAAAAATTAGGCCATTCGGTCCATCAAGTCTGCTCCGCCATTCCATCATGGCTGATTTACTATCTCTCCCAACCCCGCATTCTCCTGCCTGCTCTCTGTACCCTTTGACAGCCTGGCTAATCAAGACCCTATCAACCTCCACTTTAAATAATCACACCGATTCACCACCCTCTGGCTAAAGAAATTCCTCCTCACCTCTGTTCTGAAAGGGCGTCCCTCTACCCTCGAGGCTGTGCCCTCTGGTCTCAGACTCCTCCACCACAGGAAACATCCTCTCCACATCCACTCTGTCGAAGGCTTTCAATATTCAACAGGTTTCAATGGGATCCCCCCCATTTCTCTGAACTCCAGCCCAGAGACATCAAATGCTCCGCACACGTTAACCCCTTCATTCCCAGAATCATTTTCATGAACCTCCCCTGGACCATCTCCAATAGCAACTCATCGTTTGTTCGATGAAGGGCCCAAAACTGCTCGCAAATACTCCAAGAGGTGGCCTGACCGAAGCCTTATAAATCTTTGGCATTACGTCCAACACTCAGATCACTGTAGACCGTGTGGCCAAGTGGTTAAGGCGTTGGTCTAATGATCTGAAGGTCGTGAGTTCGAGCCCCAGCCGAGGCAACGTGTTGTGTCCTTGAGCAAGGCACTTAATCACACATTGCTCTGCGACGACACCGGTGCCAAGCTGTATGGGTCCTAATGCCCTTCCCTTGGACAACATCGGTGGCGTGGAGAGGGGAGACTTGCAGCATGGGCAACTGCCGGTCGTCCATACAACCTTGCCCAGGCCTGCGCCCTGGAAACCTTCCAAGGTGCAAATCCATGGTCTCACGAGACTAATGGATACCTATCTACCCCAAAATGTCACAGCGGGGGAAGGAATGGAATGGAGGTGCAGATAGATGGGACTAGGTGAGAGTGAGCGTTCGGCACAGACTAGAAGGGCTGAGGTGGCCTGTTTCCGTGCTGTAATTGTTGTAATATATGATTACATGGATGGAGAGCTGCTAAAAGTGAGGAACATCGCACAGAAAATTCAAGTTCAAGTTTATTGTCTTTCAGCCGTATGCACCGTATACTGACAGACGAAACAAATGTTCGTCCAGACCAAGGAGCACAACGCAGTACCTATAACTCACACACAACACATAAAGTAACATTGCCACACATAAATTTATAAATAACAAAATATATTCCAGAGGACTGGCATTTAGCGTAACTTAAGTTAAAAAGTTTGTGCTGGATGGCGAACTCTCCACTGGCCACCACGACAGAGGGGGACCGAAGAAAAGGTACAAGGACTCTCTGAAGAAATCCCTTGGTGCCTGTCACATTGACCATCGCCAGTGGTCTAACCTAGCCCCCGATCACGAGGCCTGGTGACACACCATTCACCAGTCTATCTCCTCCTTCGAGAACGCTGGCATTGAGGACAAAAGGAGAAGGAGGAAGAACCGTGACACAGCAGCACCAAACCCAGAACAGAATTTCCCTCGCAGCCGCTGTGGCCGGGCCTGCCTGTCCCGTACTGGCCTCGTCAGCCACCAGCGAGCCTGCAGCAGACGTGGGCAGCCCCCTTCCTAAATCTTCGTTCGCGAAGCCAAGCCATGAAGATGAAGAAACAGATGATGAGACCTGGTTGGTGACAGAGAGTCCAGAGCCTGGAGAAAGAAGCTGTCCCCTATCCAAATAGTCCTCGATCTAATGCTGTGGTTCCTCCTTCCTTCCGGTGGGTGGGCCGGATGGGAGGGATCTTCGGCAATGCAAACGGCCTTGTGTGTGTGGTGCTCCTGATAAATATCTGGGATGGGGGGAAGATAATTCTCTCAGCAGTCCTCGTCGGGACTAAGGCCTGTAGCTGCAAAGTTCAAAGTTCAAAGTACATTTATGGTCAAAGTGTGTATACGTTATACGACCTTGAGATTCGTCTCCTTACAGGCAGCCACAAGACAAAGGAGCCCAATTATTTCATCACCACAGGAGGAGACATCGTCAGCGGGCTGTTAATTTGTGGTGCGTCTTCCAAATGCTCGACCTTTACTTATCAATCAGCTGATTGTCCGTCATTACGGGAACTCAATTGTGATGTAGGGAGGGGTCTCGTCGCTGATTGGTTGTGTGGTGAACTCCTTGCATTGTGGTCTCAAATTTTGCCCTCATTGGCTTATAAACCGGATCGGGGTCTATGCGTCCGTTTACAGAATTGTCGTGGAAAACCACGCTTATGCGGATTCTCTTGCACGCCGCGTGCCCACTTGCACCACGATGCCCGGCCGAGTTTGTGCCCCTCTCGACCTTCATGGGTAGAGACTTGAGAGAGTTGGTCATGCCAGTCTGACAGCCAGTTGATGTACAGTCAATCCGAGGGCAACAAACTTGAACTGAAGGTGAAAATGTGATTTGTGAGGTGGATGCGAAAGAGGCTTCAAGGCTAATGGGACGTTGAGTGAGTGGGTAAGCACACGGAAGATGCGGGGTAATAAGGACAAATGTGACGTTATTCACTTCAGTCGGGTAAACAGAGAGACAGGGTGATAAACTGGGAAGTATTGATGTATGAAGGAGCAGGTTGTCCTTGCACACCAGTCCCTGAAAGCAAATATACAGGCATAGCCAGCGATTAAAAAGGCAAACAACACATTAGTCTTCATTGCAAGAGGTTTTGAGGGCAGAACTACAAATCGTAACAGGATCACTCTGAGAGCCGAGGCGAGGAGGGATCTGAGGTCTGATCGATTTAGAAGCCGAGCCGGATCGCGAAGGTCGGGCCCGGGGCCTGATCGAGGCAACGGACACCCGAGCCCGAGAGCAGGTAACGACCCCAGGGTTCGGGCGGTTTCAGCGCCGGGCCGGATCAAAGTGGGCGGGGTCGGTGGTGGGAGGTGGGCCAGTTCCGGTCCGGAGCGCTTCTCCGCGGCGTTCGCTCGTCTCTGTGGGCTTCTGGACCGCCGTCGCAGACCTCCGTTCTGAATGCTGCTTGCTTGCTTTATTGTTTGCCCCATTTGTTTTTGCTTCCCCCCCCCCCGACCCCCACACATTGAGTGTCCGACGGTCTTTTTATTTAAATGGTTCTTTCGGCTCTCTTTGTTTGTGGCTGCCTGTGAGGGGGGCAAATCTCAAGACTGTACAAAGTAATAATACTTGTATAATAAATGTACTTTGACCTTTGACTTTTGAACTTTGAGTATTCACCGTGAGCCCCGCTGGCCTCTGTGGCTTAGAACATAGAACATAGAATAGTACAGCACAGTACAGGCCCTTCGGCCCACAATGTTGTGCCGACCCTCAAACCCTGCCTCCTATATAAGCCCCCACCTTAAATTCCTCCATATACCTGTCTAGTAGTCCTTAAACTTCACTAGTGTATCTGCCTCCACCACTGACTCAGGCAGTGCATTCCACGCACCAACCACTCTCTGAGTAAAAAACCTTCCTCTAATATCCCCCTTGAACTTCCCACCCCTTACCTTAAAGAAATGTCCTCTTGTATTGAGCAGTGGTGCCCTGGGGAAGAGGCGCTGGCTATCCACTCTATCTATTCCTCTTATTATCTTGTACACCTCTATCATGTCTCCTCTCATCCTCCTTCTCTCCAAAGAGTAAAGTCCTAGCTCCCTTAATCTCTGATCATAATGCATGCTCTCTAAACCATGCAGCATCCTGGTAAATCTCCTCTGTACCCTTTCCAATGCTTCCACATCCTTCCTATAGTGAGGCGACCAGAACTGGACACAGTACTCCAAGTGTGGCCTAACCAGAGTTTTATAGAGCTGCATCATTACATCGCGACTCTTAAACTCTATCCCTCGACTTATGAAAGCTAACACCCCATAAGCTTTCTTAACTACCCTATCCACCTGTGAGGCAACTTTCAGGGATCTGTGGACATGTACCCCCAGATCCCTCTGCTCCTCCACACTACTAAGTATCCTGCCATTTACTTTGTACTCTGCCTTGGAGTTTGTCCTTCCAAAGTTAACAGTGTTGTACAGTGTTGGGCTTCTGGGTTTCTGTATTTAAGCCTGGGTGCCTTTGGTTTAACCTTGTCAAGTTAATTGTCACCAGCACGTGTTTCCACCATTCTACGATTAAAGGGGGCTCTCGTGCTCTGTAGCGTATTCCTCCTTTGTGTTTGGGGGAATGATTCGTCTCCTTGGTGTTGTTCAGTTGGTAGTTCTACTTCCACCCTCTTGTTCCCGTCTCTTCATGGGGAGTCTGCTCTTCTCCTGCTCCTGGGTCGAGACGTTGCCAGCGCTCGCCGCGACGGGGAGGGCCTGAAGTTCCGCTGCACTTGGGCCTGGTCCTGGAAAGCACCCACTGTGACGATATCGAATGGCTCAGGAGGCTCCATTTATTGTCAGAGAATGTGTACAGGATACAATCCCAGATTCTTCCTCTTCACAGTCATCCACGAAACGAGAAACCCCAAAGAATGAACGATAGAAACATCAGAGCCTCTAACCCGCCCCCCTCCACCGCTCATCACACAAGCAGCAGCAGAAGCCTTGACCTTCCCCCCTCCCCCCAGCAGTAGCACTGCTCCCCCACCCCCCACCAATTGCGAAAGCCCACAAAGAGATCTAGGGTCCATCAAAACTGACAGTCCGCAACCCAGCACATCGGTACCTCGGACAGGCTCTCCCTCAGGCGCAAGGAAGCGAGAGGTCGCTCCTGCAACCTCGAGGCCGGGAGACCGGCATCTCGCTGTTCTGGTGTTACAATCTTCCGCGCCGTTTCTCCGAGTTCGGCCCCGACAGGCTCTCACCCACCACCAAAAGGGAGGGAGACAGAAAAAGAAGGATTCGCCTTTTTCTGCCAGCAGTGCACACCGTCCCGGCGTTTCAGTCCCCCATGGCGCCTCAGTTGGCAAAATCCCTAAGAAACTTACTTCGTTACTTAAGAAAGGACGCACAGGTCCTCCCGAGGCTGTAACCAGCCGACTTACGGACAGGACGTCCCCAACCTATATGCTTACCGACCGATCAACCTGCGGACGGCCCATACACGTCAACGAGTGCTTGGGAGATTGCGGAATGGATCTGCGAGATGTCGCGGGCCTGCGCATAACCACAGCGAGACTAGCCAGCAAGTAAGGAAGTTCTTGTTCTTCAGTTGTTCCTCAAAGTGAGGGATCGTTTGTTTCTGTTCCCAATTCCAAGGAGCGAATCAAGGTCAGAATCAGGTTTGTTATAACTGGCATATGTCGTGAAATTTGTTGTTTAGTGGCAGCAGTAAATGCAATACATAAAGTACAGTACAAATAATAAGAAGGAATTACTTAGGTTGAGTTCTTGGCAATGTACTCGTAAACGTTTCATTACCATATGAAGAGACATCATTACTACGCTGCTGATTGCGTGATGTGTCTTCCAAATGCTTGGCCTTTATATACTTAGCAATCAGCTGATTGGTCGTCACTACGGAAACCCGATTGTCATGCGTTGAGGTGAGCTCTCCGCTGATTGGTTGCGAGGAGAACTTCGTGCGGGAAGTCACAACGCCACGGCGCAAGCGAACGCGCGGCGTGCAAGAGAAGTCCGAGGAGCGTGGTTTTCCGCCGATCGCCCTGTAAGCAAGCACGCAGCCCTCGGTCCTGTTTATTAGATTAGATTAGATTAGATTCAACTTTATTGTCATTGGGCCATGTACAAAGTCAATGAAATGCAGTTAGCATCTGACCAGAAATGCAAAGAATTGTGTTATTTACAAAATAACTGTGAATAAAAAAAAGTACTATAGCGCACAAATATAAAAGTACTGAGACAGTACAATACGGGTGCAATACTGCTTAGCGCTGTGATGAGAGGTTCAGCAGGGTCACAGCCTCAGGGAAGAAGCTCTTCCTGTGCCTGCTAGTGTGGGAGCGGAGGCTCCTGTAGCGCCTACCGGATGGGAGGAGAGTAAAAAGTCCATGGTTAGGGTGAGATGCATCCTTGATAATGCTTTTCGCCCTGCCCAGGCAGCATTTATGGTAGATGTTCTCAATGGTGGGCAATTGGGTGCCGATAATCTGCTGGGCAGTTTTCACCACACGCTTTGTGCTCTGATACGGGACAATTGCCATACCACACTGAGATGCAGTTGGTGACTATGCTCTCAATGGTACAGCGGTAAAAGTCCATCAGTATCCTGGGACAGAGGTGAGCTTTCTTCATGCTCCGCAGGAAATAAAGGCTCTGTTGCGCCTTTTTGATCAGGATGGAGGAGGTCAGGGACCAGGTGAGATCCTCAGAAATGTGAACACCAAGGAATTTGAAGCTTGATACACGTTCCACTACAGCTCCGTTGACTTAGATGGGGGCGTGAGTGTGGCTCCTAGCATGCCTGAAGTCCACAATGATCTCCTCGGTCTTCTGGGAGTTAAGGGCCAGATTGTTGTCGGCACACCACGCGGCCAGGTGCTGGACCTCATCCCTGTAGGCCGCCTCGTCATCCCCTCTGATCAGGCCAACCACCCTGGTGTCGTCTGCGAACTTGATTATGGAGTTAAAACTATGTACACCGATGCGGGCAAAAATCCTGACCACAACGTACAATGCAGGAAGTTTCCTCCTATGTCCCAATTGAGTTTCCAAAATGACGTCCAATCAGCGGTTTGATAAGTAGATAAAGCATTCGGAGGAGACAATCTCTGACCATGTCTCCTTGCATGGTGACGAAACGTTGGCAAGTAAGTTGCCAAGATCGGCGAACGATTCAACCCAGCCATCAACCACCCGAGCTACACAGTTTCCAAGTTGCTTCCAATAATAAGAAATCTATATTTAAAAATTTAAATAAGTACTGCAAAGAGAGAGCAGAAGTAGCGAGCTAGTGTTCGTGGCTTCATTGTCCATTCAAGCATATGACGGCAGAGAAGAAGTTGTTCCTAAGCAAATCTATGGCGAAGGCGAAGAAGATTTTCCTAAAGATAAATTAGATTAGATTATGAGGACACGCAGTCCTCTTTTATTGTCATTTAGTAATGCATGCATTAAGAAATGATACAATATTCCCCCCGGTGTGATATCACAAAACACAGGACAAACCAAGACTGAAAAACTAACAAAAACCACATAATTATAACAAATAGTTACAACAGTGCAAGCAATACCGTAACTTGATGAAGAACAGGCCATGAGCACGGTAAAAGAGTTTAAAGTCTCTCGAAAGTCCCACATCTCATGCAGACGGGAGAAGGAAGAAAACTCTCCCTGCCATGCCCGACCACAGTCCGACCCTGAGTCACCTGAAAACTTTGAGCCTCCGATCAGCCCTCCGACACCGAGTACCGAGCACTATCTCTGCCGAACGCTTCGACCTCGGCCCCGACCGCCAGCAGCAGGCAAAGCCGAGGATTTTGGGGCCTTCCCTCAGGAGATTCTCGATTGCACAGTAGCAGCGGCAGCGAACCGGGCATTTCAGAAGTTTCTCCAGATGTTCCTCTGTGCCTTCTCACATCTGTCTCCATCAAATCAGAATTGTGCACGGCATCCTACTTACAAATACGGTATCACTTCATCAGAGAGCTGCGCGCGCTGCGTCGCGCCGCCATCTTCTCCTCCTGCCCCTATGTGCAGGTATTCTGTTTTGCAAACTGGATACCAAATGGACTCAACAAAGAGAAAGTTTGATCTAAAGATACAGAGATCCCTGGCATTTGGACACCAGGCTTTGCTACACAAACCCTTCTCGCTCTGTCTCTAGGGTCATGGAGTCATGGTGCTTGGAAGCAGGTACAGAGGGGATGTCAGGGGTAAGTTTTTTACGCAGAGAGTAGTGAGTGCGTGGAATGGGCTGCCGGTGACAGTGGTGGAGGAGGAAACGATGGGGTCTTTTAAGAGACTCCTGGATGGCTACATGGAGCTTAGAAAAATAGAGGACAATGGGTAAAGCCTAGGTAGTTCTAAGGTAAGGACATGTTCGGCACAGCTTTGTGGGCCAAAGGGCCTGTATTGTGCTGTAGGTTTTCTATGTTTCTATGTAAAAATACAGCACAGAAACAGGCCCTTCGGCATCTTGGAAGAAGAGGACCAATTGACCCAATATTTCATAACATTTTTACGTACTAAACATGAAAGATCACAGCAGGACAACTCTATAGTTATAATGTATCTACAATGCTTCCATGCTCAACCATTTAAGCAGCCTACTCCCATCGACCTACACCGGAACCATAGCCCTCCATACCCCCGTCATCCATGTAGCTATCCAAAGTTCTCTTAAACAATGAAATTGAGCTCGCACGCACCACTTGTGCTGACAGCTCGTTCCACACTCTCACCACCCTCTGAGTGAAGAAGTTTCCCCCCATGCCCCCACTTAAACTTTTCACCTTTCACCCTTAACCCATGACCTTCAGTTGCATCCCATCCAACCTCTCTCTCTCTCTCACACACAAACCTTTGTATGTGAAGGAGTCGCTTTCTCGACTCCTTCCCTTTACGCCCTCTACCCTGATCTCCTTTCTTCCTCCCCTGGTCTCCCTTCATCTACCCACCTTCCCCTCTGCACTCCGCCCACGGGAGTCGAATGGGAGAGGAGGAATCGCGCTGGTGATTGTGCTGAAGGAAGAGTCAGAGATCCAAATAGATGACAGTAGTTGTTGTGACATGAAAAAAGTTACTGAAGCTAGTAGATATAGAAGGTTATCTGTTGTGGCGCTCCGTCCGCCACAACAGACAGGGTCTCCCGGTTGCCACCCACTTCAACTCTGCTTCACATTCCCCTTCGGATATGCCCATACATGGCCTCCTCTACTGTCATGATGAGGCTAAAGTCGGGCTGGAGGAGCAACACCTCATATACCGTCTGGGTGGTCTCCAGGCCCTTGGTATGAACATTGAATTCTTCAACTTCTGGTAATTCCTACCCTCCCTCCCTTCCCCTACCTCTATTTCACTCTGCCCCCTCCCCCAGCTGCCTATCACCTCCCTCATGGCTCCGCCTCCTTCCACTACCCATTGTGTTTTCCCCTATTTCTTCTTCACCTTTCCTGCCTATCACCTCCCCGACCCCTTTATCTTTCCCCTTACTGGTTTTTCACCTGGAACCTACCAGCCTTCTCCTCCCCACACTCCCCCCACCTTCTTTATAGAGCCTCTGCCCCTTCCCTTTTCAGTCCTGACGAAGGGTTCCGGCCCGAAACGTCGACCGATCGTTTCCACGGATGCTGCCCGACCTGCTGAGCTCCCCCAGCGTGTGGTGAGTGTTGCTTTGACCCCTGCAGATTATTTTGCGTTAGATACAGAAGTGTTTTATTCAGCAAAAACGAGCAGCAGGCATCATATTGAGACACTCTTGGAAGAAGAAGCCCACTTGACCCAATTTTATATGATTTTTTTTACGTCCTAAACATGAAAGGTAACAGCAGAACAATTCTATAGTTATATTGTATCTACAATACTTCCTTTGAATTACATACAGTTTGCACACATCTCTGACAGAAAATCCTACAAAAGATAGTGGATTTGACCCAGTACATAATTCGTAAAGCCCTCCCAGCCATTGAGTGCACCTACATGAACCGCTGTCGTAGAAAAGCAGCATCCATCATCAGAGATCCCCACCACCCAGCCCATGCTATTTTCTCCCTGAGGCCATTAGGCAGAAGATACAAGAGCCTCAGGACCCACACCACCAGGTTCAATAACACTTATAGCTGCTCAACCATCAGGCTCTTGAACAAAAGAGGATAATTGCACTCATCTGTTGAGCTGTTCCCATAGCCAATGGTTTCACTTTAAGGACTCTTTATCTTGTTAAATCACGCTCTCATTATTTATTGCTATTTATTTATATTTGCATTTGCACATTTTGTTGTCTTCTGCACTCTGGTTGATCTTTCACTGATCCTGTTTACAGTCATAGTCATAGTCATACTTTATTGATCCCGGGGGAAACTGGTTTTTGTTACAGTTGCACCATAAATAATAAATAGTAATAAAACCATAAATAGTTAAATAGTAATATGTAAATTATGCCAGGAAGTAAGTCCAGGACCAGCCTATTGGCTCAGGGTGTTTGACCCTTCAAGGGAGGAGTTGTAAAGTTTGATGGCCACAGGCAGGAATGACTTCCTATGACGCTCTGTGTTGCATCTCGGTGGAATGAGTCTCTGGCTGAATGTACTCCTGTGCCCACCCAGTACATTATGTAGTGGGTGGGAGACATTGTCCAAGATGGCATGCAACTTGGACAGCATCCTCTTTTCAGACACCACCGTCAGAGAGTCCAGTTCCGTCCCCACAACATCACTGGCCTTACGAATGAGTTTGTTGATTCTGTTGGTGTCTGCCACCCTCAGCCTGCCGCCCCAGCACACAACAGCAAACATGATCGCACTGGCCACCACAGACTCGTAGAACATCCTCAGCATCGTCCAGCAGATGTTAAAGGACCTCAGTCTCCTCAGGAAATAGAGACGGCTCTGACCCTTCTTGTAGACAGCCTCAGTGTTCTTTGACCAGTTCAGTTTATTGTCAATTCAGTAACTATTCTATAGATTTGCTGAAAAAGGAATCTCAGGGTTGTCCTTGGTGACATGTATGCACTCTGATAATAAATTTTCCTTTGAACTTTGATCTTTGAACTTCCGCACCCACACTCCAGCCACACAATAAGAATGTTAACCTCCATTGACTCTCGGCCGCATCCATGCATATGTCGGTACCTGAGGTCGAATTGTACCGAACTGAGGTTGAAATCCAAACTGCGATGCAAATGCAAATCTGAATAGTGGTTACTGGTGGAATTAGCATCTGCTATATACCCTAATTCCTGAGAACGCCCTAACAGTAACTTTTAAAAGAAAAAGAATAGATAAAGAGGCGAACAAGCTTCTGATGACAGACTCCGGAATGTTCTGCTACACAGTGTGGGTCTCCTGTCACAGTCCTCCTGTTCAGCAAGAGCCCTTTTCTGTTTTGTTATATAACGCAAACTAGAAAGTATTTCTCTGCCGCTGCTCCTTCGAACATTCCTGCCAGTGAATGAGATTTATTCCTTTGGTGAAGCATGTTCATTAGCATCAGTCGAGTCGGTGCATGTGAAATAGAAATCTGACGGCTTATAGATAATGAGGGCATTTTGATGTCTGAACCAATTCCTCTGAATCAGAATCAGAATCAGGTTCAATATTACCGGCATATGTCGCGAAACTTGTGGTAATGTGGCAAAACTGCGAATTCCAGTGGGCGAGGGGCCTGGGCTGTTTCTGCTCGGTTGCTCTGCTCTCTGCAGCGCTGAGGCCGTGAGGCCACTCCCGGCTGCTCCGGGCTTCGTGTCTGCGAGCGCCGTGGCGATTTGCCCCGGTGAGCGATAAACCCAGACTGATGCTGACAAAAACCACCTAATTATAACATATAGTTACAACAGTGCAAAGCAATACCGTAATTTGATAAGAACAGACCATGGGCACGGTAAAAAGTCTCAAAGTCTCTCGAAAGTCCCATCATCTCACGCAGACGGTGAACTTCCAGCGCTGCAAACTTGCCGATGCAGCATCCTGGAAGCATCCGACCACAGTCAGACTCCGAGTCCGTCCGAAAACTCCGAGCCTCCGACCAGCTCCCCAACACCGAGCACCGAGCACTATCTCTGCCAAGCGCTTCGACCCCGGGCCTGGAAACAGGTGATAGGCAAAGCCGAGGATTTGGGTCCTTCCCCTCCGGAGATTCTCAGTCGCACAGTAGCAGCGGCAGCGAAGCGGGCATTTCAGAAGCTTCTCCAGGTATTCCTCCGAGCTTCTCATGTCTGTCTCCATCAAATCCGGATTGTGCACAGCCCCCTAGTTACACATATGATATCATTCGGAACGGCCGCGCGTGCTGCGTCGCGCCGCCATCTTCTCCTCCTTCCTCCCTCTATATTGTATATTGAACAGATTAAAAATAATGCAAAAAACAGAAATAATATATATTTAAAAAGTGAGATAGTGTTCATGAGTTCAATGTCCATTCAGAAATTGGATGTTAGGGGGAAGAAGCTGTTCCTGAATCATTGAGTGTGTGCCTTCAGGCTCCTGTACCTCCTCCCTGATGGTAAGAATGAGAAAAGGGCATGAGCTGGGTGATGGGGGGTCCTTATTGATGGACACCCGCTTCTCTGAGGTATCGATCCCTTTGAAGGTGTCCTGGATGCTGGCGAGGCTATCTCTCTCTGCAGCTTCTTTTGATCCTGTGCAGTAGACACCCCCACCCTCCAATACCAGATGGTGATGCAGCCAGTTAGAATGCTCTCCAAGGTACATCTATATAAATTTGCTAGTGTCTTTGGTGACATCCCAAATCTCCTCAAACTCCTAATGAAATATAGCTGCTGTTGTGCCTTTAATATATATATATATTAATAGGAGGGAGGAGAAGATGGTGGCGCGACGCAGCGCGCGCGGCCGTTCCGAATGAATATCATATTTGTGAAGTAGGGTGCCGTGCACAATCCGGATTTGATGGAGACAGCCACGAGAAGTGCAGAGGAACATCTGGAGAAACTTCTGAAGTGCCCGCTTCGCTGCCACTGCTGCTGTACGATCGAGAATCTCCGGAGGGGAAGGCCCCAAATCCTCGGCTTTGCCTATCGCCTGTTGCCGGGGCCGGGGTTGAAGCGCTCGGCAGAGATGGTCCTCGGTGCTCAGTGTCGAATAGGTGGTTGGAGACTTTCGGACAGACTCGGAGTCGGACTTGGGCCGGATGCTTCCAGGATGCTGCATCGGCAAGTTGGCGGCGCTGGAGGTTCACCGTCTGCGTGAGATGATGGGACTTTCGAGAGACTTTGAGACTTTTACCATGCCCATGGTCTGTTCTTATCAAATTACGGTATTGCTTTGAACTATTGTAACTATGTGTTATAATTATGTGGTTTTTGTTAGTTTTTAAATCGGTTTGTCATGTGTTTTTGTGATATCATTCTGGAAAAACATTGTATCATTTCTTAATGCGTGCATTACGAAATGACAATAAAAGGGGACTGCGTGTCCTCATAATCATAATCATAATTAATAGGATTCATCAATTGTACAGGTTTGTGTCTCCTGTTTACATCTCGATCCATAGTCTACTCTCAAATGCAAAGTTCTTGAACACTCTTGCATCTGATGTCACTTGGCGCTATCCCTTTGTAACCCTTCTCCAACAGGTGCAGCGGAAACCAACTGAGCCACATGGTGCGATGGCATAGCGGGTTAGCGCAAAACGCTTTGCAGCGCCAGCGATCACCGATGGCGGTTTGACTTCCCGCCGCTGCCTGTAAGGAGTTTGTACATCCTCCCCGTGACCGCATAGGCTTCCTCCGGGTGTTCCGGTTTCCTCCCACATTGCCAAGACCTATGGGTTGGGGTTGGTAAGTTGTGGACTATCTTTGGACTGTGTTGGTTGTTAACGCAGAAAGGTCAAAGTTCAAAGTACATTTGTGATCAAAGTGTGTACACACTGTAGCAGATATCCCTCGCCGCGCCTTGTGGTGCATCCGGAGGCAACTCTGTTATTTCTTTAGCGTTTTGCTTGTTTATTTTTTCCTAACGAGGCCGAGTTGCTCGCTCAACACTCAGCCCAACACGGATGGAATGAGCCGGCCGGATTCAAACCGCGATCCACTCGCTTCGAAGTCCGGCACTGATGTCACTACGCCACCGGCCATCTATTGTATGCGGTATACAAGCCTGAAATTCGTTTTCTCACAGACAGTCATGGAACAAAGAAGAACTCCGGAACCAATCCGTTCAGAGGGAAGTATCAAAAATGCAACCCCCTCCCCCAAACCCATGCGCAAAAAAAATCAGAATCAGGCTTAATATCACCAGCATATGTTGTGAAATTTGTTAACGTAGCGGCAGCAGTACAATGCATTACATGATAATATAGAATAAATAAATAAATAAATAAATTACAATATATGTATATTAAATAGTTAAATTTAAAAATAGTAATACCAAAACAGAAATAATTATAAAGTAGTGAGATAGTGTTCATGGGTTCAATGTCCATTCAGAAATCGGATGGCAGAGGGGAAGAAGCTGTTCCTGAATTGTCGAGTGTGTGCCTTCAGGTTCCTGTACCTCCTCCCTGATGGTGGCAATGAGAAGAGGGCATGTCCTGGGTGATGGGGGTCCTTAATGATGGACGTCGCCTTTCCACCTCGAGGATGTCTTGGATACCAAGGAGGCTAGTTCCCAAGATGGAGCTGACTAATCTTACAGCTTTCTGCAGCTTCTTTCGATCTTGAGAAGTAGCCTCCTCACCCACCCCAACCACCACCCCCCAATACCAGACAGTGATGCGGCCTGTCAGAATGCTCTCCACTTCTACATCTGTAGACGTTTTCGAGCATTTTAGGCGACAAGCCAAATCTCCTCAAACTCCTGATGAAATATAGCCGCTGTCTCGGAGAAAACAGCTACAACAAAAAAAAGAGCGAAAACACAGAATATAAGACACAAGAGGCATGTTTCACTACAGTTCAGTTCTGTGTTCACTGCCTGCGGGCCGCCCCGATTCAAAAGTCGCCAAAAAGTTAGTGACAGAAAAAGGCGGCCGGAACTAAAAATACAATATGTAACCCTCAGGTTCTTTCAGCTGCGTAAGTCTGGGGAAGACAGTCTCCGGCCCCGCCAAACCTGTGAGATTGAGGTGTGAGCCCACCCGAAACCCCCTGTTCCTGTGGACGCTGCGTGATTCGTTACCCTGTTACAAATCAGTACCATGAAATAACAGAATGTGCACCGCATACAATTAAACGATTTAGCTTCGTAATTCTTAATTTGACTAACAGGTTAGTAAATAAAGAGCAAAGAGAAAGAAAAGGGCCCATTTTAATGGAGCAGTCTGATGTGCACAAGTTGGAGCTCACGGTTTCCCCTTTGCCGATCCTCCTTCGATCTCCCTGGGCTTCGTCAGATTATAGCACCGCTCCGGGTCGAGCCCTACGACCTCTTCTCTCTTCATCTCCCGCCGAACCAAAAGACCCCGCTCACACACCGGTGTCGGGCTCAAAACACGGAAACACACCCCCCTCATTGGACAGCTGACATCCCAAAGCACCCATTATCTCTAACCGTAACACAAACACTGTTTCTACAGAAAGACCATCACGTTAGCAGTGAGACCTCTCCCAGGGTGTTTCAAATTCATCATAAATGTAGCCTGGGGAAAAAGTACACGCTCAGGACAACAAAGACTTTTTCGGGTTTTAATTCCCTTATCTGTCTCAGATGATTAAGTGCCAGAAGAGGGTCACGAAACAACAGGAACGAATTTACAACCAGTTCTTGCCGTTAGAATCTCAGTTTAATTTCGATCCACGCCCTTGTGTATGGACAGAACTGCATATACAGTATAAAAAATACCAGAACTAATACGTGAGTGGCAATCCTGAATGAACACAATACAAACAACATTAGAATCTCACCCACCCTGCATCTTATACATAACAGCGAAAAGTGTGAGCGAATACATCACATCTAAGACGTACACACATGCTGAACTTCGGAACAGAGACTAAACATTCACGTTACACGGTTACATGCACAATCAGTCCCGATACAATAAAGTTAGACAAAAGGTACACTTTGGCACAACTTTTACAAGGTATTCCCTGGTAGTTAAATTACAGGGATCCTGACCTACTTGGATGGTGAGGAACTTTGTATAAACCATGTGATCCAGCGTTGATTCCTTCACTCGTGGAAATCTAAAGCATCCCCATGTAAGACACGTCAATTTACCGATATTCTCGATCCGCCAACAAGCATAAACAAATTCACATGGATATTGTCAATGAATGCTCCCCTTTCCTCACCATGCCCAGCACACTCTGGGAGGAACCAGATTCCAACGCCTTACCACGTCTTCAGCAGAAAGCAAAATGGTCTCCCCACTATCCCGCGCGTGCGTAATGACATCACCGTCTCCCTTAAAGGCACAGACAACTATTCTAGCATTACCCGGATGGATGCCTAAGTACACTTTTAACGATACTGAATAAGATCCGACGGTCACCTGGTTACATAAAAACGGAATTAGAGTCCAAATCTACAAACTGTGCCGATTAAATTTTGCTGTATGCTTTGTTGTTTTGAAGTACGAGGGGTGATTGATAGGTTTGTGGCCTAAGGTAGAAGGAGTCAATTTTAGAAAACCTAGCACATTAATTTTTCAACATAGTCCCCTCCTACATTTATACACTTAGTCCAGCGGTCGTGGAGCATACGGGTCTTGGACCTCCAGAAAGTGTCCACAGCAGGGGTGATTGATAGGATCGTGGCCTAAGGTAGAAGGGGATGAGTTATACAGATCTCGTAACATGCACATGCAGGTCAACTCTTTGAGTGATTATGCAGGAAATTTGAAGTTAATAACTCATCTCCTTCTACCTTAGGCCACGAACTTATCAATTACCCCTGATGAGTTATTAACTTCGAGCTTTCTGCATAATCACTCAAAGATTTGAACTGCATGTTCATGTAACGAGAGCTGTATAACTCATCTCCTTCTACCCTGGGTCACGAACTTACCAATCACCCCTCGTCCACGTGACAAATAAAGCTAATCTTTAACCTATGTATTAATTACAAAGAGAGAGCAGAAAGATATGATCATAAATAAAAAGCGGAAAAATATTAAGTTGAAATGATTAATATTTCAGCAAATATATTACAGCTGTGGGATAGGAATAGGTTTAGCAAACTCAGCACACAGAGTGATAAATGTGGTAAGCCGATGTGGATGTGTTTAGATTCGCATAACACACCGGGAAAATAGATATTTATATATGAAAGGCAAGATGAAGTCTGCAGTCCCTGAACTTGTCACACTTTCTGTCATTAGGGAAAAATGAAAGAAAGTCATTTTTTCCACAGAGATGAAGGGTCTATTATTTGCTTCAACATTTTCAAAATAAAGCTTTTCTGTTTGAATTAGATCATTACAAAGCTATTTGCTGTTACTATTAACACCCCTGAACAGTACATATACAGACCACCGAAGAAATAGTCTTTGTGCACAATTATAACACATGGCAACTCCATTAACCATTGGTTTCCCTTTGATATTAATACTCTGTAAGTAATTACACAGGGCTTACAAGATACACCTGGAATAGACAATAGACAATAGGTGCAGGAGTAGGCCATTCGGCCCTTCGAGCCAGCACCACCATTCACTGTGATCATGGCCGATCATCCACAATCAGTATCCAGTTCCTGCCTTATCCCCATAACCTTTGATTCCGCTATCTTTAAGAGCTCTACCCATCTCTTTCTTGAAAGCATCCAGAGACTTGGCCTCCACAGCCTTCTGGGGCAGAGCATTCCACATATCCACCACCCTCTGGGTGAAAAAGTTTTTCCTCAACTCCGTTCTAAATGGCCTACCCCTTATTCTTAAACTGTGGCCTCTGGTTCTGGACTCACCCATCAGCGGGAACATGCTTCCTGCCTCCAGCATGTCCAATCCCTTAATAATCTTATATGTTTCAATAAGATCTCCTCTCAGCCTTCTAAATTCCAGAGTATACAAGCCCAGTCGCTCCAATCTTTCGACATATGACAGTCCCGCCATCCCAGGAATTAATGAGTGGGTTGTCTTGCTTTCTGTCTGTCTATCCATCTGCCTGTCTATCTGTCTATCTATCTATCTATATATATACTATATATGATCTATCTATCCACCTATCTGTCTATCTATGTCATGGTCCGGTCCGTGAAATCCACATTCCGGTTTACGGTCCGGTCCATCGATCCTTATTCCAGGTTTTTCGATTTTCTCTTGTCCTGTGTGTGCCTTAATTGAGGCACATGATTCTCATCTTGAGCTGGCTACATAAACATTTCCTGGGTTCCACTTCAGTTGCTGGACTGTTCCCTTCCCTTCACCTTCTGCCTGAAGCCTTGGCCTGCAACCTCGCCTGCGTCCTCACCTGTATCGCTGTCAAGTTTTACCACCAGAGCAAGACTGGAGCCTTGCTGTGTCTATATAAAGAACTGTCTATCATTGTTTGGAACTGTCTCTGTGTCCACGTCTTCACTAGGTAGGTCTGGCTGTTTGCTGCTACCTTGTGTTGGGAACAGTCTCTGTGTCCATGCCCTCGCTAGGTAGGTCCGGCCATTTGCTGCTACCTTGTGTTGAGAACCGTCTCTGTGTCCACACCTTTGCTAGGTAGGTCCGGCCATTGCTGCTACCTTGTGTTGAGAACCGTCTCTGTGTCCATGCCTTTGCTAGGTAGGTCCGGCCATTTGCCGCTACCTTGTATTAGGAACTGTCTCTCTGTGTTCTGTGTATGAGTCCTGGCCCTACGTCCTGCTCCCTAGGAGGGGTCCTGACTCTGTGTAGAGCCTCGGCCCCAAGTCCTGTTCCCAAGGAGGGGTCCTGGCTCTGTGTTCCATGTTCCATGTTCTTGTTCTCTGTCGACCAAGGCTCTGCATTCCTGTCTTGCTCGACCAAGTTCAAGGCTTCATGTTCTCGTCCTGTGCATGTGCCTCGCCCAGCCTGGTGCTGGGGTTCCCTTGTCCTGTGCTGGGGTTCCCTCATCCTGTCCAGAAGTCGCTCGTCCTGTCCAAGCCACGTCCAAGAACCTCGTCTTGTCCAAGTCAAGGTTTTGTGTTCTCATCCTGTCTGTGTGCCTCACCCAGCCCAGGAGTACCTCACCCAGCCCGGTGCTGGGGTTCCCTCGTCTTGTCCAGGAGTCTCTCGAACTGTCCAACCTACGTCCAAGAACCTCGTCCTGTCCAACCCACGTCCAAGAACCTCGTCCTGTCCAACCCATGTCCAAGAACCTCGAGCTGTCCAAGGCAAGGCTTTGTGTTCTTGTCCTATCCATGTGCCTCATCCTGTGCAGGAGTTCCACGTCCTGTTCGGTAGCCACGTCCTGTCCTTGCCAAGATGCTAGTCCTGAGTCCTAGCCTAGACCCGGGTTCCGGTTCCGAGTCCCAACCAAGACCCAGGTTCTGGGTCCTTGTCCAGGATCTGGTTCCGGAGTTCCGTGTCACCAGTCCAGGCTCCTTGTTCCTAGTTCCTTGTCTGGGTTCCATGTTTCTTGTCCATGTCCTAGCCCAGGCCCTGCATCCTGGTCTCGTCCAGGGCCCTGTGTCAATGTCCAGCGTCCTTTATTCCCCACTTCCCTTGCTTTCTTTACACTCCGAGTCCTGTTCCTAGTACTTCGGTGTCTGTGTCTTGCATTTGGGTCCGCTCCCAGTGTCCCCGTTATGAAAATCTATCTACAGTATCTACCTATCTCTCTGTCTGTGTCTGTCTGTCTATCTGTATATATATGATCTATCTATCCATCTATCTGTCTATCTACAGTATCTACCCATCTCTCTCTCTATCTACAGTATCTACCCATCTCTCTCTCTATCTATTTGTCTGTCTATCTCTCTGTCCATCTATCTGTCTATCTATCTCTCTCTATCTGTCTGTGTATCTATCTATTTATCTGTCTAGCTACCTATATATATGTAGCCACCCCCCCCCCCCCGCCGGCCACCCTCAGGGTCGCTCAGCTCGCTGTTGTCTGGGAAAATAGCCCTCGTCCCTACCAAACTCGGTAATTAGTTTGTGTGGATGCTGTGTGATGTACCCCACCCTGCCCAAATAACAGACAATACACCAGATACGATTAAATGATTTACAGTTTATAGATATTACTGGAACTATATAATTAATAGAGAATAAAATACAAAAGGAAAATAAAAGGCGCCACACTTATCAAAGTTCAATCTCTTCATGCACAGTTGGAGCTCAGGACCTTTCTTCATCACCCCGCGACCCCTCGGACCATCTCGACCAGCCGCCTGGGCCCAACAACGGTGGTCGACCAGACGCTCCACACAAGCCCATCTCCGTCTCCTCCCCGAAAGCCCTCCTCGGGGTCCGACCCCGTTAGCGGACTCACTGCCCCTGGTCCATCCTCTGTCTCGCTCTCCCACCTTCTCCCTCAAAACCCCGCGCATACAAATCTTCCAGATACACCAAAGTCATAAGAACTATCCCAATTGGTTCGTAACATTCTCTTATCACCCCCTAACTCGCAACAAGCTGCTAGTGCAAAGCTTTCTCAACGTTTAACATAACAAAGAAGCCATTTTAATTAGTCTCCGCAGTAACATAAAAGACGAAACCCCCTTAAGTATATATCTATATATATATAGATATATACACACACACATATCGATCTATCAATCTGTCTATCTATTTATCTATCTATATAAATATATATCAATCTATCTATCCATCTATTTAACTATCTATCAATTTATTATTAGTTTGTTTTTATATTTGCACAGTTGTCAGTCTTTTGTGTGTCGTTTTTCATTGACACTATTACATTTTTTTGTTCTACTGTGAATGCCTGCAAGAAAATGAAGCTCGGCGTAGTATACGGTGTCAGATACATTATTAATAAGATGACTTTGAACCCTTAAGGCAGATCATCGCTATCTTATTAAGTACCTTTCAGACTGGCAACAAGATCTGCCTTGACACTGACACCAATAACGTGAAGTAAATCATTTCTAATTCCTCGTCTCCTTTATCGAAATGCATCATTTTCCACTTCTCTCCCTCCTTTATTCTTATTTGACTACCCCTCCCATCGGGCCGGTGCACTGCCGAGCTTCCTCAGAGATGAAAGAAATTCAACAGAGGCAGGGCCGGCATGCTGTTAAGGAAATGGCAGATGTATTCAGAGCAAATGGCTATTTTAAGCTCAGATTATCAATACAACCAGATTGCAGAGAAACTTGTTACTTCCACCCCTGGCTTACTCTGTAAAATATCTCTTCTTCCTTGAGAGTTTGTGAAGATGACATCTAAAACTTTGGCAAACTTCTATAGATATATGGTGGAGAGTATATCGACAGGCTGTATCACAGCCTGGCACGGAAACACCAACGCCTTTGAGCGGAAAATTCTCTAAAGAGCCGTGGATACGGCCCAGTACGTCACGGGTAAAGCCCTCCCAACCACTGAGCACGTCTACAGAAAGACTGTCGCTGGAAAGCAGCATCCATCAACAGGGACCCCCACAACAGGCCGTGCTCTCTTCTCGCTGCTGCCATCAGGAAGAAGGCACAGGAGCCTCAGGACTCACCCCAGCAGGTTCTGGAACAGTTACTACCCCTCAACCATCAGGCTCCTGAGCCAGAGGGGATAATTGTATTCAGCTTCACTTGTCCGTCACTGAAACGTTCCCTCATCCAATGAACTCACTTTCAAGGACTCTTCATCTCGTGTCCTCGATATTTGCTGCTTATTTATTTATTTTTATTATTTCTTTCTTTTTGTATTTGCACAGATTGTTGTCTTCTGCACTCTGGTTGAGCACTCAAGCTGTTGCGGTCTTTCATTGATTCTATTTTGGTTATTAATCTATTATGGATTTATTGAGTATGCCTGCAAGAAAATCAGTCTCATTGTTGAATATGGTGACATATATGTAACATAGAAACATAGAAAACCTACAGCACAATACTGGCCTTTTGACCCACAAAGCTGTGTTGAACATGTCCCTACCTCAGAAATTACCAGGCTTACCCATAGCCCTCTATTTTTCTAAGCTCCATGTACCTATCCAAAAGTCTCTTAAAAGACCCCATCATATCCGCCTCCACCACAGTTGCCAGCAGCCCATTCCACACACTCACCACTCTCTGAGTAAAAAACTTACCCCTGACATCTCCTCTGTACCTACTCCCCAGCACCTTAAACCTGTCTCCTCTAGTGGCAACCATTTCAGCCCTGGGAAAAAGCCTCTGACTATCCACACGATCAATGCCTCTCATCATCTTATACACCTCTATCAGGTCACCTCTCATCCTCTGTCGCTCCAAGGAGAAAAGCTGTTTTCATAAGGTAATAATAAATTGATACTTAGATAATAAATTTACTTTGAACCTTGAACTTTTTTATGAAAGCAAATTATCATTCCAAACATCAAGTTCCAAGAGATGAGAAACTGCTGTGTGTTTATTCTTGCAGAAACATGGCTCCAGGACAACGTCCCATGCACCATGAATCTGTGGGCCATGACACTCAGGGACTTGCGCTAATTGATTTTGTGACTGTATTTTGCTTTTGGGTTGCGGAGTGGAGATATATATCTCTCCCAAAGGAGGTGTGAGGTGCTCCTTCCCTCTGCTAGCCTGCAGGTCACCCTTGGGCAAGGTGTAGCACCTGCTTAGAACCCCACCCCCCACAGTCAGGGTCAGGTGAGGCCATGGGAGCAGGTGGTGGATGAATGTATGAGCAGCCGGTGCAGATCACAAGTTATGCAACCACTGATGCCAGGCTAGACAATCTCTGAAGAGTATTGCTAATGGCTGGGTCACCCGTCTTGAAAAGACACTGCCCAGAAGAAGGCGATGGCAAACCACTACTGTAGGAAAACTTGCCAAGAACAATCATGGTCATGGAAAGACCATGGTCGGCCACGTCACATGACAATAGCACAAAATGATTGAACGATTGTGCTCTATCGTAACTCTACGTGTTGTATCGTAACTCTATGTGTTGTATCATAACTGTGTTGTATTGTAACTATACGTGTTGTATCATAATGATACGTATTGTATCGTAACTCTACATGCTGTATCGTAACAAAATATTCTGAGTTTTGCACCTTGACCCTAGAAAAGACGGCACCTGAGGCTTTAGTAGACCCAGGAAACTTCTTCCAGTTCGTCCATGAAACAGCTTATTCTTCTTTTCTCATGTCTTTCTTTTCCTTTCAAGGTGGCTGGGCCTCTGTCATAGTCTGTGATCTACAGCTGCAACTCACACTATGGTTCTCTGTGAGCGGTGCGTTTTTGCACTGGCCATGCGGCCTGGCATTTCAATATCTCCAGGCGCAGCCTGGTGTGGCTTTACGGTGCAGCCCTCTGGACCACCCAGAAATCCTCCAATTTAGGGCATAAGACCATAAGATACAGGAGCAGAATTAGGCTATTTGGCCCATCGAGTCTGCTCCACCATTTCATCATGGCCGATCCATTTTCCCTCT
The DNA here is from genome assembly GCF_963921235.1 of Mobula hypostoma. Taxonomy (NCBI): domain Eukaryota; kingdom Metazoa; phylum Chordata; class Chondrichthyes; order Myliobatiformes; family Myliobatidae; genus Mobula; species Mobula hypostoma. The sequence goes on along the minus strand of NC_086126.1, from coordinate 8,821,333 downwards.
CAGCTCCAATCTCCTGCCATCTCCCCGTAATCCATCATGCCCTGACTAATCAAGAACCTATCAACCTCTGCCTTAAATATACGTAAAGACTTGGCCTCCACAGCCACCTGTGGCAACGAATTCCACAGATTCACCACTCTCTGGCTAAAGAAATTCTGTTCTAAAAGGACGCCTCTCTATTCTGAGGCCATGTCCTCTGGTCTTAGACTCCGCCACCATAAGAAGCATCCTCTCCACATGCACTCTACAGAGACCTTTTGACATTCGATAGGTTTCAATGAGCTCACCCCTCACTCTTCTGAATCCCACTAAGCACAGGCCCACAGCCGTCAAAATGCCGCTCACATGGTAACCCTTTCTTGTGAACCTCCTCTGAACCCTCTCCAATGTCAGCACATCCTTTCAAAGTTCAAAGTGCATTTATTATCTAAGCATGTGCACATTATACAACCATGAGATTCGACTCCTTGCAGGCAGCCACGAAACAAAGAAACCCAATAGAACCCATTTTTTAAAAAAAGGACCAGCAAACACCCAACGTGCAGAGAAAAAAAACAACAAATTGTGCAAACAGTAAACGGAAGCAAATAGCATTCTGAACTGAAGTCCATAAAGAGAGTCCGTCCCTATACCCTTCGTTTAGTGAGAGTGGAGCAGCAAGCTGAACCAGCCCAGCCCTCACCTCGGGTGCTGACACCCTGACATTTTCAAGCCGGCACGGTACCTAAATCATCATCTAAATGTCGTAGTCAGTCACCTCGCGATGCTCTGGGGCCTGGGCCCTGCTGCCTCGATTCCGCCTGTCTATGACCTCTCTAATTTGGCCGGGTGTTTAAACCGTTGTCCATACATCAGGTCAGGTCGCCTCGATACGGTCTGGGCCTGGACCCTGCCACCTTGATTCGGCCTGTACCCGATGTTTCTAACTCGGCCCAATGCTTAAATCATCACTGGGTTCAGCCACCTTGATACACGCTGGGGCCTGGATCCCGTCACCCCAATTCGATCCTTAAACTGCTCACAATACTCCAAGTGAGGCCTCACCAGTGCCTTATAAAGCCTCAGCATTACACCTTTGCTTTCATATTTGACGTTTAATGCAATTGTCGGACTGAAGAGTCTATCGAGCCATAAACAGGTATGTATCTTGTCACGTCACAGAAACATCAGAAAGCCTTTCACAAAGAAACAATTACTCTGATGTTAAAAGACTGCTGCACTGGCAAAATCATCTGGTATTAAGCGCTTAAAAAACTTCACGATCTGTTACGGAATAAGTGGCCAGTTAATTTATTTTTGAGGAACAGAGTGAGAGACGAATATTGTACCAGACTGGCAGAAGATAGTTCTTCACTTCAAGGGTTAATTTGATTGAAAACAGGCAGAAACCGCAGTTTTAAATATAAACATAAAAACAGGAGATGTCAGAAACCCTCAGCAAGGCGGGCATCATTAATGGAGAGAGAAACAGCGATAACGTTCCGGGTCAAAGTCCTGATGAGGACCCGTTCTCAAGTCTCAGTTCAATCAGAACCAGGTTTAATATCGCTGGCATACCCAACCTGATGGCGTGAATATCGATCTTCCTTCCGGTAAAAAAAACATGACCCTCTCTCTCCCCCTCTCCTTTTCTTCTATTCCCCACTCCAGCCTTTTACCTCTTCCCACCTGCCTATCACCTCCCGCCCCCCCAGGGTCTGCTCCTTCTTTCCTTTCTCCTCTGGTCCACTCTCCTCTCCTGTCAGATTCCTTCTTCTCCAGCCCTTGCCCTTTCCCACCCACCTGGCTTCACCTATCACCTTCCAGCGAGCCTCCTCCTCCCCCACCTTTCTATCCGGACATCTTCCGCCTTCCTTAGTAGTTCTGAAGAAGAGCCTTAGTCAGACTGTTTATTCCTCTACATAGATACTACCTGGCCTGCAGAGTTCCTCCAGCATTTTGTGCGTGTTGCTTTGGATTTCCAGCATCTGCAGATTTCATCGTGTTTCTCATCTTTCCTGTAGCTTCAACTAATTCTGGGCTACTTTCTATACGGGTGCGAAACAACACTCACATTCCTTTGATACTTTATTTCTCTTTATAGCTGTGATGGTGCCCCTCGTCTGACTTCATTAAATCATTTTATCACCTGTCTTTATGCTAAAGTCAATTGATATCCTCCCGATGGTCCATTCTCGTTGCCTGTTAAAACCGCAGCAGATGTTGCCACTATGCCTGACTTAAAAACACCACCTATCAGCCAATAAAAAATAAACAGTCTAAGAGGAAAAACTCAAATATGTTTACTCCAAGAGTTTAATTTGAAGTGTGATTTTTAAATGTCAGTCCACAGTGTCAGAGAGTCCATAAATGAGCAAGGGATGAATAAAAGTTTCAAAGTTCAAGTACAAAGTAAATTTATTCTCAAAGTACATATATGTCACCATATACAACCCTGAGATACATTTTAGAGACATAGAGTTGTTGAGTACCATTAAACTAGATCTTCTAATAACAAACTACAACAAATTCAGAGCTGCTCAAATGATAGGCGCATTTTATTACTTACTTGCAAGGGAAGCTACCTCCACCCATCATTCAAGAATAGCTTCAATCTTATAGCTCAAACAGACCGCTTTTATATGTTTTACAGAGAACAGTAATTAGTTTGCTCCATTCAAAAACATTCCTCCGTTATCTGCATCCATCTCTACTTCCTGACATTTGTTCTTTGATCAGTCCATTTGCCTTTCACGCTGTGTCCTGTTTTTCTCTCTTACTAAAACATCCCCCCCTCGTGCTTTAAGACACACATCCCCTGTCCAAAAAAGACACACACACACACAGGTTCCTAGAAGCCTCCATCCAAACCAGCAAACCAGCCAAGCACTCTGGGATCTCACAGGTTCCATTTTGTCACATTACATTTTACAAAAGTTACAAATTCATAAAGACTTCAGGATTACAGATATATTTCCACAGAGTCATAGAAAATATGGCACAGAAACAGGCCCTTTGGCCCATCTGGTCCATGCTGAACCATTTAACCTGCCTACTCCCATCAACCTCCATCAGGACCAGAGCCCTCCATATCCTTACCATCCATGTACCTATCCAAACTTCTCTTAGACGTTGAAATCGAGCTCACATGTTCTCATGTGCTGGCAGCTTGTTCCACACTGTGAGCGAAAAAGTTTCCCCTTATGTTCCCCTTAAACTTCCCACCTTTTACCCTTAACCCATGACCTCTAGTTATAGTCCCACCTAACCTCAGTGGAAAAAGCCTACTTGCATTTACCCTATCTATACCCCTCATAACTTTGTGTAAGGGGTTTCTTTTTTTTATGTCACTGCATGGTCTAATTAAAATGGCTTCTTTGGTATGTTATAATTGAAAGGGCTTCTTTGTTATGTTAACTGCTGAGAAAGTCCTCCCGCTAGCAGTTTGTTTGGATCACGTTACTGATAAGAAGATGTTATGAACCAATTGGGATAGTTGTTATGCATTTGGTGTGTCTGTAAGATATTGTATGCGCAGGGTTTTGGGGGAGAAGGTGGGAGAGAGAGACAGAGGATGGACCAGGTGCTGTGAGTCTGCTAATGGGGTCGGACCCCGAGTGGGGCGTTCGGCGAGAAGGGGAGACAGAGAAGGACTCATGTGGAGCATCTGGTCAACCACCATTGTTGGTCCCAGGCGGCCGGTCGAGGTGGTCAGAGGGGTCGCAGGGTGAAGAAGAAGGGTCCTGAGCTCCAACTGTTTGTGCATGAAGAGACTGCACTTTGATAAGTGTGGTACCTTTTAATTTCCTTTTATACTTTCTTCTCTATTAATTATATAGTTCCAGTAATATCTATAAACTGTAAATAATTTAATCGTAGCTGGTGTATTGTCTGTTATTTGGGCGGGGTGGGGTACATCACACAGCATCCACACAAACTAATTACCCAGTTTGGCGGGGCCGAGGACTGTTTCCCTGGACAACAGTGAGCCGAGCGACCCTGAGGCTGGCCAGGGGGGTTACATTTGTATACCTCTATCCGATCTCCTCTCAGTCTTCTATGTTCCAAGGAATAAAGTCCTAACCTGTTCAACCCTTCCCTATAACTCAGGTCCTCCAGACCCGGCAACTTCCTTGTAACTTTTCTCTGTACTCAACCTTATTCAACCTAATGCACAGCATCCCTGGCATAATTCTCTAAGAATCGGATTGGAGAATGCAACAGCAACAAATCGAATCTGACAGGTCATGCAGCGCTCTACGGCACTGAATTGAATTGGTGGTTCAATTCCTGCCGCTGCCTGCAAGGAATTTGCACGTTCTTCCTGTGACCGCATAGGCTTCCCGCATTTCCAAGAACGTACGGGTTAGTGTTAGTGAATTGTGGGCGTGCTATGTTCGTGCTGGAAGCGTGGCAACACTTGTGGGCTGCCCAGCTCAATCCTCGCTGATTTGATTTGACGTGAACAATGCTTTTCACTGCGTGTTTCAAGGCTACACTTTTTGACAGTCGATGAGAGAAGATGGGAGCACTTATTCCATTGTAAGTGGATGCTGTCATGTCTCTTTAAACACCCTCTCCTTCATCTGTAACCTTATATAGCTCCTTGTTCCCTCCATTCCTCCATATTGCATTATGATGGAGAAAGAGACTATCTGGCCCATCAAATCTCTGAAAGTTCTCTGAGCAATTCCTTGGTGAAGGGTCTCAGCCCAAAATGTTGACTGTTTACTCTTTTCCACAGATGCTGCCTGGCCTGCTGAGTTCCTCCAGCAGTTTGCAAGCATTGAACATAAACATGGAACACAGAACATGGATATTTACAGCACATCACAGGCCCTTCAGCCCACAATGTTGTGCCAAACCTGTAACCTACTCAAGAAACTGCCTAGAATTTCCCTACTGCGTAGTCCTCTATTTTGCCAAGCTCCATGTACCTTAAAAGATCTTATTGTATCCGCCTCTACCACCTTCACTGGCAGTGCATTCCGTGCACCCACCACCCTCTGTGTGAAAAACCTACCTCTGACATCTCCCTTGTACCTACTTCCAAGCACCTTAAAACTATGCCCCCTCGTGTTAGCCATTTCAGCCTCTGGCTATCCACATGATCAATGCTTCTCATCATCTTGTACACCTCTATCAGATCACCTCTCATCCTCCGTCGCTCCAAGGAGAAAAGGCCAATTTCACTCAACCTATTCTCATCAGGTACGCCCTCCAATCCAGGCAACATCCTTGTAAATCTCCTCTGCATTCTCTCTATAGTATACATATCCTTCCTGTAGTGAGGTGACCAGAACCAGTGTTGCTTGGATTTCCAGCATCTGCAGATTTTCTCTTGTTTGTGCTTTCCATTTCTCTTTGAAACCTGTTTTTTCCCTCGGTCCACTCCCCTCTCCTATCAGATTCCTTCCTCTCCAGCCCCTTGACCTTTCCCACCCACCCGTCTTCACCCATCACAGTCCAGCTATCCTCTTTCCCCTCCCTCCCACCTTTTTATTCTGGCGTCTTCCCCCCTTCCTTCTCAGTCCTGAAGAAGGGTCTCGGCCCGAAACGTCGACTGTCTATTCATTTCCGTAGATGCTGCCTGGCCTGCTGAGTTCCTCCGGCATTTTTGTGCGCGCGTGTGTTGCTTTGAGGGTTTCTGTTGTCTGTTTAGCACTCAGCTGAGTGTCGCTGTCAGAGTGTTTCTGCGATCATTAATGCTAATCAAAAAGATATGTAAGGATGACAAGTTGATATTAGCAAACAAATTTCCCTGGGTTCTCTGAGGGAAAGGAAAATCAATTCTATTTTTCAGCTCAAGACACATTCAAAATGCAAAAGAGAGCTGACGCCAGCATTTTCTGTTATTGCTTTATGAGAGAGGCAGGAAAAATTCACAGAAGCCGAAATATGGCCGCGCTGGAGATCAGGAATAAAACTGAGTCTGTCTCGCAGGGCACTCAAAATGCTGGAGGAACTCAGCAGCTATGGAAATGGACAGGCAGTCGATGTTTCGGGCCGAGACCCTTCTTCAGGACTGGGAAGGAAGGGGGTAGACACCAGGATAAAAAGTTGAGGGCAGGGGAGAGAAGGAGGCTAGCTGGAAGGTGAGAGGTGAAGCCAGGTGAGAGGGAAAGGTCAAGGGCTGGAGCAGAAGGAATCTAATAGGAGAGGAGAGTGGATCATAGGAGAAGGGTCGCACATTTCCCTTCCCACAAAGGCCAAAGGGCAAGCTGATCAAATTTAGCCCTCTTTACCCGATACAAATACCCTGGCACGACAGTACGAGACAGAATAATGCCCTTCAGTGGAAGGAATAAAAGCATAGACTATTTTCTAAAAGGAGAGAAAGTTCAAAAATGCGAGGTGCAAAGGAACTTGGGGGTCCTCGTGCAGGATTCCCGAAAGGGGGATCACTTGGAGTTTCGCGAGCAGTTCCGGGCCCTGCATCGAAGAAAAGACGTGCCGACGTCGTAGGGGGTTCAGCGGAGGTTCACGAGGATGATTCCCGGAGGGAAAGGGTTACCATGTGAAAGAGGGCCAACCGATAGCTCTGGGCAGCGAGACGGGGAGGCTGTGGGCTGACGTGCCGGAACGGGAATGGGGATTGTTTGGCCCCCGGGAAGTTCTGCGTTTGGCAGATTCAGCGGAGGTGCCAAGACGAGGCCACCCTCAGGGAGGAGGAGGAAAACAATTCCGTCTGGGTAGCGTCCAGCCTGATGGCATGAATATTGATTTCTCCTTCTGGTAAAAATAAATCTCCCTCCCCCTCCCCTATTCCCCACCCCAGCCTTCTACTACTTCTCACCTACCTATCACTCGCAATGTGAGCTCAGCAAGAAATCCTTGATGTGCATTGTTACCTAGAATACAAAGACCATATGATATAGGAGCAGAATGAGGCCATTCAGCCCATCGAGTCTGCTCTGCCATTCCATCATGGCTGACTTATTTTCCCTTTCAACCCCACTCTGCTGCCTCCCCTCCATAACCTTTGGCGCCCTTACTAATCAAGAATCTATTAACCTCCTTTTCAAATATACCCAGGCCGCACTTGGAGTATTGTAGGCAGCTTTGGGCCCTTGATACAAGAAAGGATTTTCTGGCGTTGGAGAGGGTCCAGAGCAGATTCACGACTGTGGCAATGAATTCCACAGATTCACTGCCCTCTGGCTCCAGGAATTCCTCCTCATCTCTGTTCTAAAGGGACGACCTTGTATTCTGCAGACTCCCTCCCTCACGTCCACTCTAACGAGACCTTTCAATATCCAATAGATTTCAATGAGATCCCCCATCGCTCTTCGAAACTCCAGCAAGTGCAGACCCAGAGGCATCAAGCACTCCTCATTCGTTAACCCTTTCATTCCCGGCATCATTCTCATGAACATCCTCCAGACCCTCTCCAACGCCAGCACATCCTTTACCGTATAAGGGGCCCAAAGCAGCCAAGTGCAGTCCAACCAGTGCCTTAAAAAGCCTCAGCGTGACCTCCTTGCTTTTATATTCCTCGACCTGCCATTTTCTTCATCAAATGGAGGTGAATCTAGTGTTTTTTTTTAGATTCAGATTGTGGTTTCAATTTTTCATCTTTGAGTCTGACACGTGGTTTTAATTTTGCTGCCATCTATTTATACCCTTAATTGTCAAGGTCAGGTGCAGGTTGCATCGTGGTGGGGGGGTCCAGGCCCCAGAGCATTTCAAAGCGACAGAACCTGATGTTTGGACGGTGACTTAAGCACCGGGCCAGGATGTCGGGGGTCCGAGGCGAGGGAACTGCTGGTTCAACTTGATGCTCCACGGCCAGGAAGCACGTTCCCGATGCTGGGGGACTCCAGAACCAGAGGCCACAGTTTAAGAATAAGGGGTCGGCCATTTAGAACGGAGTTGAGGAAAAACTTTTTCACCCAGAGAGTGGTGGATATATGGAATGCTCTGCCCCAGAAGGCTGTGGAGGCCAAGTCTCTGGATGCTTTCAAGAAAGAGATGGATAGAGCTCTTAAAGATATCGGAATCAAAGGTTATGGGGATAAGGCAGGAACTGGATCTTGATTGTGGACGATCAGCCATCATCACAGTGAATGGCGGTGCTGGCTCGAAGGGCTGAATGGCCTACTCCTGCATCTATTGTCTATTGACGTTTACTTGGTTCTGCGCTGAACCGAGGGGCCATGGCTTCGTGTCTGTTTCATGGACTTCCAGCCCACCGCCCAGCTATTCCCAATTTGACCCTAGCCTAATCACGGGATAACTTACGATGAACAACTAACCTACCAACCAATTGTCTTTGGAATTGAAATGAACAGATTTTATTACTTACGTCCTTCATGTACAGGAGGAGTAAAAATATTTACGTTACGTCTCAGTCTAAATGTGCAAAGTGCAATTTATAGTAATTTGTAATAAATAGTATGTACAACAGGACAGTCAATATAACATAGAATTAATGTTATAATTCAGCATGAATTAATCAGTCTGATGGCTTGGTGGAAGAAGCTGTCCAGGAGCCTGTTGGTCCTGGCTTTCCGTTTCCGGGATGGTAGCAGCTGGAATAGTTTGTGGTTGGGGTGACTCGGGTCCCGCTGTGTACATACATCTATTGATGCTTCCGGACACTTCTTCAGTGATGTTCCTGGAATCATCGGGTGTTTCGGGTCTTTCAACATCATACAACCTCCTCCAGGTGACCCAGCCGGGGCTGATCAGACCCCAGCTTGTGTCCAGATGGCTAGCTACTTATGACTCCACGGATCCCCTCTTTTGAGCCACAGCCATCTTGAGGCCCTCTCTGCCGCATCGGTGGTACCGCGGATGGCTCTCCTCTTCCTCTCCCCCTCGATGCCCAAAATGCTGAAGGCTCTAACTAAAGAACGGGCTATGAATCCCTTCGGGCCCTTTTTACACACCTGTCTCTGTCAATGTCCTGAATCGTGGGAAGTTCACACCTACAGATGCGCTGGGCTGTCCGCACCACTCTCTGCAGAGTCCTGCGATTGAGGGGGGTACAGTTCCCATACCAGGCAGTGATGCAGCCAGTCAGGATGCTCTCAATTGTGCCCCTGTAGAAAGTTCTTAGGATTTGGGGGGGGAGCCATACGAAACTTCTTCAACTGTCTGAGGTGAAAGAGGCGCTGTTGTGAGATCGCGTACAGACCACGTGAGATCCTCGGTGATGTTTATGCTGAGGAACTTAATGCTGTTCACCCTCTCAAACCCAGATCCATTGACGCCAATAGGGGTTAGCCTGTCTCCATTCCTCCTGTATCCACCATCAGCTCCTTTGTTTTTGTGACATTGATGGAGAGGTTGTTTTCTTGACACCACTGTGTCAGGGTGATGACTTCTTCTCTGTAGGTTGCCTCATTATTATTTGAGATTAGGCCAATCAATGGAGTGTCGTCAGCAAGTTTAATTAGCAGGTTGGAGCTGTGGGCGGTGACACAGTCATGGGTATACAGAGAGTAAAGGAGGGGGCTTAGGACACTGCCCTGAGGGGCACCTGTGTTGAGGGTCAGGGGAGCAGAGGTGAGGAAGCCCACTCTTACCACCTGCCGGCGATCTGACAGGAAGCCCAGGATCCAGCTACGCAAGGCAGGGTGAAGGCCGAGGTCTCTGAGCTTCCTGTCGAGCCTGGAGGGAATTATGGTGTTGAATGCTGAACTGTAGCCTAAGAACAGCATTCTCACATAAGCATCCTTCGTCTCCAGATGTGTAAGGACGGTGTGTAGAGCTGTGGCTATTGCGTCGTCTGTTGATCGGTTGTGGCGGTAGGCGAATTTAGGGGGACTGTGGGAGGAAACCAGAACACCCGGAGGAAACCCACACAGGGAGAAGGTACAAACTCCTTACAGCCAGCGGCAGGAATTGAACCCGGGTCACCAGTACTGTAAAGCATTCTGCTAACCACTACACTACCACTCTCTAAACGATATTTGCTTGCTTTAGTGGACTTCAGTTCTGAACGCAATTTGCTTGTTTTTATAGTTTGCATGATTTTTTTTTCTCTGCACCATTGGGTGTTCAAAGGCCTTCTTTTTAATGGGTTCTTTTGAGTCTCTGTGGCTTGTGGCTGCCCGAAAGGAAATGAATCTCGAGGTTGTATATAATATACATACTTTGATAATAAATATACTTTGAACTTTGAACTTTCCCATCATTTAGATACTCCATGTCACACTTCCACTGCGCTGGTGAGGCCTCAGTTGGAATATTGTGAACAGTTTTGGGCCCCTGTATTTAAGAAAGAACACGTTGACATTGGAGGAGGTTCTCAAGAATGATTCTGGGAATGAAAGGGTTACCATATGACATCTGACTGATAACTTATTGGGATTTCAAAGAATGAGCGAGGATCCCATTGAAACCTCGCGAATGTCGAAAGGCCTTGATAGAGTAGATTTTTGCAGAGATGTTTCCTATGGTGGGGGAATCTAGGACCTGAGGGCAGAGCCTTAGAATAGAAGGACATCCATTTAGCATGGAGATGTAAGAATTAATTCGGCCAGAGAGTGGTAAATCTGTGGAATTCGTTGCCATAGGTGGCTGTGAAGGGCAAGTCTTTATGTTTAAGGCAGAGGTGGATAGATTCTTGACTAGTCCGGGCATGAAGGGATCCAGGGGGAAGGCAGGAGATTGGGACTGAGAGGGAAGAGGGATCAGCCATGAAGAAACAGCAGAAAACAACCAAAAGGCCTAATTCTGCTGTTATATCTTTTTGACTTCTGCTCTAATAAAATGCCGGTTGTGCTCACGACACTGTAGAATTTAAAAAGAGCGTAATCCACTGTATATTGGTTATTTACACTTTGAGAAAGCGACAACAGATTATTCGAAGAACAACTTATCACTATATAATTACAAGCATCTGACACGAACCAGGAATTTGTATCGGCAATCCAGTCTCAAATCATACTGCCAAAATTAATATATAGTCAGACATTACTCCTTAGCTGAAGCACTATATTCTAGATTATCATGATGCCTTATAGTTCTCTTAATTCCTTGTATCTTTTTATCTTTTTTTCCATCTCTTTCTTGTTTCATTTCCCCTTTGGCAGCTGGGTGCTCGGCTGCTGTGGCATGAAGCTTTGATTCTCCCTTTCCTTTTTTTTTTGGCGTGTGCCTGCGTGCGTGCCAGTCTGTGCGTGCGTCTGCGCATCCGTGATGATGTCTTTTTCATGGCTTTTACGCGGCGCGGAGCGAGAGAGAGAGACTGTGTGGCTCGCCACTCCTCACACAAACATTTTCGCAGTATTTTCCCCTTACTTTACGGGGTCGAATTGCGATCTCGACACTCAACCCGGCACGGATGGAAAGTGTACTCGGGAGCGGACCCGACTGGTTTCGAACCGGCAACCTCCGCTCCCGGGTCCGGCGCCGATGTCATCGCGCCACCAGCCAGCCCCTAATTCTCCCTTTTAATACACTGACTGGAAAAAACTACATTCAGCTCAAAGTTCAAAGTATGTCCATTTTATGCAATCTTGAGATTTGTCTCCCTACAGGCAGTCACAGAACACGAAACCCCAAAAACATCCATTAAAGGAAGACAAACAAGCACCCATTGTGCAGAGGGAGGGGGAGAAAAACAACAAAAGCCAGCAAGAACAATCATAACAGAAGTGACTCCATAGCATGAAGCCCAGAGCAACTGGAGCAGGCTCGCAGCCTCCGTGCAGCAAAGAGCAGACCAAATGTTGCGGAGCCAGGAGCAAAACTGGCCCATCCCTCACCTCTGGTCCCGACACCCTGCCTTTTCAATCCATCTGGCCCAGCGTTTAATTCATCCAAAAATGTCGGATCGCTCCTCGCTCTAAGAACCAGGCCCTGTCGCATCGATATGCCCCGCTGCTATGTTCCGGCCCGGTGCTTAGATTGATCAGACCTCACACTCGGTTTAGGTGGATGGGCTGCGCTTCGTACGCCCTCGACTCCGTCTCAACCTTGCTCCGACCACGTCTCCTCGAACATGCTTTGACTCACTCGCACTCCTCAACCCTCAAGTTAGCCTCGCCTTCGCTTGCCTCTTCATTGTTTATGCTGATTGCTTACAGAAAAAAAGTGTTATTTATAAAGTAGTTAGTTGTATTTCTTGCTTTGGGAACCACCAGTAAGTAGTCACTCGCTTTCAGTGGTATCATCTGAAACCGACTATTACTGATGTTCTCTATTATTATAAAGTCATATAGCAAAGTAAAAGTCAAGTCAATTTTATTGTCATTTAACCATATACTTGTATATAATGTATATAACCATATAATGCATAAACAAGATAAGTTTCTCTGAACCAGGGTGTAAAGCACAGTAGTACACATAACACACATAATGTGGTAATTTATGAAGGTCAGGATAAAATCTACAGCTGAATCATGTATAAATAACAAACTAAAGTGTATAAATTAAATATTTTAATGTACAGAACAGATTAACCGTTGACACTTCGAATGCGATGCGGCAGGGAGTTTAAAAGCCTCCTAGCCTGAGCGAAGAAACTGTTCCCCATCCCAACCGTTCTTGTCTTTATGCGTCGGAGTCTCCTGCCTGATGGTAGAAAGTCAAAGAGGATGCTGGATGGATGAGTGGGATCCTTGACAATACTAAGGGCCCTGCGTATGCAGCACTCCTGATAAATGTCCCCAGTGGACGGTAGGGAGACCCCTATGATCCCCCGGGCTGTTCTCACAGTCCTTCATAGTGACTTCCAGTCCGATGCTCGGCTGCTCCCATACCAGATGGAGATGCAACTTGTCAGGACACTCTCAATAGTTGTCCTGTAAAATGCTGTTAAGATGCAGGTGGGGAGCCTTGCTTGCTTCAATCTCCTTAGAATTGGCCTCTCCTGTCCATGCTGAGCACTGCACTGATCTTTTTTTTTCCTGTTTACCAGCGCTAGATCCCAGGTATCTAATCTGAGGCAAATTAAATTCTGACAATTCAGACAATTTTTAAAACGTTGTCAGAGTCTTTCTCCTCTACCCCTTTTGGGTGCTGTGTTCCAAACCTCTATCATCCACTGGGTGAAAAAAAAAGTCTACAGGTTAATCTTGGGTGTGAGGATGAAGATACACCTCCACGAAAGGAAGAGTAAGGTGCTCCTTCTTTCCGCTAGTCTGTGGATCACCCCCGGGCAAGGTGTAGCACCTGCTTAGCCTCTCCCCCACCACCCGATCAGGGTCCTGTGAAACTATGGGATGGGTCGTATGAGCAGCCAGTGCGGATCACAAGTCCTGGTCATGCGACCACTGATGCCAGGCAGACAGTCTCTGAAGAGTCTTGGTAATGGGTGGGCTCATCCAGCTGGTAATGACAGACGGCCCAGAAGAAGGCAACGGCAAACCACTTATGTAGAAAAATTGGCCAAGAACAATCTTCCTTCCTGTGGTGCTGAGGCTACGAAGGCCGCCCCAGCTGCTGTGCTATGTACCCGCCAATATGATGAACTGATAAGCGAGGCTTTGGGCCTACTCCAGGAGGCTCCAGGGTTTGGATCTGAGGAATCAAATTTGGTTCGGAATGTTGTTATTCGATTTAATTGTTTGCATGATTTGTTGTTTTTTTTTCTTTTTCTTGCACATTGAGCGTTGGGCTTTTTTTTTCTTTAATTGGATTCTTCAAGTTTGTTGCTTTGTGGTTACCTGGGTGCAAGCCAATCTCCAGGTTGTATAATTTATACATTCTTTGATAATTAATGTGCTTTGAACCTTCATAATCCACGTCACACAACACAGCACATAACAAACAAACTGTACTGTCACCACAAAAAAACAAATTTCTCAAAATATGCCAGTAATACTAAACCTGATGATGATTCTGATTAAACTGAGGTTTGAGGACAGGTCCTCATCAGGACTTTGACCTGAAATGTTATCTCTGTTTCTCTCTCCACTAATGATGCCAGGCTTGCTGAGGGTTTCTAACATCTTCTGTTTTTATTATCCACTGAGGTTTCTGCCTGTTTTCAATCAAATCAACCCTTGAAGCGAAGAACTATCTTCTGCCAGTCTGGTATAATATTCGTCTCTCACTCAGTTCATCAAAAATAAATTAACTAGCCATTTATTCCATAACAGGTCATGAAGTTTTGTAAGTGTTTCATACCAGATGCTTTTGCCAGTACAGCTGTCTTTTAACATCAGAGTAATTCTTTCTTTGTGAACGACTTCTGTAGAAAATATTGCCAAGAGCAATCATGGCCATAGACCATGATCCCCTATGTCACATGACACGTCGCATAATGATGATGACGATGACAGGCTAATTGGTCACATGGGTGTAATTGGGCGACACGAACTCATTAGCTGGAAGGATTTGTTACCATGCCTTATTGCTTAATAAAATCAAATAACCCTCTTACTCCCTACCTAAACCTAGGCTCGCTAGTTATCGGCACCTTGGTCCATCTCTCTTCAAGAGATCTGGTGACAAGTTTGAGCCAGTCTACCCCGCCATTCCCTACGGATCTTGTTGAGCACGAGTTCCACATTGAATATGCTTCACAAATGGAAGTTATATTTTGGAAACTTACGTAGAACCAACTTTTGCACTTTTTGTCAGACAGTATTAGAAATGTACATCACAGAAACTGGCCCTTCAGCCCACCACATCCATGCTAACCCATTTTGCCCTTCTGTGTTGGGAGCCCATTTGCCCGTCTTAGAATTGTAACTTTCTATGCCCTGCCCATCTCCTCTGGAGGTGAGTTCCAGATGGAAGACCATAGGAGATAGGAGAAGAATTGGGCCATTCAGCCCATCATGGCAGATCCAGTTCCCCTCTCTGCACCATTCCCCTGCCTTCTTCCCGTAACCTTTCAGGCCCTGACTTATCAAGAATCTATCAGCTTCCTGCTTATATATACCTAATGACTTGACCTCCCCAGTTGTCTGTGGCAATGAATTCCATAGATTCTACACCCTTTGGTTAACAAAAATCCACCTCTTCTCCATCCTAAATGGACGTCCCTCTATTCTGAAGTGGTGCCCTCAGGTCTTGGACACCCCACTATATGAAACATCCACTCTATCTAGGTCTTTCAACATTCGGTAGGTTTGAATGAGATCCCCCTCATTCTTCCAAATTCAAGTAAGTACAGGCCCAGAGCCATCAAGCGCTCCCCATACGATAACCTTTTCATTCGCAGAATCATTCTCGTGGACCTCCTCTGGACCCTCTCCAATGCCAGCACATCCTTTATTAGATACGGGGCCCAAAACTGCTCACAATTCTCCAAGTGGGGCCTCAGCATTACAGCTTTGCTTTAATATTCTAGTCCTCTTGAAATGAACACTCACATTGCATTTGCCTTCCTCACCACCGACTCATCCTGTACGTTAACATTTAGGGAATCCTGCATGAGGACTCCCAAGTCCATCTGCACCTTGGATTTTTTCAATGTTCTGCCTGTTTAGAAAATATTCTATTCATTTGTTCCTTCTACCAAAGTGCATGACCGTACGCTTCCCGACACTGGTTTCCATCTGCCACTTCTTTGCCCGTTCTCCTAATCTGTCCTAGTCCTTCTGCAGCCTCTCTGAATTGTCCAAGTCCTTCTTCGGCGCTACCTGACTTTCCACCTACCTTCGTATCACTCACAAACTCGGCCACAAAGCTATCGATCTCGCCATCCAAATCATTGGCGTATAACGTAAAAAAGAAGTGGTCACAACACAGACTCCTGTGGAACACCACTAGTCACCGGCAGCCAACCGGAAAAGGCTCCCTTTAGTCCCACTCTTCGCCTCCTGCCGATTAGCCAATCCTTTATCCAAGCTGGTACCTTTGCTGTAATAGCATGGCTCTTACCTTGTTAAGCAACTTCCGTTAAGATTTCTGTCAGCTGCAGTTTTTTACTTCTCTTTAACCCTGTCATTTTGATCAAGATTTCGTCATCTACCTGGATATCTTTGCAAAATGCCTCATGTCACATTTTGCTTTATACTGACACTGCAAATTTCTTATTGTAATAAAGTAACTATAGTATTGTGTTTAGTGTGGGCCAAGTGGCCAAGTGGTTAAGGCATTGGACTAGTGACCTGAAGGTCGTGAGTTCAAGCCCCAGCCGAGGCAGCGTGTTGTGTCCTTGAGCAAGGCACTTAACCACACATTGCTCTGCGACGACACCAGTGCCAAGCTGTATGGGTCCTAATGCCCTTCCCTTGGACAACATCGGTGTCGTGGAGAGGGGAGACTTGCAGCATGGGCAACTGCTGGTCTTCCATACAACCTTGCCCAGGCCTGCGCCCTGGAGAGTGAAGACTTTCCAGGCGCAGATCCATGGTCTCGCAAGACTAACGGATGCCTTTAATTAGTATTGTGTTTATTACTATATAACCATGTAACAATTACAGCACAGAAACAGGCCATCTCGGCCCTTCTAGTCTGTGCCAAACTCTTACTCTCACCTAGTCCCACCGACCTGCACTCAGCCCATAACCCTCCATTCCTTTCCTGTCCATATATCTATCCAATTTAACTTTAAACGACAACATCGAACCTGCCTCAACCACTTCTGCTGGAAGCTTGTTCCACACAGCTACCACTCTCTGAGTAAAGAAGTTCCCCCTAAACTTTTGCCCCTTAACTCTCGCCCCTTAACTCTCAGCTCATGTCCTCTTGTTTGAATCTTCCCCACTCTCAATGGAAAAAGCCTATCCACGTCAACTCTATCAATCCCCCTCATAATTTTAAATACCTCTATCAAGTCCCCCCCTCAACCTTCTACGTTCCAAAGAATAAAGGCCCAACTTGTTCAACCTGGTTTATATATATATATATATTTATCTATGTGTGTGTGTGTGTGTGTGTGTGTGTGTGTGTGTGTGTGTGTGTGTGTGTGTGTGTGTGTAATTTCCATAAAGTATAAGATATAGGAGCAGAATTAGGCCATTTGGCCCATCGAGTCTGCTCTGCCATTTGGCTGATCATGGCTGATCCAAGTTTCCCTCTCAGCTCTGAGTGTCCTGCCTTTCCTCCGTATCCCTTCATGCCCTGACTGATCAGGAATCTATCAACCTCTGCCTTAAATATACCCAATAAATATATCCAGCCACCTGTGGCAACAAATTCCACATATTCACCAACCCCTGGCTAAAGGGATTCCTCCTCATCTCTAAATGGATGTCCCGCCTTCCTGAAGCTGTGTCCTCGAGTCTTCGACTCTCCCACCATCGGAAACATCCTCTTCACAGCCACTCTACCGAGGCCTTCCAACATTCAATGGCTTTTTAGTGAGATCCTGTCCCCCACCTCAATTTTGAATCTGGAGTCTTGCATTTGTGCTTTTATACTGCTGATAGACTTATGTTTCCTGTGTTTAATAAGTGTTCCAACAATAAGAAAATAGGGGTCTCATTCCTTCTGTGTACAAGAGTTGTCAAGTACTTATTTGTGTGGGATTAGGGGAATAAAGACATTAAAGTTTTATTGGCTGTCAGGGAGATAGTCCTTAACCTTTCAGATCCAGGACTGCTTTCATCACTATGGTAACAGACAGGTCCCTTGCTGATCAGAGGCGGAGAAGTAAAGGTGTCTTGACAGGAACAGTGAAACTGGGGATTTAGAAATAAAGAGCTGGGATTCATAATGAATCCCGCACTAAATAGGAAGCCGTTTCCAAATCATAGTTCATTCATTTTACTAATCAGATATAATTTGACAATAGGCAGGACGATATTTTTGCGAGGAATGTTTAGCACTGGCCATTTGCACGCCACGGGAGTCTTATCATATCTCGGTATCCCCCGCCTAGCTGACACCTCCTCCCGGCTTTAGCTTCCCCGTAAGTGACGCCCCCACGTTCAGCTCGGTGAATATGACTCGTGCTGTCCGTCACGTTTCAACTTCTCACCTGTAATTGGGGTACATCTGCTTTCTCCTGGTTTCCCTGCTAGGTCTAAGCTTCTGACATTTCTGCCCCCTGTCCCTTCGAAGCATTCTTCTCTCTCTATTAGCCGCGCGTTAAAGCCGTTCACGTCGCTTATTCTTGAAAGTCACGTTTGCACGTCTTGGTGCAGACTCTATCATTGATCCAGAGGGCTGTGGTTTCAAATCCTATTTCACAGCCCTGATCATAGAAGCCAAGGCTGTCAATCCGGCGTGGTGACATCCTGACAGCGATGCTGGGCTTCAAATAAGATGTCAAACGAGAGCCCTGGCTGCCCTTTTTGACGGACGTCAAAAAAAGCCCATCTCATTCCTTGGAAGAGCTGCAGGGATTAACTTCTTTATCCTGGTCAAAATTAACCAGTTGCTTCGCTTTACTTAGCATGTATGACATTACTGAATTATTATTTCTGAGATTTTGAACTCTGAAATGCCTGGTTTCACTGCCGCTGTTACCGTGCGATCGAGAATCTTCCGGAGGGAAGGCCCCAAAATCCCCGGCTTTGCCTGCTGCTGGCGACCGAGGCTGAGGTCGAAGCGTTCGGCAGAGATGGTGCTCGGTGCTCGGTGTCGGAGGGCTGATTGGAGCTCGAAGTTTTCGGACGGCTCAGAGTCGGACTGTGGTCGGGCATGGCAGGGAGAGTTTTCTTCCTTCTCCCGTCTGCGTGAGATGTGGGACTTTCGAGAGCCTTTGAACTTTTTTACTGTGCCCATGGCCTGTTCTTCATCAAGTTATGGTATTGTTGCACTGTTGTAACTATATGTTATAATTATGTGGTTTTGTTAGTTTTTCAGTCTTGGTCTGTCCTGTGTTTCTGTGATATCACACCGGAGGAATATTGTATCATTTCTTAATGCATGCATTACTAAATGACAATAAAAGAGGACTGCGTGTCCTCATAATCTAAAAAAAGAGATTTTGCAGATACTGGAAAAACTCTTTCCCTTTCTCTCCTCCCTATCTGCCCCTCTTCCTTCCCTTTCTCCAATGGTTCACTCTCCTCTCCTATCAGATTCCGTCTTGCTCAGCCCTTTATCTTTTCCACCTATCACTGGCCAGCTTCGCACTTCATCCCGCCCACCTTGTTCTACCTATCACCAGCCAGCTTGTACTCTGCCCCCTTACCCCACCTTCTTATTCTGGCTTCTTTCTTCCCCCGCCCCCCCACCAACTTCCTTTCCAGTCCTGCTGAAAGGTCTCAGCCCAAAACGTCAACTGTTTATTCCTCTCCTGAGATGCTTCCTGACCCGTTTATTTCTGAGATCTTACTGTGCACAATAGGCTCCTTCAGGTTGTTATGGCTGAGGATGGTAGTGGGGGGGCAAGCTCCCACTACCTATCAAATGCTCCCAGTGGCCTGCGTCTCAAATAGCCTCTGACAGCCAAGTCCAGCTCCTGGCCTTCACGTGTGGCTTAGCTACCAAGACTGGCAGAAGCATCTCTGGAACAAAGCCCGGCTGCTGGGGCCTTAAAACCAGTCGCTTCAGGCAGGCGGGGCTCATTGGCCGTGGTTGGCAGCTCATCTAGGAGAAGGAAAACTCTGATCTCAAACCTCCGCTGCCTTGCGGCTGTACCCACTCATGGGGAAGGCTTCAGGAGTAAACCCCGAGGGAAAAATCCAGAGCTGGGGTCCCTAAGGCAGTCCTACGTTGAGTTCAATGGTGAATGGCAATTCCTGAGACGCCGCTGGTGCCAAACTGTATCGATCTTGGCCATTCATAAGACCCGTGGAGAGGGGGAGCTTGCTGCGGGGGCAACAGCTCGCTGTCCGTATCGTACTGCCCAGGCTTGCGTATCGAGACAGCTAGGATGCAAAATCAGTGGCCAACCCTGACCGACAGAGGTCTCAAACTGTGCACAACAGATTAATGTGCTTCTAACAGTGATTGATCTCCAGAGAAGTACTTCCGAAGAGCTTGGGACCTCGGGGAAGGTGTAGGACATGCCAACGTTGTCTCCTTTCCTTTAGCCTACTTCGTTTGAAATGCCTGAGGCAAAGTTCTTTGCAGGAAATGTCCACCCTCCAGATACTTGATAGTCTGTCATACTCAAATGCGATGCAAAACATCCAAATTAATTACAAGTGCCTTTTGACCAAAACCGGCAAATTATAAGAATATTGATTAGAATTTGCCTGTTTTAGAGCAAGGATAGTTGTGGAGATAATGTTTCCTGAGACACTGGCCTGATTAGGATCTCCACAGGTCAATATTATAAAAGTTCTCACCTTCAATACAAAAAAAAACCCCTGCGTCTCTATCATCAGTTCATTTCTTGACATCGGTGATGAAGATATCCCTCTCTTCCGTTATAGTTACTATTCTGTAGTTTTGTTGAGAGTGCCCTTGAGAAATTCCTTGAGGGATATCTGAGGGCAGCAAAGATACACACATCAGGATGCTCTTTATCGATTACAGCTCGGCGTTTAACACCGTCATCTCCTCAAAACTAATCGGCAAACTCCAAGACCTGGGCCTCAGTACCCCCCTTGTGCAATTGGATCTTGGATTTCCTTATTTGTAGACCCCAATCAGTTCAGGTTGGCGAAAAAAAAAACCCATCTCTTCCACAATCTCTGTCAGCGCAGGAGCCCTGCTGGAACGTGTGCCTAGTCCCCTGCTCTGCTCACTTTACACCTGTGACTGTGTGGCTAAGCACAGCTCCAACACTATATAAAAGTTTGCTGATGACACCATAGCTAGATAGATGTAATAGATCGATATAGATAGATAGAGTCTGCAGAGAGACTTGGATAGATTGGAAGAATGGGCAGAGAAGTGGCAAATGAAGTACAATGTTGGAAAGTGTATGGTTATGCACTTTGGCAGAAAAAGTAAATGGGCAGACTATTATTTAAATGGGGAAAGAATTCAAAGTTCTGAGATGCAACGGGACTTGGGAGTCCTCGTACAGGATACCCTTAAAGTTAACCTCCAGGTTGAGTCAGTAGTGAAGAAGGCGAATGCAATGTTGGCATTCATTTCCAGAGGAATAGAGTATAGGAGCAGGGATGTGATGTTGAGGCTCTATAAGGCACTGGTGAGACCTCACTTGGAGTACTGTGGGCAGTTTTGGTCTCCTTATTTAAGAAAGGATGTGCTGACTTTGGAGAGGGTACAGAGAAGATTCACTAGAATGGTTCCGGGAATGAGAAGGTTAACATATGAGGAACGTTTGTCCGCTCTTGGACTGTATTCCTTGGAGTTTAGAAGAATGAGGGGAGACCTCATAGAAACATTTCTAATATTAAAAGTCATGGACAGAGTGGATGTGGCAAAGTTGTTTCCCATGATGGGGGAGTCTAGTACGAGAGGGCATGACTTAAGGATTGAAGGGCGCCCATTCAAAACAGAAATGCGAAGACATTTTTTTAGTCAGAGGGTGGTGAATCTATGGAATTTGTTGCCACGGGCAACAGTGGAGGCCAAGTCATTGGGTGTATTTAAGGCAGAGATTGATAGGTATCTGAGTAGCCAGGGCATCAAAGGTTAAGGTGAGAAGGCAGGGGAGTGGGACTAAATGGGAGACTGGATCAGCTCATGATAAAATGGTGGAGCAGACTCGATGGGCCGAATGGCCTACTTCTGCTCCGTTGTCTTATGGTCTTATAGATAGATAGACAGATTGATATACAGATCGGTAGATAGATAGAAAGATAGATGGATAAATAGATCTATCTATCAAGGATGGTGATAAATCAGCATCCAGGAGGGGGATTGAAACTTTGGCTGAGTGGTGTAATAATGACAACCTCTCGCTCAAAGAACTGATTGTAGACTTCAGGAGAGGGAAACCAGAGGTCCATGAGCCAGTCCTCATTGGAGGATCACGGGTGGAGAGGGTCAGTAACTTTAAATTTCCTGGGTATCACTATCTCAGAGGACGTGTCCTGGACCCATCATACAAAATTAATTGCAAAGAAAGTCCAACAGCACCTCTACTTCCTCATGAGTCTGTGGAGATTTGACGTGTCACCAAAAACCTTGGCTTACGGAGTGGGAGGCGGCGTTAAGATGGCGCTAAACAGCTAAACTTGCATCTTCGGAAACAGCTCTATTTCCATCCTTGATATCTTCATTTTTTCCCTTTCAGGGTTATTTTGAAGACCCTGACCTGGAGTTACTCGCAGACTTTGGTTCTCGGCGGGAATGGGACCTGTTCGCGGGGTTTCAGGACCGGCCGTTGCTCGGCACACCCAGGGGTCGGCCTGAGAGGCGGCCTAGTGTTTGGAAGCCTGAGATCTCGGGGCCCTGGGGACGGGCGGATCGAGGGTCGGTGTCACGGCAGGAGACTCGTGTGCCGTCGGGGAGGCCGGAAAATCTTTCGCTGTGGGCCTGAAGACCCGAGATCTTTGCGACCTTCAGGCACAGAGCTCGAAAAAAAGCGATGAAACGAATGTTTTAACATCGTAAACCAGCGGGATGTTGTTACGTCTCCTGCTTGCTGTGAAAATGAGGGACACCTTGCTCTCCCTTATTAGGGAGAGAGAGAACCTGTGGTTTGTTGAATGCCGGATGAATTGCAATAGTCTTTGGGATAACTGCAAGTTCTGTGTCTTTGTTATCGCTTAGCTCACGCTTGAGCTCGGCAGTGGGTGCAGGGGGAGGGGGGATCGTTGCTCGCTGCCGCTTGTGTGTGGGAGGGGGGAGCTGGGGGGGACTTTGGGGTTCTCATATTTAACTGTTGTTCATTCTTTGGGGCACCTCTCTGTTTTCATGGTTGTTTTGCAAAGAAAAAGCATTGAAACTTCTATAGGTGTGTGGTGGAAAGTATTTCTGACTAGCTGCATTACGGCCTGGTATGGGAACTCCAGTGCCTTTGAGCAGAAAATCCTACGAAAGGTAGTGGACTCGGCCCAATACATCATGGGTAAAGCCCCCAAAATGATTGAGCACATCTACATGAAACGCTGTCGTAGGAAAGCAGCATCCATCATCAGAGATCCTCACCACCCAGGCCGCGCTCTCTTCTCGTAGAAGGTACAAGAGCCTCAGGACTCGCACCACCAGGTTCAAGAACAGTTCCTATCCCTCAACCATCAGGCTCTTGAAGAAGAAAGGATAACTACACTCCTTCTACTTCTGATGTTCCCACAACCAATGGTCTCACTTTAAGGACTCTCTGTCTTGTTATTTCATGCTTTTTATTTATTGGTATTTATTTACATTTGCATTTTCACAGTTTGTAGTTCATCGATCCTGTTTACAGTTACTATTCTATAGATTTGCTGAGTCTGCCCCCAGGAAGGAGAATCTCAGGGTTGTATGTGGCGACATGCACGTACTCTGATAATAAGTTTTACTTTGAACTTCGAGGAAAATGAATCTCAGGCACGAGAAAATCTGCAGAAGCTGGAAATCCAAAGCAACACGCACAAAATGCTGGAGGAACTCCGCAGGTCAGGCAGCTTCTATGGAAGTGAATAAACAGTCAACGTTCTGGGCCAAGGCCCTTCTTGGAAATGAATAAACAGTCAAAGCTTCGAGCCAAGAACCTTCTTCAGGACTTGGCCCGAAACGCCAACTGATTATTCTTTTCCATAGATGCTGCCTGGCCTGCTGAGCTCCTCCAGCACTTTGTGTGTGTTGCTTTGAGTTTCCTGCATCTGCAGACTTGTGTTTATGAACATCAAAGGCTCAAAGGTTCATTTTATTATCAGAGTATATATGCGGAACACAACTCTGAGATTTGTCTTCTCCAGATAGCCATGAAATACAGAAAAAACCATGGCAGTCATTGAAACTCCCCCCCACATGAAAAAGAAAAAAAACAAAGCTTGTAAACCACAAATACTCCGAACTTCTCCCTCGCACAAAACAACTAATCGATTGCCCACTTGAACACGGCAGGCAAAACATCAAACCTCTAAGCCCCAAGCTCTTCCCAGGCACAAAAAAAAACAGCAACAATATCATCAAACACCCAGCCCCTCCCTCACCCAGAAAAGTAACATATCACCCTCCCGCCAATCGGCAACAAGAAAGAACACACAGAAAACTGAAGGAGATCGATATAAACTACAGTCCACACCGATAATCGCATATGTCTCAGAATTTTGAAAATATTCTCCGTCAGCGTTGATGAGAGCAACAGTCTGAGCTCAGTTCTTCCGTGGGGGCCTTCATGTGCCGAGAAGCGGCCTCCCACGTGGAGTGACCTCTGGCCCAACTTGTGATTTGGCAAAAACTGCCCCTTTTAAGGAAAGTAGATAAACTGCAGGTCCAGTTAAGTACTTTCTGGTTTCAATATCTAAATATTAATGGTTGCAGTCCACGCACTATCCCACGTGATTATTAAACCTCTCAGTGCTGCCCACAGACCATCTTTGTAGCTGTGACTAGACTCTGTATAAATGTCCCATACAGGGATATGGGCCAGTGGAGATCAGTCAGCTTTCTACCGGAGACTGTAGCCAGCGCGACAACCAACCAATCAGAACAACAAGACGGACCGATATAAACAAGAGCCCTCGGCAGAAACAACACTCAACTGTGCACTGATGATGTCACCTTGACTGGTGACGAAACGTTTGTGACCTAATCTCTAGGCTCAGCAAACAACCTGACCAACAAACTTCCCATGCAATTTGTTTCAGCTGTGAGGACGGAATTTTCCAGATACCTGCTAATCCAGTTCTTTTCCAAGTTAAGCTGGGGGAACAGGAAGGCTAACATGCCACGTTGTTAATTGACAGAGGCACAACAAACGCCTTACAGAAGATAACGTAAATGTGTGAGTTAGGTTCAGTAGGTCCCTTGGCTGCTCGAGCCAGCCTAACCATCTGCCGATCTATTTGCCTTGTTCCCTCAACTCCCCACTTCCATCAGGAAAACTTTCCAACCCCTTGGTTAACAAATGGTGATCTGCCTCTGCCTAAAATCTCACACCTTGCTCCTGCTTTACAAAATTACCATTTGAAAGAAAAATAATGTCTTATTTCTTCATTAAACGAGTTACCCTTTAGTTTTAGACAGTCCGAGATCCTCCTCCAAGAGGAAATACACTCAATGGCCACTTTATTAGATACACCTGTTCATCTGCTCATTAATGCCAATAGCTAATCAGCAACTCAAGGCATGGTGCCAGATGGGGTGGTATGAGTAACTCAGAAACAGCTGATCACCTGGGATTTTCATGCACAACAGTCTCTAGAGTTTACAGAGAATGGTGCAAAAAACAAAAAGAAAACGTCCAGTGCGGGTGAAAGTGATTTGTTAATGGCAGAGGTCAGAGGAGAATGGCCAGACTGGTTCAAGCTGACAAGAAGGCACCAATCACGTGTTAAAACACAGGTGTGCAGGAGAGCAGCTCTGAACACACAAAATACCAAACCTTGAAGTGGATGGGCTACAGCAGCAGAAGACCACAGTCATACACTCACTGGCCACTTCATCAGGGACCCTCAAACACATTCTCAGAAAAAACATATTCATTGAAGACAACCAATGGAGTTCTCCTTTGTATCCTGGGAATATTTATCCCTCAATGAATGCAAATAGAGAACAGTAACCTAATTGTGTTGTTAGACCAAAAAGGACCATTAAACCACCTCAGAGACTGATTGAAAGTTGATGAGCATATCCAGGATTTTAGATTAGAAATTGCTCTTTAGAATTGAAGTTGGAACATTCAACAGTGAAAATTTGAAAAAAAGAGAGCGGACACAGAAAGTAGATATCTTTGTTGTAAAAGATTATTGTTCCTTGCAGGTTTATGAGGAGATAGTATTGTACTTGTTTTCCTTTCAAGGGGAAGATGTACTCTTATGTGTGCAGAGAGGGCAATGCGAGGGGTTCACCTGGAACTGGAAGCTACGATGGTGACCTGGTTGTGCAGGCACGCGGTTGAGGAGTCGTTCAGTAACACAATGTTCTAACGCAAACCCACACCAAGTTTGCCTTCATTAAGAATAAACCCCAACACTAGTTATTTGAGTGGCTGGGATCTTGCTGTGCACAGCCTGGCCGCTTCGCTCTCTCTGGTGGTTCAGTGCCACTTCACTGGGATGCACAGCGCTGCAGGCTACCGCGATCAGACGGAAAACGGACAGAAGTGAAGGCGCCCCCTCTCTTCCTTCCAGACCATCAATGACGTTAATTCACTTCAGGAAGAGGCCTCCTTCATATCCCACTCTTGATAGAGGAACAAGTTAATTGTGGGGCTCTGCACCTTCAACAGAATCAATAGCCATAGATTTAACAGTGAAGAAAATGTCTTTTATAGTCCAGGCAGTTTCACTCAGCAGTGTATTTCACCCTGTCAGACTCTCAGGTCTGGTCATAAAGATGCTTAATAATGTTTACGATGGTATTACAACCTGTTTTATCTTTTAAGTATTAAAAGCTTACAGTAAATCTTAAGTGGCTTTGCCCTGTGGTAGCTGACATCGAGTATTTTCATCACTATTAGGGACCAGATTGAAGATGATTCTTCAACCTTCAAACTTAACAAAACTGTACAAACTTGTTTGTCATTCTCTTTAGAGGCTATTACTCCTTGTTAAAGATTCGGAGCGCGAGTATGTGGGCAGAGATTTGTCTTCCCCACAGCCAGTCACGAAACGATGAAACACCGTGGAACCTGTCCAAAAAAAAAAATCAAACCCTACCTCCCCCCAACACAAAAAAAAAGACAAATCAGGCAAACGTTAACCAAAACAAAAGAGTGAAAAACACACAGAATACAAAACACAAAACCGAAAGGGAAAGAGTCCAGGCATATTCAGTTCAGCTCTGCCATGGACGGTCCCAAGCCTGGATGCGAAAGGAGCAGGGTTGGGCAGAGGCTAGTAACCCCATCCTGTAAAATCCCAGAGCTGCAGAAGCCCGAGCAGAAGTTCCAAAGACCTCCTCCCTGGGAGAGGAAGGGTACACCCAGAAGTTAGGCTCCACCCGGAGACAAAGTGAAAGACTGGCCCAGGGCAGGGGACTCTGAGGAGCTGCTGTTGGCTGACTATGCCCCAGCAGGGGTGATGGATTTAAGATATGCACTTCAGTGGGAGGTCGAAGCATCGAGACAGCGGGCGCGGCCGCTGGAGGCCTCTGCACACAAGTGATCTCTCTCTCTCTCTCTGAAACAGCGAGCTGTTCACCTCTCTCTCGCAGTGGCAGGAGTGATACTTCTGGGAGAGATGGCCTGTTGAGATGTCGACGTGTCAGGAGGGACAGTAGTTTGCTGATCGTGGGGCTCGCTATTCCATGTTGGGTGCTTTTGCTGGAATAAATTGGGGGGGAAGGGGGAAGAGTTGATGCTTTTTTCTGCTGCTTGTGCGTAGGAGGGAGAGCGGGGTCCTTTGGGAAAATCCTAATGATTTTCTGTCATTCAATCTTTGGGTTTTATTTTTTCTGTTGCGTGGATGTCTGTGAAGAGTAAGTCATAATCATAGTCATAGTCATACTTTATTGATCTCGGGGGAAATTGGTTTTCGTTACAGTTGCACCAAAAATAATAAATAGTAATAGAACCATAAATAGTTAAATAGTAATATGTAAATTATGCCAGTAAATTATGAAATAAGTCCAGGACCAGCCTATTGGCTCAGGGTGTCTGCCCCTCCAAGGGAGGAGTTGTAAAGTTTGATGGCCACAGGCAGGAATGACTTCCTATGACGCTCTGTGTTGCATCTCGATGGAATGAGTCTCTGGCTGAATGTACTCCTGTGCCCATCCAGTCCATTATGTAGTGGATGGGAGACATTGTCCAAGATGGCATGCAACTTAGACAGCATCCTCTTTTCAGACACCACCATGAGAGAGAATTTCAGGTCTACATTCCCTGATATTAAACTGAACCACACTGCTGCCGTCGGCAGGATCGGGTGAGCCAGCTTTCACGGATTGCTCCTAAGGACTGGAGCTGATCTGTAAAATTGTGCTCCCTTCGCCCTCCGACAGGGGTGGTGGTTCTGCGTTGGTCACCTAGTCTCCAGCACCTCATCCACGGGGCAGTTCTTCATCGATAAAGTGCCTAAGCTTTCAATAGTGTCAGTGAAGTGCGGGGCAGGTCGCCAAGTGAGCTCAGAGAGGGGATAATAAACCCAGACATGTTAGAAAGGCAGAATAGACCAGATGGGCCAAATGGCCCACTTCTGCTCCTATATTTTATGACCTAGACAGGAAATTGGAATTCCACGACTGGGGATTTTTTGCACTGGCTTGTATTAGATACTAAAGGCTAGAAAATTGCTTTGAGTTCCACATTGTTGAATGCTATGCATTTAATGGTAAGACTCCTGGCAGTGTGGAGGATCAGAGGGATCTTTGGGTCCGAGTCCACAGGACACTCACAACTGCTACGCAGGTTGACTCTGTGGTTAAGAAGGCATACGGTGCATTGGCCTTCATCAATCGTGGGATTGAGTTTAAGAGCCGAGAGGTAATGTTGCAGCTATTTCGGACCCTGGTCAGACCCCACTTGGAGTACTTGCTCAATTCTGGTCACCTCACTACAGGAAGGACGTGGAAACCATAAAAAGAGTGCAGAGGAGATTTACAACGATGATGCCTGGATTGGGGAGCATGCCTTATGAGGATAGGTTGAGTGAACTTGGCCTTTTCTCCTTGGAGCGACAGATTTACAATGACCAATTAACCTACCAACTGGAACGTCTTTGGTCTGTGGGAGGAAACTGGGGCACCCAGAGGAGACCCACACAGTCACGGGGAGAACGTACAAACTCCTTACAGGCAGCGGGGGGAATTGAACCCAGGTTGCTGGTACTGTAAAGCACTGTGCTAACCACTAGATTAGATTAGATTCAACTTTATTGTCATTGTGCCGAGTACAGATACAAAGCCAATGAAATGCAGTTAGCATCTGACCAGAAATGCAAAGAATAGTGTTATTTACAAAATAACTGCTAATAAAAAAAGTGCTAAAGCACACAAATGTAAAAGTACTGAGACAGTACAATACGGGTGCAATACTGCTTAGCGCTGTGATGTGAGGTTCAGCAGGGTCACAGCCTCAGGGAAGAAGCTCTTCCTGTGCCTGCTGGTGCGGGAGCGGAGGCTCCTGTAGCGCCTACCGGATGGGAGGAGAGTAAAATGTCCACGGTTAGGGTGAGATGCATCCCTGATAATGCTTTTCGCCCTGCCCAGGCACATTTATGGTAGATGTTCTCAATGGTGGGCAATTGGGTGCCGATAATCCGCTGGATTACGCTACCGTGCTGCCCTAATGTAGTATATATAATGTTTGATTAAGCATTCTTGGTTCTTTAAATAATTCATTACCGGTTATATGTATAAATATGTGAACTGCCTACGTCATCACACTACCACATGACACACGTGCGCCTCGCTTAAAGCAAACACAAAGTTAGAGCTGTATTTCAGACTTCGGTGTCTTCCTATCGATTAGTTTAATGTTTCAAAGTTACAAAACTTAACAGTGAAGGTGTGAATTTTTTGGTTCACCATCAGGAGCATCAGAAACTTGGGTGGATCAATGGTGTTAATGGTAAGACTGTGGGCAGTGTGGAGGATCTGAGGGATCTAGGGGTCCGTGTCCATAGGACACTCAAAGCTGCTGAGAAGCTTGGCAGTGCTGTTAAGAAAGTTTATGGTGTGTTGGCCTTCATCAATTGTGGATTGAGTTCAAGGGCCATGAGGTAATGTTAAAGCTATATGAGACCCTGGTCAGACCCCACTTGGAGTACTGGGTTCAGTTCTGGTCACCTCACTACAGGAAGGATGTGGATACTATAGAGAGAGTGCAGAGGAGGTTTACAAGGATGTTGTCTGGATTGGAGAGCAGGCCTTATAAGAATAGGTCGAGTGTACTTGGCCTTTCTGCCTTGGGGCGACGGAAGATGAGAAGTGACCTGATAGAGATGTATAAGGTGATGAGAGACATTGATGGTGTGGATAGTCAGAGGCTCTTTCCCAGGGCTGAATTAGCTGACCCTAGGGGGCATAGTTTTAAGGTGCTTGGAAGTTGGTACAAGGAGGACGTCAGGAGTAAGATTTCACACAGAGAGTGGTGGGTGCGTGGAATGCACTGTGGTGGAGGTGGAGACAATGGCATCTTAAATAGGCACATGGAGCTTAGAAAAAGAGAGGGTTATGCGGTAGGGAAATTCTAGGCAGTTTCTAGAGTAGGTTACATGGTCGGCACAACATTGTGGGCCGAAGGGCCTGTAACAATTATGTTCTATGTTCTATCAGGAGGTCAACAGCACCTCTCCTTAATGAGATTTAACAATTGAGAAAGGAACGGGGAAAGATTGCATTAGTCATTGGCAGAAAGAGGCTAAAAAGAGGAAGAATTGAATTGAATTGAACTAAATTGACTTCATTGCTTACATCCTTCATATAAGTGAGGAGTAAAAATCTTTATGTTACGTCTCCGTCTAAATGTGCAATGTCCAATTTATAGTAATTTATTATAAATAGTATGTACAACAGGACAGTCAATGTAACAAGAGTTACAGTTACATTGAGTCTGATGGTCTGGTGGAAGAAGCTGTCCCGGAGCCTGTTGGTCCTGGCTTTTATGCTGCGGTACCATTTCCCGGATGGTAGCAGCTGGAACGGTTTGTGGTTGGGGTGACTCGGGTCCCCAATGATCCTTTGGGCCCTTTTTACACACTTGTCTTTGTAAATGCCCTGAATAGTGGGAAGTTCACATCTACAGATGCGCTGGGCTGTCCGCACCACTCTCTGCAGAGTCCTGCGATTGAGGGAGGTACAGTTCCCATACCAGGCAGTGATGCAGCCAGTCAGGATGCTCTCAGTTGTGCCGCTGGAGAAAGTTCTTCGAATCTGGAGGCCCACACCAAACTTCTTCAACTGTCTGAGGTGAAAGAGGCGTTGTTGTGCCTTTTTAACCACACAGTCAGTATGTACAGACCACGCGAGATCCTCGGTGATGTTTATGCCGAGGAACTTAAAGCTGTTCACCCTCTCAACCCCAGATCCATTGATGTCTACAGGGGTTAGCCTGTCTCCATTCCTCCTGTAGTCCACAACCAACTCCTTTGTTTCTGCGACATTGAGGGAGAGGTTGTTCTCTTGACACCACTGTGTCAGAGAGATGACTTCTTCTCTGTAGGCTGCCTCATTATTATTTGAGATTAGGCCAATCAGTGTAGAATGATTCCAAACATGAGAAAGGCTAATCTCTTTCTCTGGGGATTTCAGGTCGTGTGTATGTAAACGTCCCAGGTACAACGACAGACCAGGCCCAACAAACCTTTAAACACCTTTCCAACATGAACCTGTTTATATTACTCAAGTTTCAGCGCTGAAATGTCACACAGTAGCTTAGCCTCCGTGTCACACTCTCTCAATCGGAGTATGTGAACTTGCGTACATTCAAATCCCTGATTTGACTCCTCCAACCCATCATTCGCGAGGCTTCGTGGAACTGGACTGGTTAAACATCTTGACACGTTGCCTTACATCAGCTTCAGGGCGGTGTCAGGTTGTAGGAGTCAAATCCGCTTTACTACAATCCATCTTTTTTAAAGAGTGTGGAGTCAGATTCACAGCTCCCGGGAGCGAAGGCCATTTTACGCAGCCAATTATAGATTCCAGCAAGCCAACTTTTGATGTCCCCAAGATGAACTGCCAGTCTGCGTAGTCCATTAGCAATTAAATTTTGCAAGTCAGTGCTTGAAAGGTCCCAGTGATATAGATGAATACTGTTACGTACCCCGTAACTGGGTTGCCAAACCAGCAGAAATGGACCACTTAGTTGGAGTCTGGATTACTGGAACTAATAAAGTTTTATTAAAGAAATAAGTAACACAGTACTCTAATAGTAAGGATATAAATGCAACAGGTTAGCAATGAATAAACACACATGTACACAAAACTAGGATAATAGGATCAATCAAGCTCTATCACAGTCTAGGGGTAATACGATCAGTCACATGTGACAGAGTTCAGTTCAGTTTCAGTTCGCAGTGATCACTGTTGTGCCATTGGGGAGGGAGAGAGAGAACAAATGAATA
This sequence comes from Mobula hypostoma, assembly GCF_963921235.1. Classification (NCBI taxonomy): domain Eukaryota; kingdom Metazoa; phylum Chordata; class Chondrichthyes; order Myliobatiformes; family Myliobatidae; genus Mobula; species Mobula hypostoma. The sequence continues at coordinate 8,789,531 of NC_086126.1, read as the reverse complement.
TTCAAATCGGTTTCCAAACAGACCTTCGATATTCCTCGCAGTTAGCTTTCAGGCGAGCCCTTAGTAATGTCTTCTGAGGTCACCGACTGTGACCCCTCCGTTCCAGATACGATCGTTCTTCTGCGGTGAAGCCAGCATCCAGGCAAGGGCGGACACACACACCAGGTTCCCGCCCGACCGTATCTTTCCACCCTGTGCGTCTATGGCTGGTCCCGCGACCAGACCTCCAAAATTCTCACCAACTTGTGGGGGCACACCGCTTCCAGGGTCTCATTACCTCGTGGTGTTGTGTGTGTTAGCGAACCTGTCCCTTTTATCCCCCTGCTGGGGTATCGCCTGTCCATCAAACTTCAAACAGTTCAAAGCAACCGGTCTCTGACAATACTCGGAACTGTGTCTCCTTTTCATTAATCCCTCTCGCCTCTCATTAACATTTCTGAATATTCCCCCATTGTCCTCTTATCGGCATCAATCTTCTGATAAGTTGGTCTGTCGTCACAATACATTTGAAAATGTAAGCGCCCCACGATATTATGCTTTCTTTGCAACATAGGATGGAAGGGGTAGATTTGAATCGATAGCTGTTCCTGTCCGCGCTTCATGGCGCATTGGGCGACAATCCTTTCTTTAGCGTTTGTCTGTTTTAACGAGACAGAGTTGCTAGCTCAACGATCAAAAATTGTCCCTGTGTCAATCTGGCGCATCCTTAGCGTTTCTCTGTTTTACAGAGGCCCGACGCGCATTCAGAAGGATTCGAACCCGGGACCCCTTGCTCCAAAGTCTGGTGAGGAAGCCACTACATCACCGGCACAAACAGAGGGGCATGACTCAAAGAGAGATCAATACTCACAAACATAGTTGTAAACTTAGAATAAGACATAGGAGCAGAATTCGGCCACCAGGCCCATTGAGTCTCCTCCGTCATTCAATCATTAGTGGAAAGCGACCAAGGAGAGTTATTTTTCACCTAGAGAATGATAGCGGTCTAAACTCATTGCTTTAAAGACAGAAAGCTTTGCCACATGGGTGTATTAACAGCAATGAAGGTCCTCCATCTTAGTCTGTATAGAAGGATTCTTTATTACTGTTTCCGTAACCATTGTCTTTAGAGCAGCCAGGGTTGTTATCCCTGAGATGAACCCCACCCACCCCCGAACCTGGAGGACCGGTTGACCACCCTTGATCTGGCCTCTACCCTCTGACCTATTTGGCATGGGTGACCCTACCAAGAGCAAAAGCATAAAGCCCTGACTCCAGTCACCATCTCCCTCTGGGTCACTGAGGAACGCAAGCCTCCAAACCCCACGACAAGGCTGTGGTCAACAGAGGAGATGGCCAAGGACAGAAGAAGATGAGCCTCATTGCTGTCCTAAGTGTCAGCTTCCAAACCCAACGTCAAGGACGTGGTCCTCTTGGAGGATACGAGTGTAAGTGCTGTGATTAACAAGGCTGATAGTCAAGAGTTGAAAACAGGAGTTGCCCTACTTTGTTTTTTGGGCAGCCGGTGTACAGAGGGAAAATTCCCTCTTCCGTCCCATACATTTGTGTTTGGCAGATCCACGTGGACACGGCCAAAAGATTCCGTTTCTGTTCAGAACCAAACATCAGAATGGGGGGAAGAAATGCGATCTAAGTGACTTTGACCGTGGAATAATCGTTGGTGCCAGATGGGGCAGTTTGAGTATCTCAGAAACTGCTGATCCCCTGGGATTTTCACGCGTAACAGTCTGTAGAGCTTACAGGGAATGGAGCGAGAAACAAAAAACATCCAGTGAGTGACAGTTCCGTGGGTGAAAACGCCTTGTGAATGAGAGAGGTCAGAGGAGAATGGCCAGACTGGTTCAAGCTGACAGGAAGGCGACAGTAACTCAAATAACCGCCCATTACAACAGTGGTGTGCAGAAGAGCATCTCTGAATGTACAGCACGTCGAATTTTGAAGGGGATGGACTACAGCATACACCCAGCGGTGCTTTACAGGAGATGCCTAATAAAGTGGACACTGAGTGTATGTTCGTGGGGGAGAAAGAAACCCAGAGGGAGCAAGATCGCCACAGGTATCTAACAATGAAAACACTGCGTGAGTTAGAAATGTAGAAAACCTACAGCACAACACAGGCCCTTCGGCCCACAAAGCTGTGCCGAACATGTCCTTACCTGAGAAATTACCTAGGGTTACCCACAGCCCTCTATTTTTCTAAGCTCCATGTACCTATCCAGGAATCTTTTAAAAGACCTTGTCATATCTGCCTCCACCACCGTTGCCGGCATCCCATTCCACGCCCTCACCACTCTCTGAATAAAAAACTTACCGCTGACATCTCCTCCGTACCTACTTCCAAACACCTTAAAACTGTGCCCTCTCATGTTAGCCACTTCAGCCCTGGGAAAAAGCCTCTGACTATCCACACAATCAATGCTTCTCATCATCTTATACACCTCTACCAGGTGCTGCCCCTACTTTTCGTAAAAACTGCTCGCTTTTACAAGACGGCGCCTGTGTACAACGCTCCCACGGTTGACATCTTCTGGATAGACCACAAAACTATATACTTCACTTCTTTTATGCCTTTTAGATCTGTTTTTTTTTCTATCCTGAACATGTTTCTGGAACTGCCAGAGCCTGTGATGTGCAGTTTGGAGATTGCTCGTGTGATCCCGCCCCTCTGCTGTCTCCGCGAGGATTCCAGAAGGCAGCGTGCCTCACGGCGAGGAGGCTGTGGGGTGGAGCGCGAGCCCGATGTTTGACTCAAATTCGCCGATTGACGCGAAGAGGGAGACTGAAGCGAATGTGGAGGGTGAGCGCCGGCTGCCTGCCTTTTGATCGCCGATGTGATCGCTCTGCTGCCGGAGAGGGGAGCCTGTGTGGCCTGTCACTGTGCCCAGAGAACGTTACCAAGGTTTTCTGTGTTTTGGATGTGGATTTGGTCTGTAGATTTTTTTCACACTTATAGTCTTTTATATTCTGCTGTTTCTCGCCCGATCTTTCTCATTTTTCTTGTGCAAAGGAGGGAGATTTGGGGGCCAACGTTTCTCTTCTTTTGCTTTTTTTTGCACCGGGGGTGTTCGCAGTTGCCACTCTTCTTGTTTTCATGGCTATCTGGAGAAGGAGAATCTCAGAGTTGTATGCTATGATAATAAATGGACTTTTGGATCCTTTGAATATTGTAAAACACGTTTAGATTGCAACCAGAGGAAGCAGTAGGTGGCCTCGCGGCAAATTACTCCCACTCAAGCGCAAGTCATTGATTTAGGGCCACGGTTCATTTGACTCGAATAATTTCACTCACAGGAAATGTGAGGTGGTAATGGTGTAATGACATCCTCTTATTACCTCTGAATATTTGTACTCTATGTCATCTTTTCATTTCCAACATCATTAAACAAGAGCGTTGCCAGAGATTTAGCTGCAGACGATGAGGAAAGAGGATCATAGAGAGAGGTCTGTGTCGTGTCTTGTCTGATGTTAGCAGCAGTCGTGCTGGTAAGTGTTCTTTTTATGTCTTTCCTGTTAACAGTTACAACATGGCACCTGGCCCAGGGAAGACAGAATTGCTTTGCTTTCTGATATTAATTAAGGGGACTTTATGTCTAATAGCCAGTGTATCTCTGTGCTGCATTTAGGATCTATTCAAAAGCGTAATAGTGTCATTCGGTATCTTTACAATCCCAGCAGTTGTCTCATTTGCTTCTTGCGTCGGGAAGGAATTAAGATAATTTTCTGGCAAACAGCAACTTTGGTTTGACTGTCTTGCTCACCATTACGCTCTTAGCACGGTGGGAGCCACAGTTCACTGAACTTGACAGCACTGCTCCCTCAAAGCTGCGTGGGTGCGCGGCCGCGCAGGGACTGGAATGTTCCCGCGCACGTAGCCATTGTTGCTGCGCAGCTGGAGTAAAGACTGCTGAGGAAAAGATTACACAGCGTGACTCACATTTTCTTTGTTCTCCTGCATTTAATTATACCCCTCAATTAAAAATAAAGTTTCAATTTTCGGTCTAAATATTCATCGTCATTAGGTGCCGTGTCGTATGACGTGGGTGATCATGGTCTGCCCTTGACCATGGTTGCCCTTGGCAACTATCTCTACGGAAGTGGTTTGCCATTGCCGCCTTCTGGGCAGTGTCTTCACAAGACAGGTGACAGCCATTATCAATAGTTTTCAGAGACTGTCTGCCGAGTGGTCGCATAACCAGGGCTTGTGATCTGCACCGGCTGCTCATACGACCATCCACCAGCTGCTCCCAGGGCTTCACGTGACCCTGATCGAGGGGCTAAGTAGATGCTACACCTTGCCCAAGGGTGGCCTGCAGGCTAACGGAGGGAAAGAGAACTTTACACCTCCTTTGGTAGAGACATATCTCCGCCCCATCACCAACATTGAAACAGTATCTCTCCTGAATAAGCAAACAGACCAGAATTGATATCCTAAGCCAAGGCTTCCACTCCTGAACATAATTGCTGAAAACAGCATGTACTTGGGTCATCAGGCCTTGAGTGTGATGTCTTCTGCAGCACAAGGTACCTTGAGATTACTGAGTGGATTCTATCATGGGCATGAGCCCATGATAGACCCCATTTCTCACCGATATCTCCGGTTAAAGCGCCGAGCATGATTGAAATACTCTCTGACGGCGGTGTCTGAAAAGAGGATGCTGTCCAAGTTGCATTCCATCATGGACAATGTCTCCCATCCGCTACATAATGTACTGGTTGGGCACAGGAGTACATTCAGCCAGAGACTCATTCCACCGAGATGCAGCACAGAGCGTCATAGGAAGTCATTCCTGCCTGTGGCCATCAAACTTTACAACTCCTCCCTTGGAGGGTCAGACACCCTGAGCCAATAGGCTGGTCCTGGACTTATTTCCTGGCATAATTTTCATGTTACTATTTAACTATTTATGGTTTTATTTCTATTTAATTATTTATGGTGCAACTGTAACGAAAACCAAGGTGTCTGTGTGTGTGTGTGACAGTCTCTCTCTCTCTCTCTCTCTCCCTCTTGCTCGATGGTCCCGGAGGATGGTGACTGTGTGTGATGGTCTCTCTCTCCCTCTGGCTCACTGCCGCTGTAGGATGGTCCCTGCATTTGAATGGTCTCTCTCTCCTTCAATACTGCAGGAGTCCTGGTTCTTGGGGAAGGTTTAATTGACACGGTTTGCGGATTGGACTCCAGTACACAGATGTGTTTCTGGTTCCTGGTCGTTCCTTTTTTTTTGTTGCTATCTCGGGCAATGTTGATCAAAATGGCCTGCAGTCAATGAAAGACAGTGCTAGACCAAACTGACCTGATCTGAATAGGCCTGGACTCCTTTATTTTTGCATTTTATACTCCTGTATTTTTCACTCGTCTCTTTGCCGTCTGCACGATTTTATTTTTATGCGTGTGGAGGGGATAAACTGTGGTTTGATGCTTCCCTTGTTCCGTGGCTGTCTGCAGGAAGATGAATCTCAGGGCTGTATATTCTGATTAAAAGAAAAATGTACTTTGAATCTTTGAAGAGGAGGACTTGCCCAGCAAAGATATATTTGAGTCATTTGACTGTACCTCAGGAACAACATATGTTTTCCTGAGGAGGGAAAAAACAAAAACTCCACCCTCTTTACCTCACGAGAAAGAATCGTGTTTAATATCACCGGCATATGTCATGAAATTTGCTCTCTCTGCGGCAGCAGTACACAATAATAGAAACTGTGAATTCCAGTAAATGGATATATAGATAAAAAAAGTTAAATTATATAATTAAATATATATTTTTTATATTATATAGGAGGAGAAGATGGCGGTGCGACGGCAGCGCGCGCGGCCTCTCCGGTGATGAATATCTGTTATCTGTCAAGTAGGGGACCGTGCACAATTCTGATTTGATGGAGACGGACGTGAGAGTACGGAGGAACATCTGGAAAACTTCTGAAATGCCCACTTTGCTGCCGCTGCTACTGTGTGGTAACCGGAATCTCCAGAGCAGAAGGCCCCGAAATCCTTGGCTTTGCTTGTTTCAGCGGCCGGGGCGAGGTCGAAGGCGCTCGGCAGAGGATGGCGCTCAGGAGGCTGTATCGGAGAGGCTGGTCGGAGGCTCGAAGTTTTCGGACGGACTCAGTGTCAGCTGTGGTCGGCTGCTTCCAAGGCATCGGCAAGTTGACGGTGCCTGGAGGATTATGGCGGGGAGTTTCTCCCTTTTGCCGCCTGCTATCGGGGACTCGGGAGTCGATCGACTCAGGGACTTTTGAGACTATATTTACCATGCCCATGGTTTGTTCTTCATCAAATTACGGTATTGCTTTGCACTGCTGTAACTATATGTTATAATTACGTGGTTCTGTCAGTGTTAGTCTTTGGTCTGTCCTGTTTTCTGTAATATCACTCCGGAGAAACATTGTATCATTTCTTAATGCATGTATGCATTTCTAAATGACAATAAAAGAGGATTGAGTGTTCTCATAATCTAAAAACAATAAGTAGTGCAAAAATAGAAATAAAAAAGTAGTGAGGTAGTGTTTATGGGTTCAATGTCCGATTCAGAAATCGGACGGCAGAGGGGAAGAAGCTGTTCCTGAATCGTTGAGTCTGTGCCTTCAGGCTCCTGTACCTCCTCCCTGATGGTAACAATGAGAAGAGGGTGGTGGGGGTCCTTAATGATGGACGCTGCCTTTCTGAGACATCGCTCCTTGAAGATGTCCTGGATACTACGGAGGCTGGTGCCCATGATGGAGCTGACTGAGTTTACAACTCTCTGCAGCTTGCTTTGATCCCGTTCTGTGCCACTACCCATACTAGAAGCTGATTTATTAAGGATATTTTTTTTTCAATACATTGCGCAGCTGCTGCAAAAATTATTTGTAATCCAATTAAATTTACATTCTATAATTGTGAGGTATCCAGAGAGAAGCAGCTGGAATGAAAATACGCTTTAGGGATAGGGTTTAATGTAACTTGAATATTTTTTGGTGCGGTCATTAAATTGGTCGACTCTGATTGCCCTGGGTGTGAAGTGGAGATTGTCATACGGAGCTATTTAAATACATTTAGAAAGAAGTCAAATATGAAATTCACTTTCCCTATGTAACTTGGGAACTGAGCATAAAATCGTAATTTTGTGGCTGCGAAGCGTAATTTCTCTCAATCACCCAGCAAGTTTCAATAGATTGAATACCACTACATTTCGGATGTTACAAAAATCTGATGCCGTCAGCAATTCCAAATTAAAATTCGGCTTCAATAAATTTGCTTCATTTAACTAAGCATACAAAATGTTAAGGGGCAAATTACATTTCTGGTTTTGAAACTCAGGCTGTCTAACAAGGTTATCCAGCAGCATTGCGATGAGTAATGACGCGTTTCAGCCCCCGCTCCGCGCTCTTTATCTCCGTCCAGTTAGAGTGCAGATGAGGAGGAATTTCTTGAAACACAGAGTAGTCTCCTCCTATCAGATCCCTTCTTCTTTACCTCATCCACCTGTCAGCTCCCAGTTTCTTACTTCATCCTCCACCCCCACTCATCCAACAGCCCCCTCACCTGATCTCACCTATCGCCTGCCAACTTGTACTTCTTCCCTTCCCCTGCCCCCCTACCTTCTTATTCTGACATCTGCCCTCTTCCTCTACAGGGCTACGGTAGGAAACTTCGTCACATGGTGTGAGCAGAATTATCTGCAGCTTAATGTGAAAAAGACTAAGGAGCTGGTGGTAGACCTGAGGAGAGCTAAGGTACCGGTGACCCCTGTTTCCATCCAGGGGGTCAGTGTGGACATGGTGGAGGATTACAAATACCTGGGGATACAAATGGACAATAAACTGGACTGGTCAAAGAACACTGAGGCTGTCTACAAGAAGGGTCAGAGCCGTCTCTATTTCCTGAGGAGACTGAGATCCTTTAACATCTGCCGGACGATGCTGAGGATGTTCTACGAGTCTGTGCTGGCCAGTGCGATCATGTTTGCTGTTGTGTGCTGGGGCAGCAGGCTGAGGGTAGCAGACACCAACAGAATCAACAAACTCATTCGTAAGGCCAGTGAAGTTGTGGGGATGGAACTGGACTCTCTGACGGTGGTGTCTGAAAAGAGGATGCTGTCAGAGTTGCATGCCATCTTGGACAATGTCTCCCATCCACTACATAATGTATTGGTTGGGCACAGGAGTACATTCAGCCAGAGACTCAATCCACCGAGATGCAACACAGAGCGTCATAGGAAGTCATTCCTGCCTGTGGCCATCAAACTTTACAACTCCTCCCTTGGAGGGTCAGACACCCTGAGCCAATAGGCTGGTCCTGGACTTATATCCTGGCATAATTTACATATTACTATTTAACTATTTATGGTTTTATTACTATTTAATTATTTATGGTGCAACTGTAACGAAAACCAATTTCCCCCAGGATCAATAAAGTATGACTATGACTATGACTTTCCGGTCCTGAAAAGGAGTCTCTCCTCGGAACATAAAACTGCCCGAGCTGCTGAGTTCCTGCACGCATAACGAAGACATCTTCTGCGCTCTCCTGAGGCAGTTGCCACTGGGGTTCTCAGTTCAGTTTAGGGACTGCGGGAATCACTTTCAGGACCATCCCTCTCCTCTGCCTTCCTGGGCATCTGCTCGAGGAGTGTCAGGCCGCCTTGAGTTATAGATGCCCAGCCAACCCTCCACTCCATGTGCAATACTGAATCCCTCTAATAGTCTGTTCAGGCAAGAAACTGTGCAAGAAATACCGAGTATTTGAGGCTGCATCCCAAAGCAACATGATTTTAACGTGCTCTCGGCATGGCAATGGTGATTTTTGTGTCCACTTCCAAGGGTTTAAATTTAGCCTTTGTATGAATTTTTACCGATGCACCGTAGAAAGCATTCTTCTAGGGTGCATCACAACCTGGTATGGAAGTTGTCCTGTCCAAGACAAGAAGCTGCAGAAGATCGTGAACACGGCGCAGCACATCACACAAACCAATCTTCCGTCCTTGGACTCACTTTACACCGCACACTGTCGGAGCAGTGCTGCCAGGATAATCAAGGACACGACCCACCCAGCCATCACACTTTTCGTCCCTCTTCCCTCTGGGAGAAGGCTCAGGAGCTTGAAGACTCGTACGGCCAGATTTGTGGACAGCTTCTTTCCAACTGTGATAAGACTGCTGAACGGATCCTCACCCAGATCTGGGCCGTACCCTCCAAAAATCCAGACCTGCCTCTCGTTTTTTTTGCACTACCTTACTTTCCATTTTCTATTTTCTATTTATGATTTATAATTTAAATTTTAAAATTTTTAATATTTACTATCAATTTGTACTCCAGGGAGCGGGAAGCACAGAATCAAATATCGCTGTGATGATTGTACGTTCTAGTATCAATTATTTGGCGACAATAAAGTATAAAGTGTAAGTATAAAGTATTCTCTACATGGCCAAGGACTTATTAGAGATCCAACATGATGCCTGAAAGAGCTATAAGATATAGGAGCAGAATTAGACCATTTGGACTATCTGCTTTGCCATTCCATCATTGGCCGATCCATTTCCTTCATGGTCAATTCATTTCCCTCACGGCCCCAGCCTCCTGCCTTCTCCCCGTATCCGTTCACGTCCTGACCTACCAAGAATCTATCCACCTCTGCCTTTAATATATCCAATGGCTTGGCCTTCACTGTGGCAACAAATTCCACAGATTCACCACTCCCTGGCTAAAGAACTTCCTCCTTATCTCTGTTTAAAATGGATGCCCTCCTATTCTGAGTCTGTGTCCTCTGGTATTAGACTACCCCACCACAGGAAACATCCTTTCTATCGAGGCCTTTCAACATTCAATAGGTTTCAATGAGGTCACCCCTCATTCTTCTGAAATCTAGCGAGTAGAGGCCCAGAGCCATCAAATGCTCCTCAGATAAACATGCCTTTCAGTCCCAGAATCATTTTTGCGAAGCTCCTTTGAACCCCCTCCAATGTCAGCGCGACTTTTCTTAGCTAAGGGGCGTAAAACTGCTTGCAACACTCCAAGTGAGGCCTCGCCTCCCAGTGTCAGATTTTATCTCAGACCTGTGTACGGCTGCCGATGTCAAGCGATAATCAGTGTCACATTGGGTTCAGTGGGGGGGGGAATATGTCAGAGGATCCACTCCTGAAATTACTAGGCCGAGATTCCTGTCGGGAAGGTTGGGACAGTGGATGAGAAGGAGGTAAAAATTGGAACAAAGCCCCTCAATGCAGGACGGGAGAAATGAGCCACAGGCTTACCACAAACTTCGGAATCAGAATCAGAATCAGGTTTAATATCACCGGCAGATGTTGTGAAAGTTGTTGACTGTGTCAGCAGTACAATGCAATACATAATAATGATTTAAAAAGTGTGAATTACTGTAAGTATATTTCTTAAATAGTTAAATTAAATAATATAAAAACTGTAAATTATATAAAGATTAATTAAGTAAGTAGTACAAAAGTAGAAACATAAAAGTAGTGAGGTAGTGTTCATGGGTTCGATGTCCATTCAGAAATCGGGTGGCAGAGGGGAAGAAGCTGTTCCTGAATCGTTGAGTGTGTGTCTTCAGGCTCCTGTACCTCCTCCCTGATGGTAGCAATGAGAAGAGGGCATGTCCTGGGTGATGGGGGTCCTTAATGATGGATGCCACCTCTCTGAGGCATCGCTCTTTTTAAAGATGTCCTGGTTTCTCTGGGGGTTACTGCCCCTGATGGAGCTGACTGAGTTTACAACTCTCTGCAGCTTATTTCGATCCTGTGCAGTAGCCACAGCACCCCCCAGCCCAACCCCGCATGACAGATGCAGCCAGTAATTCACAGGCAAGGACTTTCTGATTAGAAAGGCTTTGCCAGATTTGCTACCGTCCATTCCACTCATCCAGGATCAGCACAGTAAGTTTTAGTATGCACAGCGGCCCCTCCCCCCCATTCCTCGTTACAATTCCTTCGCCACGACACCAGATAAATCATCACCTCCCGCGTGTGGTGCAGTCTCTACGAGCACCATTGTTTATCTCTGAGGTAAGCAGAAAACATTGTGTTCTACATGCGGTGTTATCTGGGTTCTCGGGAGGGCCATCCATCATGGCCTGTTTTGGAGTCAGTGTCCTTTGCAACGCTTTCCTTGGGAGGAGTTGTAAATAAATTCTAAATGCCCTTTACGCCCGTGTTCTGCGGTTGTTAAAAGGATTCCCCCCCGAGACCCACTGGGAGTGTCGTTCATACATCAGGTAGTAGCTTCACGAGGAAACTTAAAGGTAGTTATCACTACGTTTACATGCAAAATGCAGGAGGAACTCAGCAGGCCAGGCTGCGTCGATAGAAAAGAGTTCAGTTGGCGCTTAGGGCCGAAACCCTTGATCAGGACCGGAAAAAGATTAGAAGTCGGAGCTGATACGTCAACTGTTCACTCTTTTCCATGGTGACTGCCTGGCCTGCTGAGCTCCTCCAGCACTTTGTGTGTGTTGCCCTGGATCTCCAGCGTCTGCAGACTTTAAAAACGCAAACACGAGGAATTCTGCAGATGCTGGAAATTCAAGCAACACACATCAAAGTTGCTGGTGAACGCAGCAGGCCAGGCAGCATCTCTAGGAAGAGGTACAGTCGACGTTTCGGGCCGAGACCCTTCGTCAGGACTAACTGAAGGAAGAGGTAGTAAGAGATTTGAAAGTGGGAGGGGGAGGGGGAGATCTGGCCCCTCCTGTCTTCTCCTATCATTTTGGATCTCCCCCTCCCCCTCCCACTTTCAAATCTCTTACTAGCTCTTCCTTCAGTTAGTCCTGACGAAGGGTCTCGGCCCGAAATGTCGACTGTACCTCTTCCGAGAGATGCAGCCTGGCCTGCTGCGTTCACCAGCAACTTTGATGTGTGCTGTCTGCAGACTTTCTCCTGTTTGTTACTTCTACGTATTGGCCCATAGATCTTTGATATTTATGAAGACCAGCTTTATAAAGGTTAGCTTTATCTGTCACAGGTAATCAAAACGTACAGTTCAAAGTTCAAAGTACATTTATTATTAAAGTATGTCTACACTATACAACCTCGAGATTCGTCTCCTTGCAGGCAGCCACAAAACAAAGAAACCCAATAGAACACATTAAAAAATGACCTTTAAACATCCAATGGTCATGGAAAAAAAGAACAAGTTATGCAAGCAACACTTAGAGCTAAAGTTTTACAAAAGTGTGTCCACAGACACGAAGCCTGGCACCACTACACCCAGAGTAGGCCGCAGCCTCAGTTAATTGCAGAGCAGAGCCAAGTAAGTCATAATCATAGTCATAGTCCTACTTTATTGATCCCGAGGGACATTGGGTTTCGTTACAGTTGCACCAACCAAGAATAGAGTATAAATATAGCAATATAAAACCATACAGAGTTAAATAATAATATGTAAATTCTGCCAGATGGAAATAAGTCCAGGACCAGCCTATTGCCTCAGGGTGTCTGACCCTCCCAGGGGGGAGTTGTAAAGTTTGATGGCCACAGGCAGGAATGACTTCCTATGACGCTCAGTGTTGCATCTCGGTGGAATGAGTCTCTGGCTGAATGTATTCCTGTGCCCACCCAGTACATTATGTAGTGGATGGGAGACATTGTCCAAGATGGCATGCAACTTGGACAGCATCCTCTTTTCAGACACCACCGTCAGAGAGTCCAGTTCCATCCCCACAACATCACTGGCCTTACAAATGAGTTTGTTGATTCTGTTGGTGTCTGCTACCCTCAGCCTGCTGCCCCAGCACACAACAGCAAACATGATAGCACTGGCCACCACAGACTCGTAGAACATCCTCAGCATCGTCCGACAGATGTTAAAGGACCTCAGTCTTCTCAGGAAATAGAGACGGCTCTGACCCTTCTTGTAGACAGCCTCAATGTTCTTTGACCAGTCCAGTTTATTGTCAATTCGTATCCTCAGGTATTTGTAATCCTCCACCATGTCCACACTGACCCCCTGGATGGAAACAGGGGTCACTGGTACCTTAGCCTTCCTCAGGTCCATAACCATCGTAGAGCAGCGAGCAGAACCAGCCCGTCCCTCGCCTCCGGTCCCGACACCCCTGACCTTTTCAGTCTGGCCCGGTGCTTAAGTTGATCAAGCCTCGGGTCTTCCCTCACTCTTGGGACAGGCCCGGGGCTTCTCCTCTGCTCACGTCGACTCCACATCGCCCCGCCCTCCCATTGTTTGCGGTGATCATTTACCAGAAAAAGTGTCATTAATAAAGCGCTTAGCGGAGTCCTTCGCTTTGCTTGCCGCCGATAAGTAGTCGCTGGGAGTCACCGGCGCCATCTTAAGGCGGAAGTGAAATGAGGCGCGCGTGTCAATGAGCCATACGGTCCGAGGACGTGCGGGGGAGTGGGAGCAGCCCGCAATTGCTGCCACGGGGCTGGCGCCAGCTTACTAACCCTAACACTTATGCTGTGGGAGCGCGGGTGGGGGAAAGTGGGGCGCCGGGAGGAAACGCACGCGGTCGCAGAGGGAACATGCAAGCTCTTTACAGGCAGCAGTAGGAATTGAATCCGATCACTGGCGCTGTAAAGCATTACACTAGCCACTATGCTACCGTGCCACTCTATATGTATATATAGTATTATGTGCGTATATGTCATAGCAAACATATACACACTTAACAGCATAAATATAAGTTCAATCAAACAATCTGATCGCAATGAAGTAGAGTTACAATTTGGAAATTTCAGTAAGATAACCATTCCATGTTTACAAAGTAAAGGTAGAAGAAATAAAGAGATATGCCAGGTCGAATTTCTTCATGTCGCGCTGGAATACGTCACCATGGAGAACCAGTGAAGCAGAAGATGGTTCCTAGAGGGAATTAAATTCTGGGCAGTGGTGAGAAGATGGGTGCATTGAAGAGCTGCTCACAGCATGGATATGGGCCATTCTGTTGAGCACCATCCGCCAAAAGCAGAACTTCCTGGTGGCCGTACGTTTTAATTCCGAGTTCCGTTCCTGTTCTGACCTGTCGGTCCACGGCCTCCTCTTCAATGGAGGACCAGCACCTTGTATTCCATCAGGGTAGCCTCCAACCTGATGGCATGAACATTGATTTCTCCAGTAGAGAAAAAAAATTGCACTCCCCCTCCCCTCTTCTTCTGTTCCCCTCTCTGGCCTCTTGCCTCTTCTCACCGGCCTATCACCTCCCTTCCCCAGGTCCCCCCCTCTCTCCCATGGTCCACTCTCCTCTCCTATCAGATTCCTTCTTCTGCATCCCGTGACCTTTCCCACCCACCTGCCTTCACCTATCTACCATCTAGCTAGCCTCCTTCCCCTCCACTCACCTTTTTATTCTGTTGTCACCCCCCCCACTTCCTTTCCAGTCCTGAGGGATGTCATCCATTTGCTCATCTCCATAGATGCTGCCTGACCTGCTGAGTTCAGCCAGCATTCTGTGTGCTGCTGCTATGAGCCATTCATCCAGACTAGTTCATGTTGGGGTCCGTGTTCCCTGCACTCTTGCACGCTATCTCCATCTCCTATTTGCTTCCTCTCAGGTTTCGGGCCTACTCCGGGCTGCTCTGAGGTTGCAGATCTGAGGACTCAATTTGGTTCGGAATGCTGTTGCTTGCCTCTGTTGTTTGCATGATTTGTTTTTTTTTCTTTCTCTGCGCATTGGGGGTTGGTCTTTCTTTGTTTAAATGGATTCTTTCAGGTTTCTTGCTTTATGGCTGCCCGTAAGCAGACACATTTCAAGGTCGTACAATTTATCCGTACTTTGACGATAAATGTACTTTGAATCTTTGATGAAGTTATCCAGCCTCCCTTTAAACGTTTCTGCTGCACTCAATTCTGGATTCCATGCTCCTGCAAATGGAACCTCAGGGCTGAATTCAATTATAGGTGATGATCATTCAGCTGATTAAAAACGTGCCCTTATTGAATTTGCAAATCAGTACTCAAAGATTTGACATACAGAAATAAATGATGATACCTAGATAGGTGGTGTTGTGGATGATGAGGTAGGTTTTCATAGCTTGCAGAGAGATTTAGGACAGTTAGAAGAGTGGGCTGAAAGATGGCAGATGGAGTTTAATGCTGAAAAATGTGAGGTGCTACATTTTGGTAGGACTAATCCAAATAGGACATACATGGTAAATGGTAGGGCACTAAAGAATGCTGTAGAACAGAGTGATCTAGGAATAATGGTGCATAGTTCCCTGAAGGTGAAATCTCATGTGGATAGGGTGGTGAAGAAAGCTTTTGGTATGCTGGCCTTTATTGATCAGAGCATTGAGTATAGGAGTTGGGATGTAATGTTGAAATTGTATAAGGCATTGGTAAGGCCAAATTTGGAGTATTGTGTACAGTTCTGGTCACGGAATTATAGGAAAGATGTCAATAAAATTGAGAGAGTACAGAGGAGGTTTACTAAAATGTTGCCTGGGTTTCATCTCCTCAGTTACAGAGAAAGGTTGAACAAGTTAGGTCTTTATTCTTTGGAGCGTAGAAGGTTGAGGGGGGGACTTGATAGAGGTGTTTAAAATTATGAGGAGGTTTGATAGAGTTGACGTGGATAGGCTTTTTCCATTGAGAGTGGGGAAGATTAAAACAAGAGGACATGATTTGAGAGTTAAAGGACAAAAGTTTAGGGGTAACATGAGGGGGAACTTCTTTACTCAGAGAGTGGTAGCTGTGTGGAACGAGCTTCCAGCAGAAGTGGTTGAGGCAGGTTCGATGTTGTCGTTTAAAGTTAAATTGGATAGATATATGGACAGGAAAGGAATGGAGGGTTATGGGCTGAGTGCAGGTCGGTGGGGCTAGGAGAGAGTAAGAGTTCGGCATGGACTAGAAGGGTCGAGATGGCCTGTTTCCGTGCTGTAATTGTTATATGGTTATATGGTTAAATTTACTCTTACAAGTGGGGTATGAAGAAACTAAATAAATATCAAAGCCATCTTCTCTATTGTGCCCCAGGTGTGGCTCAGGTCCTTATTTCAGTCCCACCAGATAGCACCAAGTTGTCTTCGGTCTCCCGCGTTTCTTCCACTCTTCGGGGGTCCAATGACAGAGATGGTCACGTGACCAATCCATCTCCAACGTTTCCTCGTGATGATTGTGGCCACGCCCTTTTGGTGACCCTGAAGGAGCAGGCCGTGGTTGGAGATCTCATAGAGATATGACCCCCAATCCTCATTGAGGGATCAGGAGTGGAGAGAGTGAGCAATTTCAAGTTCCTGGCTATCAATATCTCTTCGGATTTAACCTGGTCCTAACATATCGACGCAGCTACAAAGAAGGCAAGACAGCAGCTATATTTCATTAGGAGTTTGAGGAGATTTGGTTTGTCACTTAACACACGCAAGAGCTTCTATAGATGTACTGTGGGGAGCATTCTGACAGGCTGCAGCACTGTCTGGTATGAGGGGACGGTGTTACAGCACAGGATCAAAAGAAGTTGCAGAAAGTTGTAAAACCTGTCAGCTCCATAATGGGCACCAGTCTCCATAGTATCCAAGATATCTTCAAGGAGCAGTGCCCCAGAAAAGCAGCATCCATTATGGACCCCATCACCCAGGACTTGCTCCCTTCTCATTGTCACTATTGATGGGCATGTGACAATCTATAGGGTGCAGAGATATAGGTGGGGGAATGGGATTGATGGGGTTGTTCTAAGAGCTGGAATAGATTCAATGGTCTAAATGGCCTCCCATGTCCTGTTAGGGCATATTTCCCATGTTGGGAGAGTCTAGGCCAAGAGAGCACAGCCTCAGGATAGAGGGGCACCCTTTCAAAACAGAGATGAGGAGAAATTTCTTTAGCCAAAGGGTGGTGAATTTGTGGAATTTGTTGCCACATGCAGCTGTGGAAGCCAGGTCATTGGGTGTATTTAAGGTAGAAGTTGATAGGTTCTTGATTGGATATAAAAGGTTACGGGGAGAAGGCCAGGAACTGGGGTTGAGGAGGAGATAAAAAAAATAGGATCAGCCATGATTGAACGGCGGAGCAGACTCGATGGGCCAGATGACCTAATTCTGCTCCTATGTCTTATGGTCTTATATTCTGGAGTTATGGAATATAACAAATATTAATTTCAACAGCAACCTGTCTTCAGATCTGAATACGGATTGTAGATTGAATTTTAAATGAGCTCAGAACAGTGGTTTTCCTGGAGCTGCATTTTGTGGTTAATTGCAAACCAGGAAACACCTAATTGTCCTGAGATGTTTTTATATGCATGAATGCAATAAACACCCCATTAACCTCAGAAGTCTGCACATGCATGAATGCAATGCACACCCCATTGACCTGAGACATCTGCACATGCATCAATGCAATAGACACCCCATTCACCTGAGATGTCTGCATATGCATGAATGCATGTGAAGATCCAGGTGTTTGACAATTCTATGTAACTCAAAAGAAATATTATGAGTGCGTTGTAACTACAGAAGTTGTCCTGCTGTTACCTCTGTTCCTTAACCTATAAAAAAGTGAAGTAATGGTGGGTCAGGGAGCTTCTAGCAGGAGTGTCTCCAATGATGCCTACACGTTGTGATGAATAAAGACTTCTATATCCACCAGCTTCTGTGTCTCTCTGGTGACTCTGTTCATAGTCACAACAGTCCTATGAAAATAGCGTCCCTTGCTTATCACTTATTACTTGAGGGTAATAAATGATCGAATTGCAGAGCCAACGCAATGGGCTGAATGGTATAATTCTACTCCTCTGCCTTATGGTCTTTCTTGAGCTATGGGTGACCGTAATACCACAAGGCACCAGAGCAGAACGTCCCCAGAAGCTTGTTACCCACAAAACTCCAAACCTCAGGGCTGGGCTACAGTGGTGTCATTCAAGCAACAGAAGAAACCCGAGCTTGAGCTCATCCGGCTGACAATCCTTCCTACGCCTGCTGTTGTCCAGCACGACTCACAAATATGGAGCTGTCACTTAGGACAGAGATGAGGCTTGTTTTCAAGGGTGTCTTTGAAACTCTCTTCCTAAATAGCAATGGGAAAAAAACCTTAGAATATTTTTAAGGAAAACGTACATAGATAAGGCCATAAGACATTGGAGCAGAACTAGGCCATTCAGCCCATCGAGTCTGCTCCATCGTTCCATCAAGGCTGATTTATCATCCCTCTCAACCCCCTTCTCCTGTCTTCTCCCCATATCCTCTGATGCTCTGACCAATTAAAAACCTATAAATCTCCGCTTTCCCAATCACTTGGCTTCCATAATTGTCTGTGGCAATGAATTCCCCACCCTCTGGATGAAGAAATTTCCCTTCATTTCTGTTCTAAAGGGATGTTCTTCTATTCTGAGGCTGTGCCCTCTGGTCCTACTGTAGAAACATAGAAAACCTACAGCACAATACAGGCCCTTTGGCCCACAATGCTGTGTGGAACATGTACTTATTTTAGAAATTACCTCGGGTTACCCATAGCCCTCTATTTTCCATGTACCTAGCCAGAAGCCTCTTAAAAGGCCCTATCGCTTCCGCCTCCACTACCGTCGCCGGCAGCCCATTCCACACACTCACCACTCTCTGTGTGAAAAACTTACCCCTGACATCTCTTCGGTACCCGCTTCCAAGCACCTTAAAACTGTGTCCTCTCGTGTTAACGTCTCAAGTATTAGGTAGAAGTTTGCGTACATCACCAAAACCTTCGACAAGTTTCTATAGACGCGCAGTGGACTGTGCTTGCATCATGGCCTCGGGTGGAGACGCCAATGCCCAGGGAACGGGAAAAACTACAGAAAGTGATGGATGCAGCCCTAGTCCACTACAGGCAAAGCTTTCCCCAACATTCGGCACATTTACAAGGAGGGCTGACACAAGGAAGCAGCCTCTGTCATCAAGCAGCTCCCCACCACCACCCCCTCAACCACCATATAGGCCATGCTCTCTTCTCACAACCACCATTGGGCAGGAGATACAGGAGCCTCAGCTTCCACAGCACCAGGTTCAGAAACTGTTACTGCCCTACAGCCATCGGGCACTTGAACTGAATGGATAACTTCATTCACCACCACTCTGAACTGACTCTGCCACCTACAGATTCACGTTCAGGGACTCTTTACAACCCGTGTTCTCAATACTATTTATTTGCACATTGGCTGTTTGTCATGGTTTGTCAATGAATAATTTATTCATACCATTTCGGGGGGGGGGCACGGTAGCGTAGCGGTTAGCATGACGGTTTACAGTGCAGGCGACACGGGTTCAATTCCCACAACTGCCTGTGAGCAGTTTGTACGTTCTCCTCATGACCGGTTAGGTGTCCTCTGGGTGCCCTGGTTTCCTCCCACAGTCCAAAGACGTACGGGGTAGTAGGCTAATTGATCATTATAAATTATCCCGTGATTAGGCCAGAATTAAATCGGAGGTTGCTGGGCAGTTGCTGGGCTGCTCCATGCCGTATCTCAATAAATAACAAAACCAAAATAAATATATTCTATTGTGGTGTTGGCGCGTGGCCAAGTGGTTAAGGCGTTCGTCTAGTGCTCTGAAGGTCGCTAGTTCGAGCCTTGGCTGAGGCAGCATGTTGTGTCCTTGAGCAAGGCACTTAACCACACATTGCTCTGCGACGACACTGGTGCCAAGCTGTATCGGCCCTAGTGCCCTTCCCTTGGACAACATCGGTGTCGTGGAGAGGGGAGACTTGCAGCATGGGCAACTGCCGGTCTTCCATACAACCTTGCCCAGGCCTGCGCCCTGGAAACCTTCCAAGGTGCAAATCCATGGTCTCACGAAACTAACGGATGCCTATGTATATATATTCTATTGTATTCCTTATCCTGCCTGTGAATGCCTACAAGAAAATGAATCTGAAGGCAGTATATGGTGATATACACTATACTTTGAGGATAAATTTGACTTTTGACTCTGAACTTTTGTTTTTAGACTTCCTGATATTGTGTGTGTTTAAGAGAGAAGAATGTTTTTTGTATATGCGCAAGAGTATTTAAGTCCATTATTGTATGCCCATCCCCATGTGTGCATGAGGTATTTCGACAAATGTATGGTGCGTATTGGAGTTCTTACTAGAAGGGCTTCCTGAGAATCTCGTTTTTGGGACACACCAACTGTTAGCCACTCAGCACAGGCAGTATCGCCCATTCACGATGCAGGTACATTCCAGAGACTGACATTTCACCGTGACACAAGGGTGAAGGAGAACTGACAACACCATCGCTCGATAAAATCAATGACGTCCTTGCAAAGTAATCTCAGCAAATGTTCCCAGTGCTCAGCAGGCCAGTCAGCACTCAACTTGCTGACGGGTCGCACCATTTTTCTGCTTTTGTTCCGGGTTTTCGGCATCGTTAACACGAGCGCTCTCGGGATTTTGCGCGAGGAACGATACGGAAATAAGCACCTCGGTCTCTGGACTCTACCTCAGGCATCACACCGGTTCCAACCTGCGCACAAACAAGAGAGAATCTGCAGATGCTGGAGGTCCGAGCAACACGCACAAAATGCCGGAGGGACTCAGCAGGCCAGGCAGCATCTATGGAAAAAAGCACAGTCGACGTCTCGGGCCGAAACCCTTCGGCAGGACCGGAGAGACAAAGCTGAGGTGTTGATTTGAAAGGTGGATAGAGGGGAGAGAGAAACACAAGATCATAGGTGAAACGGGGAGGGGCAGGGATGGAGTAAAGAGCTGGGAAGTTGATCGGTGAAAGAGACAGAAGGTCATAGAAGAAAGGAAAAAGGGCGGGGGAGGGGGAGGAGCACCAGAGAGAGGCAATAACATGAGAGAGGGAAAAGGGAATGAGGAATGGTGAAGGGGAGGGGGGAGGCATTACTGAAATTTTGAGAAATCGATGTTCATGCCATCAGGTTGGAGGCTACCCAAACGGAATATGAGGCGTTGTTCCTTCAGCCTAAGTGTGGCCTTATCATGACAGTGGAGGAGGCCATGGATGGACATATCGGAATGGGAATGGGAAGTGGAATTAAAATGGGTGGCCACTGGGAGATCCCGCTTGTTCTGGCTGATGGAGCGTAGATGCTCGGCGAAGCGGTCTCCCAATCTACGTCGTGTCTCAGCCGCAACCCTCAACCACATTCCTTCCATTTCACGCACATCTGCTCTCAGCCCATCCTCCCGCCACCCTACCAGAGATAGGGTTCCTCTTGTCCTCACCTACCACCCCACCAGGCGCATAATGCTCCGAAACTTCCGCCACCTCCAACTGAATCCCGCCACCAAACACACCTTTCTCTCTCCCCAGCTTTCTGCTCTCTGCAGGGATCGCTCCCTATGCAGCTCCCCTTCTCCATCGTCCCTCCCCACTGATCTCCCTCCTGGCACCGATCCGTGAAAGTGGAGCGAGTGCTACACCTGCCCCTACACCTCCTCCCTCACTACCGTTCGGGGCCCCAAACCGTCCTTCCAGGTGAGGCAACACTTCACCTGTGAGTCTGTTGGGGTCACCTGCTGTGTCCGGTGCTCCCGGTGTGGCCTCCTGTACATCGGTGAATGGGAGACTGCTTTGCCGCGCTCCATCTGCCAGAAAAAGTGGAATCTTCCCGTGGCCGCCCGTTTAAATTCCCTTCTCATTCCCATTCTGATATGTCCTTCCATGACTGTTGTGATGAGGCCACACTTAGGTTGGAGGAACAACATCTTATATTCCGGTTGGGTCATCTCCAACCTGATGGCATGAACATTGACTTCTCAAACCTCTGGTAATGCTTCCCCCGGCCCTTCACCATTTCCCACCCCCTTCTCTCTCTCTCTCATGTTACCTCCTTGTCAACCCATCTCCTCCCTCTGGTGCTCTCTCTCTCCCTCCCCACTTTTTTCTTTCTTTCTTCAATGACCATAAACTCTTTCAGCAATCAACTTCCCAGCTCTTTACTTCATCCCTCCCTCTCCAAGTTTCACCGATCCCCTGGCGTTTCTCTCTCCCCTCCTCTCACCCTTCAAATCTACTCCTCAGCTTTTCCCCTCCTGTCCTTCCGAAGGGTCTCGGCCCAAAACGTCGACTGTGCTCTTTCCCACAGATGCTGCCTGGCCTGCTGCGTTCCAAACTGTACCTCATTCCCAAGGGTCCGTAATTCCATGGATAATC
Source organism: Mobula hypostoma (assembly GCF_963921235.1). Lineage (NCBI taxonomy): Eukaryota > Metazoa > Chordata > Chondrichthyes > Myliobatiformes > Myliobatidae > Mobula > Mobula hypostoma. Next base: position 8,767,516 of record NC_086126.1, on the reverse strand, counting down.
TGTGAAAACCTTTCATTTCTCATTGTTACCATCAGGGAGGAGGTACAGAAGCCTGAAGGCACACACTCAACGATTCAGGAACAGCTTCTTCCCCTCCGCCATCTGATTCCTGAATGGACATCGAACCCATGAACACTATCTCACTACTTTTTCATTTCTATTTTTGCACTACGTATACTTAGAGTGATTCAATTTTCCTCTATTATTATGTATTGCATTGTACTGCTACCACAAAGCCAGCAAATTTCAAGACATATGCCAGTGAAATTAAACCGGGTTTAACATCACCGGCATATCCTGTGGAATTTATTGTCTTGTGACAGCAGTACAATGCAATATATAATAAAAACTTACCACTGTGTACATACATCTACTGATGCTTCCGGACACATCTTCAGTGATGTTCCTGGAATCATCGGGTGTTTCGGGTCTTTCAACATCATACACCCTCCTCCAGGTGACCCAGCCGGGGCTGATCAGACCCCAGCTTGTGTCCAGATGGCTAGCTACTTATGACTCCACGGCTCCCCTCTTTCAAGCCACAGCCATCTTGAGGCCCTCTCTGCCGTATCGGTGGTACTGCGGATGGCTCTCCTCTTCCTCTCTCCCTCAATGCCCAAAATGCTGAAGGCTCTAACTAAGGAACGGGCTGTGAATCCCCTACAACCAACCTCCACTGGGAGACACCTCGCTCTCCATCCAGCCTGCTGACAGTTGCTGACCAGTCCTGCGTACTTGGATAGCTTCCCTTCAAAGTCCTCTTCCAAACATAACATATATAAAGTTAATTTAAATAATTAAACAAGTAGTGCGAAAATAGGAATAAAAAAGTAGTGAGGTAGTGTCCATGGGTTCAATGTCCATTCAGAAATCAGATGGCAGAGGGGAAGAAGCTGTTCCTGAATTTTTGAGTGTGTGCCTTCAGGCTCCTGTACCTCCTACCTCATGGTAACAATGAGAAGAGTGCATGATCTGGGTATTGGGGTCCTTAATGATGGATGCCACCTTTTTGAGGCATCGCTCCTTGAAGATGTCCTGGATACTACGGAGGCTGGTGCCCATGATGGAGCTGACTGAGTTTACAACTCTCTGCAGCTTCCTTCGATCCTGTGCAGTAGCACCTCTGTTCATATCTAGCTGTGTCTCCAGTGGTTCAGTCATAGTCACAACAAGTACGTAGGCAAAGCATAATTGTGAAATCTTTCACTTGATGTTTCACTTGTGGATGCTGTTGCAGGTTCTTCTTTGGACCTGTGAACACAGGTACTTGTCCAGATAACAACGACCTCGCAGTTGAGAAATCCCTCTCGAGGGTGCCCTCAGTCCAGTCCGGGCGCTCGCAGTTCGTGTCTGGTGCGTAATGGAGCCTCGGTGCGCTAGCGAATGTTCCAGCTGGTGAGTGGGATGCCTGGCAAGCGGACGGCTTGGTCTTGGATGTCGTTGAGCTCTCTGAGTGCTGTTGGAACCATGTGGAGAGTATTTCACCCCACTCCAGACTCAGGATCTGCAGGTGGTTGAAATCCTTCGCGGTTTTGAGGTGAGTCACTTTCCATAGACTTCAAACTTTCCTTTTAGCTTCAGTTAATTGTTTATTTATTTATTGGGATACAGCGTGGAATAGACCCGCCCATCCCTTCGAGTCGCACCACCCAACAATCGCCCAACTTAGACCATAAGGCCATAAGGTGTAGGAGCAGAACTAGGACCATCTGGCCCGTTGAGTCTGCTTTACCATTTCCTCATGGCTGAATTTAACCTTTGTATGATCCTCTACATGGCCAAGGAATTATCAGAGATCCAACATAAAGCCTAAAACATAAAATGTAGGCACGTGGCCAAGTGGTTAAGGCATTGGGCGACCTGAAGGTCGTGAGGCAGCCGAGGCAGCGTGTTGTGTCCTTGAGCAAGGCACTTAACCACACATTGCTCTGCGACGACACCGGTGCCGAGCTGTATGGGTCCTAATGCCCTTCCCTTGGACAACATTGGTGTTGTGGAGAGGGGAGACTTGCAGCATGGGCAACTGCCGGTCTTCCATACAACCTTGCCTAGGCCTGTGCCCTGGAGAGTGAAGACTTTCCAGGCGCAGATCCATGGTCGCGTAAGACTAACGGATGCCTTCAACATAAAGCCTAAAACATAAGACCGTAAGATACAGTGGGAGAATTAGGCCATTTGGCCCATCAAGTCTGCTCCACCATTTCATCATGGCTGAATTTAACCTTTGTATGATTCTCTACATGGCCAAGGAATTATCAGAGACCCAACGTTAAGCCTAAAAGATAAGACCATAAGACATAGGAGCAGAATTAGGCCATTTCATCACGGCTGATCCATCTCCCTCTCTTCTCCAATCTCCTGCCTTCTCCCCGCATTTCTTCATGCCCTGACCAATCAAGAATCTATCAACCTCTGCCTTAAATACACATATTGGCCTGTTGCAAAGAACTCCACAGATATTTAATCCTAATGATGAAACAATTTACAATGACTAATTAACCTACCGACCGGTACGTCTTTGGACTGTGGGAGGAAACCAGAGCACCCGGAGGAAACCCACGCGGTCACGGGGAGAACGTACAGACTGCTTACAGGCAGTGGTGGGAATTGAACCTGGGTCACCTGTAATGTGGAGCGTTGTGCTCACCACTACACTACCATGCTGCCCTGTGCGAAGTTGCCTCTGGAGTCCAACCCCGGTTGACATTGTGGAAACCAAGAGGTTAATTACACCTCCGCAGTCCAATCCCATTTCGAGGTGAATGGTGATGACAATGAAACAGCAGGAAAAAAGTTCAAAACCACCCTCCGTCTCTGTGAGGGCGAAAGACAAGGCCGCACCAGTTAGCTGTGCTGGAAGGGCAAAATGAATTATATACCTTGAAGACAGTCCAATCACAAAAGCAAAGCCTTCAATCAATTTGATTGATTCCTTATCATTATAGAGATAGATGAAAACAATGGACACAGAAATGATGACAGAGCAGTGACTGCCCTGACTGTATAGCTGAAGTTCTCTGTGCCCTTGAACCAGACTCATATTCAGCCAGAACAGTTACGCTACTGGCATCTAAATAGAAATCACAGAGTATGCCTTGCCCATAACTATAGTCATAGAAAAGTACAGCACAAAAACAGGCCCTTCAGCCCATCTAGTCCATGCTGAACCATTCAAACTGCCTACTCCCGTCGGCCTGCACCGGGACCATAGCCCTCCACACCCCTACCACCCATGTACCTGTCCAAACTTCTCTTAAATGTTGAAATCGAGCTTGCATGCACCACTTGTGCTGGCAGCTCGTTCCACATTCTCACCACCCTCTGAGTGAAGAAGTTTCCCCTCACGTTCCCCTTAAACTTTTCACCTTTCACCCTTAACCCATGACCTCTGGTCGTAGTCCCACCCAACCTCCATGAAAAAACCCTGCTTGCGTTTACCCTATCTATACCCCACATTATTTTGTATACCACTATCAAATCTCCTCTGAATCTTCTACATTCCAAGGAATAAAGTCCAAACCTATTCAATCTTTCCTTATAACTCAGGTCCTCCAGACCCAGCAACATTCTTGTAAATTTTCTCTGTACTCTTTCCGCCTTATTTACATCTTTCCTCTAGGTAGGTGACCAAAACTGCACGCAGTACTGCAAATTAGGCCTCACCAAGAGGGTATCAAAACAAAAACAACAAAATGAATCTAAAAAAGACTAGCCTACTAGGCCAGTAAGGAACTTCGCACAACCATGCAATCCAGCGCTGATAACTTCACTTGCCAAAATCTCAAGCATCCACATGTAAAGCATGCCAAATTACCGATATTCTTGACTTACAAACAAATGAATTTACATGGATATTATTGAATATTAACCTTTCCTCACCAAACTTTTTGTCCCTCTTCCCTCCAGGAGAAGGCTCAGGAGCTTGAAGACTCGTACGGCCAGATTTGGGGACAGCTTCTTTCCAACTGTGATAAGACTGTTGAATGGATCCTGACCCGAATCTGGGCCATACCCTCCAAATATCCAGACCTGCCTCTCGGTTTTTTTTGCACTACCTTACTTCCCATTTTTCTATTTTCTATTTATGATTTATAATTTAAATGTTTAATATTTACTAATTTTAACTATTTTTAATATCTTTAATATTTGTAATCCAGGGAGTGTGAAGCGCAGAATCAGATATCGCTGTGATGATTGTACGTTCTAGTACCAATTGTTTGGCGACAATGAAGTATGAAGTATAAAGTGAAGTATAAAAGCACTTGAAGGTCGTTCTCTCTAGAGCATGGCAACCCTACGTTCTATTCCACCCGCACAAAATGACGTCGCTGTTTTCTCTTAAAGGCACAGGCAGCTATTTTAGCATTACCAAGGTGAACTTTAACAATAAAAAATGGTGTTCAACGATCACCTGGTTGCATTCAATAGGTTTCAATGAGATCCTCCCCCTACCCTGCCCCTGCCGTTCCTCTAAACCAGCGGTCCCCAACCACCGGGCCGCAAAGCATGTGCTACCGGGCCGCAAGGAAACGATATGAGTCAGCTGCACCTTTCCTCATTCCCTGTCACGCACTGTTGAACTCGAACGTAGGGTTGCCAACTGTCCCGTATTAGCCGGGACATCCCGTATATTGGGCTAAATTGGTTTGTCCCGTATCTCCCCCCGCTAAGGTACAGCATTCCTATGAAACCTTTCGTGCTGAAATGGCGTGAAGCGAAGAAGCATTAATTTATATGGGAAAAATTTTTGAGCTTTCCCAGACCCAAAAAGTAACCTACCAAACCATACCAAATAACACATAAAACCGAAAATAAATAACACTAACATAGAGTAAAAGCACGAAAGAGATGATAAATACACAGCCTATATAAGGTAGAAATAATGTATGTACAGTATAGTCGGGAAGATGAAGGGAAAACCGATTTCTGGGGGAAAAAATCGGCACGTACGTGCATGCGCACACAGGTGCCCGCGCAAGGCTTCATGGTCATGGTAATCTTTCCTGGGGTAAAGTGTCTCGGGATTTGACTGCTACTTTTGTCCCTTATTGGGAGTGAGAAAGTTGGCAACCCTAACTGTAAAAGACATGTCGAGGTGAGTTTAACCCTACCTGAACACCCCCCGCCGCCGGGTCGGCCAGTTCACAAGAATATTGTCAATATTAAACTGGTCTGCGGTGCAAAAAAGGTTGGGGACCCCTGTTCTAAACTCTAACAAGGCCCAGAGTGATTGAATGCTCTTCATATGTTCAGGATTGTTGTCCAGAATCTCCTCGAAGTGCATCACCTGCAGAGATGATCGCAAACCCGTGACCTTCAGACAAGTGGGCTGATGCACTCAGCTAAGACTGACTGTGATGAGCACCACTGCCCACTTCCGATACTTCCCACTTTCACTGCCACTCGTTTTAGAAAATCACTCATCAGGCCAATGAACAGTCCACGTTTCAATCCGAGACCCTTCTCCAGGACTCCTTCATCCAGCTCATCCAGGGAACAGTGTTATTCTGGCGTCACTTAACGCAGTTTTATATCTGCAACACAAGGAAGCCTGCAGATGCTGGAAATCCAGAGCAACACACACACACACAACACCGGAGGAACTCGGCAGGCTAGGCAGCATCTATTGAAAAGAGTAAACAGTTGCCGTTTCAGGCCGAGGCCCTTCATCAGGACTGAGAAGAAAGTGGGGAGACTCCAGAATAAAAAGTTGAGGGGAGGGGAAGGAAGCTAGCTATAAGGTGATAGGTGAAGGCTATCACCTTCTGAGGCTGTCTACAAGAAGGGACAGAGCCGTCTCTATTTCCTGAGGAGACTGAGGTCCTTTAACATCTGCCGGACGATGCTGAGGATGTTCTACGAGTCTGTGGTGGCCAGTGTGATCATGTTTGCTGTTGTGTGCTGGGGCAGCAGGCTGAGGGTAGCAGACACCAACAGAACCAACAAACTCATCCGTAAGACCAGTGATGTTGTGGGGATGGAACTGGACTCTCTCACGGTGGTGTCTGAAAAGAGGATGCTGTCCAAGTTGCATGCCATCTTGGACAATGTCTCCCATCCACTACATAATGTACTGGGTGGGCACAGGAGTACATTCAGCCAGAGACTCATTCCACCGAGATGCAGCACAGAGCGTCATAGGAAGTCATTCCTGCCTGTGGCCATCAAACTTTACAACTCCTCCCTTGGAGGGTCAGACACCCTGAGCCGATAGGCTGGTCCTGGACTTATTTCATAATTTACTGGTATAATTTACATATTACTATTTAACTATTTATGGTTCGATTACTATTTATTATTTATGGTGCAACTGTAACGAAAACAAATTTCCCCCGGGATCAGTAAATTATGACTATGACTATGGCTATGACTATGACTAAGCTGGGTGGGTGGGAAAGGTAAAGATCTGGAGAGGAAGGAATCTGATAGGAGAGGAGAGTGGACCACAGGAGAAAGGGAAGGAGGAGGGGGCCCAGGTAGAAGTGATAGTCAGGTGAGAAGAAGTGAAAGTGGGGAATAGAGGAGGGGGGTAGTAATTCTGTTCACCGGAAGGAGAAATCGATATTCATGCCATCAGGTTGGAAGCGACCCAGACAGAATATCAAGTGTTGCTCCTCCATCTTGGCACAAAAGGAGGCCATGGATTGACACGGTAGAAAGGGAACGGGAATGGGAGTGGGAATTAAAACGCTTGGCCACCCAGCAAGTCCTGCTTGTGGCGGATGGCGCAGAGCTGCTCGACAAGGCCCCCACCCCCCGCCAAATTACGACGGGTCCCACCAATGTAGAGGAGGCCGGATCGGGAGCACCCAACACAATAGGCGACCCCAGCAGATTCACAGATGACGTGTTGCCTCTCCTGGAAGGACTGTTTGGGGTGAGGGAGGAGGTTAATGGGTAAGAGTAGCACCTAGGCTGCTTGTGGGGTTAAGTGTCAGGAGGGAGATTAGAGAGGTGGGACAAATAGACAAGGGAATCATGGAGGGAGTGATCCCTGTGGAAAGTGGAGGTGGGGAGGGGAGATAAAGAAAGATTTAGTGGTAGGATCTATCTATCTATCTGGAGAACAGACAGTTCTTGGTTCATTTTGAACCCGACTGTCTTTGTGGTATTTCCTCACGTTGCTTGTTGTGCATTTGACTCTCCCAATTGCCTAAATGATTTATAGAGAGTTTATAGTTGAAATATAGTTGTTTCCATTTTCTTTGGTGACGATCGATAGAAAACTATTCTGTACAGATCTGCTACCCTCATGTAGACTGCGAATCGTAATGGCTGTTTAATTTCAGCAGGAGTGACAAACCGTTAATGTCTGCCCTAACAATGTGAAACCGGTACGTGGGGATCGGTGGCCTCTGGGACTGCGCCCAACCCAATATGATGCTTCAGGTCTATAGAACTGTGCAAAGGTCTTAGGCACCTGGCTAACAGGGCCCCAAACAGTCCTTCCAGGAGAGGCGACACTTCACCTGTGAGTCTGTTGGGGGTCACACACTGCATCAGGATCTCCCGATGTGGCCTCCAGTGTATCGGTGAGATCTGACGTAGACTGGGAGACCGCTTCGCTGAGAACCTCCGGAAAAATCGGGATCTCCTAGAGGCCACCCGTTTCAAACTATTTCCCATTCCCATTCCGACGTGTTGGTCCAGGGCCTCCTCTACTGCCGTGAAGAGGCCACGCTCAGGTTGGAGGACCAACACCTTATATTCCGTCTGGGTAGCCTCCAACCTGATGGCATGAACATCGACTTCTTGAACTTCCGGTAATTGCACCCTGCTTCACCTTCCCCTATTTCCCTCTCTCACTTTATCTCCTTACCTGCCCATCACCTCCCTCTGGTTCCCCTCCCCCTTCCCTTTCTTCCATTGCCTTCTGTCCTCTCCTATCAGATTTCCCCCTTCTCCAGCCCTTTATCTCTTTCACCAATCGACTTCCCAGCTCTTTACTTCACCCCCTTCCCCTCTCCCGGTTCCACCTATCACCTGCCACCTTGTACGTCTTCCTCCTCACGCCTCCCCACCTTCTTACTCTGATTTTTCATCTCTTTTTTCCAGTCCTGATGAAGAGTCTCGGTCTGAAACGTCGACTGTCTACTCTTTTCCAAAGATACTGCCTGAGCTGCTGAGTTCCTCCAGCATTTTGGGTGTGTTGCTTTGATATCCAGCATCTGCAGATTTTCTCTTGTTTATATATAGCTAATAGCAAGTGCTGCAGAAGACCTACAAATCCTCCTAGACAAAGTAGTACGAACAAGTGCAGATTTTGGTCTAACCGTCAACTGTGAAAAAAAGATCAAATGTGTGGTAATATCAAAACAGCAGGATACTCTCAACTGCCAATTGTACATCGGTAACCAAGTGATTGAACAAAAGACGAGCTTTAATTACCTTGTTAGCTTTATATCACAAGATGCTCGAAGTAAAGTAGAAATAAAAAGAAGAATTGCCATCGCCAAAACCAACTTCCAAAAAATGAAACCCATTTTTACCAACAGACACATTTCTTCGACAACAAGGCTTAGGCTACTAAAATGTTACATCTGATCAATCTTGCTGTACGCTTCCGAAACATGGAATATAACACCAGAACTCCAAAGAAACTTAGAAGCAACAGAAATGTGGTTTCTTAGAAGAATGCTGAAAATATCATATAGAGATAGGGTAACCAATGAGACAGGACTCCAACATGCCCGTACAAAAAGATCTTTAATGAGAACAGTAAATGAGAGGAAATTTAAATTCCTGGGCCATGTCATCAGAAAGGGAGAAATAGAATGCCTTACATTACACGGCCGTATGTCTGGGAAACGCGGAAGAGGAAGGCAAAGAAGAAAATATATGGACACTGTGAAAGAACTAACAGGTCTAAGTGTGCGAGATATCATTGACGCTGCATGAGATCGTTCGATGTGGAGAGCCATGATCGGCCAAGCGTGTAACACACAAGGCATATGAAGATGAAGAATATATAGCTAAGATGCGTAAGACTTTTGCAGTTGCCTTTAATGAGATTCGAACACATTTTCCCTGCGCTCACTGGAACTCCAGCAGCCAATCCAGTAACTGAGCCACCTTGCCACAGTGCCCACGTAAAGCGCATACCACCAGGCGCAAGAACAGCTTCTGCCCTGCTGTTATTAGATGATTGAGTGTTTCCCTAGTACAAAAAGATGGACGCTTGACCTCACAATCTACAGCACTGTGCAAAAGTCTTAAGCACATAAGTATAGCTAAGGTGCCTAAAACTTTTGCACAATACTGTAGTAATTTTAGGTATTGCACTGTCCTGCTGCCACGAAAAAAAAACAAAGCAGGTTTCGTGACATATGTGAGTGATGATAAACCTGATTCTAATCTACCTACGGTCCTTTATTGGCTTTCCTCCATTATGTCCTGTTTTAAGTTTAGAGAAAATAACAGGTCCGACATTTGATACACCCTTTAAATTTGAGCAAATCTGGCGACATTTTATTCAATATTTTCATTTGATTTGATTTATTACTCTTCCAATTATTTTTTTTTGAAGTTTTAGATTTGATGTGGAAGTCTTTCCTTTTTTTTTTGGTTGTATCCTCAGAATGGACTGCCCAGACCCCTTTTTTCATATAGTGTAGTGGGGTTTTTTTTGCCTTCTCATTTTAAAAATTTAAAGATTTTTTTCTCTCTCTATGAATTGATGAGAGGAGAATTAGCTGTTTTCTTTTTAATTATATACTACATATTAGCTTAATACTATGTATGATTTTGATAATGTCTATTTCACTTCCTGTTTGTATTGTTATTGATATAAATATTTGAGATAAATCTCCTCTTGTTCGTATATATGCTCTTTTTAAATCAATAAAAAGATTAATAAAGAGAGACTGATTCTGGTATGGGTCTGTGTTGTGGACCGACAGTGAGAAGGGGGCATTGTTGGGAAAGGTGAAGGGAGCGGGAAGCATTATTTGTCCGTGGTCAATAAACCAATTGTTTGGAACCGAATGATCCTGCCTGCTGTCTCAGGGCTGGGTGTGTCTGCAGCTCCCCGTCCCGCCTCTGACACTCCTTCCCTGCCACCTGTCCCACACCCCACCTGCGGTGCTCCATCCCCACCACTCCCAGCGTCCTTTGCTCCCGCCAGACCTACAAGCTTGCGCTTGGCTCCACGTTGACAAATTCAGTTCTGTACAAAAGCCTTCGATATCCTAGATAGAAATATGCACCCGAGACTTTTGCACAGAACCAGTGAGCTAAGCACAATGCATGTAGAAGAAGAGAAGAAGAAAGCCCTTAACTCTGAATGGAGTCATCGGGACGCCGGCACGACGGCGTTTTTTTTAGCAGGTTTTCTTATTTTTACGAGGCCGAGTTGCTAGCTCGACGATGGAAAGCGTGCAAGGGAGCCGTCTGGATTTGAACTTGGGAGCCTTCGCTCCAAAGTCCGGCGCTGATGCCACTACGCCACCAGCCGGCGACAATGCACGTACTTTACCAGAATGAGGAAAGCTTGTTTCAAAGTACGTATACTTCATATAGCTTTGAGATTCAGCTCCTTGCGGGCAGCCTCAATACAAAGAAACCTAATAGAACCCATTTAAAAAAAGACCATCAAACACCAGGGAGAAAAAAAAAACAAATTGTGCAAACAGTAACAGTGAGCAAATAACATTCAGAGCTGAAGTTCACGGAAGAGAGCCGGATGCCACAAAACAGGGCATCGCTGCAGCCGATTCAGGAGCAGACGGCTCAAGTTCCATTGGATAAAGGTATTGCCACAGGTTTAAACGCGGGTCTCACCCAACTATATTGCAGACTTCCTAGAGTTCCGATTGGGAAGGTTACAGATTCAAACCACAGTGCTAAGCCGAAGAAAAAGTTGCACGGTCATAGTTGGCGGCCTTCTCCCCGTGACCGCGTGGGTTTCCTCCACGTGCTCTGCTTTCCTCCCACATTCCAAAGATGGACCGGTTAGGGTTAGTGAGGTGTGGGCGTGCTATGTTGGCACCGGAAGCGTGGCAACACTTGTGGGCTGCCCGCCGCCCCACAGCACATCCTCCTACTGTGTTGGTTATTGATGCTAAAAAAAGTGATGCATTTCGCTCTGAGTTTCTACACACATGTGACAGAAAAAACTAACCTCAGCCCAAAGCAACACACGCTAAATGCTGGAGGAACTCAGCGGGCCAGGCAACATCTATGGAAAAGAGTAAACAGTCGATGCTTTGGTCTGAGATCCCTCATCAGGACTAGAAAAGAAGAGGAGAAGTCAGAGTAAGAAGGCAGGGGGAGCGGAGGAAGAAGTACAAGGAGGTAGGTGATAGGTGGAACCAGGGAGGGGGAGCAGTGAAGTAAAGAGATGGGAAGTCGATTAATGAAAGATAAAGGGCTGGAGATGGGGGAATTTGATCGGAGAAGACCATGGAAAAACGGGAAGAGGGAGGAGCACCAGAGGGAGGCGATGGGCAGGTAAGGAGATAAAGCGAGAGAGGGAAACAGGAATGGGGAATGCTGAAGGGGGGACGGTTACTGGAAGTTCAAGAAATCAATGTTTACGCCATCAGGTTGAAGGCTACCCAGATGGAATATAAGGTGTAGCTCTTCCAACCGGAGCGTGTCCTCATCCTGGCAGGTCGGAATGGGAATGAGAAGTAGAAGCGAAATGGGTGGCCACCAGATGGTCCTGCTTTTCACGGCGGATGGACCATAGGTGCTCAGTGAAACATAGAAACATAGAAAATAGGTGCAGGAGTAGGCCATTCGGCCCTTCGAGCCTGCACCGCCATTCAGTATGATCATGGCTGATCATCCAACTCAGAACCCTGTACCAGCCTTCCCCCCCATACCCCCTGATCCCTTTAGCCACAAGGGCCATATCTAACTCCCTCTTAAATATAGCCAATGAACTGGCCTCAACTGTTTCCTGTGGCAGAGAATTCCACAGATTCACCACTCTCTGTGTGAGGAAGTTTTTCCTCATCTCGGTCCTAAAAGGCTTCCCCTTTATCCTCAAACTGTGACCCTTCGTTCTGGACTTCCCCAACATCGGGAACAATCTTCCTGCATCTAGCCTGTCCAATATCTTTAGGATTTTATACGTTTCAATCAGATTCCCCCTCAATCTTCTAAATTCCAACGAGTATAAGCCTAGTCGATCCAGTCTTTCATCATATGAAAGTCCTGCCATCCCAGGAATCAATCTGGTGAACCTTCTTTGTACTCCCTCAATGGCAAGAATGTCTTTCCTCAGATTAGGGGACCAAAACTGCACACAATACTCCAGGTGTGGTCTCACCAAGGCCTTGTACAACTGCAGTAGTACCTCCCTGCTCCTGTACTTGAATCCTCTTGCTACGAATGCCAGCATACCATTCGTCTTTTTCACCGCCTGCTGTACCTGCATGCCCCCTTTCAATGACTGGTGTATAATGACACCCAGGTCTCGTTGGACCTCCCCTTTTCCAAATTGGTCTATCGCCGACAGACAGGAGGTCACACCAGGAGCACCGGATGCAGTCGATGACCCCAGAAGACTCACAGGTGAAGTGTCACCTTAGCCCAAGTTCAGTTTGCGTGTTTGAGAAGATCTCAGTCCACCATTCAAAAAGGAAGCTGAGTTCTCACTGTGCTCTGATCAAAATCCTTACATCAACGAATACTATCAGTGGATTTTGTTTAAAGAAAATCAATGTGGTCAATTACCTCTCTGATGTTACTGATGCTGTCACCACTGGAGTAACAAATAATCCCTGAAGAACAGACTGGAGTCAGTGTATTGAGAGTTTTCATTATGAGACAGTACTGTATTTTGACAAATGTACCACAGGGAGCATTCTAACTGGCTGCATCACTGTCTAGTACAATGGTGGTGAGGGGGGCACTACCGCACAGGATCGAAATAAGCTGCAGATAACTTCAGTCGGGTAGGGAATGATATTGCTGAAGAATGTGGAGTGTTTGATCTGAGGATAAGTCCTTCAGTAGTTTATCCGGTTGTAGCTCCATGGAAGCTTGTGTGGCCTGACATAGACTGGCATTTGTTAGAGGTAAAAAGGAAAGGAAAATATAAAACTGATTTGGTAAGTGCATTTAACTGTCACGTGATGGAAAAGTATAGCGATTATACTCAGATTTATACGGATGGTGCTAAGGAACTTGAAACAGGAGTGACAGGGTTTGGGGTGGCTATATCAGCAAAATAAATTGGAATCAGCAGAAGAACATCTAATAAGTTAGGGGTGTATACAGTGGAGATGCTGGCAGTGTTGGTTGCGTTGCGATGGATGGAGAAAGCTAGATAAGTCAAAGTGTTGGCAGCATCTCTAGGAGGAGGTACAGTCGACGTTTCAGGCCAAGACCCTTCGTCAGGACGAAGGGTCCTGACAAAGGGTCTCGGCCTGAAACGTTGACTGTACCTCCTCCTAGAGATGCTGCCTGGCCTGCTGCATTTACCAGCAATTTTGATGTGTGTTGCTTGAATTTCCAGCATCTGCAGAATTCCTGTTGTTTAAGTCAAAGTGTTGATATGCTCAGATTCATCCTCAGTTCTAGCAAGTTTAAGGTCTTTTTCACTCAAACAATTGGCAAGGTGTACTTTATGAAGTCCTTCAGTCAGTCACAAGAATTGCAAATCGGGGAGGTCAAGTAAAATTTCTATGGGTTCCAGCACATGTAGGGGTGAAGGGGAATGAGAGGGTGGATCAGTTGGCAAAAGAGGGCGTTAAAGAAAGAAAATGTAGAAATGCACATTAGTATCAGTAAAGCAGAGGTTAAGTGTGTAATCTTGGAAAAAATCAACCAAATGTGGCAAGAAAGTTGGGACAGAGAGGGGAAAGGGAGGCATTTATATCAAATACAAAAGAGTGTTGCAGGTACTAGGGTAGGTAGTAGATACAGAAGAGAGGAAACTGTGTGGACTAGGTTAAGGCTGGGTCACTGTGCATTAAACAAAACATTGAAAATGATAGGGAAACACCAGACAGGATTGTGTGAGGAATGTCAGGAAGAGGAGTCAGTAGAACATGTAGTTCTGAGTTGCAGGAAGTATGGGAGACAGAGAGAGTTGATGAGAATTAAACTAAGGGAGTTGGGTGTGCAGGAATTCACATTAAAAGGGTTGCTGGGCATGGGTGAGAGAGCACAGGTCAGGGTATTCTTAGCTTTCTTAAGGGGTACAGGGGTTTTTTATAGGGTATGACGGATAAGCAGGAATAGGGTACTAGGATGGCCGAAGATGGGAGGATAAAGTGTAGGTTAGGGTATGTGTGTGTGTGTGTGATTGGGTGAAGGGATTTAGAATGTAAGTCTATTGCACATTCCGGAGCAGAAGGTGGCAGTAAGTCACCACTAAGCTGGGTGCCAACCGCCGTAAAACAAGACGGAGAAGAAGTAGAGGCCGCAGAGAGTTGTAAACTTAGCCAGTTCCATCATGGGCACTAGGCTCCGTAGTGTGAAGAGGAAGTTTCTCAGATGTGGAGAGGATGTTTCCTCTGGTGGGGGAGTCTAGGACCAGAGGACACAGCCTCAGAGTAAAGGGATATCTTTTTAGAACAGAGACGAGGAGCAATTTCTTTAGCCAGAGAGTGGTGTATCTGTGGAACGCGCAGCCACAGGTGACTGTTGAGGCTAAGTCACTGGGTGTATTTAAGGCAGAGTTTGATTGGTCAGGGCATGAAGGGAAGGAGATTAGGACTGAACGGGAAAAAGGATCAGCCATGACGAAATGGCGGAGCAGACTCGATGGGCCAAATGGCCTAATTCTGCTCCTATATCCAGGACATCTTCAAGGAGTGATGTCTTAAAAAGGCGGCGTCCATCAATAAGGACCCCCATCACCCAGGACATGCCCTCTTCTCATTGCTACCATCAGGGAGGAGGTACAGGAGCCTGAAGACACACACTCAGCGATTCAGGTACGGCTTCTGCCATCCGATTTCATTGCTGCCCTAGATGCCAGCGGTAAGGAAGCTAGCAAGTTCACAGGAATCCTTGGATATTTTCAGGAATTCTCCCAGCAGGAGTAGTTTGAGAACTTCAACGTTTTCAGAAATGCAAGCACATCTGCTTTGAATTTGTTGGTCCGGTTGAATCACCTCCTGATCTTATCTTTTCATCTAAAGGTTCGAAGTAATTTTTTCGACCGGGTTCGAATAATTGAAGATGGAAAAAGAAATGAATTGTTGGATCTCCCCAGTAGTTTCACGTAGCGAAGGTAATGCCACTGATGAAGTAAGGCGCAGGAGAGGGCAAACATCTGCTATCTTGATCACAGCTAAAGTCAATTAAAACAAGGTAATTAAATATACAAGAAGATGGGTCTCTGAAACATTCAAGTTGTATGTCACATTAAGACTCAAAACATCAAGACTTTAATTACCGCCACCCTGGCTGATCAAAATGAAATCTTCTGCCTCCTTCTCATAAGTACAGCATCAGTGCATTATGTCAAAAAGATCTAAACAGATGAATGTCCCCCCAAGATTAGCTGCGGAGGATATCACCGCAGTGATTATGCAAATATTTATATCTGCTTAGGGTATCTCATTCATTGCTAAAGACTTGACAGCGGACTGCAAGATGGTAAGAGGCACCGATCAAGTGGCTAGCCAGCGACTTTTTTCGCCAGAGTGGAAATGGCTTAGTGTGCGGGAAGCTCGTTGAAAGTTGCCAAACGGTGAACGGCCTTGACAGCGTGGACGTGGAGAGGAGGTTTCCTGTGGCGGGACAGTCTAAGAGCAGCCTCAGCACAGAGGGATGTTTCAAAGGTTTCAATAGGTACGTTTAATGTCACAGAAATGTATACAATATACATACTGGATTTCTTTTTCAGGATGTGTTTTCAAGATGTCTATTTAGAACGGAGATGAGGAGGAATTTCTTTAGCCGGAGAGTGGTGAATCTGTGGAATTCGTTGCCGCAGGCGGCTATGGAGGCCGGGTTGATTGTGTGGATAGTCAGAGGCTTTTTCCCAGGGCTGAAATGGCTAGCACGAGAGGGCACAGTTTTAAGGTGCTTGGAAGGAGGTACAGAGGAGATGTCAGGGGTAAGTTTTTTACGCAGAGAGTGGTGAGTGCATGGAATGGGCTGCTGGCGACAGTGTTGGAGGTAGAAACAATAGGGTCTTTTAAGAGGCTCCTGGCGCTCAGAAAAATAGAGGGTTATGGGTAATTTCTAAAATAAGCATGTGTTCAGCATGGCATTGCGGGCCGAAGGGCCTGTATTGTGCTGTAGGTTTTCTATGTTTCTATGTATATGTGAGACAGAGGTTGATAGATTCTTGATTGGTCAGGCATGAATGGATACGGGGAGAAGGCAGGAGATTGGGGGCCGAGAGGGGAAATGGATCAGCCATGACGAAATGGGGGAGCAGACTCGATGGGCCGAATGGCCTAATTCTACTCCTATCTCTTACGGTCTAGCACCAGGGGCATAATTTTAAGGTGACTGAGGAAAGTATAGGCGTATATATTTTACATAGAGCGTGGAGGGTGCTGGTATGCCCTGCCAGGGGCCATGGTCAAAGTAGATACTTTCAGGGCATTTAAGAAACTCCTAAATGGATGATAGAAAAATGGAGGGCTATGTAGGAGGGGAGGGTTAGATTGATGGTTAAAATGTCAACATAACATTAGGGTTGGAGGGCCTGTTGTGCGTTGTAATAGTCCACGTCCTTCCCACCCCCCACCTTCTTATTCTGACTTCTTTTCCCTTCTTTGTTCGACCAGGTTCAAGAACAGTTACTACCCCTCAACCATTAGGCTCTTGAACAAAAGGAGGTAACTACACTCAATTTCACTGAAATGTTCCCACAACCTATGGACTCCCTTTCAAGGACTTTTCATCTCAAGTTCTCGTTATTTATTGCTTACTAATTTATATTTACACTTGCACAGTTTGTTGTCTTCTGCACTCTGGTTGATCTTTCACTGATCCTGTTTACAGTTACTACTCTATAGATTTGCTGAGTATGCCCGCAGGAAAATGAATCTCAGGGTTGTATCACGCAAAACCAATCTTCCGTCTGTGGACTCACTTTACACCGCACGCTGTCGGAGCAGTGCTGCCAGGATAATCAAGGACACGACCCACCCAGCCAACACACTTTTCGTCCCTCTTCCCTCCGGGAGAAGGCTCAGGAGCTTGAAGACTCGTACGGCCAGATTTGGGAACAGCTTCTTTCCAACTGTGATAAGACTGCTGAACGGATCCTGACCCGGATCTGGGCCGTACCCTCCAAATATCCGGACCTGCCTCTCGGTTTTTTTGCACTACCTTACTTTCCATTTTTCTATTTTCTATTTATGATTTATAATTTAAATTTTTAATATTTACTATCGATTTGTAATCCAGGGAGCGGGAAGAGCAGAATCAAATATCGCTGAGATGATTGTATGTTCTAGTATCAATTGTTTAGCGACAATAAAGTATAAAGCATAAAGTATGTGGTGACGTGTATGTACTTTGTACTTTCCAATCCCTATGAAGGCTCTTGGCCCGAAACGTCGCTCGTTATTCCTTTCCATAGATGCTGCTTGACCTGCAGAGTTCCTCCAGCGTATTGTCAGATTCCTATGTCCTAATATCCAGCATTGATTGGCCCTATATGCTCATCCATTGCCTAAGTTTATAGGCTCTTCTGAAACCCCTCTTCAGTTTCCTTCAGACTGTGGATTTCTTCCTTCTTGAATTTCCTCCATGACCTCCGCATCAATATAAAACACTCCCAACCCTTCAAACCTCTCTTTCTTCGACAAAGCCAGTGAATGCTTTTTTAAGCCCAACTTCCCCTCGATCCGCAGTTATCTCCTGCTTAATGCCGCCAGGGGAGAGGCATCAGAGGTGGTGTGCTCCACCAGGGGGCGGCGTGGCGCAGCATCCAGACTGGACGTGGTGCTGCCCCCCCAGTGTTTGCTCGGCAGAAGACAAGCTGCATTGTGGTCGACTGCAGATTTCTGTGGCATTCGTGGACTCAGGGTCCGTATTTTACTGGTATCTCACATGTGCTTGCTGTCTTGCATGTGCAATGTGTTATTTGTACTGTGTGTGACTGTTGGCACGCAGCCCAGTGGTTAAGGCATCGGTCCAGTGATCTGAAGGTTGCTAGTTCAAGCCTCAGCTGAGGCAGCGTGTTGTGTCCTTGAGCAAGGCACTTAACCACACATTGCTCTGCGACGACACCGGTGCCAAGCTGTATCGGCCCTAGTGCTCTTCCCTTGGACAACATCGGTGGCGTGGAGAGGGGAGACTTGTAGCATGGGCAACTGCCGGTCTTCCATACAACCTTGCCCAGGCCCGCGCCCTGCAAACCTTCCAAGGTGAAGAATCCATGGTCTCACGAGACTAACGGATGCCTATATACATATAAAAAATGGTTGGCACTGTGGTTTTTGCACCTTGACCCCAGTAACGCTGTCTTGTTTGATTGTATGCATGAGTTTACAAGTATGGATGAATGACAATTAACCTTGAATTGAATTGAATTGAACTTTCTTTATCAACCCTCTTCGCAAACGTTCTCTTTTATTGGAGAAAATTGGAGAAAGAGCTCTGTAACTTCTCCGTAACTTCCGCCATCTCCAATGGGATCCCATCACCAAGCACATCTTTCCTTCCCCCGCCCCCCGCACCTTTCTGCGGGGATCACCTCCTACGCGACTCTCTTGTCCACTCATCCCTCCCCACTGATCTCCCTCCTGGTGTGTATTCTTGCTACTGGAACAAGCGCCACACCTGCCCCTACAACTCCTCCCTCACGATCATTCCGTGCCCCAAAACACTCCTTCCAGGTGAGGTGACACTTCACCTGTGAGTCTGTTGGGGAGTCACCTACTGTGTCCGATGCTCCCAGTGTGGCCTCACGTAGATCAGTGAGCCCTGACGCAGATTGGGAGACCGCTTTGCCGAGTTTCTATGCTCCATCCTCCAGAGAAAGCGGGATCTCCCAGTGGCCACCCATCTTAATTCTACTTTCCATTCCCATTCCGACATGTCAGTCCACGGCCTCCTCTACTGTTGGGATAAGACCACACCCAGGTTGGAGGAGCAACACATTACATTCCGTCTGGGTAGCCTCCAACTTGATTGCATGAATATCGATTTCTCAAACTTCTCCCTCCCCCATTCCTGTTTCCCTCTCCCATCTTCGCTCCTTTCCTGCCCATTACCTCCCTCTGGTGCACCTCCTCCTTCCTTTTCTTCCCTGGTCTTCTACCCTCTCCTATCAGATTCCCCCTCCTCCAGCCAATCGACTTCCCAGCTCTTTACTTCCCTACCTCCCCCTCTCCCAGTTCCACTATCACCTACTACGTGTACTTCTTCCTCCCCTCCCCCCACCTTCTTACTCTGACTCCTCATTTTCTTTTTCTCCTGGCCCTGATGACGGGTCTCGGCCTGAAACGTCAACTGTTTATTCCTCCCCACGGATGCTGCCTGGCCTGCTGAGCTCCTCCAGCGTCTTGTGAGTGTTGCTCTGGATCTCCAGCGCCTGTGCAGATCTTCTCATGTTTGTGAAAGAACTCCGTGTCCCGGAAGTAGGAGAACAACACGTGATGGGAACTATTTATGAGATAATACGGTCCGGACAAGAGTACAATGAACAGTGAATTGTCTCGTTTTCTGCTCTGAATTATTGAAACTGTATTCACAGGGTTAAACTCTGTAATGGCTTGAAGCCCATGGTGTAGTCAGCTCTCTTCAGCTTTTCAGTACAATAACACACACATCTGTTAGGCATTCTTGAAGATCAAATTGCTAAGACGCAGATGTAACTGATTAAGGCAAAAATATTAAACAATAATACAAAAGAATACCGGGAGGCTTTTGATCTGCGGCTGTTTGAGCTGTCCGGGCATTTCGTCATTCGAGATCAAAATGTCTGCCAACATAAACAGGAGGCTCACAAAGAGTCATAGTATCGAGAACCAGCCCCGCGTTTCCTGATTGAAAGCCTCCCAGCTCCTCAAACATCCTGCTGGAGAGAGGTGAGATCTCTCCTCACAGGAAAGGGTGAGAATTATGTGAAACAAGGAACTCTTTGCCAAGTGGGGGGACTTGACGTATAGGTCCACCCAGAGCTTTGAACCTAGAAGCTCCTGGCCCCGAAAGTGGATGAAGAACAATCAGAAAAGGAGACCTCCGAAGCTCGAAACCCCTGAAGCCCAAAGTTCAAAGTAAATCTGTTATCATATGTGTCACCATATAGAACCCTGAGATTCTTTTTCTTGCAGGCGTACTTAATAAATCCATAGGATAACTGTAACAGAATCAATGAAAGACCACACCAACTTGGGCATTCAAGAAGTTCAAAGTTCAAAGTAAATTTATTATATAACCATATAACAACTACAGCACGGAAACAGGCCATCTCGGCCCTTCTAGTCTGTGCCGAACTCTTACTCTCACCCAGTCCCACCGACCTGCACTCAGCCCATAACCCTCCATTCCTTTCCTGTCCATATATCTATCCAATTTAACTTTAAACGACAACATCGAACCTGCGTCAACCACTTCTGCTGGAAGCTCGTTCAAAGTACATACATGACAACATATACAACCCTGAGATTAATTTTCTTGTGGGCATACTCAGCAAATCTACAGAATAGTGACTGTAAACAGGAGCGGTGAAAGATCAACCAGAGTGCAGAAGCCAACAAACTCTGCAAATGCAAATCTAGATAAATAACAATAAATAATGAGAACATGAGATAAAGAGTCTTTAAAGTGAGATCACTGGTTGTGGGAACATCTCAACAGATGGGCAAGTGAGTGTAGTTATCCCCTTTTGTTCAAGAGCCTGATGGTTGAGGGGTAGTAACTGTTCCTGAACCTGGTGGTACGAGCCCTGAGGCTCTTGTACCTTCTGCCTGATGGCAGCAGCGAGAAGAGAGCACGTCCTGGGTGGTGGGAATCTCTGATGACGGATGCAGCTTTCCTGCGACAGCGTTTCATGTAGATGTGCTCACTGGTTGGGAGGGCTTTACCCGTGATGGACTGGGCCAAATCCACTGCCTTATATAAGATTTTCTGTTCAAGGGATCGGTGTTTCCGTACTGGGCTGTATTACAGCCAGTCAATACACTCTCCACTACACACGTGTAGAAGTTTGTCAATAGTTTTCACAGTTCATTCAGCCTGTGACTGGTTTGTACATCATCGCTGTGTACTGTAACCCGAAGTACAAACACCTACCAACATCCACATTTCTCAGTGCTGACATTTACCCCCTCCTCCCTTCCCCTCTGCCCTCTAACACCCCACCCCCAAATCCCACTCCCACGTCTCTCTACTTTCAGCCACGAAAGAATATAAAAGCAAGGATGAATTGCTGGGGCTTTAAGCCCGTTGGTCATACTGTAACCAGATCTGTGCCTCTTATCCAAGAAGGGTTGCGCTGGGAGAGGGTTCAGACAACGCTCACGAGAATGGCTCCGGGGACATAAGGGTTAATGTATGAGGCAAGCACAAGAAAGTCTGAGGATGCTGGAAATCCAAGCAACACACACACACACACACACACAGAATGCTAGGGGAACTCAACAGGCCAGGCAGCAACTATGGAAAAGAGTAAAATGTTTCGGGCCGAAATGTCGACCGTTTACTCCTTACCATTATGCTGCCTGGCCTGCTGAGATCCCCCAGCATTCTGTGTGCGTTATTTAATGTATGAGGAGTGCTTGATGAAATGAGGGAGGGAATCTCATTGAAAGCCCTAGATAGAGTGAATGTGGTGAGGATGTTTCCCATGGTGGGGGAGTCTAGGACCAGAGGTCACTGCCTCAGAATTGAAAGTCGTCATTTGGAGCAGAGATGAGGAGGAATTTCTTTAGCCAGAGAGCAGTGAATCTGTGGAATTCATTGCCAGAGACGGCTATGGAGGCCAAGTCATTGGGTATATTTAAAGCAGAGATTGATAGGTTCTTGATTAGCAATGGGGAAAAGGTTACATAGTCATAGTCATAGTCATACTTTATTGATCCCAGGAGAAATTGGTTTTCATTACAGTTGCACCATAAATAATTAAATAGTAATAAAACCATAAACAGTTAAATAGTAATATGTAAATTATGCCAGGAAATAAGTCCAGGACTAGCCTATTGGCTCAGGGTGTCTGACCCTCCAAGGGAGGAGTTGTAAAGTTTGATGGCCACAGGCAGGAATGACTTCCTATGATGCTCTGTGTTGCATCTCGGTGGAATGAGTCTCTGGCTGAATGTACTCCTGTGCCCACCCAGTACATTATGTAGTGGATGGGAGATATTGTCCAAGATGGCATGCAACTTAGACAGCATCCTCTTTTCAGAACCCACCGTCAGAGAGTCCATTTCCATCCCCACAACATCACCGGCCTTACGAATGAGTTTGTTGATTCTGTTGGTGTCTGCTACCCTCAGCCTGCTGCCCCAGCACACAACAGCAAACATGATAGCACTGGCCACCACAGACTCGTAGAACATCCTCAGCATCGTCCGACAGATGTTAAAGGACCTCAGTCTCCTCAGGAAATAGAGACGGCTCTGACCCTTCTTGTAGACAGCATCGGTGTTCTTTGACTAGTCCAGTTTATTGTCAATTCGTATCCCCAGGTATTTGTAATTCTCCACCATGTCCACCCTGACCCCCTGGATGGAAACAGGGGTCACCGGTGTCTTAACCCTCCTCAGATCTACCACCAGCTCCTTACAGGGTGAAGGCTGGAGAATGGGACGGAGAGGGTTAATAAATCAACCATGATGGAATGGCAGAGCGGACTCGATGGGCCAAATGGCCTAATTCTGCTTCTCTGTCTTGTGGTCTGATTTTTAATTCCTCAAATTCAGCCCTGCATCAATTAAAGCAGAACTGTAGGATGGCATGTTTTAAAATTGCTATCCCTGGGTGTTCTGAGAATCAAGTGGCTGATTGTCTTGCTCGATAAAATGAATCTGGCATTTGCTGTCATTTCTCAAATATTAATTTCAGCTCTTTGTGTTCAGCTAGTGCGATGAGCCTCTCAACAATAGAGTACCCTAAGCGACAAATGCAAATTAAGGACCTGATTGCAATGTGGGGAAGTGAAACAGAAAATAGTCTCTTGGATGGATGGAATGAAAAAAAAAACCAAATGCTTTTCGCAACTGAGGAATTGCTGTTGGATACTGGAGAAGGTCGGGCTGGACATACCCTGAACATAGGCAAAGGGAATCACATACTCTAGAGATGCCGGAAACCCAGAGTGACAGATTAATATGCTTGTGCATGAATCACAAACGGTTGGCTTGCAGGCTATCAGAAAGGCAAATGGGATGTTGGCCTTCCTTGTTAGAGGGATTGAACTAAAGAGCAGGGAGGTTATGCTGCAACTGTACAGGGTACTGGTGAGGCCACACCTGGAGTACTGTGTGCAGTTCTGGTCTTGAGGAAGGATATACTGGCTTTGGAGGCGGTGCAGAGGAGTTTCACCAGGTTGATTCCAGAGACGAGGGGGTTAGACTATGAGGAGAGATTGAGTTGCCTGGGACTGTACTCACTGGAATTCAGAAGAATGAGAGGAGATCTTATAGAAACATATAAAATTATGAAAGAGATGGATAAGATAGAGGCAGGAAAGTTGTTTCCACTGGTAGGTGAGACTAGAACTAGGGGACATAGCCTCAAGGTTCGGGGGAGTAGATTTAGGATAGAGATGAGGAGGAACTGCTTTTCCCAGAGAGTGGTGAACCTGTGGAATTCTCTGCCCAATGAAGCAGTGGAGGCTACCACAGTAAATATATCTAAGACAAGGTTGGATAGATTTTTGCATAGTAGGGGAATTGAGGGTTATGGGGAAAAGGCAGGTGGGTGGAGATGAGTCCATGGTCAGATCAGCCATGATCTTATTGAATGGTGGAGCAGGCTCGACGGGCCAGATGGCCGACCCCTGCTCCTATTTCCTATGTTCTTCTGTAGAGTCCATGAAAGTGAGTCCAAAGGTCAGTGGAATCAGTTGAGTGTTGAGGTGAGTGAAGTAACCCACGCTGGTTCAGGAGCCTGATGGTTCAGGGGTAAGAACTCTTCCTGAACCTGGTGGCCTGGGACCTGAGGCTCCTGTGCCTCCTGCCCGATGGTAAGCACCACCAACATGGACTGGATGGTGGAGGTCCTCCATGTGTAGCAACGCTCCTTGGAGATGTGCTTAGGGATGCCCGTGACACACTGGGCTGTATCCATCACGTTTCTGTTCATGGGCATTGGTGTTTCTGTACCAGGCTGTGATGCAACCAGTCAGGACACTGTCCCCTGTACTCTATGGAAGTTTGTCATGGTGGTTGACCATTCAGGATAGAACCATTCAGGCACAGTCAACATACAGATCCCAGACAGATCAGAGACTCCTAGATACTACAAATTACAGGATATGAAGTCAGTGCAAGAAGGAGGCATGAAGGTGAGAGCCCAACCAGTTGTCTTTTCAGTGATGCAACAGGCATATTCAAAGTTCCGTCCGAAACGTTGACTTTCTATTCAATTCCACAGATGCTGCCTGACCCGCTGAGCTCCTCCAGCGTTTTGTGTGTGTTTAAGAGCATAAGAAGTAGGAGCAGGGTAGGCCATCTTGCCCCTTCGAGCCTGCCCCGCCATCCAACAAGATCATGGCTGATCTTACTGACACGAGCAAAATTTGTTTGCAGACCGGGGGAGAGGTGAAAGCTTGGTCAAACTCCAGGAATCATTGGGCATCATTGAGAAGGGAGGGGGTGAAGAGGCAGCAAGTTTCTGTGCCTTCATTCAAATATGGGCCTGCGTGGTGGGCCCCGGGCCTCGATCTGTCAAGGACTGTGCGGTGGCTGCCCGTGTATCAGCCTCTCCACATTAAACAAAGTCACGCATCGACGTTCTCCATTAAGGGGTAACCTCCTGGGAGAGCATCATACTCGACTCAAGTGATCATAACAATGTCACCACTATATTGCAGACGGCAGACGTTATTCCATCAATTGGTCCATTGAGGACGCAACCGAAACCCTATCTCACCATGCTCCCCCCAGAGCACTTAAAAGGACCACAAGAAGCGAAAAAAACAGGATTCCGTTTCACAATAACATTCGTCTCGGAGGACGCTATGCATTATTGATCGCATACACTAAGTAGTCTACACAACCACCATCAATCCTTTGTGGCAAACGAATCGGAAGCAACATTAAGATTAGCGACAGGAGTCACTCCTCTTGGCTTATAATGATAGAACTACTTATTGGGAGTTCCTGCACAGATATCAGTACGTCCAGGGTGTTTCTGTGTGCGGCTGTGGTCTGGGCAATACCATCCTTCGTGCCAAAATGGACAAGAGATAGTCTACTTGCGTCCACCATCAAAGACCCCCCTCCATCCAGGCCATGCCCTCGTCTCGTTGCCGCCATCGGGAAGGAGGTGCAGGAGCCTTAGGTCCCACACCACCAGGGTCAGAAACAGTTATTACCTTTCAAAGCCAGCGTGGATAACTTCACTCACCTCAACTCCAAAGCGATTCCAAAACCTGTCGAGTCACTTTAAAGGATTCCACAACTCAATATTATTTATTTACCTTTTTTTTATATATTTGCACAGTTTGTCTTCCTTTGCACGTTGGTTGTCAGTCTTTGAGTGTAGTTTTTTTTAATTGATTATATCGCATTTTGTGGTTCTATAGTGAATGCCAGCAAGAAAATGAAACTCAAGGTAGTATATGGTGATGTATATGTAATTTGATACTGAATTTACTTTGAACTCTGAACTAAGGGACAACATTAGATTAGATTATGAGGACACTCAGTCCTCGTTTATTGTCATTTAGTAATGCATGCATTAAGAAATGATGCAATGTTCCTCCAGAGTGATATCACACAAAAACAGGACAAACCAAAGACTAACACTGACAAAACCACATAATTATAACATATAGTTACAGCAGTGCAAAATAATACCATAATTTGATAAAGAACAGACCATGGGCACAGTAAAAAAAAGTCTCAAGTCCCGATCGACTCCTCCAGTGTCTGATAGCAGGCGGCAAAAAGGGTGAAACTCCCCTGCCATAAACCTGCAGGCACCGACAACTGCCGATGCATTGGAAGCAGCCGACCACAGCCGACTGAGTCTGTCCGAAAACTTTGACCCTCCGACCAGCCCCTCTGATACAGCCTCCGGAGAGCCATCCTCTGCCGAGCGCCTTCGACCTCGTCCCGGCCGCCAAAACAAGCAAAGCCGAGGACTCAGAGGATTTCGGACCACACAGTAGCAGCGGCAGCGAAACAGGCATTTCAGAAGTTTCTCCAGACGTTCCTCAACGCTCTCACGTCAGTCTCCATCAAATCAGAATTGTGCACGGCACCCTACTTAACAAATACGGATATCATTCCGGAGTGGCCGCGCGCGCTGCGTCGCGCCGCCATCTTCTCCTCCTCCTTATACAGCAGCACACAAACAATATCTATTTGTAGACCAGGGCAGATGAAAGCTTGGTGAAATCAACAGTTTTTATTGAACATTTTCGGGGATGGAGAGTTGAAGAGATAGGTAGTTTCTATGCCAGCATTCCAATATGACCCTGCTTAAGCCATCAGCCATTTTACACTGTACCATCAGTATCATTGACAGTTACTGATACCCATAGCTGAGGCTTCTCTGTCGATTGCAGTCAAGAGGCTTGAGAGGTCCTGAGATCCCGACAGCGATACCATCTGCAGCTGAGCTAAGGTGGAGCGGCAACTTCCAGGCAAAGAGCGGTCCAACCAAGACCTCAATGGAGGAGCTGGCGGTAGATGATGGCGCGTCACAACGGCAGCGAAGTCAGAGGAAGGCCGCAACAGTGAAGGCTCCCACCGTGACCCCACGCCAGCCTCCCCGCGTTAAGCGAAGTCACGCATCGACGTTCTCCATTAAGGAAATAACCCCTTGAGAGAGAGCATCATACTCAACTCGAGCGATCATAACAATGCCACCACTATATTGCAGATGGCAGAAGTTATTCCAACAATTAGTCCATTGAGGACGTAACTGAAAACCTATCTCTCCATGCTCCCCCAGAGCACTTAAAAGGACCACAAGAAGCGAAAAAAAAAAACAGGTTTCCGTTTCACAAGAACATTCGTCTCGGAGGACACTACATTATTGATCGCATGCTCTAAGTAGTCTACACAACCACCATCAATCCTTTGTGGCAAATGAATCGGAAGCAACATTAAGACTGGCGATAGAAGTCACTCCTTCTTGGCTCATATGATAGAACTACTTATTGGGAGTTCCTGCACAGATATCAGTACGTCTGGGGTGTTTCTGTGTGTGGCTGTGGTCGGGGCGGTACCATCCTTCATGCCAAAATGGCCAAGAGATATTCTAGCAACTCACATCAAAGTTGCTGGTGAACGCAGCAGGCCAGGCAGCATCTCTAGGAAGAGGTACAGTCGACGTTTTGGGCCGAGACCCTTCGTCAGGACTAACTGAAGGAAGAGCTAGTAAGAGATTGGATTACAAGAGTAAGAGATCTCTTACTAGCTCTTCCTTCAGTTAGTCCTGACGAAGGGTCTCAGCCCGAAACGTCAGCTGTACGTCTTCCTAGAGATGCTGCCTGGCCTGCTGCGTCCACCAGCAACTTCGATGCGTGTTGCTTGAATTTCCAGCATCTGCAGAATTCCTCTTGTTTAAGAGATATCCTACTTGCGTCCACCTTCAAAGACCCCCTCCATCCAGGTCACCCCCCCTTCGGGAAGGAGGTACAGGATTCCCGGGTTTGGGAACAGTTACAACCTGTTAACCATCAGGCCCCGAAACCAGCACGGATAACTTCACTCATCTCAACGCCGAACTGATGCTACAACCTGCAGCCTTTGAAGACACTGCAGCTGATGCTATTTCTGAATCAGAATCAGGTTTAATATCACCGGCGTAAGTCACGGAACGTGTCGTCTTTGTGGCAGCAGTGCAATGCAACACATAATAATAGAAAAAAAAACGAGAATTATAGCAAGTATATAAAATAGTTTAATAAGTAGTGCAAAAATAGAAATAAAAAAGTAGTGAGGTAGTGTTCATGGGTTCAATGTCCATTCAGAAATCAGATGGCAAAGGGGAAGAAGCTCTTCCTGAATCATTGAGTGTGTGCCTTCAGGCTCCCATACCTCCTTCCTGATGGTAGCAATGAGAACTTTGGTGATGGGGGTCCTTAATGACGGACGCTGCCTTTCTGAGGCACCGCTCCATGAAGACGTCCTGGATACTACGGAGGTTAGTGCCCGTGATGGAGCTAACTGAGTTTACAACTCTCTGCAGCTTATTTTGACCCTGTGTAGTAGTCCCCCACCATTCCAGACGGTGATTCAGCCAGTCAGAATGCTCTCCACAGTACATCTGTAGGAACTTGTGAGTGACATCCCAAATCTCTTCAAACTCCTAATGAAATATAGCCGCTGTCATGCCTCCTTTGTAGCTGCATCGATATGCTGGGTCAAGAATAGATCGTCAGACAATATCGACATCCCGGGACTTGAAATTGATCACTCTCTCCACTCCCAGTCCCTCCCTGAGGACTGGTGTGTGTTCCCTCCTCTTACCCCTTCTAAAACTTGCAGTTTGCCTTCTGTTTCGCACGTTGGTTGTTTGTCTGTCCTTGTGTGTAGTTTTTTGCTGATTCTACTGTATTTCCTCGTGAATGTCCACAGGAAAATTAATCTCAGGGTAGTATATTGTGACATATATGTACTTTGATAATCAATTGACTTTGAACTTTAAGTTGTGGAGATGCTCGGTATCAGGGGCCACAGGTAATCACACCACTGGAGTCAGTGGGCTTCTGTTAAATCACACTCAGTTAAAAGCCCAGTGCTGGGGTCCTTGGTAATACACAGGAAAAGCGCAGAGAGGGAGAACTGGTACTTTCACATGTTACAGAAGAGGGGAGGGGGGAGAGGACTATTTGAACTCTGTGATGCTACAAAAGAGCCACTGCTGCTGACAGACTCACCTAAGGGATTATTAAACAAAATGGGGCGCCTTGGTGGGGTGAGCGGGCATCTGTGGAGGAAGACTGCTGATGTCCGCAGATTCGAAGTATGGGCGCGGTGTACAACCCTGAGATCCGTCTTCCCCGCGGGCAGCCGCGAGACACAGAAACACCATGGAGCCCGTTCGAAGAAAAGCATCAGACACCCCCAACGCGCTAAAAAAAAGTGCGTCGCCAAAACGCCAAAAAATAACGAGAAGGAGAGAGGGGAGGGAGAGGGAGAGTGAGGGGGAGAGGGGAGGGGGAGAGGGGAGGGGGAAAGGGGAGAGGGAAAGGAGAGGGAGAAGGAGTGGGGGGGAGTGAGGGAGGGCGAGGGGAAGAGGGAAAGGGGAGAGGGGAGGAGGAAGGGAGAGGGGCGAGGGGAGGGGAAAGGGAGGGGAGGGGAAGGGGGTGGGTAGGGGAGAGGGGAGAGAGGGGAGAGGGGAGTGGGGAGAGGGGAGGGGGAGAGGGAAGGGGAGGGGAAGGGGTGGGTAGGGGAGAGGGGAGTGAGGGGGGAGGGGAGAGGGAAGGGGAGAGGGGAGAGAGGGGAGGGGAGAGGGGAGAGAGGGGAGGGAGAGAGAGGGGAGAGGGGAGAGGGGAGAGAGGGGAGGGGGAGAGAGGGGAGAGGGGAGAGGGGAGGGGGGAGAGGGGAGAGGGGAGGGGAGGGGAGAGGGGAGTGAGAGAGGGGAGGGGGAGAGAGGGGAGAGGGGAGAGGGGAGAGGGGAGGGGGAAAGGGGAGAGGGGAGAGGGGAGGGAGGGGAGGGGGAGAGAGGGGAGAGGGGAGAGGGGAGAGGGGAGGGGGAGGGGGAGAGGGGAGAGAGGAGAGGGATGCTACTGTTGCCAGACTGTCAGATACATCTGCTATGAACAAAGAAAAAGATGGCTAGGGTCACACTGCCCTCGCAAAGGTGTTTATTAAGTGCAGCAAAAACCAAACTTACAAAAATTAATGTAAATGGCAAAAAGAAAACTGCCTATATTTACAGAAGGGTATCTACCAGAAAACACAACAACAGCTTTTTGCTACATCTGTCCAGTGTGAACTCCTGACGGCCCAATCCCTCTCTTAGTAAAGCCGATGGGCTTCTTTTCATTCAGCACCAGGACACACCATCTTTAACTACACAAAGTGAACTTCAGACTGCACATGAATCAGAATGTGATGCACCCTACAATCATATTACCAAATAAACAGCAGGGTCTACCCTAAAAATGGTATACACATCACCATTACTAAAGAAATGGAATATTTTACCACATACGGTGGGAAAGGCACCATAAAGCCAACCCGAGTGCATCAACTCAGGCCATTATAAAGTCACAGACTCCTAAAAAAAAGTACAGCACAGAAACAGGCCCTTCGGCCCATCTAGTCCATGCCGAGCCCTTTAATCTGCCTCCTTCCATCGACCCGCACCGGGACTATGCCCTTACCATCCCTGTACCTATCCAAACTTCTCTTAAATGTTGAAATCAAGCTCACAAGCACCACTTGTGCTGGCAGTTCATTCCACTCTCTCACCACCCTCTGAGTGAAGACGTTTCCCTTCATGTTACCCTTAAACTTTTCACTTTCACCCTTAACATAGGACCCTGAGTTGCTGTCCCACCCAGCCTCATGCTCAATAAGTCCATACTAGAGTACCAACCATCAATGAGAGACCGCACTAACGAGGGTGTTCAACCAGTCTTCAAAAGACATCAAGCTGTGCAAATACAAAAATGAATAAATAATAATAAATAACTAAGCAATAAATATCAAAAACATGAGATGAAGAGCCCTTGAAAGTGAGTCCATAGGTTGAGGGAACATTTCAATGATGGGTCAAGTGAAGTTGAGTGAAGTTATCCCCTTTTTTTCAAGAACCTGATGGCTGAGGGGTAATAACTGTTCCAGAACCTGGTGGTGTGAGTCCTGAGGCCCCTGTACCTCCTTCCTGATGGTTGAGGGGTAATAACTGTTCCTGAACCTGGTGGTGTGAGTCCTGAGGCCCCTGTACCTCCTTCCTGATGGTTGAGTATAACCTGGATGGTGGAGATCTCGGATGATGGATGCTGCTTTCCTGTGACGTTTCACACGTAAGTGTGCTCAATGGTTGGGAGGGCTTTACCCATGATGTACTGAGCTGAATCCACTATTTTAGTAGGGCATTGATGTTTCCATACGAGGCTGTGATGCAGCAGTCAATATGCTCTCCACTACACATCTATAGAAATTTCTCAAAGATGTCATGTCAATCTTCGCAAACTCCTAGTGGTACTGAGGTGCCTTCTTCATAATTGCACTGATTGGAGAGGGCATTGAAGGTGAGAGAGGGTTAGGATCAAGGGGATGTGAGGGGTAAGTTTTTATTGAGAGAGTTATGGATGCCTGGAATGTGCTGCCTGGTATGGTGGTTGAGGCAAATAGGGCTTTTAAGAGACACTTGGACTGGTATATGGACCTGAGGAAGATGGATGGATATGGACACCTTGGCCTGAAACATCAACTGTTTATTCTTTTCCATAGATGCTGCCTGACCTGCTGAGTTCCTCCAGCACTTTCTGTGTATTGCATTAAGTAAGGATCTCCTTACTCTAGGAGAAAAGGGATAGTCTATTCTTTGGAGTTGTTACCTCGAGCCTGAACAATTACACAAAAAGAAAAGAAGGAGTTCACATCCTTCTTCGCAATCCCAAATGTCTACAAATGCATTCCTCACAATAAAATCACAATGACATTGCACAACAAAATCTATCAATAACTAACCACTTTCCAGGAGCCAGCACAGAGCATGTGCCACCACAAATAGGCATCTTTTTTAAGACACCCCAGCCAGCAGTCAGGACCCCTGCCCGAAACAGGAAGAAGCGACAAACAGGTCGCATCAGAGAATGCCACTGTCCTGGAGTGCACAAGTACAAACACAAATGTCTATGCTGCGCGTTAGCCTAGCTTGTGCATCTGATGAACATAATGTCACTACTGCCCACAGGATAATGAGAATTACAGGGCTACTGGGGGAGGGGGGGTGAGGAGGAAGAAATTACTTGTGGCAGACCCCCTCTGTCACAATCACGTTATTGGTTTAAGCACAAGGGTCCTAAGTAGTGTGTTACAGCTTGTCACTTATCACCGAGTGCAGTCATTGCAGCCTATTCTCGAAGGGTTACACCGTTGTACAGGGTGCACTCTTCCGGCCACTGAAGAGGGTTGCCACTGACTGGATGGATGTTGCAATAACCAGCAGGAAGTGGAAGAGTGTTCTTGGGCGGGTAGAGGGACCTGGTCAGCCTGGGGAAAATAATGACCGCAGGACACAAGAGGGAGCGCAGGCACTGGAAATCTAGAACACACATGATATGCTGAACACACACAGCGTGCTGGGGGAGCTCGGCAGGTCAGGCAGCATCTATGGAAGGGAATAAACAGTTGATGTTTGGGAATTCTTCATCAGGAATTCAAACATCATCAATGTTCACAGGAGGAAGGTGGGACTGTATGCATAGCGTTTTTCATCTTGGCCTCAAAGGAACGATGTTCCATTTAGTTATAAGCATGTGTATCGTTGAAGGACAATTAAACTTCAACTTGAGTGACTGTGAGGCTGAACTTGGAGGTAAAGCAAACAAGGCGCCATTTTGCAGTTATATTCAAGGTCATGTCAGATCACAGATCTCAGAAAGAACAGGAAGTCTCATTTCAGAGTTGCTTCTTTAAATAGCAAAGTTTCAAGGGAAATTGTATTTGTGAAAACTGGTTGTTCTGTCTGTAAGAAAGAACTGTTATTTCTTTAAAATATGTATCGGCGGTTTTGAAAATCTCACTAATTACAAATCGTACAACTTGACCAATTTGTTGACGTTATGTGCAGTAGTTTTATGCTGGACAAGTAAACTGAAAGGGAACAAAAATCACACTGAAAAATGAAGAGAGAGACTCCTTATAAGTGCAAACTCACACAGAGGTGTGTGTGGAGAACTGATTTACAGGTAAAGGGGACTTCAAGGGCGGCACTGTAGCATAGTGGTTAGCACATCGGTTTACAGTACCAGCGACGCGGGTTCGATTCCCACCTCTGCCTGTAAGGACCGGGTGCTCCAGTTTCTGCCCATAGTCCAAAGATGGTTGGTAGGTTAATTAGTCATTCTAAATTGTCCCGTGATTAGGTTAGAATTAGGAGGATCTCTCTCAAGAGGCCAACTTTGTACAGGTTGGTGCCTTGATGACCTGGAGAGCTACGCTGGCAGGTGTGCTTTGTGCTTTGGCTCTTGGTAGGGTCACCCATGCCAAACAGGTCAAAGGGTAGAGGACAGAGTAAGAGTGGTCCACTGGTCCTCCAGTTTCAGGGGTTCAGCTCAGGACTAACAACCCTCACTGGTCAAAAAACAATTGTTACGGAAACAGCAATGAAGAATCCTTCTATGCAGACAGGGTGGCATAACGGGCAGTGTGTAAGTAATTCAGGGGGGCTGTGCGACATAACTCGAAGGGCCTAGTAAGTAAATAGAATTCTAATCTTTGTTCTGGGATTAGTGAATGATTTTCTAGCCTGCTCCTTCCCAACTAAAATGTAAAGCCAAAGTCTCTTCTCCACTGAACAAAGCCAGGGCAATATTTCATCGGGACCGGATCCCAACTAATATATTTCTTCATCCAACAGACTGTGATTGCCTGCAGAAAGTGAATCTCAGAGTACTATATGGTGACATATATACGTCCTTTAATAATACTTCGAACTTTTGATGGAACGAAATTGAGTTGGCCATTTCCACAGAGCTGATTGTGGAATCTTGCCGTGGTCAAAATGGCTATATTATTTGATTGATTTATTGTCAGACGGCGTGGAATAGGCCCAGCAAACCTCCATTTTAATCCTTGGCTAATCACAGGGCAATATACAATGACTAATTAACCTACCAACCTGTACATCGTTGGACTGTGGGAGGAAACCGGAGCACCCGGAGGAAACCCATGCGGTCACGGGGAGAACGTACAAACTCCTCACAGGGCAGCGGCGGGAATTGAACCCGGGTCACCTGCACTGTAAAACGTCGTGCTGACCACTACACTGCCGTGCCACCTTAATCTTATATCCAAGTACCACAGTGGTAACTACCCCAAAAGTACTTTTTTTTGGTACTTTTTTAGCCTGTAGCTTGTGACATTCTGTGCACATGAAAGATGATAAAAAGTACAATGTTCCTTTCATTCGTTGTATTATATTGAAGCACTCTGATGCTAGAAGACAAAAGCAATGTCTCATATTTCCAGTAACTGCCCCCCTCCACTCCTCTCCTTCACCATTCCCCATTCCTGTTTCCTTCCTCCTCACCTGCCCATCACCTCCCTCTGGTGCTCCTCCCCCTTCCCTTTCTTCCATGGTCTTCCGTCCTCTCCGATCAGAATCCTCCTTTCTCCAGCTCTTCATCTCTTTATCTCTTTCACCAATCAACTTCGAAGGGTCTCGGCCCGAAACGTCGACTGTACCTCTTCCTAGAGATGCTGCCTGGTCCGCTGCGTTCACTAGCAATTTTGATGCGTTTGCTCGTAATTTTTTAGATTATGAAGACACGCAGTCCCCTTTTATTGTCATTTGGTAATGCATGCATTAAGAAATGATACATTATTTCCTCCGGTGTGATATCACAAAACACAGGACAGACCAAGACTGAAAAAACTGACAAAACCGCATAATCATAACATATAGTTACAACAGTGCAACAATACCATAATTTGATGAAGAAAGTCCGTGAGCACAGTAAAGTTCAAAGTTTCTCAAATGTCCCACATCTCATGCAGTCGGGATAGGGAAGAAAAACTCCCCCTGCCAATCTGACTCTGAGTCATCTGAAAACTTCGAGCTCTGATCAGCTCCTTGACACCGAGTACTGAGCGCCATCTCTGTCCGAGCGATTCGACCTCTTTCTCGGTCGCCAAAAGCAGGCAAGGCCGGGGATTTTGAGGCCTACCCTCCGAAAGATTCCCGACCACACAGTAACAACAGCAGTGGGCGGGCATTTCAGAAATTTCTCCAGATGTTCCTCTGTGCTTTCACGTCCATCCTCCATCAAATCAGAATTGTCCACGGCCCCTATTTAACAGATACGACATGATTTTTCACCGGAGAGCTGCGCACGCGCGGTGCGCTGCCATCTTTCTCCTTCCGCCTTTACCCCCCCCCCCCCGGTTCCACCAATCACCTGCCAGCTTGTACTTCGTCCTCCCCTCCTACTCCCCGCCACCTTCTTATCCTGAGTTCTCATCTTCCTTCCCAGTCCTGATGAAGGGCCCCGGCCCGAAACGTCGACTGTTTACTCTTTTCCACAGATGCCGAGTTCCTCCAGCGTTTTGCGCGTGCGTGTTGCCTTGGATTTCCAAGCACCCGTCTGCGGATCTTCTCGTGTTTGTAAGTCAAAATAGAACGCAACTTCCCAAGTATTAATAATTGAACAGGATCTGGGAGGACAATGGCTGTTAAAAGCAATTAGCAGATGCATTAATTAACCCAGAATTGTTCAAATGCGTTAATGTCAGATCCCCACTTGGACAGGCTCAACCGATCCACCTAATGGAATCCCATTAAAGCAATTAAAGAAGAACATCACAATAAAATCAACTGGAGAGAAAAAATTAATCAGGATTCTTTCAAACCAGTTAATTCTTTGGTGCTGTTCTGAGGTAGGGTAATCATTCACTCTGGCGATTGCTTCCAGTATTCAGGCAGAATTGTTTTAAATACCGTCGGCCAGAGCTTTTGCATTGGTTTTGTTTATTAGCGCTTTGGAACTGAGTTACGAGAGGACAAGGGAAAGAAACAGGACAAGGCCACTACTCCTGCGCACCACTTCTTGAGATCACGGAGTAGTACAAAAGTACAGCACAGAAACAGGCCCCTCGGCCCATCTAGTCCGTACCGAACCGTTTAAACTGCTTGATCCCTGCACCGGGACCATATCCATAGATCCATAGAACACTACAGCACAGAAAACAGGCCATTCGGCCCTTCTACCCTGTGCCGAAACTTTATTCCGCTAGTCCCATACTCCTACCAAACATGCACCTATCCAAATTTCTCTTAAACGTTGAAATCGAGCTCGCTCGCACCACTTGCGCCGGCAGCTCGTTACACACTCTCACCACCCTCTGAGTGAAGAACGCTTCCCTTCGTGGTCCCTTTAAACTTTTCACCTTTCACCCTTAGCCCGTGACCTCTGGTTGTCGTCTCACCCAACCTCAGTGGGGAAAAAAGCCTGTCTGCATTAACCCTATCTACACCCCTCACAGGCACGCGCCATTGAGCGCTTCCAATGGCATGTGCCTCAAATAGCCGCTGGCAACCAAGTCCAGCTCCTGGCCTTCGTGCGTGGCTTAGCTACTAAGACCAGCAGAACTGTTTCTACTGACAGCAGAAAAGGCAAAGGCAGGTTACCAGCGCCTTAAAACCAGTCACTTCGGGCAGGAAGTCTCGTCAGCTGTAGTTGGCAGCTCATCTGGGAGAAGGAAAACTTTTATCTCAAACCTCCGCTGCCTTACGGCTATACCCGCTCATGGGGAAGGCTTCAAGAGTAAATCCCAAGGGAAAAATCTGGAGCTGGAGACCCTAAGGCAGTTCGACATTGATTTCAATGCTGACTGGCAGCTCCCGTGACGCTGCTGGTACCGAACTGTATCGGTTTCTGCCGTTCATTTGGGTGGCGAGGTGGAGCTTGCTACGTGGGCAACAGCTCGCTCTCCACATTGTACTGCCCAGGCTTGCGTATCTAGACAGCTAGGACGCAATATCCACGGTCGACCTTGACTGACGAAGGCCTCGAACTCAGGCCCCTCATAATTTTATATATCTCTATCTTAATCTTGCACGTTCCAAGGAATAAAGTCCTAACCTAGTTAATCTTTCTCTAAAACTCAGTTTCTCTGTACTCTTCCAACACTACTCTGGAAATATATTTATGCAGGCCACACACACAAAATGCTGGAGGAACCCACACAGGGGGGTAGAGCGTACAAACTGGTTACAGGCAGCAGCGGGAATTGAACCCGGGTCAATGATACCGTAACCCGTTGTGCTAACCCCTACGCTACTGTACCGCCCTGTGCTTCTTTCCTGACGTATTCGGTCGAAGAGGTTGTGGATGGGTGGTAGGAATCCTCAGCAATGCTTTGGGCTCTTTGTCTGCCACGCTCCCAGTTAACCAGTTAAGGGGGGGGGGGCAGGAGATCCCAGTGAGACTCTCGGCAGTTGTTAATATCCTCTGTTCCCCCACCAGTGAAAATCCAATGCCTACAACTGAACCTCTGTCAAAGGTATGGCACTGTTCCATAGAAGCTCTTGGCCATGCGTAAGTGCATGTCTCCTGTCTGATCCAAGGCGTGAATCTGAGTATTAAGAGTTCAGCCTGGTACAGAATAACATGTTAGCAATAGTTCACAGGTTCTCAACGAATACAAGTTATAACCTTGCCACCCTCAGTAACCATGGCGGGTCTTGGCTAATGGGCAGACTATTATTTAAATGGGGAAAGAATTCAAAGTTCTGAGATGCAACGGGACTTGGGAGTTCTCGTACAGGATACCCTTAAAGTTAACCTCCAGGTCGAGTCGGTAGTGAAGAAGGCGAATGCAATGTTGGCATTCATTTCTAGAGGAATAGAGTATAGGAGCAGGGATGTGATGTTGAGGCTCTATAAGGCGCTGGTGAGACCTCACTTGGAGTACTGTGGGCAGTTTTGGTCTCCTTATTTAAGAAAGGGTGTGCTGGCGTTGGAGAGGGTACAGAGAAGATTCACTAGAATGATTCCAGGAATGAGAGGGTTAACATATGAGGAACGTTTGTCTGCTCTTGGACTGTATTCCTTGGAGTTTAGAAGAATGAGGGGAGACCTCATAGAAACATTTCGAATGTTAAAAGGCATGGACAGAGTGGATGTGGCAAAGTTGTTTCCCATGATGGGGGAGTCTAGTACGAGAGGGCATGACTTAAGGATTGAAGGGCGCCCTTTCAGAACAGAAATCCGAAGAAATTTTTTTAGCCAGAGGGTGGTGAATCTATAGAATTTGTTGCCACGGGCAGCAGTGGAGGCCAAGTCATTGGGTGTATTTAAGGCAGAGATTGATAGGTATCTGAGTAGCCAGGGCATCAAAGGTTATGGTGAGAAGGCGGGGGTGTGGGACTAAATGGGAGAATGGATCAGCTCATGATAAAATGGCGGAGCAGACTCGATGGGCCGAATGGCCGACTTCTGCTCCTTTGTCTTATGGTCTTGTGGTCCTTGCAGCGAACCAAGGCGGTTAGCGGGGCTCGGGGCGTTGCAGGGTTCAGAGTTCACCTGCGGCGCCGCTGTGCGAGGAGCCCCTGTACGTCCTCCCCGTGGAATGCGGGGGTTTCCCCCGAGCGCTCCGGTTTCCTCCCAACGCCCGAAGGCTGAGTAAGTTAAGTGTCCATTGTAAATTTTCCCCTGATTAAGGTTAGGGTTAAGCAGGGTTGCCCTCCAAGGGGACCACACCCTTGCCGTTGGGTTTGGAGGTCTGCATTCCTCAATGACCCGGAGAGCTATGTTGGCTGGAGCCTGGACTTGACGCTTTGGCTCTTGGTAGGGTCACCTGTGCCAAATAGGTCAAAGGGTAGAGGCCAGACTGATGCTGGAGGTTCGGGGGTTGAGCTCAGGGCTGACAACCCTGACTGGCGAAACAAAATTGTTATGGAAGCAGCATTGGAAAATACTGCTACATCTGTGTGCAGCTGAGGACCCTGAACTCCTCTTCGACAGGAGGCTCTCTTGAAGGCATCATCAAAGACCCTCAGCACCCAGGCCGTGCTCGTTTCTCGCTGCTGCCATCAGGTAGAAGGTACGGACTCGCACCACCAGGTTTAGGACCAGTTTCTACCCCTCAACCGTCAGGCTCCTGAACAAAAGGGGATAACTGCACTCATCTATTGAGATGTTCCGTCTCACTTTAAGGACTCTTGTTATCTCATGCTCTGGTTACTTATTGCCAATTATTTATACTTGCATTTGCACAATTTGTTGTCCATCGATCCTGTTTATAGTTACTGTTCTATAGGTGCGTTGAGGAAAAAGAATCTCAGGGTTGGATGTGGCGACAAGTACGTACTCTGATAATGAATTTTACTTTGAACTTTTGAACCAACAGAGAAGATGGCCAAGGACAGGAAGAGCTGGAGGACCTCCGTTGCTGCCCTAATTGCCAGTGATGTAACAGGCAGTAAATAATTGGGGTTGTGGGGTTGCCGGGGCAACGTGGCTCGAAGGACCGGGGGGGGGGGGGAACCTACTCCGCACCGTATCACTAAATAAAATAAGAATTCGAAATGTGCTGATTCCACCAAAGTTTTCAAACTCCAGCTCTTCACAATCATGGGAATATACTTTAATTCAAGATTAATGACAGGAATACTTCCTCGCTGAAATATTCATTTCATCAGCAGAACACAAAAGCCCAAAATTAATTTCAAATGAGGAATAGAAAAGATTATCTCCAAGATGAATGACTTTCCACGGCAATAACTAGAATATAAAGTGGATCTTAACACTCTCAGTCCCACTCCCCGCTGTCTATATTTGTCCTATATTTTATGATTATAAAGAGAAAGAGGCACACACAATGCCAGAATCACAGTTCAACAATGAATCAGACAAGCAGCCTGAGCTGTACTTACCAGTCTCTCTGGTTTTTGTCTCAGAAGTTAATGAAGTATTTTTAATATTATATGATCCTACAGGTGGCAATTTCAGTGAGAATGTCATTTATTCATAGTAAGGAATCTTTTTTTTATATATATTTGAAAGCCCAAGTATTTATTTAATCCCCAACTGATCCCCTCGTTCTCCTTCGGAAATGATTCCATCTCGTCGTGAATCCCTGTCTGGTAACAGGCTGGCCTACAGGCTGAGGAGCAATGCCCAAAGGCTGATTTATACTTGCGCATCAACTCGGTGCCGTAGCCTACGCAAGAGGCCTACGCGCGTTGTGAGCATTTATACTCGTGCGTTGGTGTGTCTGCGTCGCTCTGCGATCCGGGCACGTCACGCATGCGCGCACACCTGCTCGTGCAAGGCTTCATGGTCATGGTAGTCTTTCTCGGGGGTAAGCAAGTTTAAAGTCAGCGTCTTTTTTCCGTAAAAGCGAAATGTGTCCTCCATAATTTTGGAGGTCTGTAAAGCCTTATTGAAAGCATTGCAGCCAGAGTTCCTTCCCTGCCCTTCAGTCGCCCAATGGGAAGCTATTGCAGCGTAGGAGGAAATGCGATGCTACCAGGCGGACCAATCACAGCTGTTCTGGTCTGCGTTGCTGCGATGCGTAGTTACATTTTGGGACAGGTGCGCGTCAGGCTACGATGTAGGGACCCGCATAGAGTTCGCGGTGACGCCTTACTTACGGCGTCGAGTTGACGCACAAGTATATAACAACGTTTATGTTCCTCTGACCTAATGCCATGAATGCTGATCTCTCCTTCAGTAAAAATATTCCCCCTCCCCCCACCTTTTTCCTCTATTCTCCACACTGACCTGTTACCCCTGTTCTCTACTCTGACCGCTCCCCTCTTCTCACCTGCCTGTTGCTTCTCCATGAGTCCCCTCCTCCTTCCCTTTCCCCTATTGTCCACTCTCCCCTCCTGTCAAGATTCCTCCCTTCTTCCCGTTTATTTATCGCGATGGAGTGCGGAACAGGCTCTCCCGGCGCTTCGAGCCGCGCCACCCAGCAGCCCCCCCCCCCCGATTTAACCCTAGCCTAGTCATGGGACAATTGACAATGACCAATTAACCTACCAATTGGTCGGTCTTTGGACTGTGGGATGAAACCGGAGCACCCGGAGGAAACCCACACGGTCACGGGGAGAACGTACAAACTTCTCACAGGCAGCGGCGGGAATTGAACCCGGGTCGCCTGCACTGCGAAGCGTTGTGCCAACCACTATGCTACCGAGGTAAAGGGGTGAATCTTCTCCTTCCATTATATTCTGCTGTCTTCCCCCTTCATCGAGGCTTTGGAGAGAGTGCAGAAGAGGTTCACCAGGATGCTGCCTGGTTTAGAGAGCGTGTGCTATCACGGGAGGCTGGATAAACTTGGGTTGTTTTCTCTGGGGTGCCGGAGGCTGAGGGGAGATCTGATAGAGGATTACAGGATTATGAGAGGCATAGATAGAGTGGACAGAGAGTATCTGCTTCGTAGGGTTCAAAGGTCTAATACCAGAGGGCATGCACTGAAGGTGAGAGGGGGTAGTTTCAAAGGGTAAGTTTTTTACTCAGAGAGTGGTGGATGTCTGGAATGTGCTGCCTGGTATGGTGGTAGAGGTAAATACATATGAAGCTTTTAAGAGACGTTTGGTTCGGCACATGAATGTGAGGAAGAGGGAGGGACAGGATTGCGAAAAAGCTGCAAAGAGTTGTAAACTCGGCCAGCTCCATCACAGGCACCAGCCTCCCCAACAACGAGGACATCTTCAAGGAGCGATGCCTCAAAAAGGTAACATTCATCATGAAGGACCCCCACCACGTGCCCTCTTCTCATTACTACCATCAGGGAGGAGGTACAGGAGCCTGAAGGCACACACTCAACGATTCAGGGACAGCTTCTTCCTCCCTGCCATCCGATTTCTGAACACAAACACGAGGAGACCTGACGCAGACTGGGAGACCGTTTTGTTGAACACCTACGCTCTGTCCGCCGGAGAGAGCAGGATCTCCCAGT
Organism: Mobula hypostoma; assembly: GCF_963921235.1. Classification (NCBI taxonomy): domain Eukaryota; kingdom Metazoa; phylum Chordata; class Chondrichthyes; order Myliobatiformes; family Myliobatidae; genus Mobula; species Mobula hypostoma. The sequence goes on along the minus strand of NC_086126.1, from coordinate 8,725,874 downwards.
GGCCACACATTTTAATTCCACGTCCCATTCCCATTCTGATCTATCCACGGCCTCCTCTACTGTCAAGATGAAGCCACACTCAGGTTGGAGGAACAACACCTTATATTCTGTCTGGGTAGCCTCCAACCTGATGGCATGAACATTGACTTCTCTAATTTCTGTTAATGCCTCTCCTCCCATTCTTAGCCCATCCCTTATTTATTTATTTGTTTTTTTGTTTGTTTGTTTGTTTATTTATTTATTTATTTATTCCTCTCTGTCTTCTGTCTTTGTCCCTCTCAGAATTTTCCTTGCCTGCTCTCCGTCTTCCTCTGGCGCTCCCCTCCCCCTCTCTTTCTCCCTAGGCCTCCCGTCCCATGATCCTCCCCCTTCTCCAGCCTCATATCCCTTTTGCCAATCAACTGTCCAGCTCTTGGCTCCGTCCCTCCCCCTCCTGTCTTCTCCTATCATTTCGGATCTCCCCCTCCCCTTCCCACTTTCAAATCTCTTACTAGCTCTTCCTTCAGTTGGTCCTGACGAAGGGTCTCGGCCCAAAACGTCGACTGTACCTCTTCCTAGAGATGCTGCCTGGCCTGCTGCGTTCCACAAGCATTTTGTGAGTGGTGATCCGATTTCTGAATGGATTTTGAACCCATGAACACTACCTCACTACTTTTTTCCCTCTCTTTTTGCACTACATTTTTAAATTAATTTTTTATAAACACTTATTGTTATATATAGTTTTTCTATTATTATGTATTTCATTGTACTGCTGCCGCGAAGTTAACAAATTTCACGACATATGCCGGTGATATTAAACCTGATTCTGATTCCGACCCCTGATCCCGATCTGCCAAGGACGGTGTGGCAGCTGCTAGTGAGTCAGCCTCCCAACATTAAACAATACCAGACGGTAATGTGGCCAGTTAGAGCACTCCTCACGGCACACGGGTAGAAACGTGGGCGTGTCCACGTCTCCTCAAGCTCCTGGTGAAGTATATCCTTCTTTGTAAACGCGCCATGATACAGACATCCCACCCTGCAAAAACTAATTTCAGGGAGGTAGCACCATCAGTTTGCAGGAGACTCCCGGAACTTCCAGGAGAGGTGGGATGTCTGCAATAGAGTAGCTCCTTAGCAGCTAGCCAGCTAGTTTAAATAACGTTAGCTTTGCTAATGAACGAATGACACCTGTTAAACTCACCTCAACATGTCTTTTACAGTCTTAACCCACCATGGGCAATAGAAAAGTCACTGTTGCAAACAGCGCAGCGAGCAACACTGTCATTATTTTTGACCCCTATTAGGCAGGGGTCACTTTAGTGTAGTCTGGGGTGAAGTACGTTTTATATTTTCTTTTTTTAGAACACTGCCATAGCGTGCGCGTTCTCTCTCTCTCTCTCTCTGTCTCTCTCTCTCGCTCGCTCACTCTCAAAAAAATTGATTTCCGGGACATTGTATATAATTTAGTCATAGTCATAGTCATACTTTATTGATCCCGGGAGAAATTGGTTTTCGTTACAGTTGCACCATAAATAATAAATAGTAATAGAACCATAAATAGTTAAATAGTAATCTGTAAATTATGCCAGTAAATTATGAAATAAGTCCAGGACCAGCCTATTGGCTCAGGGTGTCTGACCCTCCAAGGGAGGAGTTGTAAAGTTTGATGGCCACAGACAGGAATGACTTCCTATGACGCTCTGTGCTGCATCTCGGTGGAATGAGTCTCTGGCTGAATGTACTCCTGTGCCCACCCAGTACATTATGTAGTGGATGGGAGCCATTGTCCAAGATGGCATGCAACTTGGACAGCATCCTCTTTTCAGGGCATCAGGGAGCCACTATTAATATGCTGGAGACTCCCGGAACTTCCAGGAGAGGTGGGATGTCTGTATGATAGATCTTCAGAGATGGCGACAGCCAGTGGCGTGGAGTGCAAGACAAATGACGGCTCTTCACCGTTGCAGCCTTGCTCGACCATCGTGACGTGCCCTCACCTTCCGCCAGGTCTTGGTTGGATCGCCCTTTGTCTGGAACCTCCCCCTTCACCTTACCACCGCGAGTGACCCGACCAGGAGCCAAGCGCTGGATGGCTGAAGCCCAGAGGGCATTGCCCTTGGGACCTCTGCAGCTCAGAACTCTCTCCACCACCATCAGGCAAAACCAGCCGAACCCCTGCATTACATTCCAGCCCTTGACTGGATTCCCCAGCACACTTTTAGATATCTATTAGTCAACAGAAAGTCCACCCCCCCAGTCTTTGATTAAATTGTATCTCGCTCTCAGATACCTATTATCCCGTACGCAGCTACCTAATTTCTTGATTCGATAAACTAATTAGCGATTAAGTGACTGAGCTTAGGTTATAGGAGAAAATTAAGATAGAAGAGGTTCTGAGTTTCTGAGGAAGAAAATGGTGCATGAGAGGTCAATTTTTTTCAGGCCGGGACTTAATGAAGGGTCTCGGCCTGAAACGTCGACTGTTTATTCCTCTCCACAGATGCTGCCCGACCCGCTGAGTTCCTCCAGCATTTTGTGTCTGTGTGTTGCTTTGGACTTCCAACTTCTCTCTCTCGTGTTTAGGAGGCTATTCAGGACTAGCCTCCAAAATAGGAAAGGCAAACACGAGGAAATCTGCAGGTGCAGGAAATTCAAGCACCACACACAAAAAATGCTGGTGAACGCAGCTGGCCAGGCAGCATTTTTTATGCGTGTTGCTCCTAAATAGGAGGCTACTTAGGAGACTAGTCATTGTACTCATGCCGGTTGGAAGGAAGACTCATCTCAACTCCCAGCGTCGTCCACAGCTCTTGCGTCTCAAAACCTGGTCGCGTGAAGAGCGAAGAAAATTAGCTTAAGGATGAGGGCAAACCAAGGAAAGGAAATTCGGTGGCATGATGACCAGGGCACCATTAAACAAATCGGAGGAATTAGAAAAAGGCTGGTGACACAAGAAGGTTCTTGGTGGTTCAAACCAAGCGCATAGACATTCAGTACATGTTGGATATTGAGGGTGAGTGCAGAGCACACTGGTACGGCAGCATGCAGGCTACTCGACTGAACTTTATTGATGACGCTGCTTGTACAATGTGTGAGCTCCTCCCATGTGGGAGCGGCTAACCGGGTGGCGTAGGATTAACCCATTAACCACCAGTGAGGACCACGGGCGAACTCGAGCTCAGGAATCACAGAGACGAGCTTCTTACAAAAAAATAACACAACTTGGAGAATCTCATTACAAGGAACAAACTAATCAACGGCGCCTCATCACAAGAGCTCAGATGAACAGAAGTCACTGACGATACACAAAAGAACTCGGTGTGAGTTTCACCGGACAGGGAACCACAACAACCCAACAAAGAGGGAGTTGGCATGCACCCCCCCCCACCACCCCCGAAATACACCCTGGGGCACACAGGAATTCCGGACACAGACAATATCATGCTGATTAATTTATCCCAACTTGAATAAAAGTGATAAATACAGAGAGAGCTTAACAATCCCCACGGTCCTGAACGAGACGTGCAAAACAAAGCGAAAATTCAGAGCTCTTGAAAAGACAAACAATTAGACATCAAAGGTATATAATACAATGACTACACAGACCCACCGAGTGACACTGAGTGAAAAAAATAGTTCACCTACAACCTGACAAAAAGGAGTCTTTATTTATATATATAAATGACCCCGATTGTGACAACCATAACAGTGTAGGTACAATGTTAAGCAGTATTACTCTCTTATGCATTGCAATATCACCTCAGAGGATGATTAGAGACAAGTGGAGATCTAGAACTCCTGCTAATCAGAGCTCAAGATGCTGAGAAATGTATTGATTTATTTAGAAAACCAGCACAACACTAACCCTTCTGGTCCAACGAGCCACATCACACAGAGATCCACCCCTTGCCGAATCACAGGTTCCTTAAGGTTGTCATAGCTGGGGGTGGTAATGGGGACAAGCTCCCACTATCTATTTAATGCTCCCAATGGCCTACATCTCAAATAGCCTCCGCCAACCAAGTCCAGCTCCTGGCGTTCACGTCTGGCTTAGTTATTAAGTCTGGCAGAAACATTTCTAATGCCAGGAGAAGGGACAAAGGTGGCACCTTAAAATCCGTTGTTTCAGGCAGATGAGGCTTGTCAGAGGAGAAGAAGAACTCTGATCTCAAACCTCTGCTGCCTCGTGGCTGTACCTACTCACAGGGAAGGCTTCAGGAGTAATTAGATTATGAGGACACGCAGTCCTCTTTTATTGTCATTTAGTAATGCATGCATTAAGAAATGATACAATGTTCCTCCGGTGTGATATCACAGAAACACAAGACATTCCAAGACTGAAAAACTGACAAAAAACACATAATTATAACATATAGTTACAACAGTGCAAAGCAATACCATAACTTGATGAAGAACAGGCCATGGGCACAGTAAAAAAAGGTTCAAAGTCTCTCGAAAGTCCCATCATCTCACGCAGACGGGAGAAGGGAGAAAACTCTCCCTGCCACGAGCTTCCAGCGCCGCAAACTTGCCGATGCAGCATCCTGGAAGCACCCGACCACAGTCCGACTCTGAGTCGTCCGAAAAATTCGAGCCTCCGACCAGCCCTCCGACACCGAGCACCGAGCACCATCCCTGCCGAGCGCTTCGACCCTGGCCCCGGCCGCCAGCAACAGGCAAAGCTGAGGATTTGGGGCCTTCCCTCTGGAGACCCTCGATTGCACAGTAGCAGCAGCAGTGAACCGGGCACTTCAGAAGTTTCTCCAGATGTTCCTCTGTGCTTCTCGCGTCTGTCTCCATCAAATCAGAATTGTGCGGGGCCCTTATTTAACAAATACGATATCATTTCAACGGAGAGGCCACACACGCGCTGCGTCGTGCCGCCATCTTCTTCTCCCACCAATCCAGAGCTGGAATCCCTAAGGCAACCCTACATTGAGTTCAACACTGACTGGCAGCTCCTGTGACTTTGCTGGTGTTGCCCAGAAATCGACCCATTTAATACCAGCTGAATCACAGGTTCTCTGTATCGGTCTCTGCTGATCCTTTGGGTTCATCAGACGCGTGGAGGGGGTGGAAGGGGTGGGGGAAGCTTGCTACATTGGCAACAGCTTGCTCTCCATATCGTACTGCCCAGGCTCGCATATACAGACAGTTAGGACAATGAGGGCAGATTGAGCCACCTGGGACTGGATTCAAAAGAAAGGCAGGAGATCTTACTGAAACATAAAATTATGGAAGGGTTAGATAAGATAGAGGCAGGGAAGTTGATTCCACTGGCAGGTGAGACAAGAACTATTGGACATAGCCTCAAAGATTCGGGGGAGTAGATTTAGGATGGAGTTGAGGAAGAACTGCTTTTCCCAGAGACTGATGAATCTGTGGTATTCACTGCTTAATGAATCAGTGGAGGTTACCCCAGTAAATATATTTAAGACAAGGTTGGATAGATTTTTGCATTGTAGGGGGATTAAGGGTTATGGGGAAAAGGCAAGTAGGTGGAGATGAGTCCATGGTCAGATCAGCCATGATCTTATTGAATGGTGGAGCAGGCTCGACGGGCCAGATGGCGACTCCTGCTCTTATTTCTTATGTTCTTATGACGCAACATCCACAGCAGTAGTTGACCCTGACTGACAGAGGCCTCAATCACAGGACAATTACCAGCATCAGAACCAGGTTTATTGTCACTGGCATGTGACGTGAAATTTGTTAATTATGTGACTAATTAGCCTACTAATGGGTAAAGGGCATCCGTTAGTCTTGCGAGACCATGGATCTGTACCTGGAAAGTCTTCACTCTCCAGGGCGCAGGCCTGGGCAAGGTTGTATGGAAGACTGGCAGTTGCCCATGCTGCAAGTCTCCCCTCTCCATGACACCGATGTTGTCCAAGGGAAGGGCATTAGGACCCATACAGCTTGGCGCCAGTGTCGTCACAGAGCACTGTGTGATTAAGTGCCTTGCTCAAGGACACAACACGTTGCCTCGGCTGTCCAAAGCCTCAACCACTTGGCCACGTGCCCTCTAATGGGTACATCTCCGGAATATGGGAGGAAACCAGGGCACTTGGAGGAAACCCACACAGTCACAGTGAAGGACTCCTTGCAGACAGCATCGGAATTGATCTCTGAACTCAAGTGTCCCGAGCTGTAATAGCGTTGTGTTAACTGCCTCGCTCACGTGAAACCGCTATTGATATTGAAGTAATGGGACCAACTCTTCAAGGAGCCTATTCAAAATGCTCAGTGCATATTCTGGTGGGCAGTGATTCAACAACTCAGTCCTGAAGAAGGGTCTCGGCATGAAATGCCAACTGTTTATCCCAGCTGGTGGAGTGGTGCTGCAGCAACAACCTTGCACTCAAAGTCAATAAGGCTAAACAGCTGATTGCGGACTTCAGAAAGGGGTAAGATGAGGGAAGATGAACCAATCCTCGTAGGGGGATCACAAGTAGAGAGAGTAAGCAATGATAAGTTCTTGGGTGAGATCTCTGAGGATCTCACCTGGTCCCAACGTATCGATGCAGCTTGAAAGAAGGCAAAACAGTGGCTATATTTCATTAGGAGTTAGAAGAGATTTGGTTTGTCACCATAACACTTAAAGATTTCTACAGATGTACTGTGGAGAGCATTCTGACTGGCTGCATCACCGTCTGGTATTGAGGAGGTGGGGGGGGGGCGTTACTGCACAGGATGGAAAAGCGAGTTGTAAAATTAGTCAGGTCGGAACCCTTCGTCAGGACTGTAGAGGGAGGGGGCAGAGGCCCTATAAAGGAGGTGGGGGGATGGTGGGCTCCAGGTGAAAAACCAGTAAGGGGAAAGATAAAGGAGTGGGGCAGGGGAGGCAGGGAGGTGATAGGCAGGAAAGGTGAAGAAGGAATAGGGGAAAACACAATGGGTAGTAGAAGGAGGTAGAACCATGAGGGAGGTGGTAGGCAGCTGGGGGAGGGGGCAGAGTGACATGGGGATAGGGGAAGGGAGGGGGAGGGAATTCTTTGCTCATGCCCCTTTCCCCTACAGTCCTGACAAAGGGTTCCGGCCCGAAACGTTGACCGATCTTTTCCACGGATGCTGCCCGACCTGCTGAGTTCCTCCAGTGTGTTGTGAGTGTTGCTTTGACCCCAGCATCTGCAGATATTTTGTGTGTAAAATTAGTCAGTTTCATCATGGGCACAAGCCTCCATAGTATCCAGGACATCTTTAAGGAGCGGTGCCTCAGAAAGGCGGCGTCCATCATTAGGGACCCCCACCACCCAGGACATGCCCTCTTCTCATTGCTACCATCAGGAAGGAGGTACAGGAGCCTGAAGGCACACACTCAATGATTCAGGAACAGCTTCTTCCCCTGTGTCATCCAATTTCTAAATGGATATTGAAGCTATGAACACTATCTCACTACTTTTTAAAAATTATTTCTGTTTTTGCATTAGTTTTTAACTATATAATATACATATATACATTGTAATTATTTTTTTTCTATATTTATCACGTATCGCATTGTACTGCAGCTGTGAATTTAACACGTTTCAGGACATAAGTTGGTGACATTAAACCTGACTCTGATTATTTTCCATGGATGCTGCCTGACCTGCTGAGTTCCTCCCGACTTTCTGCACGCGTTGCTCCAAATCCCCAGCATCTGCAGACTTCCTCATGTCAGTGACATGGTACCACACATTAGGCTGCTTACCAAGTTAAGAGCCCATGGTATTATAGGCATCCGTTAGTCCCGTGAGACCATGGATTTGCGCCTTGGAAGGTTTCCAGGGCGCAGGCCTGGCCAAGGTTGTATGGAAGACCAGCAGTTGTCCAAGGGAAGGGCACTAGGGCCAATACAGCTTGGCACCGGCGTCGTCGCAGAGCAATGTGTGGTTAAGTGCTCAAGGACACAACACGCTGCCTCAGCTGAGGCTCGAAGTAGCGACCTTCAGATCACTAGACCAACACCTTAACCACTTGGCCACGGTTCCAAACCAAACACTGGTATATACGAATGACGGGAAGGCTCTCCGCGCACGCGCAGGTTTTCAGATGCGATCGTTCAAATTTGTAAACAGAAACAGCGTCACTGTAGAGATCCACGCTAAATATCAAGATATTTACATGTGCTATGATACTTGTTGAATAACTCGCGTTTCAAAATAAAATTGAAGAAAAAAGTTCCAATGGCAATGAATGCAAAACGCAGGACACTGAGTGCCGAAATTTCCAAGACACTTGGACACTAGATTACTTCTTCATCGAGCAAGCTGGGAAACCGGTTTGTCTCATTTGCCTAGAAAATGTTGCTGTGAAGAAGGTGGCAAATATCAGGCGACATTACGAGACCCGGCACAGTGGAAATTTTGAGAAGTTTACTGGGCAAGCAAGGAAAGATGAAGTTGAGCGAATGAAGGCTAGTTTCGGAACAAACAGCATCAAGTTTCACATTGATTTATCGACTGTTTGCATTAAAATTTTCTTTTTTATTACACTTAATTTACCACCATTCAATGCATCATGTTCATACGTTTTATGTTTAAAGATTCTTTGTGCCCTTTTAATAAATTCAAAAGATGCCTTGATTGAAATAAATTGCAACTAAACTGAGTTCTTTGATTACTAATTGGCATCCTTGGTTAAGCACAGATGATTTTCTAGCATGCGTTGTTCATTAATTTGAGGCAAAACATAACTGGATGTATTTAAATGGATAATTCTCATATTTCAAGTTTTTAATGGCATTTATTTGGCCCACCGTCCGCTCATTAATACACGATCCGGCCCACAGAGGCAAAAGGTTGCTGACCCCTGTGGTAGGGTCTTTTAAAGAGACTCCTGGACAGGTACATGGAGCTCAGAAAAACAGAGGGCTATGGGGAACCCTAGATAATTTCTAAGGTAAGGACATGTTCGGCACAGCTTTGTAGGCCGAAGGGCCTGTATTGTACTGTAGGTTTTCTGTGTTCCTACGTTTATATAATGGACCACCCAGGACATGCTCTCTTCTCATTGCTGCCATCAGGAAGAAGGTACAGGAGCCTCAGGACTCATACCACCAGCTTCAGGAACAGTTACTACCCCTCAACCATCAAGCTCTTGAACCAAAGGGGATAACTTCACTCAACTTCACTTGCCCTATCATTGACTGCTTTCATATCTAATAGACTCACTTCCAAGGGTTCATTATCTCATGTTCTCAATGCCTACTTCTTATATATTTATTATTATTTCTTTCTTTTTTGTATCCGCATAATTTTCCGCACCCTGGTTGAACGCCCAAGCTGGTGTGGTCTCACCTGGTTATTATTCTCGTATGGATTTATTGAGTATGCCCGCAAGAAAATGAATCTCAGGGCTGTATATATGTACTTTGATCATAAACTTATTTTGAACGCTCAAAACGGGCAGTGAGCTAACTTCGCCGTAGCACCAGGGAGCTGCGTTCAATTCCCGCTGCTGTCTGTAAGGAGTTTGCAAGTTCTCCCCTGCGACCGCTGTGTGCGATTCTTCCAGATGCTCCTGTTTCCTCGCCCATTCCAAAGACGTAGGGGTTTGTAGGTCAACTGGTCACATGGGCGTAGTTGGGTGGCGCTGGGTCATTGCGCCAGAAGGCCCTGTTACAGTACTGCTTCTCTAAAATAAATACATTCCACTTCCATAAACAGTCTCTGCACAGTCTCATGAAAAGCTAATAAACTATATAACTCTTTTAGTTCACCACTGAAAGCACTCCCCAGCTGGCTGTCCTTATGATGTGTCTGAGCAAAGTTGCCAACTTTGTGCCAGCTTCTATATTTACAGCGGGGCTCGTTCTGGTGCCAAGCAGATACATGCTCGGTTCACAAAGGCCTATTTAGTTGTGCGGCTCCGAGATGGAGAAGGACGGCGTGTTCTTGCTCCCTTGGACTGCCTCGGTTGACCTCATTCCGTCAGAGGAGAGGGCAAACCCACTGCCAACTGTGCCTTTGAAGGTCCCGTCCGTGCCTGCCGCCAGCACCGATCCCAGATCACACCAGCCTTACAGATTGTTTGAAGTGAACTCCGTTTAGGGGATGGAAGGCCGGAAATCCTCCAGCAATTGCAACAAAGGCACGTTAGAGTGTACGAAGATCAACAAATATTTGCCACCTCAAATTGCATTGTACAGCACACCAGACCCGAGGCGTTATATATCACAGATACAAGACGCTAGGGAAGACTGATAGACTTCTTTGCACCCTATTGCCATCCAGCACACACGTACACCTCGTCTGGATGCCCTGCCGTGCCGCCCAACTCCAAGACACGCCCTCATCCTGCATAGTTCACTTTTCACCTTTAATTGCTGCTCTACTGAACATTTTTTTTTAGAAACATAGAAAACCTACAGCACAATACAGGCCCTTCGGCCCACAAAGCTGTGCTGAACATGTCCTTACTTTTAGAAATTGCCTAGGGTTACCCATAGCACTCTATTTTTCTGAGCTCTATTTACCTGTCCAGGAGTCTCTTAAAAGACCCTATTGTGCCCGCCTCCACCACCATCGCTGGCAGCCCATTCCACGCACTCACCACTCTCTGTGTAAAAAAATGTACCCCTGACATCTCCTCTGTACCTACTTCCAAGCGCCTTAAAACTGTGCCCTCTCGTGTTAGCCATTTCAGCCCTGGGGAAAAGCCTCTGACTATCCACACGATCAATGCCTCTCGTCACCTTATATACCTTTGTTGGTGTTTGTGCGTTGTTGTTTTTGCGCGTGCCAGGCCTTGACGTTTGATATTTCTTTTGGAACAAGTTACTTCTACAATTCTTCTTTGGCTCCCGACTGTCTGCAGGGAAGACGAATTTCAGGGTTGTCTACTGTCAAGACAGGTCAAATCTATTGTCATCGAATTGAATTGAATTGAATTGACTTTATTACTTACGTCCTTCCTATACATGAGGAGTAAAAATCTTTACGTTATTATGTTGTCACTTAACTGTATACACGTACACCGTCAAACGAGACAATGGTTTTCCGGACCAGGGTGTAAAGCACTGCAGTTCACAAGCGCACATACAACACACAATAACTTCAGAAAGTAAGAAGTAAATTTCCACATAAATAAACTGAAGTGCATAAATTAAATATTGTCAAATAGAACACAGATTAACCAGTGGACACTTTGAACACGATGCAGCGGGGAGTTCAGAAGCCTAATGGCCTGGGGGAAGAAACTGTTTCCCATCCTGACCATTCTTGTCTTTATGCATTGGAGTCTCCTGCCTGATGGTAGAAAGTCAAAGAGGATGCTGGATGGATGGGTGGGATCCTTGATAATACTAACAGCCCTATGCAGCACTCCTGATTAATGTCCCCGATGGACGGTAGGGAGACCCCTATGATCCTCTCGGCCGTTCTCACAGTCCTTAGTAGGGACTTAGGTCTGATGCTCGGCTGCTCCCAGACCAGATGAAGTCAAAGAGGATGCTGGATGGGATCCTTGATAATATTAAGCATAATTCTACTTCCATACTTTGATAATAGACGTACCTTTAAGTCTTGAATCTTTTGTTTCTCATATTTATACGACTGTTTTTTTTTATTAAGATAGTGTCAGTAACATTATGCTATCTGACAGAACCATACACCTTGCATTTTATGTCAGCCTGTCAATCTTCAGACCTTGCCAGGGGACTTGTGCTAATACTATTTTGTCACCGTATACGCAGACCGTGCTGGTGCATGCGACTCGGAAGCACCGGAGTCGGTGCCTTCGAGTTGGCGCGAAGGCGGCGGGCAGTAGAACCGTGAGCGACTGTCCTGGACGTTCCTTTCGCGATCGCACGGCCCTGTTGGACATCGATTGCCGCAGGCCTGCTGCCCTTGCTTAGTGGCGAGACAGGCGGCGAGGTAGCAGTATCGCCTTGGTGGTGGCGAGGACTAGGCCTCGATCCTCAGGCTTGCGTCGTAGTGTGGCTCAGCTGGGAGTGGCCTCTCCCATCAGTGCTGCCCTCCAGTGTTGGATCGGTGGAATTACAGGCTGGACTGCCGGGAACCATCAATTTGCTGGACTTGTTCTGCAGGGACCAAAAATTTTTTTCCTACTTTTTTTCCCCTTTTTCGCTATTTTGAATGCGCCTGTATGTTTTGGCACCTTGGCCCCAGAGGAACACTGTCTCATTCGGCTGTATCCACGTGTAGTTTGAATGACAATTAAACTTGATTTGATTTGATTTGGATTTGGATCACATCTAAGTGTGCTGTGTGTGACACACTTTGCTACTTGGCGCCAGAGGAACGATGCTTCCTTTAGATGTATACATGTATACAGTTGAGTGACAATAAAGCTGAACTTGAACTTGAAACCAGGGGCAACACACACACACACACACACACACAAAATGGTGGAAGAACTCAGCAGGCCAGGCAGCATCAACGGAGGGGAAACAAACAGTCAACGATTCAATCAAGAGCTGTCACCAGGACTCCAGATGAAACGTCTTGGCCTAAAACGTCAACTCCTTATTCCCAACCATTATATATTTCAGAATTGGAATCCAGAATCGTAATCCTTTATTATTGCCAAGTACGTGGACACATACAGGGAATTTGATGCTAGTTTCCCAGAGCTCTCGCTGTACAGAACCAAAAAGCAAACAAAACAATAGTGCAAATAATCGTGAACTATATACAATGAGGTATACCTGTGTATGTACAGGTGGACTTGGTTTATAATAGACTAAAATTCAAGTGTTCATAAGACTGATGGCATATGGAAAGAAACTGTTCTTGTACCCATTAGTTCTGGCATACAGTGATCTAAAGCGCCTACCAGAAGGACGGAGTTGGAACAGGTGATGTCCAGGGTGTGATGGGTCTACAATGATGCTGCTTGCTTGCTTCCTGACTCTAGATGCATATAAGTCCTGGATCGAGGGCAGCTTCACACCAATAATCCTTTCCGCAGCCCCGACGGTTCTTTGGAGTCTAGTCTTGTCTTGTTTGGTAGCTGATCCAAACCAGACTGGCCTTGCAAGGACACTTCCCCACACATTTCCCGTTCAAACACTGCGTAGAGCAAGCTCTGGTTCATAGACCACCAGACAAGGGTTTTTGGGGTGGAGGGAGCAGTGGTGGAGGGTGGTCATTTTGTAGTGAGAAGCGCTGGAAGAGCCAGGACCTTGATGGTCAACTGGTGTCATGGTTAGACTCTGGTGTTCCACCACAAATGAAAAGGTGGTTCGCTTCTCTACCAAAGGAAGCGCAAAGCACTCCTTCCTTCCGCTAGCCCACAGGGCACAGAGATACCACTTGCTTAGCACCCCCGATCAGGGAGCAGGTGGTGGATGGTCGTATGAGCAGCCGGTGCATAACGCCAGTCCTGGTTATGCAACTAGGCCGACCATCTTGGAAGAGTGTTGATAATGGCTGGGGTCACCTGTCTTGTAAAGATGCTGCGCAGAAGAAGGTGATGGCAGACCACTTCTGTAGAAAAATCTGCCAAGAGCAATCATGGTCACGGAAAGAATTCTACAGGGGCACAATTGAGAGCATCCTGACTGGCTGCATCACTGCCTGGTACGGGAACTGTACCTCCCTCAATCGCAGGACTCTGCAGAGAGTAGTGTGGACAGCCCAGAACATCTGTAGATGTGAACTCCTCACTATTCAGATCACCTACAGAGACAGGTGTGTAAAAAGGGCCTGAAGGATCATCAGGGAACTGAATCAGCCCAACCACAAACTGTTCCAGCTGCTACCATCCGGGAAACAGTACCGCAGCATAAAAGCCAGGACCAACAGGCTCCGGGACAGCTTCTTCCACCAGGCCATCAGACTGATTAATTCATGCTGATACAATTGTAATTCTATGTTATACTGACTATCCTGTTGTACATACTATTTATTATAAACTGCACATTGCACATTCAGATGGAGACGTAACGTAAAGATTTTTAGTTCTGATATATGTGAAGGATGTAAGAAATAAAGGCAATTCAATTCAACTCAATTCATCAGTCAGAAATGCCAGCAAGGTTGAACGAGCAGCCTGCTGTGGGAAGGAGCTAAGATCACTCAGCTCAAGGACAGAAGAGCCACTGAGAAAGTCTCCTGTGCATTCCTTGAAGAAGGTGTTCATGACACATTGATAAGTTCAGGACCTTGCAGTCAGCACTGACTATTTCCTCCTTACCCAAGGTGCATTTAGTGTCAGAGAAATGTATACAATATACATCCTGAAATTCTTTTTCTTCGCAACCATCCACGAAAACAGAGGAGTGCCCCAAAGAGTGAATGACAGTTAAATGTTAGAACCCCAAAACCACTCCCCAGCTCCACCCCTACACACAAGCAGAAGCAAAGCGATGACCCCCCCTCCCCCCACCTGCAAAAAAATCGTCGATGCCCTCCACCGAGCACTCAAGCGTGCAGCAAAGCATAATAAAGACACAGATTTGCAGTACCCCAAAGACAACTCGTTCACCCGGTAATTCAACATACACAGGCTCTCTCTCTCCCTAATAAGGGAAAAAGAGGTGTCCCCGTTTCACAGCGAGAGGGGAGACATAACAAACAGCTCGCTGATTTACGATGTTAGAAGTCCGTTGCGTCACTTTTTCCGAGCTCTGTGCCCGAAGAACTCGGGTCTCTGGGCACACGGCCAGCAGCCAGCTCACTGCTTTCGATCTTCCATGTACATCACCCACGGTACATCAGATTTCCCGCAGAGGCACCGACCTCGAGTCTGCCTGCCTCCCGAGTCACAAAATCCCGAAATTCCGAAGGCGTGCCAGTCTTCTAGGCCGCGTCCTTGGCTTATCGAATAGCGGCCGGTCGTAAGACCCCCGAGAGTGGGTCCCATTCCCGCAAGGAACTGAAGTCAGCATGTAACTCCAGGTCAGGGTCTTCAAAAGAACCCTGAAAGGGAAAAATAGAGATATTAAAGGTAGAAATAGAGCTGTTTTCGAAGATGCAGGCAAAGGAGTCGCCGTTAAGCGCCAGCGTCCTCCTGAGCTCTCCATTCTCCATTTTGGGAACAACCCCTCGAACGATTGCATTGCTCTGACGTACTTAATGTTGGATTCCATCTTGCTGGGTGTTGCAGCTTTCAATCAGTTAGAAGCGACACAGCTTTGAAAGCAGGGAGACGAAGCCGAAGTTGGGACGAGAAATGTGGCGTTACTGTAAATGAAAGTGAAGCCATATGGCAAATTATATTACAAACAATTAATCAAACTGACAGGCTCACAAAAATCCATCTGATCCTACATAATATTTCCCTGATATCGTAATTATTCAGTCCTTTTTTTTTAAAATAGAAGTCAGCGACTCGATAGCAGTGACAGCAGTAATAGTTAGTGTGTTGAAATGAGAGTTTATCGTACCAGAATAAGCTTTGGATAATACCAGCTTGTAAAAGCATTGAGCATGTAGAATACAATCTGCCTTCATCAACTGCACTGTGAATCACAGGGCAGAAATACATTTCAAAGCTGGACGTCTATTAATAATAATGATTCCAGACCTAGGTAGGTGACAGAGGAAGGCTATCACAACATAACTGTTGGTAAGTGAAATGATATACTTGAAACCCCTTTTCACTGGGCGATTCTAGAAACATGGCTGGTTAGCTCCTCCGCTAACAAGCCAAAGGAGAAAACCACCTTTCTCAGACCCGGTACGTCTTGGGTCCCAGCAGACCAGGAGAGCTGGGACCACCCGTGTCCTAATCTGAGCGAATGCTGTGTAAGTGCTGCCCACTTGCAATGATCCACTGGCAAGAAATAGCAGATCGTACAGTGCATGCAATTACAAGAAAGGCGTATTTATGAATGTCAACTTAATCACACAGTTGTTAGCAGAAGAAAACAGGAAGATAATAAAAGGCCCCATTATAATTAAAGCAGTCGAATGTGAACAAGGTTGAAGATCGAATCTTCCAAAAGCTGGATGTGGCCGTTCTACTCATGGCGTCTTCTCCTATTCACCGATTGCCGGTAGAATTTCCTATCTTGACTCCAACGAATCACGCATTCCCGTTGTATCAAATCCTACGGCCGGTTCTCTCGAGACTTCTCTCTCCATCTCCTGCCGACAAGATCTCGATCCACCTCAGTGCCCACCACAAAACCTCCCCGCCCTGCTTTCACTGTAAGTTTCTCCCAGTTCCACCATCCTGATTGGATGACACGACACTCCTAAGCTGAACATCACAGCCCCTTATCCATAATGGTAGCCCAGACACCACCAGCAGAACATACAGCTTCTACAGAAACTCATCAAATGAAATACCCTGGCATTAACTAGGGCATTACATACTCATCTCAACAAAAGAAAAAGGAAAACAGAGAGTTTCTGAACTTCTAGTGTCTACAGACATAAAGTATTGAAACCAAAATTTATAGCACCATCACTACTTTATAAAATAAGTCGCAGATGTGTGCGTTCCCCACAAAATCATTTGGAGTCTTCCCCAACCAGCAGCCCTGGATGAACCATGAGGTACACAAGCTGTTGGGCACCAGGCCGGTGACAGTCGGGTCTGGCATCATCGTCATTACGTGCCGTGTCGTATGATGTGGACAATCATGTCTTTCATCTGAAGCTCTTCAAATTCTCCTCTCTATCCATGACTATGATTGTAATTGGCAATTATTTTCTGCAGAAGTGGTTTGCCATTGCCTTCTGGGCCAGTGTTTTTACAAGAGAGGTGACTACCCCAGCCACCGCCCAGCCATTATCAGTACTCTTCAGAGATTGTCTGCCTGGCGTCAGTGGTCGCATAGACAGGACTTGTGATCTGCACCGGCTGCCCATACGACCATCCACCACCTGTTCCCACGGCTTCATGTGACCCTGATCTGGGGGGCTAAGCAGGTGCTACACCTCGCCCAAGGGTGACCTGCAGGCTAGCGGAGGGAAGGAGCACCTTGCACCTCCTTTGGTAGAGACGTATCTCCACCCCACCGCCTTGCCCAAGGGTGACCTGCAGGCCAGTAGAGGGAAGGGGAGCCTTAGATCTCCACCCTGCCACTCTAGGTCCGGTCTGGCAACCAAGCTAAATAGGAGAGGTGCAGGTGCGGCCTCCGGAAAGCCATCTCACATGCAAAGAGGCATTTCCGGACCAAACTTGAATCACTGGAGGATGCTCGACAGCTGCGGCAGGGCTCGCATGCCATCACCTCCGACAAGGTGAAACCAAGCGGCTTGGGTGACTGCAAGGCTTCTCTCCCGGATGAGCTCGATGCCTTTTTATGCTCGCATAGACTACCAAAACATGGAGACGCCTTTGTGAGCTCCATAGTCCCCCGGTGACCCTGCGATTTCAGTCCCTTCCGGAGGGTGAACCCACAGAAAGCATCCAGCCCGGGCGGGGTAACTGGCCGAGTACTAAAGACCTTTGCTGACCAACTGGCTGGAGTCACCGATATCTTTCACCATTCGCTTCAGCAGTCTGAGGTACCCGCCTGCTTCAGTTAGACCGGTGCCTAAGAAAATGGCGGGGATGGGTGTCGGGGTGGAGACACGTCTCAACCAAAGGAGGTGTAAGGCGCTCCTTCCCTCCGCCAGCCTGCAGGTCACCCTTGGGCAAGGTGCAGCACCTGCTTAGACTCCCCGATCAGGGTCACGTGAAGCCATGAGAGCAGGTGTTGGATGGTCATATGAGCGGCCGGTGCAGATCACAGGTCCTGTCTATACGACCACTGACGCCAGGCAGACAGTCGATAATGGCTGGGATCGCCCGTCTGGTAAAAGCACGCTGCCCAAAAGGCTGGCAGTGGCAGACCACTTCTTTAGAGAAATTTGCCAGGAGCCTTCATGGTCATGTGACCAGGATCACCCATGCCATGTGACCATGATCACCCATGTCATGCCATCATGATCACCCATGCCATGCCACCATGATCACCCATGCCACGCGACCATGATCACCCATGCCACGCGACCCAGCACAGAATGAATGAGTCCAGCAGCACTTACATCCACTGTGAATGAGTGCTTTGAGAGGTTGGTGCTGAAACATATCTACTCCTGCCTGAGAAGGGAGCTGGATCCAGTACATTTTGCCTGCCGTCACATCAGCACAGCAGCAGCTGGCATTCCAGTGGCTCTTCATGCAATCCTAGAACACCTGGACAGTGAAGATGCAGACATCAGGGTATTTTTCATCGACTGAAGCTTGGCATCCAGTGCTATCATCCCCTCAATACCTCCTTGTGCAATTGGATCCTGGGTTTCCTCACCCGCAGACCCCAGTCAGATCGGTGACAACGTCTCCTCCACGATCTCCGTCAGCGCGGGTGCCCCCACAGGGCTGTGTGCTTAGTCCCCTGCTCTACTCGCTCCATTCTTATGACTGTGAGGCTGGGCCCAGCTCCAACGCCATTTTTAAGATGGTCATTAACACCACTATCGTTGGCCGAATCAAGAGTGGTGATGAATCAGCATTCAGGAGGGAGATTGAAAACCCAGCGGAATGGCGCCATAGCAGCAACCTCTCACTCAATGCCAGCAAGGCCAAGGAGATGAGTATTGATTTCGGGAGGAAGAAACCGGAAGTCCACAAGCCAGTCCTCATCAGGGGATCAGAGGCGAAGAGGGTCATCAACTTTAAATTTCCCGGTGTTGTCAGTTCAGAAGATCTATCCTGGGTATCATGACGAAGAAAGGACAGCAGCTTAGAAGTTTGCCAAGATTTGGGATGTCATCTAAAACTTTGACAAACTTCTATACATGTGTGGAGACTATATCGACTGGTTGCAATACCACCAGGCATGGAAATACCAATATCCTTGGGCAGAAAAGCCTACAAGAGGTAATGGATATGGTCCAGTCCATCACGGATAAAGCCCTCCCCACCATTGAGCACAGCTACACGGAGCGCTGTCATAGGAAAGTACATCCACCATTCTCTGCAAATGGGCGGGAGGAGAAGATGGCAGCGCGCCGTGCGTGCGCAGCTCTCCGGTGAAAATGATATCGTATCCGTTAAATAGGGGCTGGGGACATTCCTGATTTGATGGAGAATGGACGTGAAAGCACAGAGGAACATCTGGAGAAATTTCTGAAACGCCCGTTCGCTGCTGTCGTTACTGCGTGGTCCGGAATCTTTCAGAGAGTAGACCTCAAAATTCCCGGCCTTGCCTGCTTTTGGCGACTGAGAAGGAGGTCGTTCGGACAGAGATGGCGCTCAGTACTCGGTGTCAGACAGCTGATCAGAGCTCAAAGTTTTCGGATGACTCAGAGTCGGATTGTGGTCGGCATGGCAGGGAGAGTTTTTCTTCCTTCTTCCGTCTGCGTGAGACATGGGACGTTTGAGAAACTTTGAACTTTACTGTGCTCACGGACTTCTTCATCAAGTTATGGTATTGTTACACTGTTAGCAACTATATGTTAAAATTATGTGGTTTTGTCAGTTTTTTTCATTCTTGGTTTGTCCTGTGTTTTGTGATATCACACCGGAGGAAATAATGTATCATTTCTTAATGCATGCATTACTAAATGACAATAAGAGAGGACTACATGTCTTCATAATCATAATCATAAAACTCTCAAGACTGTTGTGAGAGAAAATCCCAGGAGATCAGCAGCTTCTGTGATACTCAAGTCACCCCATCTGGCACCAACAATTATTCCACAGTCATAAAGGAACAATAGTGCGGACTGTTACCTAAACGGGGAGAAGGTTCAAACATCAGAGGTGCAGAGGGACATAGGGGTCTGCATGCAAGACTCTCATAAGGTTAATTTACAAGTTGAATCTGTGGTAAAGAAGGCAAATGCAACGTTGGCATTTATTTTAAGGGGAATAGAATATAAAAGCAAGGAGATAATGCTGAGGCTTTATAAGATGCTAGTCAGGCCGCACTTGGAGTCTTGGAGTATCGTCAACAGTTCTGGGCCCCATATCTCAAAAGGGATGTGTTGTCATTGGAGGGAGTCCAGAGAAGGTTCACATGGATGATACTGGGAATGAAGGGGTTAACACATGAGGAGCGTTTGGCAGTTTTGGGCCTGTACTCACTGGAATTTAGAAGAATGCGGGGGGTGGGATGAATCTCATTGAAACCTACCAAATGTTGAAAGGACCAGAGAGGGTGGATGTGGAGAGGGCGCTTCCTATGGGTGGGGGTATCCAGAACAAGAGGGGTGACCTTTTAGAGCAGAGGCAAGGAGATTTTGTTTTAGCCAGAGAGTGGTGAATCTGTGGAATGCTCTGCCACGGACTGCGGTGGAGGCCAAGCCCGTGGCTATATTTAAGGTGGAAGTTGATAGTTTCCTGATCGGACAGGGCATCAAAAGGATATGGCAAGAAGGCAGGGGTATGGGGTTGAGTGGGATCCGGGACCAGCCATGATGGAATGACCCATGGAGCAGACTCGATGGGCTGAATGGTCTAATTTTCTCCTATGTCTTATGGTCTAAAATCACTTTAACCACATTTCCTCCCCATTCTGATGTTTGGTCTGAACAACAACTGAACCTCTTGACCATGCCTGCATGCTTTTATGCACTGAGCTGCTGCCAATCAGAGTGATTGGCTGAGTAAATCTTTGCATTAATGAGCAGGTCACTAATAAAGCGGCCACTGAGTGCATTCTTTCTGAGCAACTTAAAATCTGAGTTCTTTTTTTTATCTCCCTCAAGATTTCCTTCCATCTTCGGTCCATAAACGTTTAAAACCATTTACAACATCGCCATTCAAGTCCAGTGTCACCACTTGCTTCAGCAATTAAACGCAGTCTCTCACTTTGGATCTTGGCCCACAGGGGTTCCCAACATTTTTTTTACACACCATGGACCAAAACCATTAAGCGAGGGGTCTATGGGCCCTGGGTTGGGGACCTGGATTAAATTCTAACCTATTTTTATAATGGAAGAACTCAGGCCATTGTGTGATATGATGTACTGGGTTAAAATCATGGGATTCCCTCCCTAGCACCATTGGGTGTACCTACACCTCAGAGACTGCAACGGTTCAAGAAGGCAGCTCATCACCACCTTCTCAAGGGCAACTAGGGATGGGCGATAAATGCTGGCTTAGCTGGCGATGCCCACGTCCCGTAAGTGAATAAATAAATTTCAAGATTCAAGATTCAAGATTCAAAAAACTTCATTGTCATTCTAATCGTACATCAGCTCTGCAGGGCAGAATGAGACAGCGTTTCCCAGGAGCAGTGCAATCATAACATAACAAACACAGCACTAAATAATAAACATAACAATAAATAGTAAAACACAACAGCCACGTATCAGTTAAAATCAGTTATAAATGTCCAGTGCAAGTTAAAAGTGTCCAAAGCAGAGTCAGGTGGAGCAGCTGTTTAGCAGTCTGACTGCCTGTGGGAGGAAGCTGTTTAGTAGCCTTGTGGTTTTAGTTTTGATGCTCCTGTAACGTTTGCCTGATGGCAGAAGAACAAACAGTTCATGGAGAGGGTGTGAGGGGTCTTTAATGATGTACCGTGTCTTCTGGAGGCATCGACTCTGAAAGAGGTCTTGGACAGAAGGTAGGGAGACCCCAATAACCTTCTCTGCTCCCCTAACCACCCTCTGCAAGGCTTTTTTGTCGACAGCACTGCAGCTGGAGTACCAGGTTGTGATGCAAAAGGTCAGCACACCCTCAACCACGCCTCTGTAGAATGTAGTTAAGATGTTAGTGGGGAGTGATGCTTGTTTAAGCTTCCTCAGAAAGTGCAATCTTTGCTGGGCCCATTTCACAATCCCAGTGGTGTTCCTGGACCAGGTGAGATTGTCCGAGATCTGCACCCCAAGGAATTTTTAAAAACTACTGGACTTGCGACTTGGAATATGCTCCGATTGAAAGGATCAAGGCCTCGATTGCACCTTCAAAGTAAAGTGTGGTTCTACAGATCTTTGTCCAATATCTGGTCGGTGCGATCCAATGCACCTCTCAAGGAAGATTCATGAGAAGCCTTTCTATTGTGGTGATGTCAAGGGGGAGGCGTAGTAATTGCGTTCCCAGGCATGGCACGGTAGCTGGATGTACTGTGCCAGTCATCGGCAATCAGTGTTCAATTCCAGCTGCTGCCTGAAAGGACTTCACATGTTCTTTTCGTGCTGAAAATAAGGCCATAGATATAGGAGCAGAGGTGGGCCGGTCAGCCCATCGAGTCTGCTCCGCCATTCAATCATGGGGCCGATCCAATTCTTCCAGTCATCCCCACTCCCCTGCCTTCTCCCCATACCCTTTGATGCTCTGGCTAATCAAGAACCTATCTACCTCTGCCTTAAATGCACCCAATAGCTTGGTCTCCACAGCTGCCCGTGGGCAACAAATTCCACAGACCTACCACCCTCTGACTAAAGTAGTTTCTCCGCATCTCATTTCTAAATGGACGTCCTTCAATCCTGAAGTCGTGCCCTCTTGTCCTAGACTCCCCTACCATGGGAATTAACTTTACCATATCTAATCTGTTCAGGCCTTTTAACATTTGGAACATTTCTATGAGATCCCCTCCTCGATCTCCTGAACTCCAGGGAATACAGCCCAAGAGCTGCCAGACATTCCTCATATGCTAACCCTTTCATTCCTGGAATCATTCTCGTGATTCTTCTCTGAACCCTCTCCAACGTCAGTATATCCTTTCTAAAATAAGGAGCCCAAAACTGCACACAGTGTGGTCTCACGAGTGCATTATGGAGCCTCAACATAACATCCCAGCTCTTATATTCTATACCTCTAGAAATGTATGCCAACATAGAATGCCAACCTGTATTCTAAATACATAGAATATAGAAGAATACAGGTTGGCATTCTATGTTGGCATTCATTTCTGGAGGAACAGGCCATTCAGCCCACGATGTTGTGCTGTACCAGCTAAAAAGCAAATCAAAAACACCCAAACACTAATCCCTCCTACCTACACCATGTCCACATCCCTCCTTCTTCCTCACGTGCACATGTCTGTCTAAACATTTCTTTCCATGCCTCTTTCTCCTCAGGTGGCTGACAAAGTTTGACACGAGTCCCCAGATCCTCAGGACTTTCGACAGGGGCACCTTCCTGACCAGCTGCGTCGCCGCCTGGTACGGGAACTGTGCTTCCCTCAATCGCAGGGCACTGCAGACTGTGGTGCGGGCAGCTCAGCGCATCTGTGGATGTGAATTTCCCACTATTCAGGGCACTTACAAAGAGAGGTGCGTAAAAAGGATCACTGGGGACCCGAGTCACCCCAGCCGCAAACTGTTCCAGCTGCTTCCGTCTGGCAAACGGTACCGCAGCATAAAAGCCAGGACTGACAGGCTCCGGGACAGCTTCTTTCACCAGGCCCTCAGATCTATCAATATACATTGATCTGATTGCATATCTGACTGTACATACATGCATACAAAACAATTATGTGTACAGTCTTATTGTTCAGGCAATATCCACCCACATTTCCCTTCCTTCTTGCTGTACGTAGCGACGGAGATGCAACGTAAAGATTTTTACTCCCTCATGTTATAGGATGGATGTAAGAAGCAAAATTCTAATTCTAACGTATTTAACTCGGCCACCATGCAAAGCATCCACCACTCTCTGAGTAAAAAACTTAACGCTCAAATCCCCTTTGAACCTGCCTCCTCTCACCTTCAATGCATGCCCTCTGGTATTGTGCATTCCTCCCTCTCCGCTCTGTCGATGCCTCTCATAATCTTATAAACCTCTATCAGATCTCCCCTCAGCCTCCGACCCTCCAGAGTGAACAACCCAAGCCTCTCGTGATAGCGCGTGCCCTCTGAACCAACCAGGCAGCAACCCGGTGAACCTCCTCTCCACCCTCTCCGAAGCCCCAACATCCTTCCCGTAGTGGGGGCGGCCGGAACTGGACGCAATGCTCCAGATGTGGCCCAACCAGAGCTTTATGAAGTTGCAACATAACCTCCTGACTTTTGAAACATGGTGACCCTCGCAGTCCCATTCCACGTCCCATTCCCATTCTGACATGTCTATCCACGGCCTCCTCTACTGTAAAGATGAAGCCACTCTCAGGTTGGAGGAACAACACCCTATATTCCGTCTGGGTAGCCTCCAACCTGATGGCATGAACATTGACTTATCTAACTTCCGTTAATGCCCCACCTCCCCCTCGTACCCCATTTATATACACACATTCTTTTTCTCTCTCTCCTTTTTCTCCCTCTGTCCATCTCACTATACCCCTTGCCCATCCTCTGGGTTTTTCTCCCCCCTCCCCGTTGTCTTTCTCCCTGGGCCTCCCGTCCCATGATCCTCTCATATCCCTTTTGCCAATCCCCCGTCCAGCTCTTGGCTCCATCTCTCCCCCTCCTGTCTTCTCCTATCATTTTGCATCTCCCCCTCCCCCTCCCACTTTCAAATCTCTTACTAGCTCTTCTTTCAGTTAGTCCTGACGAAGGGTCTCGGCCCGAAACGTCGACTGTACCTCTTCCTAGAGATGCTGCCTGGCCTGCTGCATTCACCAGCAACTTTGATGTGTGTTGCTTGAAATTCCAGCATCTGCAGATCTCCTCGTGTTCCACCCTTGCGGGCTGCCCCCCAGCACAGTCTTCAGACAGTGCTGGTTGCCGACGCGAACAAAGCCCTTCACTCTGTGCAGCACACACAAGACGCTGGAGGAACCCAGCAGGCCAGGCGGCATCTACGGAAGAGAGTACAGTCGACGCTTCGGGCCGAGACCCTTCGGCCGGTCTGGAGAAAGAGAAGATGAGGAGTAGATTTAAAAGCTGGGGGGACGGGAGGGAGAAACGCAAGGTGATAGGTGAAACCGGGGGGGGGGCGTGGGATGAAGTAAATAGCTGGAAGTTGATTGGCGAAAGAGAGACAGGGCTGAAGAAGGGGGGATCTGATAGGTGGGGACAGAAAGCCATGGAGGAAAGAAATGGGGGGAGCAGCACCAGAGGGAGGCAATGGGCAGGCAAGAAGGTAAGGTGAGAGAGGGAAAAGGGGTTGGGGAAAGGTGAAGTGGGGTGGGGGGAATTCAAGAAATTGATGTTAACGCCATCAGGTTGGAGGCTACCCAGACGTTGTTCCTCCAACGTGGATGTGGCCTCATCGCAACATTAGAGGAGGCTGTGGACGGAAATGTCGGAATGGGAAGTGGAATTAAAATGGGTGGCCACCAGGAGATCCTGCTTCCTCTGGCCTCGGCGAGGAGGTCTCCCAAATCTACGTTGGGTCTCACCGACAGACAGGAGGCCGCACCGGGAGCACTGGACACGGTACATAAGGTGTTTCTCCTCCATCCCGAGGGTGGCCTCATCATAGCGCCACGGGCTAACGCGTTGGTCTGTACGCGCACGTGACAAATGATCCATCTGATGGGCCCAGAACCTCGGACCAGCGATCTGCAGAAAGAAACTTAGCTCCCAATCCATGGCAGCTGGGAGATTCAAACCGTGTGAGCTGGACGAGGTTAGCCTGGTTTCTGTACTGGAAGGCACATCATCGAAGGACATCCGGTGTCAAGCCAGGCTCCTCACCTCGACTCAGAGGGAACGGGGAAGGAAAAAATAAATACCGGCCTTATCGGCAAGAGTTGCGAGTAAAGGGCGGAAAAAAAATAATTCACAACGTCAGACTGTAAGTGCCAGGCGCCGACATGTCGAAAACAGCTTTGACATACCTCAGGCTAAGTATAAACTTCCTGAAAAATGGCACAAACACCGACCGTAAAACTGCGAGTCTGTGCCCCCCCCCACCCACCGTGCACAAAGTTGAACGCAGAATCCCATTCTGAAGAGAGCACGAGGCTGGCAGAAGTGAGGTCTATTGACTGAGATATTGGTTCAAATACCACCTGCTCTCTCACAACCACCATTCCGAAGTTCCCTTTGATATTTCCGTCAACATTTATCCCTCCCTATCGTTAAAAACAGATGGATGTTAATGGTCATTAGTTTCCCTCCAGCTGTGGAGGTTTCCTTTCAGGAATGTTCTGTCGTGTATTGTAACAGCGCCTGCATATCAGAAGTACCTAATTGGCTTTAAAGTGCTTTGGGAAGCCTTGAGATTATGAAAGACATGGGGAAAAAAGTGCAGATTATTTCCGTTCCTTTGTTGGGAGTGAAATGGATGTAAGGGGTTTCTTCTTTTATGTAACTGCGTAGGCTGATCAAAAAGGCTTCTTTGTTATGTTAACTGCGATGTAAGGAGTTCTCTCTCTCTCTCAACACACATCAAAGTTGCTGGTGAACGCAGTAGGCCAGGCAGCAGCTCCAGGAAGAGGTACAGTCGACGTTTCAGGCCAAGACCCTTCGTCAGGACTAACTCACATCAAAGTTGCTGGTGAACGCAGTAGGCCAGGCAGCATCTCTAGGAAGAGGTACTGTCAACGTTTCGGGCCGAGACCCTTCGTCAGGACTTCGTCTGCCTGCTCTGGATCTCTTTATATTAAAACCATCCCTCTCTCTCTCTCTGCTAGTTTGGGTTATATTATTGATAAGAGAGGCAAATGGTTAAGGCATCGGTCTAGTGATCTGAAGGTCGCTAGTTTGAGCCTCAGCTGAGGCAGCCTGATGTGTCCTTGAGCAAGGCACTTAACCACACATTGCTCTGCGACGACACTGGTGCCAAGCTGTATGGGTCCTAATGCCCTTCCCTTGGACAACATTGGTGTCGTGAAGAGGGGAGTCTTGCAGCATGGGCAACTGCCGGTCTTCCATACAACCTTGCCCAGGCCTGCGCCCTGGAAACCTTCCAAGGCACAAATCCATGGTCTCATGAGACTAACGGATGCCTATATATATATATATATATAAGAGAGGGAATGAACCAATTGGGATCGATGTTATTCTTTCTTGTGTGTCTGTAAGGTATTGTGTTGCGCGGGCTTTGGCGCAGAAGGTGCGATGGGGACAGAGAGAGGAGACGCGATGCTGTGAGCTGGCCGACGGGACGGACCCCGAGCGGGAGTCCGAGGCCCAGGGTCTTCGGCGAGGAGAGGAGACAAAGACAGACTCGTGTGGAGCGTCTGGTCGACCACGGTGGTTGGTCTCACGGGTCAAGGTGGTCGGAGGGGATCGGAGCCGACCCTGTTACTAGAGCTCCAACTATTGTGCACGAAGTGGTTGAAATTTGATAAGTTTGGTGCCTTTTACTTTCCTTTCATATTTTATCTCTGGTAATTACATAGTTCCAGTGATATCTATAAATTGTAATCATTTAATCGCATGTGGTGTGTTGTCTGTTATTTGGCGGGGTGGGGTACATCACACAGCATCCACACAAACTTGATTACCCGGTCTGGCGGGGCCAAAGGCTGCTCCCCCCAGACGAAAGCGAGCTGAGCGAGCCTGAGGCTTGCCAGGGGGCTACATGGAGAGCATCTGGGGTACCGCCGGAGATCTCCTGGCATGGCTGGCTCTTCTTTTTCTACGTTCCAGCATCTCGGCCCACCTGACTTCAGGACTGCTGAACCGGGACTCCCCGGCTGTTACGTCCCGGCTCGATTTCAGCAGTCGGAACGAGGGCTGAAGACGCAGCTTTAGTCAAAGCTCGGACAAATGGATGCTATGCTGTCCACGCCACCACAGGACACCGTGGGGGATCGGTAGAGGCTCGGCGACAGGCCCAGTAAAACGCCGACTACCACGTGACACTGCTGCTCTGCTGCCGAGCGGCAGGGGTAACTGATGTAATGTGTCACGGTCCTCATTTGTCAGTCAGTGTACCCTGAAGGCATGTCGGCCCTGATCAACAGCACACTCCATTTTAAACAGATCTCGGTGAAGGAGTCAACTGTCCTGTTTAGGAGCAGTCTCCGGCTTTCATCTTAACAAAGCCACAGATTGAACTGTAGATTACGGATATTTATACAGTCATTGTTCCCTTTCGTGCCTTGTGGCACACCGGGCAGCTTTGTTTTTGCTGTTTCCTTAGCATCGGTTCGTCCCTGGTCAGGCCGAGTTGCTGGCTCGACAGGCGGAAAGAGTGCAAGGGGCCAGCCCGGATTCGAACCGCGACCATTCGCCTTGAAGTTAAATTGAATTGACTTTATTACTGGCATCCTGAGGAGCAAAAATCTCTGTTTAAATGTGCAACGTGCGATTTATAGTAATTTGTTATAAATAATATGTACCACAGGACAGTCAATAGAACGTAGAACTACAGTTGTGTCAGCATGAATTAATCAGTCTGATGGCCTGGTGGAAGAAGCTGTCCCGGAGCCTGTTGGTCCTGGCTTTTATGCTGCGGTACCGTTTCCCGGATAGTAGCAGCTGGAACAGTTTGTGGTTGTAAATGTCTTGAAGAGGGGTCATATGTTGGCCTGCTTGGAAACGCCCCAGATAACTCTGTCCTAAGTATACCAGCATGACCCGCGGAAACCTACCCGTAACATGCTTTTGTTGTGGTCGAAAATACATGACTCTACAGGTCGGTGGGAGGAGGCAGTTTAAATGGCTCAGCACAGACTAGATGGGCTGAAGGGTCGGTTTCTGTGCTGTACTTTTCTATGACTGTATGACATGAACAGAACATTTAAGGCCTTTGAAGCTATTTAGCGATACCATAAAAATAAATCTGATCTCAGTTGCTCTTTAAATATCCTTTGACTTTACAAAATCTGACAATTTATTTATTATCTTTCCAGTGCAAAATCATTCTATTATTCCTCAAATCTTCAGTCCATGTATGTATCCAAAGTTTTCTTAAACTTTGAAGTCGAGCTCGCACGCACCACTTGTGCTGGCAGCTCATTCCACACTCTCACCACCCTCTGAGTGAAGAAGTTTCCCCTCATGTTCCCCTTAAACTCTTCACCTTTCGCCCTTAACCATGACCTCTGGTTGTAGTCCACCCAACCTCAGTGGGAAAAGCCTGCTTGCATTTACTCTGTCTACCCCTCATAATTTTGTACACCTCTATCAAATCTCCTCTCGATCTTCTATCAAAGATTCGGGATTCAAAGTACAGTTATTATCAAAGAATGTTGAGGTATACAACGTTGTGATTTGTTTGCTTACGGGTAGCCACAAAGCGAGAAACACAAAAGAACCCGATTGAAGAAAAAGGTAATAAAAAGACCAATATGCTTGATGTGCAAGAGGGAAAAAAGCACAAATCATGCAAATAATTGAAATGAATAACAACATTCCGAACCAAAATTGATTCCTCAGATCCAAACCCTGAAGCAGCCCGGAGTAGGCCCGAAGCCTTGCTTATCAGTTCATCATATCAGCAGGCACGGAGCACAGCGGCCGGGGCAGTCTTCATAGCTTCAGCACCAAGGAGAGAGGAGTAACCATCGTCGAGAGCAAGCGGAATCGGCTCTCGCCTCGGATCCTGGCACCCTGACTTCCCAGTCCACCTGGGCCATCATTTAAATTAACTGAACAGCAAAAGGCTCCAGCGCCCTGGAGGGAGGAGTGACCTCCGCAGGGAGCGAGCAAAATTGTCTCTCGCCTCTGATCTGGATCGGTGTTTAATTTGTCGTAACAGCAGATTGTACCTCACACTAGGATCCGGTCCAGGATTGGAAGGCCTGTCATATGAAGAGCATTTGAAGGCTCTGGGCCTGTATTCACTAACATTCAGAAGAATGAGGGGTGACCTCATTGAAACCTTTCAAATGTTGAAAGGCCCAGATGGAGTGGATGTGGAGAGGATGCTTCCTATGGTAAGAGAGACTGGGACCAAAGGCCACATCCTCGGAATAGAGGGGCGCCATTTTAGAACAGAGATGTGGAGGAATCTCTTTAGCCAGAGAGTGGTGAATCTGTGGAATTCATTGCCACAGGCAGCTGTGGAGGCCAAACCTTTACATATATTTAAGGCAGGGGGTTAATAGATTCTTGATTGGTCAAGGCATGAAGGAATGTGGGGAGAAGGCAGGAGATTGGGACTGAGAGAAAGCATGGATCAGCCCGGATGAAATGGCAGAGCAGACTCAATGGGCCAAATGGCCAACTCTACTCCTTTATCTTATAGTCCTATACATGGAGAAGGGGAAGCTTATTACAAAGGCAACAGCTTACTCTCCATATTGTTCAGCCTTGGCTTGCATACCTAGATAGCTAGGTCACAATATCCATGGTCAGCCCTGATCAACCCTGAATTTTTGGTGATGTGCTAACCCATTTATTATAAGCAAGTCTTTCTTTTCAAATCTTTTTATTATTTTTTTCCAAAATAAACACGAGTACATCGAAGTAAGCAACACTTACGATGTCTCAAGAAAAAAAGCATTATACAAAGATTGAAAAAAATATTATGATTAAAAAAACCCTACTAAGCAAGGAAAGTGGGAAAAAAGAAAAATCCCATTTGGTTTAACCCCAGAGCCATGCGTCATACAAAAAGCTTCTAAAGATAAACATCAAACCACCAGCAAAAAAAAAGTACCAAAAAAAAAATTTACAATTAGATCGTGGAGAATCCATCAATTAACTCAAATGATAATAACGAGCAAATGAACCCCATCTTTTCTCAAAATCAAACATAGGTTCGACTTCTAATTTTCTCCAAACTAAGACATAGCATCACTTGAGAGAACCATTGTGACAAAGTGGGAGCTGATGTATCCTTCCACTTCAACAAAATGGCCCTCCTAGCTATCAGTGTAACAAATGCAATAACATGTTGGTCAGACACAGAGATACCATGGATATTTTGAGGAATTATTCCAAAAAGCACAGTTAATTTGTTAGGTTGCAAATTAATTTTAAGTGCTTTAGAAATTGTCGAAAAAACTGACTTCCAGAGCTGTTCCAGTATAGAGCAAGACCAAAACATGTGCATCAGTGTAGCTGTCTCAGTTTTACATCTATCACAATAACTATCAACATTAGGGAATATTTTAGACAATTCTCTCCTTCGTCAAGTGGTAACGATGTACAATTTTAAGTTGAATCAGTGAATGACTAGCACAGATCAAAGAAGAGTTAACCAGCTTCAGAATCCGTATCCAATCTTCTGTCGTAAAAGTCAAATTGAGTTCCTTTTCCCAGTCTTGTTTAATCTTAATTAAAGGACGCTTATCCCATTGTAATAGAAAATTATAAATTCTTCCAATGGAACCCTTCATCGAAGGGTTCATACTCATACTAGCATCTAACAGGTCAGCATCCAATACACAAGGAAAAAAGTAAGTCAATGCTTATGGCTAAAACAATGGGCAGAAGAATCTCACCGTCCATTGATATTGTCAATAATCAATAATTCATTCAAAAGCCTTCAAATTCTTTCAAGGTCAAAACAAAAGTACTTTGCATAAAGAAGAATAACCCACTCCTCAAACACGGGAAAATCTGGAGACGCTGGAAATCCAAAGCAGCACTCACAGAGCACTGGAGGAACTCAGCAGGCCAGGCAGCGTCTATGGAAAAGAGGAAAGAGTCGACGTTTCGGGCCGAGACCCTTCACCCAGGGCTGAAGGGGAAGGGAAGAAGTCAGAACGAGAAGGTGGGAGAGGGGGAGGAGGCTGAAATAAAGAGTTGGAAAGTTGATGGGTGAAAGAGATAAAGGGCTGGAGGACAGGACAGAAGACCATGGAAGAAAGGGAAGAGGGACGAGCACCAGAGGGAGGTGATGGGCAGGTAAGGAAGTAGGGTGAGAAAGGGAAGCAGGAATGGGGAATGGTGAAGGAGAGGAGAGGGGTGCGATTACCAGAAGTTCTCCTGCCTCATCGTTGTACTGAGCAGGTCCTTGGATGCTTGAACGCCGAGATGGATTTGCAGTGAAAAGCACCTAGTTAGTGTCCGTATTGACCTGATATCGAAAATACTGCCCAAGAGCCATATTAACTGTGTACTCTGAGTAATTACTGATGTGAGTTTGCTAAATGATGGTAGAAACATCAATATGTAACATCATGATTCATTTTACAGTTGGGCCGGATAGTCCCAGTGGGCAAGCAAAGAGAAATCGTGCCTTAATTTGATTCCAGATATATCTTTATCTATACAATGCCAACACATGTCACTGTTAATTCACGTCCAATCAGAACCATCTCATTACAATGTCATTCTGAGAATACTCAGTGGCCAAGCTCCTAAAGATCTGATTGCACAGGGTTGCTGGACCATTCAGAAATCTGGTGGCGGAGGGGAAAGGGCTGCCCCTGAATTCTGAGGGGGCGCACTCAGTGTTTTAGGAACAGCTTCTTCCGCCCTACCCCACAACTACCAGATTCCTCAATGATCCATGAGCATAACCTCACTATTCAAAGTACACTCATTATGATCAAAGTATGCTTGAAAAGTTCAAAGTTCAAAGTTAATACGTGTCAACACATTCAACCCTGGGATTCATTTTCCTGCGGGCATACTCAGCAAATCTATAGAATAGTAACTGTAAACAGGATCAATGAAAGATCAACCAGAGTGCAGAAGACAACTGTGCAAATGCAAATATAAATAAATAGCAATAAATAACGAGAACATGATAAAGAGACTCTTGGATAGGTACATGTAGATTAGAAAAATAGAGGGCTATGGGTAACTCTAGGTAATTTCTAAAGTAGGTATGTGTTCGGCACAGCTTAGTGGGCCGAAGGGCCTGTATTGTGCTGAATGTTTTCCATGTTTCTATGATTCTATGAGATAAAGAGTCCTTAAAGTGAGATCATTGGTTGTGGGAACATCTCAATGATGGGGCAAGTGAGTGTAGTTATCCCCTTCTTGTTCCAAGAGCCTGATGGTTGAGGGGTAGTAACTGTTCCTGAACCTGGTGGTGCAAGTTCTGAGGCTCTTGTACCTTCTACCTGCTGACAGCAGCATGAAAAGAGCATGGCCTGGGTGGTGGGGATCTCCGATGATGGATGCTGCTTTCCTACGACAGCGTTTCATGTCGATGCGCTCAATGTTTGGGAGGGCTGTACCCATGATGCGCCGGGCTGAATCCACTACCTTTTCTAGATATACACAACTCTGAGATTTGTCTTCCCCACAGACAGCCACGAAACAAAGAAGAACCAAGGAACCAACTCGTTCAAAGAAAAAAAAATCAACCCCCACCCCACATGCGTAAAAAAAAACAAATTGCACAAACAGCAACAAAAAAAACAAGCAAAAACACAGACTATAAACACAAAACCCAAGAGTCCATATTCAGTTCAGCTTAGCGTTCATTAACTGCAGGAGACTCTGATTCAAAATCGTTTTTGATATTTGCACTACTTTTCATAAGTTATAAGACCATAAGACTATATGATATGAGCAGATTTAAGCCATTTCGCCCATCGAGTCTGGTCCACTATTTCATCATGGCTGATCCATTTTCCCTCTCAGTGCCAAATCTCCTCCCTGTCCCCCCATTCCTGTATCCATCCACGCCGTGACTAATCTCTGCCTCAGATATACTCAATGACTTGTCCTCCACAGCCACCTGTGGCAACAAATTCCTCAGCGTCACCATTCTCTGGCTAAAGAAATTCCACCTCATCTCCATTCTAAATGGTCGTCCGTCTATTCTGAGGCGGTGCCATCTGGTCTTAGGCTCCCCCACCACAGGAAATTGCCGGAACGTCGACTGTACTTATTTCTATAGAGGCTGCCTGGCCTGCTGAGTTCCTCCAGCATTTTGTGTGTGTTGATAGGAAACTTCCTCTCCACAGCCACTCTATCACGGCCTTTCGACATTCGATAGGTTTCAATGAGGTCACCCCTCATTCTTTCTGAGTTCCAGTGAGTACAGGCCCAGAGCCATCAAACGCTCCTCATGTGACAAGCCTTTCAGTCCCGGAGTCATCATGATTGAATGCCGGAAAGGATTCAATGGGCCGAGTGGCCTAATTCTGCTCCTATGCCTTATGATCTTATGGTCTAAATCAGCCCATGATGGAATGGTGGAGCAGACTTGATGGGACAAATGGCCTAATATATCTTATGGTAGTGTAAACATTGTCTCATTTAGATCGACCAGCATGCCCTCAAATTACAGACAGCCATTTCAATAGATTAAATTGCCCAGATCCACTCTTGGTTGACGCCACCTTAATTTCAGTAATTAAACAACCATAGAAGAAAATATTAAAGAGCAACTTAGAAGCCTTTTCCCACTTCAGCGACGCCAGTCGAACTCTCTTGTGTCTGCAGCCTTTGGTGTGTGCAAATACCTGTGCTTTACGCAGGAAAAAATAGCCGCCAAAGAAAATGGAGGATGGTTTATGATTTTTGCCAATCAAAGTTCAAAGTACATTTATTATCAAAGTATGTATACATGATACAGGCTTGAGATTTGTCTCCCTTACAGGCAAGCCGTGAAACAAAGAAACCCAAAAAGGACCCATTAAGAAAGACAGACCAACACCCAATGCACAGAGAGAAAAAAATAACAAATTGTGCAAACAATAAAAATAAGTAAACAGCACTTAGAACAAAAGTGAGTCTGCAGACATGAAACTCTGAGCAGGCCTCAGCCTCAGCCTCAGTTCAGGGCATAGCGCAGAAAATGTCGCGGAGCCCTCAGGCACAAAGCTCGGAGCAGGCCTCAGTTCAGGGCATAGTGCAGTAAATGTCACTGAGCCCTCAGGCACGAGACTTGGAGCAGGCCTCAGCCTCAAACCTCAGTTTAGGGCATAGCACAGTAGATGTCGCAGCGCCCTCAGGCATGAAGCTCGGAGCAGGCCCTCAGCCTCAGCCCCAGTGCGGCACAGAGCGGAGTAAGCATCGCGAAGCAGCAAGCAGAACCGACCCGACCCTGGCCTCCGGTCCCAACACCCCAGCCTTTTCAATCCATCCAGCCCGGCATTTATACCATCCAAATATCAGGCAGTTCCTTGCTCTAAGACCCGAGCCCTGTGGCGTCGATACGCTCTGAGCCTGGACTCTGCCACCATGTTTCAGCCCGTACCCAACCCTTCTAAATTGGCCTGACAGGTAGAAAAATCAAATCCAAGAATTTTTTAAAAAATATATTGAAATAGATGTACTGCTCAGGCAATTTGTCTTTCGGTAAATCCATGCCATCAGCATTGTATCTCAGCAATTCCTTCTTGTTACTTTCCAATCTCCACTGTGATTGTCTGGCACAGCTGTTAGATCTGTTTGGGTGTCAAAGTCTTTGAAAGAACACTCGCTCTGCCTGTCTCCTTTTACTTTGATCCTGCTGGCTTTGCAGCAGATTGAATATTGGTGCTGCGGCCACCTAATTCCTCTTCCTGCATTCCAGCGGAATGAGATTTAAGACGGGTTAACAGAGAGCTCCGTTTATCAGAAGCACGGCGGCAACAATCTGAAGGCGGCACGGTCAAACGCTAATATGCGCCGTTTTTGCCTTGTGGGTCCGTCTCGACTGTGACAGCTCTGGCAGCGTGAAATGTGACCCCTGTTTCTGAAACTCTAATTTGGCAACGAGAAAAGTAATTCAGGTGTAACTGTCACGGATGAGGGGTTTCAGAGAGCGAAGAGTGCGGCTTGATCGAAGTGTGCAAATGTTGCTTTTTCTCCATCCGATATCTGTGCCTCTGGCCAGGAACTATTGTTCAAAGATGCAGATGTGCCCATGCACTGCAAGAATTCATCCACCAGAAAATCATTCTGAGCATTATTCAAAATCAAAATTCAAAACTCAAGATGGCAGCAAGCTGTTGTCTCCATCCCGGCTCAGATTTATTTAATTCTTAAGGTTTTTTTAAGATTCATACAGTTGGTTGGGGGTCAGATAGGAGATTTGGGGATCAGGTTATGGTTTAGAGACAGGAATGTGAAGGACAGGCTAGAGTCTTAAGTCAAAATCTAAGCCTCTGTTCCATGCTTGAAGGCCTGTGGCATGGGCTGAGGCCTAACATTTGGCATTCGAGGCCTGGGGTTCCAGGCCCTCATCCAAAGTGCTCATTCACCTTCATCAGAAAGTCCTGGGTCAATACCGAAGTCCAAAGGTCGATTAGAGGGCTGGATCAAAGCCTGAAGTTCGATTGGGGGCCCAGTCAAGGCCTGAAGGTCAATTGGAGATCCAGTCAAGGCCTGAAATTTGTTTGGAGGTCCAGTCAAGGCCTGATGACCGGAGCCCAAGTCTGCGACTCTCTACGAGAGACTGGGCCCCAATGTTTGTGAATCCATGGTCCACTGGAGGATAAGGACCAAAGAAGGCAGACTGCTGTGAGGTTAGATGACTGAGTATGTGCATGGGTCGGTGGCTGGTAGGGAGGGAGGACCTATGTTGCTGCTTACTTGCTTGGCATGCCCTGTTGCTCTGCCGAGCACTGTGGGAATGCTATGTTGGCGCGGAAGTGCGTGGCAACACTTGTGGGCAGTCCCCAGCGCATCCTTGTGTGTGCAGGTTGCTAGCTCAAATGAAACGTGTCGCGGTAAGTTCCAACGTGCGTGTGATTAAGTAAATCTGAATCAGGGGACTGATCACGCTGATCACACCAACAGTCGATGGCAGGTCCATCACCATCGTCGTCATGTGCCGCGCCGTACGGCGTGGGCGATCGTGGTCTTATCCGTGACCATGATTGTTCCTGGAAACTCTTTCAACAGAAGTGGTTTGCCATTGCCGCCTTCTGGGCAGTGTCTTTCCAAGATGGGTGACCCCAGCCATTACCGATACTCTTCAGAGATTGTCTGCCTGGCATCAGTGGTCGCATAACCAGGACTTGTGATGTGCACCGGCTGCTCGTACGACCATCCTATGGCTTCACATGACCCTGATCGGGGGGACTAAGCAGGTGCTACACCTTGCCCCGGGGTGACCTGCAGGCTAGCGGAGGGAAGGACCACCTTACTCCTCCTTTGGCAGAGACTAATCTCCACCCCGCTACGCTGATGGCAGTTCATGCGCTACCTAAGTCTCTTCTCCCCCCCCCCCACCCTATTCATCTCACTCATCAACAAGTCCTTTATATCTTTCTCCCTTCTGTGCTTATTTGGAGGGAGGAGAAGATGGCGGCGCGACGCAGCGCACGCGGCCGTTCCGAATGATATCGATATGTGTTAACTAGGGGACTGTGCACAATCCGGATTTGATGGAGACAGACGTGAGAAGCACGGAGGAACCTCTGGAGAAACTTCTGAAGTGCCCGCTTCGCTGCCACTGCTACTGTGCGATCGAGAATCTCCGGAGGGGAAGGCCCCAAATCCTCGGCTTTGCCCATCGCCTGTTGCCAGGGCCGGGGTCACTCAGCAGAGATGGTGCTCGGCGCTTGGTGTCGGAGAGCTGGTCGGAGGCTCGGAGCTTTCGGACGGACTCGGAGTCAGACTGTGGTCGGATGCTTCCAGGATGCTGCATCGGCAAGTTAGCGGCGCTGGAGGTTCACCGTCTGCGTGAGGTGATGGGACTTTCGTGAGACTTTGAGACTTATACCGCGCCCATGGTCTGTTCTTATCAAATTACGGTATTGCTTTGCACTGTTGTAACTATATGTTATAATTATGTGTTTTTTGTCAGTTTTTAAGTCGGTTTGTCATGTGTTTCTGTGATATCACACTGGAAAAACATTGTATCATTTCTTAATGCATGCATTACTAAATGACAATAAAAGAGGACTGTGTGTCCTCATAATCTAATCTAAACTAATCTAATTTGGCTACCTTTAAAATCCACCAGCAAATATAATCCTTGACTTAAATCCTGGAAAATATAACGGACAAATTAAAAGAGAGACGCTGCTGTCTGATAGTGTAGGTTCAACTAGGGAGCACCGTGCAGGAAGAGCCAGGCTCTGTCTGGATTACCTGGCCCACATGGTTTCTCAGCCTCCAAGAGGAGCACGACCTTGTCGTAGGGTTCGGAGGCTTGCGTGCCTCGATGACCTGGAGGGTTATGTTGGCTGGAGTCTGGGCTTTATGCCTTGGCTCTTGGCGGGGTCACCCAAACAGGTCAAAGGGTAGAGGTCAGACTCAGAGTGGTCCACCGGTCCTCCGGGTTGGGGGGGGGGTGTGGTTCAGCTCAGGGCCAACAACCCTGACCGGTCGAACAGAACTGTTACGGAAACAGCAATGAAGCATCATTCCATAAAAAGAAAGATGGAAGACCTTCATTGCTGCCCCGTGCCAAACAGGTCAAAGGGTAGAGGTCAGACTCAGAGTGGTCCACCGCTCCTCCAGGTTCAGGGGGTTCAGCTCAGGGCTAACAACCCTGACTGGTCAAACAGAACTGTTACGGAAGCAGCAATGAAGAATCCTTCTACGTCTGAGTGCGATGGTATTCCTGAGTCTCCACCCGGGATTTGCATGACTGACAGTAGTGAGGAAGCCCTGAATGCCGCCAGAGATGGTGGACCTTCATCGCTGCCCGAAACGCCAGCGGCGTATCAGGCCGTAAAAGAAAAATTGCTTTCCGAGAGAGAAGCCGAAATACTGATGTACTTAGTCAGTTTGGACAATCAGACTGTTGATCTTATGACTCTTGCTACGGAATTCAGGCACGCAAAGCGAGTGAAACACGCAGGGCAGCCTGAAGGCTGATTAAATGGACTTTAACAGCAGGACTGGTTATGACATGATAATGTGACGAGTGGCAAAGAGATCCTTTGATTTTCAAAGGTTTCAAAGTACATTTATCATCAAGGTATGTATAAATTTACACCCTTGAGATTCATCGGCTTACAGGCAGCCACTAAGCATGATGCCCGAAAGATGTCAATTTTTAAAAAAAGGACCGACACCCAATTTGCAGAGAGAGAGAGAAAAAAAATCACAAATCACGCAAACAGTAAGAGCAAGCACTGGTAGAGAGGTGTCGCAGCAACTACCTTGGGCACTCAACATCATTAAGATGAAAGAGTCGATTGTGGACTTCAGGAAGGGTAAGATGAAGGAACACATACCAATCCTCAGAGAGGGATCAGAAGTGGAGAGATTGAGCAGTTTCAAGTTCCTGGGTGTCAAGATCTCTGAGGACCTAACATATCAATGCAGCTATAAAGAAGGCAAGACAGCGACTGTACTTCATTAGGAGTTTTGAAGAGTTTTGGTATGTCAACAAAGACACTCAAAAACTTCTATAGATGTACCATGGAGAGCATTTTGACAGGCTGCATCACTGTCTGGTATAGAGGGGCTACTGCACAGGATCGAAAGAAGCTGCAGAGGGTTATAAATTTAGTCGGCTCCAGCTTTGGGCACTAGCCTACAAAGTACACAGGACATCTTCAAGGAGCGGTGTCTCAGAAAGACAGCATCCATTATTAAGGACCCCAATCACCCAGGACTGGAACTAGGGGACATTGCCTCAAGATTCAGAGGAGAGGGTTTAGGACGGAGATGAGGAGGAACTGTTTTTCCCAGAGAGTAGTGAATCTGTGGAATTCTCTGCCCAGGGAAGCAGTTGAGGCTTCTTCACTAAATATATTTAAGATACAGTTAGATAGATTTTTACATAGTAGGGGAATTAAGGGTTATGGGGAAAAGACAGGTAGATGGAGCTGAGTTTACAGACAGATCAGTCATGATCTTATTGAACGGCACAGCAGGCTCGATAGGCCGAGTGGCCGACTCCTGTTCCTATTTCATATTTTCTTATGTTTTTATGTAGGACATTGTTACCATCGGGAAGGAGGTACAGGAGCCTGAAGGCACACACTCAGTGATTCAGGAACAGCTTCTTCCCCTCTGCCATCCGATTCCTAAATGGACATTGAACCCTTGGACACTACCTCACTTTCTTAATATATATTATTTCTGTCTTTGCACGATTTTTAATCTATTCAGTATACATATACTGTAATTGATTTTTTTCTTCTATATTATGTATTGCGTTGAACTGCTGCTGCTAAGTTAACAAATTCCACGACACATGCCGGTGACAGTGAATTCTGATTCTTGATTCTGAGCACTCAGAGCAAAATTGCGCCCACAAGGCACGAAGCCAGAAGCAGCCGGAACAGGCCCACAGCCTCAGCGCTGCGGACAGGAGAGAAAAGAAAGCATAAACCATGCCAGCAACAGCGTTCGGAACCAAATTGTGCCCATGGACCCGGAGCGGCCCGGAGTAGGCCCAAAGCCTCAGTTTCAGTTCATCGCACAGCGGGGCAAGTTGCCGCGGAGACTGCGGGCATGAAGCACTTCAAGAGTTCAAATACTCAAAAATGAAATTTTAAAAGAAAACAAAATATAATTATAGCAGAGATAAAAGCAGAAAACTCAGTGTCATTGAAGACAGACACACTTTCAGATAACAATTTAGCATTAGAGCTGTTTCACAAAGTCTCTTTCGTATGATTCAGGTGTTCCACTGTCAGTTCACTCAGCGGCCACTGAAGAGAAATTCGATGTCTCTCGCCATCTCACAACTTACTGGCTGGTTAATTAGCCCGTTTCATGATCTGGGGCTCATCCGGCAAACTGGCTTCAGGTTCCTTCCATTTGAGGAGCAATGGGGGGCCAATTGCTCATGGACTGCTTGGATTCCGCAGCATTTACAGGGAGGTCGAAGCCCTGGAGCAGTTTGTTTCCTGCGTAGTATGCGTTCGCACTCGCTCCAGTCCCGGTTAGGTGATTGTGCTCACAGAACTGACGCCAAGTGGAAAGATAGCGCTGTGGTCCTATGTACGCTGGGCTGGAAACCGCACTCCAGGAAATCCATTTCTCAGTCTGGACTATCAACGGGGTTTTGGAGAAAGTCTTCAGCATTCTACAGGCACAGCAAACACAAAATGCTGGAGGATCTCTCGTTCAGCCCGCCACAAAATTCTACTTCCCATTCCCATTCCAAACACGTTGGGCCAAATTGCCAATGATGAGGCCATTCTCAGGTTGGAG
The DNA here is from genome assembly GCF_963921235.1 of Mobula hypostoma. Classification (NCBI taxonomy): domain Eukaryota; kingdom Metazoa; phylum Chordata; class Chondrichthyes; order Myliobatiformes; family Myliobatidae; genus Mobula; species Mobula hypostoma. Next base: position 8,685,321 of record NC_086126.1, on the reverse strand, counting down.
GAGAAACGCCTCATATTCCATCCAGGTACCCTTCAACCTGCTGGCACGAACATCAATTTCCTCGACTTCTAGATGTCTTTTCCTTCTCTCTTTTTTCCGTTCGCATTTCTGGCTCCCCTCTCTTCTCTTCACCTCCCTATCGTGCCCCTCCATCTTTCCTGACCTCGATGACGCCGCTCTCTTCCCCAATCAGATTCTTTCTTCTTCAGCCCTTGACTTCTTCCACCTATCACCTCCCAGTTTTGTACTTCGGACCCGTTCCCCACCCCACCCCCAACCTTCTTATTTTGGCTTCTGCCCCCTCCCTTTCCAGTCCTGATGACGGGTTTCAGCCCGAGGCGTTGACAGATTATTCCTTTCCATAGATGCTGAGTCCCTCCAGACATTTTGTGTGCGTTCTCAGACTCATGAAAATCTGCAGATGCTGGAAATCCAAGGCAACACCACACCCTTTATCAGGACTGGAAAGGAAGGGGGAGCAAGTCAGACTGAGAAGGTGGTCGGGGGGGGGGGAAGAAGTACAAGGTGGTGGGTGATAGCTAAAACTGGGAGAGGAGGAAGGGGTGAAGTAAGCTGGGAAGTTGTTTGGTGAAAGAGATAAAGGGCTGGAGAAGGGGGGGGATCTGATTGGAGAGGACAGAGGACCATGGAAGGACTGGAAAGGGGAGGAGCACCAGAGGGAGGTGATGGGCAGGTAAGGAGATAGGGTGAGAGAGGGAAACGGGAATGATGAAGGAGACGGGGTGGGGGGGGGAGCAATTACCAAGATATTGATGTTCATACCATCAAGGTTGGAGGCTACCTGGAATGGGAAGGGGAAGTAGAATTGAAATGGGTCGGCCACTGAGAAATCCGGCTTTTTCTAGCGTTCGGAGCGAAAGTGCTCGGCGAAGCAGTCTCCTAGTCTACGTCGGGCCTCACTGATACACGGGAGGCCACACCAGGGCCATCGGATGCAGTAGATGACCCCGACAGACTCACAGGTGAGGTGTTGCCTCACCTTTTCTGTGTTTTGTCTTGGAGAAAGACTCTAGTCCTAGAGGTTAGCACTAAAGACACAGCCGGATAATTCTAATTTTGGGAATCATTTTGCACCAGAATCTGACAAGGATTACATGGGTGGTCATTTGATACCTTGTTTCGTTTCAGTATTCTGAAGACCTTAACGACCTTGAAAGAGTGGACATTTCCCCTCCTATGAGAACCTACATCTGCGAGTCACTCTTTGATAGCAATTTGGGTAGGGGAGTGGTCACTCACTCAAGGCAGAAATGATTAACAGAAGAGATTCTGCAGATGCTGGAAATCCAGAGCAACACACATACAAAAGGGTGGTGAATCTGTGGAATTTGTTGCCACATACAGCTGCGGAGGCCAGGTCATTGGGTGTATTGAAGGCAGGAATTGATAGGTTCTTGATTGGACGTGGCATCAAAGGTTACGGGGAGAAGGCCGGGAACTGGGGTTGAGGAGGAGATTAAAAAAAACGATCAGCCATGATTGAATGGTGGAGCAGACTCGATGGGCCGAAGTCTGCTCCTATGTCTTATGGTCTTAAGGTCCAAAATGCCGGAGGAACTCGGCAGGTGCGGCAGAATCTGCGGAGAGGAATAAAGAGGTGTGAGGAGAGGGGGAAGGAGTACGAGCTGGCAGGTGATGGGTGAAGCCAAGTGAGGCAGAAGGTGGGTGAGTGGGGGAGGGGGGAGATGTAGTGAGAAGCTGAGAGGTGATTGGTGGAAAGGGCAAAGACCTGTAAAGGAAGGAATCTGATAGGAGGGGAGCAGACTTTTTTTTTTACTGCTTTTTGGTTAATTAATCAAACCACACGTGGCCAAGTGGTTAAGGCATTGGACCAGCGATCTGAAGGTCGTGGGTTCGAGTCTCGGCCAAGGCAGCGTGTTGTGCCCTTGAGCAAGGCACTTAACCACACACTGCTCCAGTCCACCCAGCTAAAAATGGGTACCGGCAAAATGCTGGGGGTTAACCTCGCGATAGACTGGCGTCCTATCTGGGGGGGAGTCTCGTACTCTCAGTTGTTTCACGCCACGGAAATCGGCATAAGCACCAGCCTGATGAGCCTATAAGGCTCGGGACAGACTTTTAAAAAAAATCAAACCACAAGGGCACCAGTAAGGGTCATGGCACAAGCAAACACGCGGCATGCAAGAGAGTTCCGAGAGGCGTGGATTTTTGCAAGCAATTCTATCAACACGCGATCCTACTTATGAGCCGATGCAGGCAAAATCCCAGACCACAACGCACGAAGTTCGCAATGCAGCCGGATCAGCCACGGGATTTTCTCCCCACTGAGTTTCCGTAATGATGGCTGCCACACCTCGCTATCAGGTGTGGGTGGGCGTGCTGGACGAGGGTCACCAGTTGGCAAAAAAAAGACAAATGGTAAGTCGCAACAGTGCGTGTGGGTTTTAGTTAGTGCTAGTGAGGAACTATGGGCTGAATCAAAAGGGCTAAAACCTAAATAACATTTGCAGCTTGGTTAGTAATGCTGCACGACAACTAATCTGCTAACCGTGGGATAGATGCAGGGAACAAAGGAGTGCTTGTGCATGAGAAAGCTGCTTTGTATAACCACTAACCAAGGATGCCTAGCAACAATCACAGTATGTATGTGATTCATTTTGAGGTGTGAGGTGGTTCATTTTGGTAGGTCAAATGTGATGGCAGAATATAGTATTAATGGTAAGACTCTTGGCAGTGTGGAGGATCAGAGGGATCTTGGGGTCCGAGTCCACAGGACACTCAAAGCTGCCACGCAGGTTGACTCTGTGGCTAAGAAGGCATACAATGCATTGGCCTTTATCAATCGTGGGATTGAGTTTAAGAGCCGAGAGGTAATGTTGCAGCTATATAGGACCCTGGTCAGACCCCACTTGGAGTACTGTGCTCAGTTCTGGTCACCTCACTACAGGAAGGATGTGGAAACCATAGAAAGGGTGCAGAGGAGATTTACAAGGACGTTGCCTGGATTGGGGAGCATGCCCCATGAGAATAGGTTGAGTGAACTCGGCCTTTTCTCCCTGGAGCGATGGAGTATGAGAGGTCACCTGATAGAGGTGTGCAAGATGATGAGAGGCATTGATCATGTGGATAGTCAGAGGCTTTTTCCCAGGGCTGAGATGGCTAGCACGAGAGGGCACAGTTTTAAGGTGCTTGGAAGGAGGTACAGAGGAGATGTCAGGATTAACTTTTTTTACGCAGAGTGTGGTGAATCTGTGGAATGGGCTGCCGGCGACAGTGGTGGAAGAGGATATAACAGGGTCTTTTAAGAGACTCCTGGATAGGTAGATGGAGCTTAGAAAAATAGAGGGCTATGGGTAACCCTAGGTAATTTCTAAAGTAAGTACATGTTCAGCACAGCTTTGTGGGCCAAAGGGCTTGTGTTGTGCTGTAGGTTTTTGTATGTTTCTATGGGATAACGAATGTTTAACAAGCAGCCCCAGACAGTACTTGGGGCTCACTTGATTGCAGACTTTCCCAGGCTCGATGAGCGGGGACTCTGTGTCAACAGAGAAGCAAGCTTGCTAATAAACAGTATGTCATTTTAAGTAAACTGTGATTGACAGTTGTTCCCTGGGTCTGAACCTGAAGCCCTCCGGTAGAGACCGACACTAGGTGAGAAGAAAAAAATATTCACAAATAAACAAATTAGACACAAAAATTTACAAATATACAGAAGCTTTCTCCACGGCGCACTTTGCCTTTAACTTTCCAATAAAACTATTCACCAGCCTCCACACCTCGTGCGCTAAGGGGAGACTAGCGGAGGCGCCAGGCCCAGAAGGAACAGGAAACTCTACTGTTGGTCTGCGGTTGTGGCGGGGGTGGGGGGGGGGTGTAATCACCTGACCAGACCATAATAATTACTTCAGATGCAGAACTGATTGAAAACAGGGATTCTAACATCCTATAGTTTTTTTTTCCCACAATAAATGCCTCATTTAAACCCATAGGTCAGTGCCCACTTGCTCAGATGAATATGAAAGAACAATACCTCCCCACCAGTGGCGTTACCTGTGTAGGATGTGGTGCGCCTGCTCCCATAACACAGGCATTATTTTAGGATGCCCCAAGCTGCCGCTCGGGTCTTTTGGGGCCGTTCTGCTGCCTACAAACCGAAGTAACGGGGTGAGTGAAAATGAGTGAAACTGTTTGAAGTTCCCGTGTCTGGAATCCTTATTTTTATGAGTTATAAACCAGTACAGCATGTTAACTGAGGGGATTGTTTTGATTAGCCAAGCTAGCGTTTGCTTTACTGTTGGGCTGTGTTGATGGCGAACTCCCAGGGACTGTAGAGCGGGAGGGTGAAGTGTGTGAACCCGTGGGGAAGCGAGACCAGGGACAGAACGAGGAAGAGTCACTAAGGGGGCAAAGGGGCAAGGTTAGTGGGAGAATTTAGCATTGCCAACCTGTTCTGTCACGACGACCAATCAGTTGACAGGTCAAGGCCAAGCTTTCAGAGGACACGCCACAATTAACAGCGCACCGGCGATATCTCCTCGCTCGGTGACGAAACGTTTGCATGGAAATTTCCAAGACCGGAGAACAACTCAACCGACCAAACAAACCACTAGTATTTAAAGTGTCATCAATAGCATGCTCTTATTTTAAATTTTGATGTGGGTGAAACCTTTGCTATTTTATAAAGCCACACATATTGCATTTCAAACACCATCTCCAGTCCTCTTCCCCTGTAGTGTGAAACCGAAGAGAGCTACTGTACCTTTCTCTTCATTTAATATCCAGTGAGCTGATTTTTATGATGCCTTAACCATGCCTTTGATGAACGTGGAGCCTTCTCCCACCGACATTCCATAAGTAAATTCAACACCAAAGGACGGAGAGTCTTTGGAGCTCCCTTTCCTCAAAGGGCAGGTCCAGGCCCCTGAGTATATCGAAACGACAGAATTTAATGTTTGGATGATGATCTAAGCGCCAGGCCGAATTGGAAAAATCGGCCACAGGCCTAACCGAGGTGGTGGGTCCGGGCCTCAGAGCATTTCAAAATGACAGAACCTGATGTCTGGACGACAATCTAAGCACCAGGCCGAATTGGAAAAATCAACTGCAGGCCTAACCTAGGTGGTGTGGTTCTGTCTGGACGACAATCTACACACCAGGCCGAATTGGAAAACATGGCCACAGGCCTAACCGAGGTGGAGTGGTCCAGGCCTCAGAGCATTTCGAGGCGACAGAGCCCGATATTTGGGTGACGATTTAAGTGCCGGGCCAGTTTGAGAAGGTCAGGGTGCCAGGACCCGAGGCGAGGGTTCAGGACATTTGCAAAGACAGGTGTGTAAAAAGGGCCCGAAGGATCATTGGGGATCCGAGTCTCCCCAAACACAAACTGTTCCAGCTGCTACCATTGGGAAACGGTACCGCAGCATAAAAGCCAGGACCAACAGGCTCTGGGACAGCTTCTTCCACCAGGCCATCAGACTGATTAATTCACACTGATACAATTGTATTTCTATGTTATATTGACTGTCCTGTTGTACATACTATTTATTACAAATTACTATAAATTGCACATTGCACATTTAGACAGAGACGTAACGTAAAGATTTTTACTCCTCCTGTATGTGAAAGATGTTAGTAATAAAGTCAATTTAATTCAATTCTAGTGGCTATTGAGGGTAGGCAACACTAAAGGTTCAAAGGTTCACCTTATTGTCAAAGTATGCATATGCAATACAACTCTGATATTTGTCTTCTCCAGATAGCCACGAGATACAGAAAGACCCTCGGGGTTTTGAAAGAAAAGCCATCATTCCCCTCAAATCTAATGGTTGTATTAATGCTCGAGTGTTTTAAGAAACATTTATATACTTGTGGTTAAAAATCTGGTGGAAGAATTGAGGAAATTCCGGAAAAGAGATTTTAATAGATATTTAGTTGCTGAACGATATAACCTAATCCAAGCAGAGTGATTGATGCATCAGTTGTACTGAGGTTTAATAACATGCTTTTAAACTATCTCGTTCATTCACTGTATGCCACAGACAGCGGATAGGTGAGAATGCCATGGTAGGAAGACGTCGACTGTAAAAAATAAAGATGAGTATTGAGAAAAGATCACGAGAAGCTTAGCTTTAACAATCTGAAACGGGAGGTCATTAGTCATGGGGATTTCACTGAAGTGTAGAAAGAAACCATTGAATTGTCAGGATAAGGCAATTCAGTTATTGCTTCCAGGTGAACCAGCACATGAATATAAACTTCACTGAAAAGAAGATTTTAAATGACTCTTGGAAGGGTTTCTTTACTCCCAGATCGGTCTCAGGAATAATTTGTCCAAGACTACGCTGGCATTGTTTGAAATCGACTGGAGTTGAAATGCAAGTTCTGATACAATGAATCAACACAAACGTCGCAAATTTCTACTGATGTACCCTGGAGAGCATTCTGGCTGGCCGCACGACCGTCTGGTATGGGGGGGACGTGGGGAGGTGGGGGGTCGCTGCACAGGATTGAAATAAGCTGCAGAGATTTGTAAACTCAGTCAGCTCCATCATGGGCACCAGCCTCCGTAGTATCCAGGACATCTTCAAGGAGCGATGCCTCAGAAAGGCGGCGTCCATCATTAACGACGCCCATCGCCCAGGACATGACCCATTTTCATTGCTACCATCAGGGAGGAGGTACAGGAGCCTGAAGGCACACACTCAACGATTCAGGAACAGCTTCTTCCCCTCTGCCATCCGATTTCTAAATGGACATTGAACCCATGAACACCACCTCACTACTTTTTAATTTCTATTTTTTGCTCTACTAATTTAACTATTTAATTACTTACTGTAATTCACAGGCATTTTTTCCATTATTAATTACTGGGTTGTACTTGGCTGCCACAAAGTTAACGAAGTTCACAACATATGCTGGTGATATTTAACCTGATTCTGATCGGGGTCTCGGCCTGCAACGCCGGATCTTTATTCCTCTCCGCAGATGCTGCCTGGCCTGCTGGGTTCCTCCGACATTTTGTGGGGGTAGGTGCAATCACTGATCTTCTCTCGCTGGCCTTCTCGAGGAGTCACGGGCAAGAGGTGCCAGAGGAGAACAAATATCTTGTTTTTTTTTTAATGACGTTGTGTGGTTACGCTTGCGACTGCCTGCACTGTTCCAATGACATATCGCCAGACAATTGTTATAGTTACTTATATGAATTATTTCTGTACGAGTCAAGTATTCCCATTCCACTGAACTCACTGATCACCCCCCGGGCTCTAAGCTGCATTCTTCCGCTATACTTCTGTTTCACTCCAAGCACAGGAACACCAAGCGCCACACACACCAAACGCTGGAGGAACTCAGCTGGTCAGGCAGCGTCTATGGAGAGGAATAAACAGTCGATGTTTTGGGCTGAGACTCTCCATCAAGGCACCAGTTGCCTCGTTCTGAGTTAACAAAGATGCTGATATGAAATTAGTAAATTAAACTCCAAAGTAACAAATAACAGAACTCGGGAGGAACTGACTGGGTCAGCAGCCTCCGTGGAAGGAAATGGATATTCATTGTTTTGGGTCAAGACCTTTCATCTTCTCCAAACGTAAATGATGTTGCTGTCAG